>NW_026902553.1:0-1200000 GCF_943734735.2 Anopheles gambiae | reverse complement strand
GATACAAACCGCATATCATTAAGTGAGTATTCTGTGCACGCCAAATTAAAACCAATAAGCGGCGCGTAATGCCAGTGCGTGTGTGTGTGTTTGCTCATGAATAATAGTGTACCACTCCGGATACAAACCGCATATCATTCAGTGTGTATTCTGTGCGCGCCAAATTGAAACCAATAAGCGGCCCGTAGTGCCAGTGTGTGTGTGCTCATGTATATTAGTGTACCACTCCGGATACAAACTGCATATCATTAAGTGTGTATTCTGTGCGCGCCAAATTCAAACTTACAAGCGGCGCGTAGCGCTAGTGGGTATGTGTGCTCATAAATATTAGTGTACCACTCCGGATACAAACCGCATATCATTCAGTGAGTATTCTGTGCGCGCCAAATTAAAACCAATAAGCGGCACGTAGTGCCAGTGTGTGTGTGTGTGTTTGCTCATGAATAATAGTGTACCACTCCGGATACAAACCGCATATCATTAAGTGTGTATTCTGTGCGCGCCATATTCAAACTAATAAGCGGCACGTAGTGCCAGTGTGTGTGTGTGTGTTTGCTCATGAATGATAGTGTACCACTCCGGATACAAACCGCATATCATTCAGTGTATATTCTGTGCACGCCATATTCAAACCAATAAGCGGCGCGTAGTGCCAGTGTGTGTGTGTGCTCATAAATAATAGTGTACCACTCCGGATACAAACCGCATATCATTAAGTGTGTATTCTGTGCGCGCCATATTCAAACTAAGAAGCGGCGCGTAGTGCCAGTGTGTGTGTGTGCTCATGAATAATAGTGTACCACTCCGGATACAAACCGCATATCATTCAGTGTGTATTCTGTGCGCGCCAAATTAAAACCAATAAGCGGCGCGTAGTGCCAGTGTGAGTGTGCTCATGAATAATAGTGTACCACTCCGGATACAAACCGCATATCATTCAGTGTGTATTCTGTGCGCGCCAAATTAAAACCAATAAGCGGCGCGTAGTGCCAGTGTGTGTGTGTGCTCATGAATAATTGTGTACCACTCCGGATACAAACTGCATATCATTTAGTGTGTATTCTGTGCGCGCCATATTGGAAATTACAAGCAGCGCGTAGTGTAAGTGTGCGTGTGTGTGCTCATGAATAATAGTGTACTACTCCGGATACAAACCGCATATCATTTAGTGTGTATTCTGTGCGCGCCATATTGGAAATTACAAGCAGCGCGTAGTGTAAGTGTGCGTGTGTGTGCTCATAAATAAAAGTGTACCACTCCGGATACAACCCGCATATCATTTAGTGTGTATTCTGTGCGCGCCATATTGGAAATTACAAGCAGCGCGTAGTGTAAGTGTGCGTGTGTGTGCTCATGAATAATAGTGTACCACTCCGGATACAAACCGCATATCATTTAGTGTGTATTCTGTGCGCGCCATATTGGAAATTACAAGCAGCGCGTAGTGTAAGTGTACGTGTGTGTGCTCATAAATATTAGTGTACCGCTCCGGATACAAACCGCATATCATTAAGTGTGTATTCTGTGCGCGTCATATTGAAAATTATAAGCGGCGCGTAGTGCCAGTATGTTTGTGTGCTCATGAATAATTGTGTACCACTCCGGATACAAACCGCATATCATTTAGTGTGTATTCTGTGCGCGCCATATTGGAAATTACGAGCAGCGCGTAGTGTAAGTGTGCGTGTGTGTGCTCATAAATAAAAGTGTACAACTCCGGATACAAACCGCATATCATTAAGTGTGTATTCTGTGCGCGCCATATTCAAACTAAGAAGCGGCGCATAGTGCCAGTGTGTATGTGTGCTCATGAATATAAGTGTACCACTCTGGATACAAACCGCATATAATTCAGTGTGTATTCTGTGCGCGCCATATTCAAACTAAGAAGCGGCGCATAGTGCTACTGTGTATGTGTGCTCATGAATAATTGTGTACCACTCCGGATACAAACTGCATATCATTAAGTGTGTATTCTGTGCGCGCCATATTCAAACTAATAAGCGGCGCATAGTGCTAGTGTGTATGTGTGCTCATGAATAATAGTGTACCACTCCGGATACAAACCGCATATCATTCAGTGTGTCTTCTGTGCGCGCCATATTCAAACTAATAAGCAGCGCGTAGTGTAAGTGTTCGTGTGTGTGCTAATGAATAATAGTGTACCACTCCGGATACAAACTGCATATCATTAAGTGTGTATTCTGTGCGCACCATATTCAAACTAATAAGCAGCGCGTAGTGTAAGTGTACGTGTGTGTGCTCATAAATATTAGTGTACCGCTCCGGATACAAACCGCATATCATTAAGTGTGTATTCTGTGCGCGTCATATTGAAAATTATAAGCGGCGCGTAGTGCCAGTATGTTTGTGTGCTCATGAATAATTGTGTACCACTCCGGATACAAACCGCATATCATTTAGTGTGTATTCTGTGCGCGCCATATTGGAAATTACAAGCAGCGCGTAGTGTAAGTGTGCGTGTGTGTGCTCATAAATAAAAGTGTACAACTCCGGATACAAACCGCATATCATTAAGTGTGTATTCTGTGCGCGCCATATTCAAACTAAGAAGCGGCGCATAGTGCCAGTGTGTATGTGTGCTCATGAATATAAGTGTACCACTCTGGATACAAACCGCATATAATTCAGTGTGTATTCTGTGCGCGCCATATTCAAACTAAGAAGCGGCGCATAGTGCTACTGTGTATGTGTGCTCATGAATAATTGTGTACCACTCCGGATACAAACCGCATATCATTAAGTGTGTATTCTGTGCGCGCCATATTCAAACTAATCAGCGGCGCATAGTGCCAGTGTGTATGTATGCTCATGAATATTAGTGTACCACTCCGGATACAAACCGCATATCATTAAGTGTGTATTCTGTGCATGCCATATTCAAACTAATAAGCGGCGCATAGTGCTAGTGTGTATGTGTGCTCATGAATAATAGTGTACCACTCCGGATACAAACCGCATATCATTCAGTGTGTATTCTGTGCGCGCCATATTGGAAATTACAAGCAGCGCGTAGTGTAAGTGTGCGTGTGTGTGCTCATAAATAAAAGTGTACCACTCCGGATACAAACCGCATATCATTAAGTGTGTATTCTGTGCGCGCCATATTCAAACTAAGAAGCGGCGCATAGTGCCAGTGTGTATGTGTGCTCATGAATATAAGTGTACCACTCTGGATACAAACCGCATATAATTCAGTGTGTATTCTGTGCGCGCCATATTCAAACTAAGAAGCGGCGCATAGTGCTACTGTGTATGTGTGCTCATGAATAATTGTGTACCACTCCGGATACAAACTGCATATCATTAAGTGTGTATTCTGTGCGCGCCATATTCAAACTAATAAGCGGCGCATAGTGCTAGTGTGTATGTGTGCTCATGAATAATAGTGTACCACTCCGGATACAAACCGCATATCATTCAGTGTGTATTCTGTGCGCGCCATATTCAAACTAATAAGCAGCGCGTAGTGTAAGTGTTCGTGTGTGTGCTAATGAATAATAGTGTACCACTCCGGATACAAACTGCATATCATTAAGTGTGTATTCTGTGCGCACCATATTCAAACTAATAAGCGGCGCGTAGTGCCAGTGTGTGAATGTGTGCTCATAAATATTTGTGTACCACTCCGGATACAAACTGCATATCATTAAGTGTGTATTCTGTGCACGCCATATTCAAACTAATAAGCGGCGCATAGTGCCAGTGTGTATGTATGCTCATGAATAATTGTGTACCACTCCGGATACAAACCGCATATCATTAAGTGTGTATTCTGTGCACGCCATATTCAAACTAATAAGCGGCGCATAGTGCTAGTGTGTATGTGTACTCATAAATATTAGTGTACCACTCCGGATACAAACCGCATATCATTCATTGTGTATTCAATGCACGCCATATTCAAACTAATAAGCGGCGCGTAGCGCTAGTGTGTATGTGTACTCATAAATATTAGTGTACCACTCCGGATACAAACTGCATATCATTAAGTGTGTATTCTGTGCGCGCCATATTCAAACTTATAAGCTGCGCGTAGTGCCAGTGTGTGTATGCTCATGAATAATAGTGTACCACTCCGGATACAAACCGCATATCATTCAGTGTGTATTCTGTGCGCGCCATATTCAAACCAATAAGCGGCGCGAAGTGCCAGTGTGTGAATGTGTGCTCATAAATATTTGTGTACCACTCCGGATACAAACTGCATATCATTAAGTGTGTATTCTGTGCACGCCATATTCAAACTAATAAGCGGCGCGTAGTGCCAGTGTGTGTGTGTGCTCATAAATATTAGTGTACCACTCCGGATACAAACCGCATATCATTCATTGTGTATTCTGTGCACGCCATATTCAAACTAATAAGCGGCGCGTAGCGCTAGTGTGTATGTGTACTCATAAATATTAGTGTACCACTCCGGATACAAACTACATATCATTAAGTGTGTATTCTGTGCACGCCATATTCAAACTAATAAGCAGCGCGTAGTGTAAGTGTGCGTGCGTGTGCTCATAAATAATTGTGTACCACTCCGGATACAAACCGCATATCATTAAGTGTGCATTCTGTGCACGCCATATTCAAACTTATAAGCGGCGCGTAGTGCCAGTGTGTGTATGTGTGCTCATGTATATTAGTGTACCACTCCGGATACAAACTGCATATCATTAAGTGTGTATTCTGTACACGCCATATTAAAACTAATAAGCGGCGCGTAGTGCCAGTGTGTGAATGTGTGCTCATAAATAATTGTGTACCACTCCGGATACAAACCGCATATCATTAAGTGTGTATTCTGTGCACGCCATATTCAAACTAATAAGCGGCGCGTAGTGCCAGTGTGTGTGTGTGCTCATAAATATTAGTGTACCACTCCGGATACAGACCGCATATCATATATTGTGTATTCTGTGCGCGCCAAATTAAAACTAATAAGCGGCGTGTAGTGCCAGTGTGTGTGTGTGCTCATGAATAATTGTGTACCACTCCGGATACAAACTGCATATCATTTAGTGTGTATTCTGTGCGCGCCATATTGGAAATTACAAGCAGCGCGTAGTGTAAGTGTGCGTGTGTGTGCTCATGAATAATAGTGTACTACTCCGGATACAAACCGCATATCATTTAGTGTGTATTCTGTGCGCGCCATATTGGAAATTACAAGCAGCGCGTAGTGTAAGTGTGTGTGTGTGTGCTCATAAATAAAAGTGTACCACTCCGGATACAACCCGCATATCATTTAGTGTGTATTCTGTGCGCGCCATATTGGAAATTACAAGCAGCGCGTAGTGTAAGTGTGCGTGTGTGTGCTCATGAATAATAGTGTACCACTCCGGATACAAACCGCATATCATTAAGTGTGTATTCTGTGCGCGCCATATTGGAAATTACAAGCAGCGCGTAGTGTAAGTGTGCGTGTGTGTGCTCATAAATATTAGTGTACCGCTCCGGATACAAACCGCATATCATTAAGTGTGTATTCTGTGCGCGTCATATTGAAAATTATAAGCGGCGCGTAGTGCCAGTATGTTTGTGTGCTCATGAATAATTGTGTACCACTCCGGATACAAACCGCATATCATTTAGTGTGTATTCTGTGCGCGCCATATTGGAAATTACAAGCAGCGCGTAGTGTAAGTGTGCGTGTGTGTGCTCATAAATAAAAGTGTACCACTCCGGATACAAACCGCATATCATTAAGTGTGTATTCTGTGCGCGCCAAATTAAAACTAATAAGCGGCGTGTAGTGCCAGTGTGTGTGTGTGCTCATGAATAATAGTGTACCACTCTGGATACAAACCGCATTTCATTCAGTGTGTATTCTGTGCGCGCCATATTCAAACTAATAAGCGGCGCGTAGTGCCAGTGTGTATGTGTGCTCATGAATAATTGTGTACCACTCCGGATACAAACCGCATATCATTAAGTGTGCATTCTGTGCACGCCATATTCAAACTTATAAGCGGCACGTAGTGCCATTGTGTGTGTGCTCATGAATAATAGTGTACCACTCCGGATACAAGCCGCATATCATTAAGTGTGTATTCTGTGCGCGCCAAATTAAAACCAATTAGCGGCGCGTAGTGCCAGTGTGTGTGTGCTCATGAATAATAGTGTACCACTCCGGATACAAACCGCATATCATTCAGTGTGTATTCTGTGCACGCCATATTCAAACCAATAAGCGGCGCGTAGTGCCAGTGTGTGTGTGTACTCATAGATAATAGTGTACCACTCCGAAAACAAACTGCATATCATTAAGTGTGTATTCTGTGCACGCCATATTCAAACTAATCAGCGGTGCGTAGTGCCAGCGTGTGTGTGCTCATGAATAATAGTGTACCACTCCGGATACAAACCGCATATCATTAAGTGTGTATTCTGTGCGCGCCATATTCAAACTAATCAGCGGCGCGTAGTGCCAGTGTGTATGTATGCTTTGAATAATTGTGTACCACTCCGGATACAAACCGCATATCATTAAGTGTGTATTCTGTGCACGCCATATTCAAACCAGTAAGCGGCGCGTAGTGCCAGTGTGTGTGTGTACTCATAAATAATAGTGTACCACTCCGAAAACAAACTGCATATCATTAAGTGTGTATTCTGTGCACGCCATATTCAAACTAATCAGCGGTGCGTAGTGCCAGCGTGTGTGTGCTCATGAATAATAGTGTACCACTCCGGATACAAACCGCATATCATTCAGTGTGTATTCTGTGCGCGCCATATTCAAACCAATAAGCGGCGCGTAGTGCCAGTGTGTGTGTGCTCATGAATAATAGTGTACCACTCCGGATACAAACCGCATATCATTAAGTGTGTATTATGTGCGCGCCATATTCAAACTAATAAGCGGCGCGTAGTGCCAGTGTGTGTGTGCTCATGAATAATAGTGTACCACTCCGGATACAAACCGCATATCATTAAGTGTGTATTCTGTGTGCGCCATATTCAAACTTATAAGCGGCGCGTAGTGCCAGTGTGTGTGTGTGCTCATAATTAATAGTGTACCACTCCGGATACAAACTGCATATAATTAAGTGTGTATTCTGTGCGCGCCATATTCAAACTAATAAGATGTGCATAGTGCCAGTGTGTGTATGTGTGCTCATGAATAATAGTGTACCACTCCGGATACAAACTGCATATCATTAAGTGTGTATTCTGTGCGCGCCATATTCAAACTAATAAGCTGCGCATAGTGCCAGTGTGTGTATGTGTGCTCATGAATAATAGTGTACCACTCCGGATACAAACCGCATATCATTAAGTGTGTATTCTGTGCGCGCCATATTCAAACTAATAAGCGGCGCGTAGTGCCAGTGTGTGTATGTGTGCTCATGTATATAAGTGTACCACTCCGGATACAAACTGCATATCATTAAGCGTGTATTCTGTGCGCGCCATATTCAAACTTATAAGCGGCACGTAGTGCCAGTGTGTGTGTGCTCATGAATAATAGTGTACCACTCCGGATACAAACCGCATATCATTAAGTGTGTATTCTGTGCGCGCCATATTCAAACCAATAAGCGGCTCGTAGTGCCAGTGTGTGTGTGCTCATGAATAATTGTGTACCACTCCGGATACAAACTGCATATCATTAAGTGTGTATTCTGTGCACGCCATATTCAAACTTATAAGCGGCGCGTAGTGCCAGTGTGTGTATGTGTGCTTATGTTTATTAGTGTACCACTCCGGATACAAACCGCATATCATTAAGTGTGTATTCTGTGCGCGCCATATTCAAACTAATCAGCGGCGCGTAGTGCTATTGTGTATGTGTACTCATAAATAATAGTGTACCACTCCGGATACAAACCGCATATCATTCAGTGTGTATTCTGTGCACGCCATATTCAAACTTATAAGCGGCGCATAGTGCTAGTGTGTATGTGTGCTCATGAATAATTGTGTACCACTCCGGATACAAACTGCATATCATTAAGTGTGTATTCTGTGCGCGCCATATTCAAACTAATCAGCAGCGCGTAGTGCCAGTGTGTGTGTGTGCTCATAAATATTAGTGTACCACTCCGGATACAAACCGCATATCATTAAGTGTGTATTCTGTGCGCGCCATATTCAAACTTATCAGCGGCGCATAGTGCCAGTGTGTATGTGTGCTCATGAATAATAGTGTACCACTCCGGATACAAACCGCATATCATTAAGTGTGTATTCTGTGCGCGCCATATTCAAACTAATAAGCGGCGCGTAGCGCTAGTGTGTATGTGTACTTATAAATATTAGTGTACCACTCTGGATACAAACCGCATATCATTTAGTGTGTATTCTGTGCGCGCCAAATTAAAACCAATAAGCGGCGCGTAGTGCCAGTGTGTGTGTGTGCTCATGAATATTAGTGTACCACTCTGAATACAAACCGCATATCATTAAGTGTGTATTCTGTGCGCGCCATATTCAAACTAATAAGCGGCGCGTAGTGCCAGTGTGTGTGTGTGCTCATAAATATTGGTGTACCACTCCGGATACAAATCGCATATCATTAAGTGTGTATTCTGTGCGCGCCAAATTCAAACTTATAAGCGGCGCGTAGTGCCAGTGTATGTATGTGTGCTCATGTATATTAGTGTACCACTCCGGATACAAACTGCATATAATTAAGTGTGTATTCTGTGTGCGCCATATTCAAACTTATAAGCGGCGCGTAGTGCCAGTGTGTGTGTGTGCTCATAAATATTTGTGTACCACTCCGGATACAAACCGCATATCATTCATTGTGTATTCTGTGCACGCCATATTCAAACCAATAAGCGGCGCGTAGTGCCAGTGTGTGTGTGTGCTCATGAATAATAGTGTACCACTCCGGATACAAACCGCATATCATTAAGTGTGTATTCTGTGCAAGCCATATTCAAACCAATAAGCGGCGCGTAGTGCCAGTGTGTGTGTGTGCTCATGAATAATAGTGTACCACTCCGGATACAAACCGCATATCATTAAGTGTGTATTCTGTGCGCGCCATATTCAAACTAATAAGCGGCGCGTAGCTCTAGTGTGTATGTGTACTCATAAATATTAGTGTACCACTCCGGATACAAACTGCATATAAATAAGTGTGTATTCTGTGTGCGCCATATTCAAACTTATAAGCGGCGCGTAGTGCCAGTGTGTGTGTGTGCTCATAAATATTTGTGTACCACTCCGGATACAAACCGCATATCATTCATTGTGTATTCTGTGCGCGCCATATTCAAACCAATAAGCGGCGCGTAGTGCCAGTGTGTGTGTGCTCATGAATAATAGTGTACCACTCCGGATACAAACCGCATATCATTAAGCGTGTATTCTGTGCACGCCATATTCAAACTAATAAGCGGCGCGTAGTGCCAGTGTGTGTGTGTGCTCATAAATATTGGTGTACCACTCCGGATACAAATCGCATATCATTAAGTGTGTATTCTGTGCGCGCCAAATTCAAACTTATAAGCGGCGCGTAGTGCCAGTGTATGTATGTGTGCTCATGTATATTAGTGTACCACTCCGGATACAAACTGCATATAATTAAGTGTGTATTCTGTGTGCGCCATATTCAAACTTATAAGCGGCGCGTAGTGCCAGTGTGTGTGTGTGCTCATAAATATTTGTGTACCACTCCGGATACAAACCGCATATCATTCATTGTGTATTCTGTGCACGCCATATTCAAACCAATAAGCGGCGCGTAGTGCCAGTGTGTGTGTGCTCATGAATAATAGTGTACCACTCCGGATACAAACCGCATATCATTAAGTGTGTATTCTGTGCACGCCATATTCAAACCAATAAGCGGCGCGTAGTGCCAGTGTGTGTGTGTGCTCATGAATAATAGTGTACCACTCCGGATACAAACCGCATATCATTAAGTGTGTATTCTGTGCGCGCCATATTCAAACTAATAAGCGGCGCGTAGCTCTAGTGTGTATGTGTACTCATAAATATTAGTGTACCACTCCGGATACAAACTGCATATAAATAAGTGTGTATTCTGTGTGCGCCATATTCAAACTTATAAGCGGCGCGTAGTGCCAGTGTGTGTGTGTGCTCAAAAATATTTGTGTACCACTCCGGATACAAACCGCATATCATTCATTGTGTATTCTGTGCACGCCATATTCAAACCAATAAGCGGCGCGTAGTGCCAGTGTGTGTGTGCTCATGAATAATAGTGTACCACTCCGGATACAAACCGCATATCATTAAGTGTGTATTCTGTGCGCGCCATATTCAAACTAATAAGCGGCGCGTAGCTCTAGTGTGTATGTGTACTCATAAATATTAGTGTACCACTCCGGATACAAACTGCATATAAATAAGTGTGTATTCTGTGTGCGCCATATTCAAACTTATAAGCGGCGCGTAGTGCCAGTGTGTGTGTGTGCTCATAAATATTTGTGTACCACTCCGGATACAAACCGCATATCATTCATTGTGTATTCTGTGCACGCCATATTCAAACCAATAAGCTGCGCGTAGTGCCAGTGTGTGTGTGCTCATGAATAATATTGTACCACTCCGGATACAAACTGCATATCATTAAGTGTGTATTCTGTGCGCGCCATATTCAAACTAATAAGCGGCACGTAGTGCCAGTGTGTGTATGTGTGCTCATGAATAATATTGTACCACTCCGGATACAAACTGCATATCATTAAGTGTGTATTATGTGCGCGCCATATTCAAACTAATAAGCGGCGCGTAGTGCCAGTGTGTGTGTGCTCATGAATAATAGTGTACCACTCCGGATACAAACCGCATATCATTCAGTGTGTATTCTGTGCGCGCCATATTCAAACTTATAAGCCGGTATGTATATGTGCTCATGTATATTAGTGTACCACTCCGGATACAAACCGCATATCATTAAGTGTGTATTCTGTGCACGCCATATTCAAACCAATAAGCTGCGCGTAGTGCCAGTGTGTGTATGCTCATGAATAATATTGTACCACTCCGGATACAAACCGCATATCATTCAGTGTGTATTCTGTGCGCGCCATATTCAAACTAATAAGCGGCGCGTAGCTCTAGTGTGTATGTGTACTCATAAATATTAGTGTACCACTCCGGATACAAACCGCATATCATTAAGTGTGTATTCTGTGCACGCCATATTCAAACTTATAAGCGGCGCGTAGCTCTAGTGTGTATGTGTACTCATAAATATTTGTGTACCACTCCGGATACAAACCGCATATCATTAAGTGTGTATTCTGTGCGCGCCAAATTAAAACCAATAAGCGGCGTGTAGTGCCAGTGTGTGTGTGTGCTCATGAATAATAGTGTACCACTCTGGATACAAACCGCATATCATTCAGTGTGTATTCTGTGCGCGCCATATTCAAACCAATAAGCGGCGCGTATTTCTAGTGTGTATGTGTACTCATAAATTTAAGTATACCACTCCGGATACAAACCGCATATCATTTAGTGTGTATTCTGTGCGCGCCATATTCAAACTAATAAGCCGGTATGTAGGTGTGCTCATGTATATTAGTGTACCACTCCGGATACAAACCGCATATCATTCAGTGTGTATTCTGTGCACGCCATATTCAAACCAATAAGCTGCGCGTAGTGCCAGTGTGTGTGTGCTCATGAATAATATTGTACCACTCCGGATACAAACTGCATATCATTAAGTGTGTATTCTGTGCGCGCCATATTCAAACCAATAAGCGGCACGTAGTGCCAGTGTGTGTATGTGTGCTCATGTATATTAGTGTACCACTCCGGATACAAACCGCATATCATTAAGTGAGTATTCTGTGCGCGCCAAATTAAAGCCAATAAGCGGCACGTAGTGCCAGTGTGTGTGTGTGTGTTTGCTCATGAATTATAGTGAACCACTCCGGATACAAACCGCATATCATTAAGTGTGTATTCTGTGCACGCCATATTCAAACCAATAAGCGGCGCGTAGTGCCAGTGTGTGTGTGCTCATAAATATTAGTGTACCACTCCGGATACAAACCGCATATCATTAAGTGTGTATTCTGTGCAAGCCATATTCAAACTTACAAGCGACGCGTAGCGCTAGTGTGTATGTGTGCTCATAAATATTAGTGTACCACTCCGGATACAAACTGCATATCATTAAGTGTGTATTCTGTGCGCGCCATATTCAAACTAATAAGTGGCGCGTAGTGCCAGTGTGTGTATGTGTGCTTTTGAATATTAGTGTACCACTCCGGATACAAACCGCATATCATTAAGTGTGTATTCTGTGCGAGCCATATTCAAACTAATAAGCGGCGCGTAGTGTAAGTGTGCGTGTGTGTGCTCATAAATATTAGTGTACCACTCCGGATACAAACCGCATATCATTAAGTGTGTATTCTGTGCAAGCCATATTCAAACCAATAAGCGGCGCGTAGTGTAAGTGTGCGTGTGTGTGCTCATAAATATTAGTGTACCACTCCGGATACAAACCGCATATCATTAAGTGTGTATTCTGTGCAAGCCATATTCAAACTTACAAGCGACGCGTAGCGCTAGTGTGTATGTGTGCTCATAAATATTAGTGTACCACTCCGGATACAAACCGCATATCATTCAGTGTGTATTCTGTGCACGCCATATTCAAACCAATAAGCGGCGCGTAGTGCCAGTGTGTGTGTGTGCTCATGAATAATAGTGTACTTCTCCGGATACAAACCGCATATCATTAAGTGTGTATTCTGTGCGCGCCAAATTCAAAATTACAAGCGGCGCGTAGTGCCAGTGTGTGTGTGTGCTCATGAATAATAGTGTACCACTCCGGATACAAACCGCATATCATTAAGTGTGTATTCTGTGCGCGCCAAATTCAAACTAATAAGCGGCGCGTAGTGCCAGTGTGTGTGTGTGTGTTTGCTCATGAATAATAGTGTACCACTCCGGATACAAACCGCATATCATTAAGTGTGTATTCTGTGCGCGCCAAATTCAAAATTACAAGCGGCGCGTAGTGCCAGTGTGTGTGTGTGCTCATGAATAATAGTGTACCACTCCGGATACAAACTGCATATCATTAAGTGTGTATTCTGTGCGCGCCAAATTCAAACTAATAAGCGGCGCGTAGTGCCAGTGTGTGTGTGTGTGTTTGCTCATGAATAATAGTGTACCACTCCGGATACAAACCGCATATCATTAAGTGTGTATTCTGTGCGCGCCATATTCAAAACAATAAGCGGCACGTAGTGCCAGTGTGTGTGTGCTCATAAATATTTGTGTACCACTCCGGATACAAACCGCATATCATTCATTGTGTATTCTGTGCACGCCATATTCAAACCAATAAGCTGCGCGTAGTGCCAGTGTGTGTGTGCTCATGAATAATATTGTACCACTCCGGATACAAACTGCATATCATTAAGTGTGTATTCTGTGCGCGCCATATTCAAACCAATAAGCGGCACGTAGTGCCAGTGTGTGTGTGTGTGTTTGCTCATGAATAATAGTGTACCACTCCGGATACAAACCGCATTTCATTAAGTGTGTATTCTGTGCACGCCATATTCAAACCAATAAGCGGCGCGTAGTGCCAGTGTGTGTGTGTGCTCATGAATAATAGTGTACTTCTCCGGATACAAACCGCATATCATTAAGTGTGTATTCTGTGCGCGCCAAATTCAAAATTACAAGCGGCGCGTAGTGCCAGTGTGTGAATGTGTGTTTGCTCATGAATAATAGTGTACCACTCCGGATACAAACCGCATATCATTAAGTGTGTGTTCTGTGCATGCCATATTCAAACTAATAAGCGGCGAGTAGTGTATGTGTGCGTGTGTGTGCTCATAAATATTAGTGTACCACTCCGGATACAAACCGCATATCATTCAGTGTGTATTCTGTGCAAGCCATATTCAAACTTACAAGCGACGCGTAGCGCTAGTGTGTATGTGTGCTCATAAATATTAGTGTACCACTCCGGATACAAACTGCATATCATTAAGTGTGTATTCTGTGCATGCCATATTCAAACTAATAAGCGGCGCGTAGTGTAAGTGTGTGTGTGTGCTCATGAATAATAGTGTACTTCTCCGGATACAAACCGCATATCATTAAGTGTGTATTCTGTGCGCGCCAAATTCAAAATTACAAGCGGCGCGTAGTGCCAGTGTGTGTGTGTGCTCATGAATAATAGTGTACCACTCCGGATACAAACCGCATATCATTAAGTGTGTATTCTGTGCGCGCCATATTCAAACTAATAAGCGGCGCGTAGTGCCAGTGTGTGTGTGTGCTCATGAATAATAGTGTACCACTCCGGATACAAACCGCATTACATTCAGTGTGTATTCTGTGCACGCCATATTCAAACCAATAAGCGGCGCGTAGTGCCAGTGTGTGTGTGTGCTCATGAATAATTGTGTACCACTCCGGATACAAACTGCATATCATTCAGTGTGTATACTGTGCACGCCATATTCAAACCAATAAGCGGCGCGTAGTGCCAGTGTGTGTGTGTGCTCATGAATAATAGTGTACCACTCCGGATACAAACCGCATATCATTAAGTGTGTATTCTGTGCGCGCCATATTCAAAATTACAAGCGGCGCGTAGTGCCAGTGTGTGTGTGTGCTCATGAATAATAGTGTACCACTCCGGATACAAACCGCATATCATTAAGTGTGTATTCTGTGCGCGCCAAATTCAAACTAATAAGCGGCGCGTAGTGCCAGTGTGTGTGTGTGTGTTTGCTCATGAATAATAGTGTACCACTCCGGATACAAACCGCATATCATTAAGTGTGTATTCTGTGCGCGCCATATTCAAACTAATAAGCGGCACGTAGTGCCAGTGTGTGTGTGTGTGTGTTTGCTCATGAATTATAGTGTACCACTCCGGATACAAACCGCATATCATTAAGTGTGTATTCTGTGCGCGCCAAATTCAAAATTACAAGCGGCGCGTAGTGCCAGTGTGTGAATGTGTGTTTGCTCATGAATAATAGTGTACCACTCCGGATACAAACCGCATATCATTAAGTGTGTGTTCTGTGCGCGCCATATTCAAACTACTAAGCGGCACGTAGTGCCAGTGTGTGTGTGTGTGTGTTTGCTCATGAATAATAGTGTACCACTCCGGATACAAACCGCATATCATTAAGTGTGTATTCTGTGCACGCCATATTCAAACCAATAAGCGGCGCGTAGTGCCAGTGTGTGTGTGTGCTCATGAATAATTGTGTACCACTCCGGATACAAACTGCATCTCATTCAGTGTGTATACTGTGCACGCCATATTCAAACCAATAAGCGGCGCGTAGTGCCAGTGTGTGTGTGTGCTCATGAATAATAGTGTACCACTCCGGATACAAACCGCATATCATTAAGTGTGTATTCTGTGCGCGCCAAATTCAAAATTACAAGCAGCGCGTAGTGTAAGTGTGCGTGTGTGTGCTCATAAATATTAGTGTACCACTCCGGATACAAACCGCATATCATTAAGTGTGTATTCTGTGCAAGCCATATTCAAACTTACAAGCGACGCGTAGCGCTAGTGTGTATGTGTGCTCATAAATATTAGTGTACCACTCCGGATACAAACCGCATATCATTCAGTGTGTATTCTGTGCACGCCATATTCAAACCAATAAGCGGCGCGTAGTGCCAGTGTGTGTGTGTGTGCTCATGAATAATAGTGTACTTCTCCGGATACAAACCGCATATCATTAAGTGTGTATTCTGTGCGCGCCAAATTCAAAATTACAAGCGGCGCGTAGTGCCAGTGTGTGAATGTGTGTTTGCTCATGAATAATAGTGTACCACTCCGGATACAAACCGCATATCATTAAGTGTGTGTTCTGTGCGCGCCATATTCAAACTTATAAGCGGCACGTAGTGCCAGTGTGTGTGTGTGCTCATAAATATTAGTGTACCACTCCGGATACAAACCGCATATCATTCAGTGTGTATTCTGTGCACGCCATATTCAAACCAATAAGCGGCGCGTAGTGCCAGTGTGTGTGTGTGCTCATGAATAATTGTGTACCACTCCGGATACAAACTGCATATCATTCAGTGTGTATACTGTGCACGCCATATTCAAACCAATAAGCGGCGCGTAGTGCCAGTGTGTGTGTGTGTGTGTTTGCTCATGAATTATAGTGTACCACTCCGGATACAAACCGCATATCATTAAGTATGTATTCTGTGCGCGCCATATTCAAACTAATAAGCGGCACGTAGTGCCAGTGTGTGTGTGTGTGTGTTTGCTCATAAATAAAAGTGTACCACTCCGGATACAAACCGCATTTCATTCAGTGTGTATTCTGTGCACGCCATATTCAAACCAATAAGCGGCGCGTAGTGCCAGTGCGTGTGTGCTCATGTATAATAGTGTACCACTCCGGATACAAACTGCATATCATTAAGTGTGTATTCTGTGCGCGCCATATTCAAACTAATAAGCGGCACGTAGTGCCAGTGTGTGTGTGTGCTCATGAATAATAGTGTACTACTCCGGATACAAACCGCATATCATTAAGTGTGTATTCTGTGCGCGCCAAATTCAAACTAATAAGCGGCGCGTAGTGCCAGTGTGTGTATGTGTGCTCATGTATATTAGTGTACCACTCCGGATACAAACCGCATATCATTAAGTGTGTATTCTGTGCAAGCCATATTCAAACTTACAAGCGACGCGTAGCGCTAGTGTGTATGTGTGCTCATAAATATTAGTGTACCACTCCGGATACAAACCGCATATCATTCAGTGTGTATTCTGTGCACGCCATATTCAAACCAATAAGCGGCGCGTAGTGCCAGTGTGTGTGTGTGCTCATGAATAATAGTGTACTTCTCCGGATACAAACCGCATATCATTAAGTGTGTATTCTGTGCGCGCCATATTCAAACTAATAAGCGGCGCGTAGTGCCAGTGTGTGTATGTGTGCTCATGTATATTAGTGTACCACTCCGGATACAAACTGCATATCATTAAGTGTGTATTCTGTGCGCACCATATTCAAAATTACAAGCGGCGCGTAGTGCCAGTGTGTATGTGTGCTCATAAATATTAGTGTACCACTCCGGATACAAACTGCAAATCATTAAGTGTGTATTCTATGCGCGCCATATTTAAACTAATAAGCGGCGCGTTGTGCCTGTGTGTGTGTGCTCATAAATATTAGTGTACCACTCCGGATACAAACCGCATATCATTAAGTGTGTATTCTGTGCGCGCCATATTCAAACCAATAAGCGGCGCGTAGTGCCAGTGTGTATGTGTGCTCATAAATATTAGTGTACCACTCCGGATACAAACCGCATATCATTCAGTGTGTATTCTGTGCACGCCATATTCAAACCAATAAGCGGCGCGTAGTGCCAGTGTGTGTGTGTGCTCATAAATAATAGTGTACCACTCCGGATACAAACCGCATATCATTAAGTGAGTATTCTGTGCGCGCCAAATTAAAACCAATAAGCGGCACGTAGTGCCAGTGTGTGTGTGTGTGTTTGCTCATGAATTATAGTGTACCACTCCGGATACAAACCGCATTTCATTAAGTGTGTATTCTGTGCACGCCATATTCAAACCAATAAGCGGCGCGTAGTGCCAGTGTGTGTGTGTGTGCTCATAAATAATAGTGTACCACTCCGGATACAAACCGCCTATCATTAAGTGTGTATTCTGTGCGCGCCATATTCAAACTAATAAGCGGCACGTAGTGCCAGTGTGTGTGTGTGCTCATGAATAATAGTGTACTACTCCGGATACAAACCGCATATCATTCAGTGTGTATTCTGTGCGCGCCAAATTCAAACTAATAAGCGGCGCGTAGTGCCAGTTTGTGTATGTGTGCTCATGTATATTAGTGTACCACTCCGGATACAAACTGCATATCATTAAGTGTGTATTCTGTGCGCGCCATATTCAAAATTACAAGCGGCGCGTAGTGCCTGTGTGTATGTGTGCTCATAAATATTAGTGTACCACTCCGGATACAAACTGCAATTCATTAAGTGTGTATTCTATGCAAGCCATATTTAAACTAATAAGCGGCGCGTTGTGCCTGTGTGTGTGTGCTCATAAATATTAGTGTACCATACCGGATACAAACCGCATATCATTAAGTGTGTATTCTGTGCGCGCCATATTCAAACCAATAAGCGGCGCGTAGTGCCTGTGTGTATGTGTGCTCATAAATATTAGTGTACCACTCCGGATACAAACTGCAAATCATTAAGTGTGTATTCTATGCGCGCCAAATTCAAACCAATAAGCGGCGCGTAGTGCCAGTGTGTATGTGTGCTCATAAATAATAGTGTACCACTCCGGATACAAACCGCATATCAATAAGTGTGTATTCTGTGCGCGCCATATTCAAACCAATAAGCGGCGCGTAGTGCCAGTGTGTGTGTGCTCATGTATATTAGTGTACCACTCCGGATACAAACTGCAAATCATTAAGTGTGTATTCTATGCGCGCCATATTCAAACCAATAAGCGGCGCGTAGTGCCAGTGTGTGTGTGTGCTCATGAATAATAGTGTACCACTCCGGATACAAACCGCATATCATTAAGTGTGTATTCTGTGCGCGCCATATTCAAATCAATAAGCGGCGCGTAGTGCCAGTGTGTGTGTGTGTGTTTGCTCATGAATAATAGTGTACCACTCCGGATACAAACCGAATATCATTAAGTGTGTATTCTGTGCGCGCCAAATTCAAACCAATAAGCGGCGCGTAGTGCCAGTGTGTGTGTGCTCATGTATATTAGTGTACCACTCCGGATAAAAACTGCATATCATTAAGTGTGTATTCTGTGCACGCCATATTCAAAATTACAAGCGGCGCGTAGTGCCAGTGTGTATGTGTGCTCATAAATATTAGTGTACCACTCCGGATACAAACTGCATATCATTAAGTGTGTATTCTGTGCGCGCCAAATTCAAACTTACAAGCGGCGCGTAGCGCTAGTGGGTATGTGTGCTCATAAATATTAGTGTACCACTCTGGATACAAACCGCATATCATTTAGTGTGTATTCTGTGCGCGCCATAGTGGAAATTACAAGCAGCGCGTAGTGTAAGTGTGCGAGTGTGTGCTCATAAATATTGGTGTACCACTCCGGATACAAACCGCATATCATTAAGTGTGTATTCTGTGCGCGCCATATTCAAACTAATAAGCGGCACGTAGTGCCAGTGTGTGTGTGTGTGTGTTTGCTCATGAATGATAGTGTACCACTCCGGATACAAACCGCATATCATTAAGTGTGTATTCTGTGCGCGCCAAATTCAAACCAATAAGCGGCGCGTAGTGCCAGTGTGTGTGCGCTCATGTATATTAGTGTACCACTCCGGATAAAAACTGCATATCATTAAGTGTGTATTCTGTGCACGCCATATTCAAAATTACAAGCGGCGCGTAGTGCCAGTGTGTATGTTTGCTCATAAATATTAGTGTACCACTCCGGATACAAACTGCATATCATTAAGTGTGTATTCTGTGCGCGCCAAATTCAAACTTACAAGCGGCGCGTAGCGCTAGTGGGTATGTGTGCTCATAAATATTAGTGTACCACTCCGGATACAAACCGCATATCATTAAGTGTGTATTCTGTGCGCGCCATATTCAAACTAATAAGCGGCACGTAGTGCCAGTGTGTGTGTGCTCATGTATATTAGTGTACCACTCCGGATAAAAACTGCATATCATTAAGTGTGTATTCTGTGCGCGCCATATTCAAACTAATAAGCGGCGCATAGTGCCAGTGTGTGTATGTGTGCTCATGAATAATAGTGTACCACTCCGGATACAAACCGCATATCATTAAGTGTGTATTCTGTGCGCGCCATATTCAAACTAATAAGCGGCGCGTAGTGCCAGTGTGTGTATGTGTGCTCATGTTTATAAGTGTACCACTCCGGATACAAACTGCATATCATTAAGTGTGTATTCTGTGTGCGCCATATTCAAACTTATAAGCGGCGCGTAGTGCCAGTGTGTGTGTGTGCTCATGAATAATAGTGTACCACTCCGGATACAAACCGCATATCATTAAGTGTGTATTCTGTGCGCGCCATATTCAAACTAATAAGATGTGCATAGTGCTAGTGTGTATGTGTGCTCATGTATATTAGTGTACCACTCCGGATACAAACCGCATATCATTAAGTGTGTGTTATGTGCGCGCCATATTCAAACTTATAAGAGGCGCGTAGCTCTAGTGTGTATGTGTACTCATAAATATTAGTGTACCACTCCGGATACAAACCGCATATCATTAAGTGTGTATTATGTGCGCGCCATATTCAAACCAATAAGCGGCGCGTAGTGCCAGTGTGTGTGTGCTCATAAATATTGGTGTACCACTCCGGATACAAATCGCATATCATTAAGTGTGTATTCTGTGCGCGCTAAATTCAAACTAATAAGCGGCGCGTAGTGCCAGTGTGTGTGTGTGCTCATGAATAATAGTGTACCACTCCGGATACAAACCGCATATCATTAAGTGTGTATTCTGTGCGCGCCATATTCAAACTAATAAGCGGCGCGTAGCGCTAGTGTGTATGTGTACTTATAAATATTAGTGTACCACTCTGGATACAAACCGCATATCATTTAGTGTGTATTCTGTGCGCGCCAAATTAAAACCAATAAGCGGCGCGTAGTGCCAGTGTGTGTGTGTGCTCATGAATATTAGTGTACCACTCCGGATACAAACCGCATATCATTAAGTGTGTATTCTGTGCGCGCCATATTCAAACTAATAAGCGGCGCATAGTGCCAGTGTGTGTATGTGTGCTCATGAATAATAGTGTACCACTCCGGATACAAACCGCATATCATTAAGTGTGTATTCTGTGTGCGCCATATTCAAACTAATAAGCGGCGCGTAGTGCCAGTGTGTGTGTGTGTGCTCATGAATAATAGTGTACCACTCCGGATACAAACCGCATATCATTCAGTGTGTATTCTGTGCGCGCCATATTCAAACTAATAAGCGGCGCGTAGCGCTAGTGTGTATGTGTACTCATAAATATTAGTGTACCACTCCGGATACAAACTGCATATCATTAAGTGTGTATTCTGTGCGCGCCATATTCAAACTTATAAGCTGCGCGTAGTGCCAGTGTGTGTGTGTGCTCATAAATATTAGTGTACCACTCCGGATACAAACCGCATATCATTCATTGTGTATTCTGTGCACGCCATATTCAAACTAATAAGCGGCGCGTAGCGCTAGTGTGTATGTGTACTCATAAATATTAGTGTACCACTCCGGATACAAACTGCATATCATTAAGTGTGTATTCTGTGCGCGCCATATTCAAACTTATAAGCTGCGCGTAGTGCCAGTGTGTGTATGCTCATGAATAATAGTGTACCACTCCGGATACAAACCGCATATCATTCAGTGTGTATTCTGTGCACGCCATAGTCAAACCAATAAGCGGCGCGAAGTGCCAGTGTGTGAATGTGTGCTCATAAATATTTGTGTACCACTCTGGATACAAACTGCATATCATTAAGTGTGTATTCTGTGCGCGCCATATTCAAACTAATAAGCGGCGCGTAGTGCCAGTGTGTGTGTGTGCTCATAAATATTAGTGTACCACTCCGGATACAAACCGCATATCATTCAGTGTGTATTCTGTGCACGCCATATTCAAACTAATAAGCGGCGCGTAGCGCTAGTGTGTATGTGTACTCATAAATATTAGTGTACCACTCCGGATACAAACTACATATCATTAAGTGTGTATTCTGTGCACGCCATATTCAAACTAATAAGCAGCGCGTAGTGTAAGTGTGCGTGCGTGTGCTCATAAATAATTGTGTACCACTCCGGATACAAACCGCATATCATTAAGTGTGTATTCTGTGCGCGCCAAATTAAAACCAATAAGTGGCGCGTAGTGCCAGTGTGTGTATGTGTGCTCATGTATATTAGTGTACCACTCCGGATACAAACTGCATATCATTAAGTGTGTATTCTGTGCACGCCATATTCAAACTAATAAGCGGCGCGTAGTGCCAGTGTGTGTGTGTGCTCATAAATATTAGTGTACCACTCCGGATACAAACCGCATATCATTAAGTGTGTATTCTGTGCGCTTCATATTCAAACTAATAAGCGGCGCGTAGTGCCAGTGTGTGTGTGTGCTCATAAATATTAGTGTACCACTCCGGATACAAACCGCATATCATTCATTGTGTATTCTGTGCACGCCATATTCAAACTAATAAGCGGCGCGTAGCGCTAGTGTGTATGTGTACTCATAAATATTAGTGTACCACTCCGGATACAAACTACATATCATTAAGTGTGTATTCTGTGCACGCCATATTCAAACTAATAAGCAGCGCGTAGTGTAAGTGTGCGTGCGTGTGCTCATAAATAATTGTGTACCACTCCGGATACAAACCGCATATCATTAAGTGTGTATTCTGTGCGCGCCAAATTAAAACCAATAAGTGGCGCGTAGTGCCAGTGTGTGTATGTGTGCTCATAAATATTAGTGTACCACTCCGGATACAAACCGCATATCATTAAGTGTGTATTCTGTGCGCTTCATATTCAAACTAATAAGCGGCGCGTAGTGCCAGTGTGTATGTGTGCTCATGTATATTAGTGTACCACTCCGGATACAAACTGCATATCATTAAGTGTGTATTCTGTGCACGCCATATTCAAACTAATAAGCGGCGCGTAGTGCCAGTGTGTATGTGTGCTCATGTATATTAGTGTACCACTCCGGATACAAACCGCATATCATTCAGTGTGTATTCTGTGCACGCCATAGTCAAACCAATAAGCGGCGCGAAGTGCCAGTGTGTGAATGTGTGCTCATAAATATTTGTGTACCACTCCGGATACAAACTGCATATCATTAAGTGTGTATTCTGTGCGCGCCATATTCAAACTAATAAGCGGCGCGTAGTGCCAGTGTGTGTGTGTGCTCATGAATAATTGTGTACCACTCCGGATACAAACCGCATATCATTCAGTGTGTATTCTGTGCGCGCCAAATTAAAACCAATAAGCGGCGCGTAGTGCCAGTGTGTGTGTGCTCATGAATAATAGTGTACCACTCCGGATACAAACCGCATATCATTGAGTGTGTATTCTGTGCGCGCCATATTCAAACTAATCAGCGGCGCGTAGTGCCAGTGTGTATGTATGCTCTTGAATAATTGTGTACCACTCCGGATGCAAACCGCATATCATTAAGTGTGTATTCTTTGCACGCCATATTCAAACCAGTAAGCGGCGCGTAGTGCCAGTGTGTGTGTGCTCATGAATAATAGTGTACCACTCCGGATACAAACCGCATATCATTCAGTGTGTATTCTGTGCGCGCCATATTCAAACCAATAAGCGGCGCGTAGTGCCAGTGTGTGTGTGCTCATGAATAATAGTGTACCACTCCGGATACAAACCGCATATCATTAAGTGTGTATTCTGTGCGCGCCATATTCAAACTAATAAGATGTGCATAGTGCCAGTGTGTGTATGTGTGCTCATGAATAATAGTGTACCACTCCGGATACAAACTGCATATCATTAAGTGTGTATTATGTGCGCGCCATATTCAAACTAATAAGCGGCGCGTAGTGCCAGTGTGTGTATGTGTGCTCATGTATATTAGTGTACCACTCCGGATACAAACCGCATATCATTAAGTGTGTATTCTGTGCGCGCCATATTCAAACTAATAAGCGGCGCTTAGTGCCAGTGTGTGTATGTGTGCTCATGAATAATAGTGTACCACTCCGGATACAAACCGCATATCATTAAGTGTGTATTCTGTGCGCGCCATATTCAAACTAATAAGCGGCGCGTAGTGCCAGTGTGTGTATGTGTGCTCATGTATATAAGTGTACCACTCCGGATACAAACTGCATATCATTAAGTGTGTATTCTGTGTGCGCCATATTCAAACTTATAAGCGGCGCGTAGTGCCAGTGTGTGTGTGTGCTCATGAATAATAGTGTACCACTCCGGATACAAACCGCATATCATTAAGTGTGTATTCTGTGCGCGCCATATTCAAACTAATAAGATGTGCATAGTGCTAGTGTGTATGTGTGCTCATGTATATTAGTATACCACTCCGGATACAAACCGCATATCATTAAGTGTGTATTCTGTGCGCGCCATATTCAAACTAATAAGCGGCGCATAGTGCCAGTGTGTGTATGTGTGCTCATAAATAATAGTGTACCACTCCGGATACAAACCGCATATCATTAAGTGTGTATTCTGTGTGCGCCATATTCAAACTAATAAGCGGCGCGTAGTGCCAGTGTGTGTGTGTGCTCATAAATAATAGTGTACCACTCCGGATACAAACTGCATATAATTAAGTGTGTATTCTGTGCGCGCCATATTCAAACTAATAAGATGTGCATAGTGCCAGTGTGTGTATGTGTGCTCATGAATAATAGTGTACCACTCCGGATACAAACTGCATATCATTAAGTGTGTATTATGTGCGCGCCATATTCAAACTAATAAGCGGCGCGTAGTGCCAGTGTGTGTATGTGTGCTCATGTATATAAGTGTACCACTCCGGATACAAACTGCATATCATTAAGTGTGTATTCTGTGTGCGCCATATTCAAACTTATAAGCGGCGCGTAGTGCCAGTGTGTGTGTGTGCTCATGAATAATAGTGTACCACTCCGGATACAAACCGCATATCATTAAGTGTGTATTCTGTGCGCGCCATATTCAAACTAATAAGATGTGCATAGTGCTAGTGTGTGTGTGCTCATAAATATTGGTGTACCACTCCGGATACAAATCGCATATCATTAAGTGTGTATTCTGTGCGCGCCATATTCAAACTAATAAGCGGCGCGTAGCGCTAGTGTGTATGTGTACTCATAAATATTAGTGTACCACTCTGGATACAAACCGCATATCATTTAGTGTGTATTCTGTGCGCGCCAAATTAAAACCAATAAGCGGCAAGTAGTGCCAGTGTGTGTGTGTGCTCATGAATATTAGTGTACCACTCCGGATACAAACCGCATATCATTAAGTGTGTATTCTGTGCGCGCCATATTCAAACTAATAAGCGGCGCATAGTGCCAGTGTGTGTATGTGTGCTCATGAATAATAGTGTACCACTCCGGATACAAACCGCATATCATTAAGTGTGTATTCTGTGTGCGCCATATTCAAACTAATAAGCGGCGCGTAGTGCCAGTGTGTGTGTGTGCTCATAAATAATAGTGTACCACTCCGGATACAAACCGCATATCATTAAGTGTGTATTCTGTGCGCGCCATATTCAAACTAATAAGCGGCGCGTAGTGCCAGTGTGTGTATGTGTGCTCATGTATATAAGTGTACCACGCTGGATACAAACCGCATATCATTCAGTGTGTATTCTGTGCGCGCCATATTCAAACTAAGAAGCGGCGCATAGTGCTAGTGTGTATGTGTGCTCATGAATAATTGTGTACCACTCCGGATACAAACTGCATATCATTAAGTGTGTATTATGTGCGCGCCATATTCAAACTTATAAGCGGCGCGTAGCTCTAGTGTGTATGTGTACTCATAAATATTTGTGTACCACTCCGGATACAAACCGCATATCATTCAGTGTGTATTCTGTGCGCGCCAAATTAAAACCAATAAGCGGCGCGTAGTGCCAGTGTGTGTATGTGTGCTCATGTATATTAGTGTACCACTCCGGATACAAACTGCATATAATTAAGTGTGATTTCTGTGTGCGCCATATTCAAACTTATAAGAGGCGCGTAGTGCCAGTGTGTGTGTGTGCTCATAAATATTAGTGTACCACTCCGGATACAAACCGCATATCATTCAGTGTGTATTCTGTGCACGCCATATTCAAACCAATAAGCGGCGCGTAGTGCCAGTGTGTGTGTGTGCTCATAAATAATAGTGTACCACTCCGGATACAAACCGCATATCATTAAGTGTGTATTATTTGCGCGCCATATTCAAACCAATAAGCGTTGCGTAGTGCCAGTGTGTGTGTGTGCTCATAAATAATAGTGTACCACTCCGGATACAAACCGCATATCATTAAGTGAGTATTCTGTGCGCGCCAAATTAAAACCAATAAGGGGTGCGTAGTGCCAGTGTGAGTGTGCTCATGAATAATAGTGTACCACTCCGGATACAAACCGCATATCATTAAGTGTGTATTCTGTGCGCGCCAAATTAAAACCAATAAGCGACGCGTAGTGCCAGTGTGTGTGTGTGCTCATAAATAATAGTGTACCACTCCGGATACAAACCGCATATCATTCAGTGAGTATTCTGTGCGCGCCAAATTAAAACCAATAAGCGGCACGTAGTGCCAGTGTGTGTGTGTGCTCATAAATAATAGTGTACCACTCCGGATACAAACCGCATATAATTAAGTGTGTATTCTGTGCGCGCTATATTCAAACTAATAAGCGGCGCGTAGTGCCAGTGTGTGTATGTGTGCTCATGTATATTAGTGTACCACTCCGGATACAAACTGCATATCATTAAGTGTGTATTATGTGCGCGCCATATTCAAACTTATAAGCGGCGCGTAGCTCTAGTGTGTATGTGTACTCATAAATATTTGTGTACCACTCCGGATACAAACCGCATATCATTCAGTGTGTATTCTGTGCGCGCCAAATTAAAACCAATAAGCGGCGCGTAGTGCCAGTGTGTGTATGTGTGCTCATGTATATTAGTGTACCACTCCGGATACAAACTGCATATAATTAAGTGTGATTTCTGTGTGCGCCATATTCAAACTTATAAGCGGCGCGTAGTGCCAGTGTGTGTGTGTGCTCATAAATAATAGTGTACCACTCCGGATACAAACCGCATATCATTCAGTGTGTATTCTGTGCACGCCATATTCAAACCAATAAGCGGCGCGTAGTGCCAGTGTGTGTGTGTGCTCATAAATAATAGTGTACCACTCCGGATACAAACCGCATATCATTAAGTGTGTATTATTTGCGCGCCATATTCAAACCAATAAGCGGCGCGTAGTGCCAGTGTGTGTGTGTGCTCATAAATAATAGTGTACCACTCCGGATACAAACCGCATATCATTAAGTGAGTATTCTGTGCGCGCCAAATTAAAACCAATAAGGGGTGCGTAGTGCCAGTGTGAGTGTGCTCATGAATAATAGTGTACCACTCCGGATACAAACCGCATATCATTAAGTGTGTATTCTGTGCGCGCCAAATTAAAACCAATAAGCGGCGCGTAGTGCCAGTGTGTGTGTGTGCTCATGAATAATTGTGTACCACTCCGGATACAAACTGCATATCATTAAGTGAGTATTCTGTGCGCGCCAAATTAAAACCAATAAGCGGTGCGTAGTGCCAGTGTGAGTGTGCTCATGAATAATAGTGTACCACTCCGGATACAAACTGCATATCATTAAGTGTGTATTATGTGCGCGCCATATTCAAACTTATAAGCGGCGCGTAGTGCCAGTGTGTGTGTGTGCTCATAAATATTAGTGTACCACTCCGGATACAAACCGCATATAATTAAGTGTGTATTCTGTGCGCGCTATATTCAAACTAATAAGCGGCGCGTAGTGCCAGTGTGTGTATGTGTGCTCATGTATATTAGTGTACCACTCCGGATACAAACTGCATATCATTAAGTGTGTATTATGTGCGCGCCATATTCAAACTTATAAGAGGCGCGTAGCTCTAGTGTGTATGTTTACTCATAAATATTTGTGTACCACTCCGGATACAAACCGCATATCATTCAGTGTGTATTCTGTGCGCGCCATATTCAAACTAATAAGCGGCGCGTAGTGCCAGTGTGTGTATGTGTGCTCATGTATATTAGTGTACCACTCCGGATACAAACTGCATATAATTAAGTGTAATTTCTGTGTGCGCCATATTCAAACTTATAAGCGGCGCGTAGTGCCAGTGTGTGTGTGTACTCATAAATATTAGTGTACCACTCCGGATACAAACCGCATATCATTCAGTGTGTATTCTGTGCACGCCATATTCAAACCAATAAGCGGCGCGTAGTGCCAGTGTGTGTGTGTGTGCTCATAAATAATAGTGTACCACTTCGGATACAAACCGCATATCATTAAGTGAGTATTCTGTGCGCGCCAAATTAAAACCAATAAGCGGTGCGTAGTGCCAGTGTGAGTGTGCTCATGAATAATAGTGTACCACTCCGGATACAAACCGCATATCATTAAGTGTGTATTCTGTGCGCGCCAAATTAAAACCAATAAGCGGCGCGTAGTGCCAGTGTGTGTGTGTGCTCATGAATAATTGTGTACCACTCCGGATACAAACTGCATATCATTTAGTGTGTATTCTGTGCGCGCCATATTGGAAATTACAAGCAGCGCGTAGTGTAAGTGTGCGTGTGTGTGCTCATAAATATTAGTGTACCGCTCCGGATACAAACCGCATATCATTAAGTGTGTATTCTGTGCACGCCATATTCAAACCAGTAAGCGGCGCGTAGTGCCAGTGTGTGTGTGTGCTCATAAATAATAGTGTACCACTCCGGATACAAACCGCATATCATTAAGTGTGTATTCTGTGCACGCCATATTCAAACTTATAAGCGGCGCGTAGTGCCAGTGTGTGTGTGTGCTCATAAATATTAGTGTACCACTCCGGATACAAACCGCATATAATTAAGTGTGTATTCTGTGCGCGCTATATTCAAACTAATAAGCGGCACGTAGTGCCAGTGTGTGTATGTGTGCTCATGTATATTAGTGTACCACTCCGGATACAAACTGCATATCATTAAGTGTGTATTATGTGCGCGCCATATTCAAACCAATAAGCGGCGCGTAGTGCCAGTGTGTGTGTGTGCTCATAAATAATAGTGTACCACTCCGGATACAAACCGCATATCATTAAGTGAGTATTCTGTGCGCGCCAAATTAAAACCAATAAGCGGTGCGTAGTGCCAGTGTGAGTGTGCTCATGAATAATAGTGTACCACTCCGGATACAAACCGCATATCATTAAGTGTGTATTCTGTGCGCGCCAAATTAAAACCAATAAGCGGCGCGTAGTGCCAGTGTGTGTGTGTGCTCATGAATAATTGTGTACCACTCCAGATACAAACTGCATATCATTTAGTGTGTATTCTGTGCGCGCCATATTTAAAATTACAAGCAGCACGTAGTGTAAGTGTGCGTGTGTGTGCTCATGAATAATAGTGTACCACTCCGGATACAAACCGCATATCATTTAGTGTGTATTCTGTGCGCGCCATATTGGAAATTACAAGCAGCGCGTAGTGTAAGTGTGCGTGTGTGTGCTCATAAATATTAGTGTACCGCTCCGGATACAAACCGCATATCATTAAGTGTGTATTCTGTGCACGCCATATTCAAACCAGTAAGCGGCGCGTAGTGCCAGTGTGTGTGTGTGCTCATAAATAATAGTGTACCACTCCGGATACAAACCGCATATCATTAAGTGTGTATTCTGTGCACGCCATATTCAAACTAATCAGCGGTGCGTAGTGCCAGTGTGTGTGTGCTCATGAATAATAGTGTACCACTCCGGATACAAACCGCATATCATTAAGTGAGTATTCTGTGCGCGCCAAATTAAAACCAATAAGCGGTGCGTAGTGCCAGTGTGTGTATGTGTGCTCATGTAAATTAGTGTACCACTCCGGATACAAACCGCATATCATTCAGTGTGTATTCTGTGCACGCCATATTCAAACCAATAAGCGGCGCGTAGTGCCAGTGTGTGTGTGTGTGTTTGCTCATGAATGATAGTGTACCACTCCGGATACAAACCGCATATCATTAAGTGTGTATTATGTGCGCGCCATATTCAAACTTATAAGCGGCGCGTAGCTCTAGTGTGTATGTTTACTCATAAATATTTGTGTACCACTCCGGATACAAACCGCATATCATTCAGTGTGTATTCTGTGCGCGCCATATTCAAACTAATAAGCGGCGCGTAGTGCCAGTGTGTGTATGTGTGCTCATGTATATTAGTGTACCACTCCGGATACAAACTGCATATAATTAAGTGTGATTTCTGTGTGCGCCATATTCAAACTTATAAGCGGCGCGTAGTGCCAGTGTGTGTGTGTACTCATAAATATAAGTGTACCACTCCGGATACAAACCGCATATCATTCAGTGTGTATTCTGTGCACGCCATATTCAAACCAATAAGCGGCGCGTAGTGCCAGTGTGTGTGTGTGCTCATAAATAATAGTGTACCACTCCGGATACAAACCGCATATCATTAAGTGAGTATTCTGTGCACGCCATATTCAAACTAATCAGCGGTGCGTAGTGCCAGTGTGAGTGTGCTCATGAATAATAGTGTACCACTCCGGATACAAACCGCATATCATTAAGTGTGTATTCTGTGCGCGCCAAATTAAAACCAATAAGCGGCGCGTAGTGCCAGTGTGTGTGTGTGCTCATGAATAATAGTGTACCACTCCGGATACAAACTGCATATCATTTAGTGTGTATTCTGTGCGCGCCATATTGGAAATTACAAGCAGCACGTAGTGTAAGTGTGCGTGTGTGTGCTCATGAATAATAGTGTACCACTCCGGATACAAACCGCATATCATTTAGTGTGTATTCTGTGCGCGCCATATTGGAAATTACAAGCAGCGCGTAGTGTAAGTGTGTGTATGTGTGCTCATGTATATTAGTGTACCACTCCGGATACAAACTGCATATCATTAAGTGTGTATTATGAGCGCGCCATATTCAAACTTATAAGCGGCGCGTAGCTCTAGTGTGTATGTTTACTCATAAATATTTGTGTACCACTCCGGATACAAACCGCATATCATTCAGTGTGTATTCTGTGCGCGCCATATTCAAACTAATAAGCGGTGCGTAGTGCCAGTGTGTGTGTGCTCATGAAATAGTGTACCACTCCGGATACAAACCGCATATCATTCAGTGTGTATTCTGTGCACGCCATATTCAAACTAATAAGCGGCGCGTAGTGCCAGTGTGTGTATGTGTGCTCATGTATATTAGTGTACCACTCCGGATACAAACTGCATATCATTAAGTGTGTATTCTGTGCACGCCATATTCAAACTAATCAGCGGTGCGTAGTGCCAGTGTGTGTGTGCTCATGAATAATAGTGTACCACTCCGGATACAAACCGCATATCATTAAGTGAGTATTCTGTGCGCGCCAAATTAAAACCAATAAGCGGTGCGTAGTGCCAGTGTGTGTATGTGTGCTCATGTAAATGAGTGTACCACTCCGGATACAAACCGCATATCATTTAGTGTGTATTCTGTGCGCGCCATATTGGAAATTACAAGCAGCGCGTAGTGTAAGTGTGCGTGTGTGTGCTCATAAATATTAGTGTACCGCTCCGGATACAAACCGCATATCATTAAGTGTGTATTCTGTGCACGCCATATTCAAACCAGTAAGCGGCGCGTAGTGCCAGTGTGTGTGTGTGCTCATAAATAATAGTGTACCACTCCGGATACAAACCGCATATCATTAAGTGTGTATTCTGTGCACGCCATATTCAAACTAATCAGCGGTGCGTAGTGCCAGTGTGTGTGTGCTCATGAATAATAGTGTACCACTCCGGATACAAACCGCATATCATTAAGTGAGTATTCTGTGCGCGCCAAATTAAAACTTATAAGCGGTGCGTAGTGCCAGTGTGTGTATGTGTGCTCATGTAAATTAGTGTACCACTCCGGATACAAACCGCATATCATTCAGTGTGTATTCTGTGCACGCCATATTCAAACCAATAAGCGGCGCGTAGTGCCAGTGTGTGTGTGTGTGTTTGCTCATGAATGATAGTGTACCACTCCGGATACAAACCGCATATCATTAAGTGTGTATTATGTGCGCGCCATATTCAAACTTATAAGCGGCGCGTAGCTCTAGTGTGTATGTTTACTCATAAATATTTGTGTACCACTCCGGATACAAACCGCATATCATTCAGTGTGTATTCTGTGCGCGCCATATTCAAACTAATAAGCGGCGCGTAGTGCCAGTGTGTGTATGTGTGCTCATGTATATTAGTGTACCACTCCGGATACAAACTGCATATAATTAAGTGTGATTTCTGTGTGCGCCATATTCAAACTTATAAGCGGCGCGTAGTGCCAGTGTGTGTGTGTACTCATAAATATAAGTGTACCACTCCGGATACAAACCGCATATCATTCAGTGTGTATTCTGTGCACGCCATATTCAAACCAATAAGCGGCGCGTAGTGCCAGTGTGTGTGTGTGCTCATAAATAATAGTGTACCACTCCGGATACAAACCGCATATCATTAAGTGAGTATTCTGTGCACGCCATATTCAAACTAATCAGCGGTGCGTAGTGCCAGTGTGAGTGTGCTCATGAATAATAGTGTACCACTCCGGATACAAACCGCATATCATTAAGTGTGTATTCTGTGCGCGCCAAATTAAAACCAATAAGCGGCGCGTAGTGCCAGTGTGTGTGTGTGCTCATGAATAATTGTGTACCACTCCGGATACAAACTGCATATCATTTAGTGTGTATTCTGTGCGCGCCATATTGGAAATTACAAGCAGCACGTAGTGTAAGTGTGCGTGTGTGTACTCATAAATAATAGTGTACCACTCCGGATACAAACCGCATATCATTTAGTGTGTATTCTGTGCGCGCCATATTGGAAATTACAAGCAGCGCGTAGTGTAAGTGTGTGTATGTGTGCTCATGTATATTAGTGTACCACTCCGGATACAAACTGCATATCATTAAGTGTGTATTATGAGCGCGCCATATTCAAACTTATAAGCGGCGCGTAGCTCTAGTGTGTATGTTTACTCATAAATATTTGTGTACCACTCCGGATACAAACCGCATATCATTCAGTGTGTATTCTGTGCGCGCCATATTCAAACTAATAAGCGGCGCGTAGCTCTAGTGTGTATGTGTGCTCATGAATAATAGTGTACCACTCCGGATACAAACCGCATATCATTCAGTGTGTATTCTGTGCACGCCATATTCAAACTAATAAGCGGCGCGTAGTGCCAGTGTGTGTATGTGTGCTCATGTATATTAGTGTACCACTCCGGATACAAACTGCATATCATTAAGTGTGTATTCTGTGCACGCCATATTCAAACTAATCAGCGGTGCGTAGTGCCAGTGTGTGTGTGCTCATGAATAATAGTGTACCACTCCGGATACAAACCGCATATCATTAAGTGAGTATTCTGTGCGCGCCAAATTAAAACCAATAAGCGGTGCGTAGTGCCAGTGTGTGTATGTGTGCTCATGTAAATGAGTGTACCACTCCGGATACAAACCGCATATCATTCAGTGTGTATTCTGTGCGCGCTATATTCAAACTAATAAGCGGCGCGTAGTGCCAGTGTGTGTATGTGTGCTCATGTATATTAGTGTACCACTCCGGATACAAACTGCATATCATTAAGTGTGTATTATGAGCGCGCCATATTCAAACTTATAAGCGGCGCGTAGCTCTAGTGTGTATGTTTACTCATAAATATTTGTGTACCACTCCGGATACAAACCGCATATCATTCAGTGTGTATTCTGTGCGCGCCATATTCAAACTAATAAGCGGCGCGTAGTGCCAGTGTGTGTATGTGTGCTCATGTATATTAGTGTACCACTCCGGATACAAACTGCATATAATTAAGTGTGATTTCTGTGTGCGCCATATTCAAACTTATAAGCGGCGCGTAGTGCCAGTGTGTGTGTGTACTCATAAATATAAGTGTACCACTCCGGATACAAACCGCATATCATTCAGTGTGTATTCTGTGCACGCCATATTCAAACCAATAAGCGGCGCGTAGTGCCAGTGTGTGTGTGCTCATAAATAATAGTGTACCACTCCGGATACAAACCGCATATCATTAAGTGAGTATTCTGTGCGCGCCAAATTAAAACCAATAAGTGGTGCGTAGTGCCAGTGTGAGTGTGCTCATGAATAATAGTGTACCACTCCGGATACAAACCGCATATCATTAAGTGTGTATTCTGTGCGCGCCAAATTAAAACCAATAAGCGGCGCGTAGTGCCAGTGTGTGTGTGTGCTCATGAATAATTGTGTACCACTCCGGATACAAACTGCATATCATTTAGTGTGTATTCTGTGCGCGCCATATTGGAAATTACAAGCAGCACGTAGTGTAAGTGTGCGTGTGTGTGCTCATGAATAATAGTGTACCACTCCGGATACAAACTGCATATCATTAAGTGTGTATTATGTGCGCGCCATATTCAAACTTATAAGCGGCGCGTAGCTCTAGTGTGTATGTTTACTCATAAATATTTGTGTACCACTCCGGATACAAACCGCATATCATTCAGTGTGTATTCTGTGCGCGCCATATTCAAACTAATAAGCGGCGCGTAGTGCCAGTGTGTGTGTGCTCATGAAATAGTGTACCACTCCGGATACAAACCGCATATCATTCAGTGTGTATTCTGTGCACGCCATATTCAAACTAATCAGCGGCGCGTAGTGCCAGTGTGTGTGTGCTCATGAATATTAGTGTACCACTCCGGATACAAACCGCATATCATTCAGTGTGTATTCTGTGCACGCCATATTCAAACCAATAAGCGGCGCGTAGTGCCAGTGTGTGTGTGCTCATGAATAATAGTGTACCACTCCGGATACAAACCGCATATCATTCAGTGTGTATTCTGTGCACGCCATATTCAAACCAATAAGCGGCGCGTAGTGCCAGTGTGTGTGTGCTCATGAATAATAGTGTACCACTCCGGATACAAACCGCATATCATTAAGTGTGTATTCTGTGCGCGCCATATTCAAACTAATCAGCGGCGCGTAGTGCCAGTGTGTGTGTGCTCATGAATAATAGTGTACCACTCCGGATACAAACCGCATATCATTCAGTGTGTATTCTGTGCACGCCATATTCAAACCAATAAGCGGCGCGTAGTGCCAGTGTGTGTGTGCTCATGAATAATAGTGTACCACTCCGGATACAAACCGCATATCATTCAGTGTGTATTCTGTGCACGCCATATTCAAACCAATAAGCGGCGCGTAGTGCCAGTGTGTGTGTGCTCATGAATAATAGTGTACCACTCCGGATACAAACCGCATATCATTAAGTGTGTATTCTGTGCACGCCATATTCAAACTAATCAGCGGCGCGTAGTGCCAGTGTGTGTGTGCTCATGAATAATAGTGTACCACTCCGGATACAAACCGCATATCATTCAGTGTGTATTCTGTGCACGCCATATTCAAACCAATAAGCGGCGCGTAGTGCCAGTGTGTGTGTGCTCATGAATAATAGTGTACCACTCCGGATACAAACCGCATATCATTCAGTGTGTATTCTGTGCACGCCATATTCAAACCAATAAGCGGCGCGTAGTGCCAGTGTGTGTGTGTTCATGAATAATAGTGTACCACTCCGGATACAAACCGCATATCATTAAGTGTGTATTATTTGCGCGGCATATTCAAACTAATAAGCGGCGCATAGTGCCAGTGTGTGTGTGCTCATGAATAATAGTGTACCACTCCGGATACAAACCGCATATCATTAAGTGTGTATTCTGTGTGCGCCATATTCAAACTTATAAGCGGCGCGTAGTGCCAGTGTGTGTGTGTGCTCATAAATAATAGTGTACCACTCCGGATACAAACTGCATATCATTAAGTGTGTATTCTGTGCGCGCCATATTCAAACTTATAAGCGGCGCGTAGTGCCAGTGTGTGTGTGTGCTCATAAATATTAGTGTACCACTCCGGATACAAACCGCATATAATTAAGTGTGTATTCTGTGCGCGCTATATTCAAACTAATAAGCGGCGCGTAGTGCCAGTGTGTGTATGTGTGCTCATGAATATTAGTGTACCACTCCGGATACAAACTGCATATCATTAAGTGTGTATTATGTGCGCGCCATATTCAAACTTATAAGCGGCGCGTAGTGCCAGTGTGTGTGTGTGCTCATAAATAAAAGTGTACCACTCCGGATACAAACCGCATATCATTCATTGTGTACTCTGTGCGCGCCATATTCAAACTTATAAGCGGCGCGTAGTGCCAGTGTGTGTGTGTGCTCATAAATATTAGTGTACCACTCCGGATACAAACCGCATATAATTAAGTGTGTATTCTGTGCGCGCTATATTCAAACTAATAAGCGGCGCGTAGTGCCAGTGTGTGTATGTGTGCTCATGTATATTAGTGTACCACTCCGGATACAAACTGCATATCATTAAGTGTGTATTATGTGCGCGCCATATTCAAACTTATAAGCGGCGCGTAGCTCTAGTGTGTATGTGTACTCATAAATATTTGTGTACCACTCCGGATACAAACCGCATATCATTCAGTGTGTATTCTGTGTGCGCCATATTCAAACCAATAAGCGGCGCGTAGTGCCAGTGTGTGTGTGTGCTCATAAATATTAGTGTACCACTCCGGATACAAACCGCATATCATTCAGTGTGTATTCTGTGCACGCCATATTCAAACCAATAAGCGGCGCGTAGTGCCAGTGTGTGTGTGTGCTCATAAATAATAGTGTACCACTCCGGATACAAACCGCATATCATTAAGTGAGTATTCTGTGCGCGCCAAATTTAAACCAATAAGCGGCGCGTAGTGCCAGTGTGAGTGTGCTCATGAATAATAGTGTACCACTCCGGATACAAACCGCATATCATTAAGTGTGTATTCTGTGCGCGCCAAATTAAAACCAATAAGCGGCGCGTAGTGCCAGTGTGTGTGTGTGCTCATGAATAATTGTGTACCACTCCGGATACAAACTGCATATCATTAAGTGTGTATTCTGTGCGCGCCATATTGGAAATTACAAGCAGCGCGTAGTGTAAGTGTGCGTGTGTGTGCTCATGAATAATAGTGTACCACTCCGGATACAAACCGCATATCATTTAGTGTGTATTCTGTGCGCGCCATATTGGAATTTACAAGCAGCGCGTAGTGTAAGTGTGCGTGTGTGTGCTCATAAATATAAGTGTACCGCTCCGGATACAAACCGCATATCATTAAGTGTGTATTCTGTGCGCGTCATATTGAAAATTATAAGCGGCGCGTAGTGCCAGTATGTATGTGTGCTCATGAATAATTGTGTACCACTCCGGATACAAACCGCATATCATTTAGTGTGTATTCTGTGCGCGCCATATTCAAAATTACAAGCGGCGCGTAGTGCCAGTGTGTATGTGTGCTCATGAATAATTGTGTACCACTCCGGATACAAACTGCATATCATTAAGTGTGTATTCTGTGCGCGCCATATTCAAACTAATAAGCGGCGCATAGTGCTAGTGTGTATGTGTGCTCAAGAATAATAGTGTACCACTCCGGATACAAACCGCATATCATTAAGTGTGTATTCTGTGCGCGCCATATTCAAACTAATAAGCAGCGCGTAGTGTAAGTGTTCGTGTGTGTGCTAATGAATAATGGTGTACCACTCCGGATACAAACTGCATATCATTAAGTGTGTATTCTGTGCACGCCATATTCAAACTAATAAGCGGCGCGTAGCGCTAGTGTGTATGTGTACTCATAAATATTAGTGTACCACTCCGGATACAAACTGCATATCATTAAGTGTGTATTCTGTGCGCGCCATATTCAAACTTATAAGCTGCGCGTAGTGCCAGTGTGTGTGTGCTCATGAATAATAGTGTACCACTTCGGATACAAACTGCATATCATTAAGTGTGTATTCTGTGCGCGCCAAATTAAAACCAATAAGCGGCGTGTAGTGTAAGTGTTCGTGTGTGTGCTAATGAATAATAGTGTACCACTCCGGATACAAACTGCATATCATTAAGTGTGTATTCTGTGCACGCCATATTCAAACTAATAAGCGGCGCATAGTGCTAGTGTGTATGTGTGCTCATGAATAATAGTGTACCACTCCGGATACAAACCGCATATCATTCAGTGTGTATTCTGTGCGCGCCATATTCAAACTAATAAGCAGCGCGTAGTGTAAGTGTTCGTGTGTGTGCTAATGAATAATAGTGTACCACTCCGAATACAAACTGCATTTCATTCAGTGTGTATTCTGTGCACGCCATATTCAAACCAATAAGCGGCGCGTAGCGCTAGTGTGTGAATGTGTGCTCATAAATATTTGTGTACCACTCCGGATACAAACTGCATATCATTAAGTGTGTATTCTGTGCACGCCATATTCAAACTAATAAGCGGCGCGTAGTGCCAGTGTGTGTGTGTGCTCATAAATATTAGTGTACCACTCCGGATACAAACCGCATATCATTCATTGTGTATTCTGTGCACGCCATATTCAAACTAATAAGCGGCGCGTAGCGCTAGTGTGTATGTGTACTCATAAATATTAGTGTACCACTCCGGATACAAACTGCATATCATTAAGTGTGTATTCTGTGCACGCCATATTCAAACTTATAAGCGGCGCATTGTTCTAGTGTGTATGTGTGCTCATCAATATTAGTGTACCACTCCGGATACAAACTGCAAATCATTAAGTGTGTATTCTGTGCGCGCCATATTCAAACTTACAAGCGACGCGTAGTGCCAGAGTGTGTGTGTGTGTTTGCTCATGAATAATAGTGTACCACTCCGGATACAAACCGCATATCATTTAGTGTGTATTCTGTTTACGCCATATTCAAACCAATAAGCGGCGCGTAGTGCCAGTGTGTATGTGTGCTCATGAATAATTGTGTACCACTCCGGATACAAACCGCATATCATTCAGTGTGTATTCTGTGCACGCCATATTCAAACTTATAAGCGGCACGTAGTGCCAGTGTGTGTGTGCTCATGAATAATAGTGTACCACTCCGGATACAAACCGCATATCATTCAGTGTGTATTCTGTGCGCGCCAAATTAAAACCAATAAGCGGCGCGTAGTGCCAGTGTGTGTGTGCTCATGAATAATTGTGTACCACTCCGGATACAAACTGCATATCATTAAGTGTGTATTATGTGCACGCCATATTCAAACTAATAAGCGGCGCATAGTGCCAGTGTGTATGTGTGCTCATGAATAATTGTGTACCACTCCGGATACAAACTGCATATCATTAAGTGTGTATTATGTGCGTGCCATATTCAAACTAACAAGCGGCGCGTAGCTCTAGTGTGTATGTGTACTCAAAAATATTAGTGTACCACTCCGGATACAAACCGCATATCATTCATTGTGTATTCTGTGCACGCCATATTCAAACCAATAAGCGGCGCGTAGTGCCAGTGTGTGTGTGCTCATGAATAATAGTGTACCACTCCGGATACAAACCGCATATCATTAAGTGTGTATTCTGTGCGCGCCATATTCAAACTTATAAGCGGCGCGTAGCTCTAGTGTGTATGTGTGCTCATAAATATTAGTGTACCACGCCGGATACAAACCGCATATCATTAAGTGTGTATTCTGTGCGCGCCATATTCAAACTAATAAGCGGCGCGTAGTGCCAGTGTGTATGTATGCTCTTGAATAATTGTGTACCACTCCGGATACAAACCGCATATCATTAAGTGTGTATTCTGTGCACGCCAAATTCAAACCAGTAAGCGGCGCGTAGTGCCAGTGTGTGTGTGTGCTCATAAATAATAGTGTACCACTCCGGATACAAACCGCATATCATTCAGTGTGTATTCTGTGCACGCCATATTCAAACCAATAAGCGGCGCGTAGTGCCAGTGTGTGTGTGTGCTCATAAATATTAGTGTACCACTCCGGATACAAACCGCATATCATTAAGTGTGTATTCTGTGCACGCCATATTCAAACTAATCAGCGGCGCGTAGTGCCAGTGTGTGTGTGCTCATGAATAATAGTGTACCACTCCGGATACAAACCGCATATCATTAAGTGTGTATTCTGTGCGCGCCATATTCAAACTAATCAGCGGCGCGTAGTGCCAGTGTGTGTGTGTGCTCATAAATAATAGTGTACCACTCCGGATACAAACCGCATATCATTAAGTGTGTTTTCTGTGCACGCCATATTCAAACCAATAAGCGGCGCGTAGTGCCAGTGTGTGTGTGCTCATGAATAATAGTGTACCACTCCGGATACAAACCGCATATCATTCAGTGTGTATTCTGTGCACGCCATATTCAAACTAATAAGCGGCGCATAGTGCTAGTGTGTATGTGTGCTCATCAATATTAGTGTACCACTCCGGATACAAACTGCATATCATTAAGTGTGTATTCTGTGCACGCCATATTCAAACCAATAAGCGGCGCGTAGTGCCAGTGTGTGAATGTGTGCTCATAAATATTTGTGTACCACTCCGGATACAAACTGCATATCATTCAGTGTGTATTCTGTGCGCGCCATATTCAAACCAATAAGCGGCGCGTAGTGCCAGTGTGTGTATGTGTGCTCATGAATAATAGTGTACCACTCCGGATACAAACTGCATATCATTAAGTGTGTATTATGTGCGTGCCATATTCAAACTAATAAGCGGCGCGTAGTGCCAGTGTGTGTATGTGTGCTCATGTATATTAGTGTACCACTCCGGATACAAACTGCATATAATTAAGTGTGTATTCTGTGTGCGCCATATTCAAACTTATAAGCGGCGCGTAGTGCCAGTGTGTGTGTGTGCTCATGAATAATAGTGTACCACTCCGGATACAAACTGCATATAATTAAGTGTGTATTCTGTGCGCGCTAAATTCAAACTAATAAGCGGCGCGTAGTGCCAGTGTGTGTGTGTGCTCATGAATAATATTGTACCACTCCGGATACAAACCGCATATAATTAAGTGTGTATTCTGTGCGCGCTATATTCAAACTAATAAGCGGCGCGTAGTGCCAGTGTGTGTGTGTGCTCATAAATATTAGTGTACCACTCCGGATACAAACCGCATATCATTAAGTGTGTATTCTGTGCGCGCCATATTCAAACCAATAAGCGGCGCGTAGTGCCAGTGTGTGTGTGCTTATAAATATTGGTGTACCACTCCGGATACAAATCGCATATCATTAAGTGTGTATTCTGTGCGCGCCAAATTCAAACTAATAAGCGGCGCGTAGTGCTAGTGTGTATGTGTGCTCATGAATAATTGTGTACCACTCCGGATACAAACTGCATATCATTAAGTGTGTATTCTGTGCGCGCCATATTCAAACTAATAAGCGGCACGTAGTGCTAGTGTGTGAATGTGTGCTCATGAATATTAGTGTACCACTCCGGATACAAACCGCATATCATTAAGTGTGTATTCTGTGCACGCCATATTCAAACCAATAAGCGGCACGTAGTGCCAGTGTGTGTGTGCTCATGAATAATAGTGTACCACTCCGGATACAAACCGCATATCATTAAGTGTGTATTCTGTGCGCGCCAAATTAAAACCAATAAGCGGCGCGTAGTGCCAGTGTGTGTGTGTGCTCATGAATAATGGTGTACCGCTCTGGATACAAACCGCATATCATTAAGTGTGTATTCTGTGCACGCCATATTCAAACCAATAAGCGGCGCGTAGTGCCAGTGTGTGTGTGCTCATGAATAATAGTGTACCACTCCGGATACAAACTGCATATCATTAAGTGTGTATTCTGTGCACGCCATATTCAAACTAATCAGCGGCACGTAGTGCCAGTGTGTGTGTGCTCATGAATAATAGTGTACCACTCCGGATAAAAACTGCATATCATTAAGTGTGTATTCTGTGCGCGCCAAATTAAAACCAATAAGCGGCGCGTAGTGCCAGTGTGTATGTGTGCTCATGAATAAAAGTGTACCACTCCGGATACAAACCGCATATCATTAAGTGTGTATTCTGTGCGCGCCAAATTAAAACCAATAAGCGGCGCGTAGTGCCAGTGTGTGTGTGTGCTCATGAATAATAGTGTACCACTCTGGATACAAACCGCATATCATTAAGTGTGTATTCTGTGCACGCCATATTCAAACCAATAAGCGGCGCGTAGTGCCAGTGTGTGTGTGCTCATGAATAATAGTGTACCACTCCGGATACAAACCGCATATCATTAAGTGTGTATTCTGTGCACGCCATATTCAAACCAATAAGCGGCACGTAGTGCCAGTGTGTGTGTGCTCATGAATAATAGTGTACCACTCCGGATACAAACCGCATATCATTAAGTGTGTATTCTGTGCGCGCCAAATTAAAACCAATAAGCGGCGCGTAGTGCCAGTGTGTATGTGTGCTCATGAATAAAAGTGTACCACTCCGGATACAAACCGCATATCATTAAGTGTGTATTCTGTGCACGCCATATTCAAACTTATAAGCGGCGCGTAGTGCCAGTGTGTGTGTGCTCATGTATAATAGTGTACCACTCCGGATACAAACCGCATATCATTAAGTGTGTATTCTGTGCGCGCCATATTCAAACTAATAAACGGCGCGTAGCTCTAGTGTGTATGTGTACTCATAAATATTAGTGTACCACTCCGGATACAAACCGCATATCATTAAGTGTGTATTCTGTGCGCGCCATATTCAAACAAATAAGCGGCGCATAGTGCCAGTGTGTGTGTGTGTCCTCATAAATATTAGTGTACCACTCCGGATACAAACCGCATATCATTCAGTGTGTATTCTGTGCGCGCCATATTCAAACTTATAAGCGGCGCGTAGTGCCAGTGTGTGTATGTGTGCTCATGTATATTAGTGTACCACTCCGGATACAAACTGCATATCATTCAGTGTGTATTCTGTGCGCGCCATATTGAAAATTATAAGCAGCGCGTAGTGCCAGTGTGTGTGTGTGCTCATAAATAATAGTGTACCACTCCGGATACAAACCGCATATCATTAAGTGTGTATTCTGTGCTCGCCAAATTCAAACTAATAAGCGGCGCGTAGCTCTAGTGTGTATGTGTACTCATAAATATTAGTGTACCACTCCGGATACAAACCGCATATCATTAAGTGTGTATTCTGTGCGCGCCAAATTAAAACCAATAAGCGGCGCGTAGTGCCAGCGTGTGTGTGCTCATGAATAATAGTGTACCACTCCGGATACAAACTGCATATCATTAAGTGTGTATTCTGTGCGCGCCAAATTCAAACCAATAAGCGGCGCGTAGCTCTAGTGTGTATGTGTACTCATAAATATTAGTGTACCACTCCGGATACAAACCGCATATCATTAAGTGTGTATTCTGTGCACGCCATATTCAAACCAATAAGCGGCGCGTAGTGCCAGTGTGTGTGTGTGCTCATGAATAATAGTGTACTACTCCGGATACAAACCGCATATCATTAAGTGTGTATTCTGTGCTCGCCAAATTCAAACTAATAAGCGGCGCGTAGTGCCAGTGTGTGTATGTGTGCTCATGTATATTAGTGTACCACTCCGGATACAAACTGCATATCATTAAGTGTGTATTCTGTGCGCGTCATATTGAAAATTATAAGCAGCGCGTAGTGTAAGTGTGTGTGTGTGTGCTCATAAATAAAAGTGTACCACTCCGGATACAAACCTGATATCATTAAGTGAGTATTCTGTGCACGCCATATTCAAACTAATAAGCGGCGCAAAGTGCTAGTGTGTATGTGTGCTCAATAATATTGGTGTTCCACTCCGGATACAAACTGCATATCATTAAGTGTGTATTCTGTGCGCGCCATATTCAAACTTATAAGCGGCACGTAGTGCCAGCGTGTGTGTGCTCATGAATAATAGTGTACCACTCCGGATACAAACCGCATATCATTCAGTGTGTATTCTGTGCGCGCCATATTCAAACTAATAAGCGGCGCGTAGCTCTAGTGTGTATGTGTACTCATAAATATTAGTGTACCACTCCGGATACAAACCGCATATCATTCAGTGTGTATTCTGTGCGCGCCATATTCAAACTTATAAGCGGCGCGTAGCTCTAGTGTGTATGTGTACTCATAAATATTAGTGTACCACTCCGGATACAAACCGCATATCATTAACTGTGTATTCTGTGCACGCCATATTCAAACTAATAAGCGGCACGAAGTGCCAGCGTGTGTGTGCTCATGAATAATAGTGTACCACTCCGGATACAAACTGCATATCATTAAGTGTGTATTCTGTGCGCGCCATATTCAAACTAATAAGCGGCGCGTAGTGCCAGTGTGTGTGTGTGCTCATGAATAATAGTGTACAACTCCGGATACAAACCGCATATCATTAAGTGTGTATTCTGTGCTCGCCAAATTCAAACTAATAAGCGGCGCGTAGTGCCAGTGTGTGTATGTGTGCTCATGTTTATTAGTGTACCACTCCGGATACAAACCGCATATCATTAAGTGTGTATTCTGTGCGCGCCATATTCAAACTAATAAGCAGCGCGTAGCTCTAGTGTGTGTGTGTGCTCATAAATATTTGTGTACCACTCCGGATACAAACCGCATATCATTCAGTGTGTATTATGTGCGCGCCATATTCAAACTAATAAGCGGCGCGTAGCTCTAGTGTGTATGTGTACTCATAAATATTAGTGTACCACTCCGGATACAAACCGCATATCATTAAGTGTGTATTCTGTGCACGCCATATTCAAACTAATAAGCGGCACGTAGTGCCAGCGTGTGTGTGCTCATGAATAATAGTGTACCACTCCGGATACAAACTGCATATCATTAAGTGTGTATTCTGTGCGCGCCATATTCAAACCAATAAGCGGCGCGTAGTGCCAGCGTGTGTGTGCTCATGAATAATAGTGTACCACTCCGGATACAAACCGCATATCATTCAGTGTGTATTCTGTGCGCGCCATATTCAAACTAATAAGCGGCGCGTAGCTCTAGTGTGTATGTGTACTCATAAATATTAGTGTACCACTCCGGATACAAACCGCATATCATTCAGTGTGTATTATGTGCGCGCCATATTCAAACTAATAAGCGGCGCGTAGCTCTAGTGTGTATGTGTACTCATAAATATTAGTGTACCACTCCGGATACAAACTGCATATCATTAAGTGTGTATTCTGTGCGCGCCATATTCAAACTTATAAGCGGCACGTAGTGCCAGCGTGTGTGTGCTCATGAATAATAGTGTACCACTCCGGATACAAACCGCATATCATTCAGTGTGTATTCTGTGCGCGCCATATTCAAACTAATAAGCGGCGCGTAGCTCTAGTGTGTATGTGTACTCATAAATATTAGTGTACCACTCCGGATACAAACCGCATATCATTCAGTGTGTATTCTGTGCGCGCCATATTCAAACTAATAAGCGGCGCGTAGCTCTAGTGTGTATGTGTACTCATAAATATTAGTGTACCACTCCGGATACAAACCGCATATCATTAAGTGTGTATTCTGTGCACGCCATATTCAAACTAATAAGCGGCACGTAGTGCCAGCGTGTGTGTGCTCATGAATAATAGTGTACCACTCCGGATACAAACTGCATATCATTAAGTGTGTATTCTGTGCGCGCCATATTAAAACCAATAAGCGGCGCGTAGCTCTAGTGTGTATGTGTACTCATCAATATTAGTGTACCACTCCGGATACAAACCGCATATCATTAAGTGTGTATTCTGTGCACGCCATATTCAAACTAATAAGCGGCACGTAGTGCCAGCGTGTGTGTGCTCATAAATAATAGTGTACCACTCCGGATACAAACCGCATATCATTAAGTGTGTATTCTGTGCGCGCCATATTCAAACTAATAAGCGGCGCATAGTGCTAGTGTGTATGTGTGCTCATGAATAATTGTGTACCACTCCGGATACAAACTGCATATCATTCAGTGTGTATTCTGTGCACGCCAAATTCAAACTTATAAGCGGCGCGTAGTGCCAGTGTGTGTATGTGTGCTCATGTATATTAGTGTACCACTCCGGATACAAACTGCATATCATTCAGTGTGTATTCTGTGCACGCCATATTCAAACCAATAAGCGGCGCGTAGTGCCAGTGTGTGTGTGCTCATGAATAATAGTGTATCACTCCGGATACAAACCGCATATCATTCAGTGTGTATTCTGTGCACGTCATATTCAAACTTATAAGCGGCACGTAGTGCCAGTGTGTGAATGTGTGCTCATAAATATTAGTGAACCACTCCGGATACAAACCGCATATCATTAAGTGTGTATTCTGTGCACGCCATATTCAAACTTATAAGCGGCGCGTAGTGCCAGTGTGTGTGTTCTCATGTATAATAGTGTACCACTCCGGATACAAACCGCATATCATTAAGTGTGTATTCTGTGCGCGCCATATTAAAACCAATAAGCGGCGCGTAGTGCCAGCGTGTGTGTGCTCATGAATAATAGTGTACCACTCCGGATACAAACCGCATATCATTAAGTGTGTATTCTGTGCACGCCATATTCAAACTTATAAGCGGCGCGTAGTGCCAGTGTGTGTGTGCTCATGTATAATAGTGTACCACTCCGGATACAAACCGCATATCATTAAGTGTGTATTCTGTGCGCGCCATATTCAAACCAATAAGCGGCGCGTAGCTCTAGTGTGTATGTGTACTCATAAATATTAGTGTACCACTCCGGATACAAACCGCATATCATTAAGTGTGTATTCTGTGCACGCCATATTCAAACCAATAAGCGGCGCGTAGTGCCAGTGTGTGTGTGTGCTCATGTATATTAGTGTACCACTCCGGATACAAACTGCATATCATTAAGTGTGTATTCTGTGCACGCCATATTCAAACTAATAAGCGGCGCGTAGTGCCAGTGTGTGTGTGTGCTCATGAATATTAGTGTACCACTCCGGATACAAACTGCATATCATTAAGTGTGTATTCTGTGCGCGTCATATTGAAAATTATAAGCAGCGCGTAGTGTAAGTGTGTGTGTGTGTGCTCATAAATAAAAGTGTACCACAGTGTGTGTGTGTGCTCATAAATAAAAGTCTACCACTCCGGATACAAACTGCATATCATTAAGTGTGTAGTCTGTGCGCGCCATATTCAAACTTATAAGCGGCGCGTAGTGCCAGTGTGTGTGTGTGCTCATGAATATTAGTGTACCACTCCGGATACAAACTGCATATCATTCAGTGTGTATTCTGTGCACGCCATATTCAAACCAATAAGCGGCGCGTAGTGCCAGTGTGTGTGTGTGCTCATAAATATTTGTGTACCACTCCGGATACAAACTGCATATCATTAAGTGTGTATTCTGTGCGCGCCATATTCAAACTTATAAGCGGCACGTAGTGCCAGCGTGTGTGTGCTCATGAATAATAGTGTACCACTCCGGATACAAACCGCATATCATTCAGTGTGTATTCTGTGCGCGCCATATTCAAACTAATCAGCGGCGCGTAGTGCCAGTGTGTGTGTGTGCTCATGAATAATAGTGTACCACTCCGGATACAAACTGCATATCATTAAGTGTGTAGTCTGTGCGCGCCATATTCAAACTTATAAGCGGCGCGTAGTGCCAGTGTGTGTGTGTGCTCATGAATATTAGTGTACCACTCCGGATACAAACTGCAAATCATTAAGTGTGTATTCTGTGCGCGCCATATTCAAACTTATAAGCGGCGCGTAGCTCTAGTGTGTATGTGTACTCATAAATATTTGTGTACCACTCCGGATACAAACCGCATATCATTAAGTTTGTATTCTGTGCGCGCCATATTCAAACTTATAAGCGGCGCGTAGCTCTAGTGTGTATATGTACTCATAAATATTAGTGTACCACTCCGGCTACAAACTGCAAATCATTAAGTGTGTATTCTGTGCGCGCCATATTCAAACTTATAAGCGGCGCGTAGCTCAAGTGTGTATTTGTCCTCATAAATATTTGTGTAGCACTCCGGATACAAACTGCATATCATTCAGTGTGTATTCTGTGCACGCCATATTCAAACCAATAAGCGGCGCGTAGTGCCAGTGTGTGTGTGTGCTCATAAATATTTGTGTACCACTCCGGATACAAACTGCATATCATTAAGTGTGTATTCTGTGCGCGCCATATTCAAACTTATAAGCGGCACGTAGTGCCAGCGTGTGTGTGCTCATGAATAATAGTGTACCACTCCGGATACAAACCGCATATCATTCAGTGTGTATTCTGTGCGCGCCATATTCAAACTAATAAGCGGCGCGTAGTGCCAGTGTGTGTGTGTTTGTCCTCATAAATATTAGTGTACCATTCCGGATACAAACCACATATCATTAAGTGTGTATTCTGTGCACGCCATATTCAAACCAATAAGCGGCGCGTAGTGCCAGTGTGTGTGTGCTCATAAATATTGGTGTACCACTCCGGATACAAATCGCATATCATTAAGTGTGTATTCTGTGCGCGCCATATTCAAACTAATAAGCAGCGCGTAGCTCTAGTGTGTATGTGTACTCATAAATATTAGTGTACCACTCCGGATACAAACTGCATATCATTAAGTGTGTATTCTGTGCGCGCCATATTCAAACTTATAAGCGGCGCGTAGCTCTAGTGTGTATATGTACTCATAAATATTAGTGTACCACTCCGGCTACAAACTGCAAATCATTAAGTGTGTATTCTGTGCGCGCCATATTCAAACTTATAAGCGGCGCGTAGCTCAAGTGTGTATTTGTCCTCATAAATATTTGTGTAGCACTCCGGATACAAACCGCATATCATTGAGTGTGTATTCTGTGCGCGCCAAATTCAAACTAATAAGCGGCGCGTAGTGCCAGTGTGTGTGTGTGTGCTCATGAATAATAGTGTACCACTCTGGATACAAACCGCATATCATTCAGTGTGTATTCTGTGCACGCCATATTCAAACCAATAAGCGGCGCGTAGTGCCAGTGTGTGTGTGTGCTCATAAATATTTGTGTACCACTCCGGATACAAACCGCATATCATTAAGTGTGTATTCTGTGCACGCCATATTCAAACCAATAAGCGGCGCGTAGTGCCAGTGTGTGTGTGCTCATGAATAATAGTGTACCACTCCGGATACAAACCGCATATCATTGAGTGTGTATTCTGTGCGCGCCATATTCAAACCAATAAGCGGCGCGTAGTGCCAGTGTGTATGAGTGCTCATGAATAATAGTGTACCACTCCGGATACAAACCGCATATCATTCAGTGTGCATTCTGTGCACGCCATATTCAAACCAATAAGCGGCGCGTAGTGCCAGTGTGTGTGTGTGCTCATAAATATTTGTGTACCACTCCGGATACAAACTGCATATCATTAAGTGTGTATTCTGTGCACGCCATATTCAAACTAATAAGCGGCGCGTAGTGCCAGTGTGTGTGTGTGCTCATGAATATTAGTGTACCACTCCGGATACAAACTGCATATCATTCAGTGTGTATTCTGTGCACGCCATATTCAAACCAATAAGCGGCGCGTAGTGCCAGTGTGTGTGTGTGCTCATAAATATTTGTGTACCACTCCGGATACAAACTGCATATCATTAAGTGTGTATTCTGTGCGCGCCATATTCAAACCAATAAGCGGCGCGTAGTGCCAGTGTGTATGTGTGCTCATGAATAATCGTGTACCACTCCGGATACAAACTGCATATCATTCAGTGTGTATTCTGCGCGCGCCATATTCAAACTTACAAGCGGCGCGTAGCGCTAGTGTGTATGTGTACTCATAAATATAAGTGTACCACTCCGGATACAAACCGCATATCATTAAGTGTGTATTCTGTGCGCGCCATATTAAAACTAATAAGCGGCACGTAGTGCCAGTGTGTGTGTGTGTGTGTGTTTGCTCATGAATAATAGTGTATCACTCCGGATACAAACCGCATATCATTAAGTGTGTATTCTGTGCACGCCATATTCAAACTAATAAGCGGCGCGTAGTGCCAGTGTGTGTGTGTGCTCATGAATATAAGTGACCACTCCGGATACAAACTGCATATCATTCAGTGTGTATTCTGTGCACGCCATATTCAAACCAATAAGCGGCGCGTAGTGCCAGTGTGTGTGTGCTCATGAATAATAGTGTATCACTCCGGATACAAACCGCATATCATTAAGTGTGTATTCTGTGCGCGCCATATTCAAACTAATAAGCGGCGCGTGAATAATTGTGTACCACTCCGGATACAAACTGCATATCATTAAGTGTGTATTCTGTGCGCGCCATATTCAAACTAAGAAGCGACGCATAGTGCTAGTGTGTATGTGTGCTCATGAATAATTGTGTACCACTCCGGATACAAACTGCATATCATTAAGTGTGTATTCTGTGCGCGTCATATTGAAAATTATAAGCAGCGCGTAGTGTAAGTGTGCGTGTGTGTGCTCATAAATAAAAGTGTACCACTCCGGATACAAACCGCATATCATTAAGTGTGTATTCTGTGCGCGCCATATTCAAACTTATAAGCGGCGCGTAGTGCCAGTGTGTGTATGTGTGCTCATGTATATTAGTGTACCACTCCGGATACAAACTGCATATCATTCAGTGTGTATTCTGTGCACGCCATATTCAAACTAATAAGCGGCGCATAGTGCTAGTGTGTATGTGTGCTCATGAATAATTGTGTACCACTCCGGATACAAACTGCATATCATTAAGTGTGTATTCTGTGCGCGTCATATTGAAAATTATAAGCAGCGCGTAGTGTAAGTGTGCGTGTGTGTGCTCATAAATAAAAGTGTACCACTCCGGATACAAACCGCATATCATTAAGTGTGTATTCTGTGCGCGCCATATTCAAACTTATAAGCGGCCCGTAGCGCTAGTGTGTATGTGGGCTCATAAATATTAGTGTACCACTCCGGATACAAACCGCATATAATTCATTGTGTATTCTGTGCACGCCATATTCAAACTAATAAGCGGCGCGTAGTGTCTGTGTGTATGTGTACTCATAAATATTAGTGTACCACTCCGGATACAAACTGCATATCATTAAGTGTGTATTCTGTGCGCGCCATATTCAAACTAATAAGCGGCGCGTAGCTCTAGTGTGTATGTGTGCTCATAAATATTAGTGTACCACTCCGGATACAAACCGCATATCATTCAGTGTGTATTCTGTGCACGCCATATTCAAACTAATAAGCGGCGCGTAGTGTCTGTGTGTATGTGTACTCATAAATATTAGTGTACCACTCCGGATACAAACTGCATATCATTAAGTGTGTATTCTGTGCGCGCCATATTCAAACTAATAAGCGGCGCTTTGCTCTAGTGTGTATGTGTGCTCATAAATATTAGTGTACCACTCCGGATACAAACCGCATATCATTCATTGTGTATTCTGTGCACGCCATATTCAAACCAATAAGCGGCGCGTAGTGCCAGTGTGTGTGTGCTCATGAATAATAGTGAACCACTCCGGATACAAACCGCATATCATTAAGTGTGTATTCTGTACTCGCCATATTCAAACTAATAAGCGGCGCGTAGTGCCAGTGTGTAAGTGTGTGAATGTGTGCTCATAAATAAAAGTGTACCACTCCGGATACAATCCGCATATCATTAAGTGTGTATTCTGTGCGCGCCATATTCAAACTAATAAGCGGCGCGTAGCTCTAGTGTGTATGTGTGCTCATAAATAATAGTGTACCACTCCGGATACAAACCGCATATCATTCAGTGTGTATTCTGTGCACGCCATATTCAAACTAATAAGCGGCGCATAGTGCTAGTGTGTATGTGTGCTCATGAATATTAGTGTACCACTCCGGATACAAACTGCATATCATTAAGTGTGTATTCTGTGCGCGCCATATTCAAACTAATAAGCGGCGCGTAGTGTAAGTGTGCGTGTGTGTGCTCATAAATATTAGTGTACCACTCCGGATACAAACTGCATATCATTAAGTGTGTATTCTGTGCGCGCCATATTCAAACTAATAAGCGGCGCGTAGTGCCAGTGTGTGTATGTGTGCTCATGTATATTGGTGTACCACTCCGGATACAAACTGCATATCATTAAGTGTGTATTATGTGCGCGCCATATTCAAACCAATAAGCGGCGCGTAGCTCTAGTGTGTATGTGTACTCATAAATATTAGTGTACCACTCCGGATACAAACCGCAGATCATTAAGTGTGTATTCTGTGCGCGCCATATTCAAACTAATAAGCAGCGCGTAGTGTCTGTGTGTATGTGTACTCATAAATTTTAGTGTACCACTCCGGATACAAACTGCATATCATTAAGTGTGTATTCTGTGCGCGCCGTATTCAAACTTATAAGCTGCGCGTAGTGCCAGTGTGAATGTGTGCTCATGAATAAAAGTGTACCACTCCGGATACAAACTGCATATCATTAAGTGTGTATTCTGTGCGCGCCATATTCAAACTAATAAGCGGCGCGTAGTGCCAGTGTGTGTATGTGTGCTCATGTATATTAGTGTACCACTCCGGATACAAACCGCATATCATTAAGTGTGTATTCTGTGCGCGCCATATTCAAACTAATAAGCGGCGCATAGTGCTAGTGTGTATGTGTACTCATAAATATTAGTGTACCACTCCGGATACAAACTGCATATCATTCCGTGTGTATTCTGTGCGCGCCATATTCAAACTAATAAGCAGCGCAAAGTGTAAGTGTGCGTGTGTGTGCTCATAAATAGTGGTGTACCACTCCGGATACAAACCGCATATCATTCATTGTGTATTCTGTGCACGCAATATTCAAACCAATAAGCGGCGCGTAGTGCCAGTGTGTGTGTGCTCATGAATAATAGTGTACCACTCCGGATACAAACCGCATATCATTCAGTGTGTATTCTGTGCGCGACATATTCAAACTAATAAGCGGCGCGTAGCTCTAGTGTGTATGCGTGCTCATAAATATTAGTGTACCACTCCGGATACAAACCGCATATCATTCAGTGTGTATTCTGTGCACGCCATATTCAAACTTATAAGCGGCGCGTAGCTCTAGTGTGTATTTGTCCTCATAAATATTAGTGTACCACTCCGGATACAAACCGCATATCATTTAGTGTGTATTCTGTGCGCGCCATATTGGAAATTACAAGCAGCGCGTAGTGTAAGTGTACGTGTGTGTGCTCATAAATATTAGTGTACCGCTCCGGATACAAACCGCATATCATTAAGTGTGTATTCTGTGCGCGTCATATTGAAAATTATAAGCGGCGCGTAGTGCCAGTATGTATGTGTGCTCATGAATAATTGTGTACCACTCCGGGTACAAACTGCATATCATTGAGTGTGTATTCTGTGCACGCCATATTCAAACTAATCAGCGGCGCATAGTGCTAGTGTGTATGTGTGCTCATAAATAGTAGTGTACCACTCCGGATACAAACCGCATATCATTCAGTGTGTATTCTGTGCACGCCATATTCAAACTAATAAGCGGCGCGTAGCTCTAGTGTGTATGTGTGCTCATAAATAATAGTGTACCACTCCGGATACAAACCGCATATCATTCAGTGTGTATTCTGTGCACGCCATATTCAAACTAATAAGCGGCGCATAGTGCTAGTGTGTATGTGTGCTCATGAATAATTGTGTACCACTCCGGATACAAACTGCATATCATTAAGTGTGTATTCTGTGCGCGCCATATTCAAACTAATAAGCGGCGCGTAGCTCTAGTGTGTATGTGTGCTCATAAATATTAGTGTACCACTCCGGATACAAACCGCATATCATTCAGTGTGTATTCTGTGCACGCCATATTCAAACCAATAAGCGGCGCGTAGTGCCAGTGTGTGTGTGCTCATAAATATTGGTGTACCACTCCGGATACAAATCGCATATCATTAAGTGTGTATTCTGTGCGCGCCATATTCAAACTAATAAGCGGCGCGTAGCTCTAGTGTGTATGTGTGCTCATAAATAATAGTGTACCACTCCGGATACAAACCGCATATCATTCAGTGTGTATTCTGTGCGCGCCGTATTAAAACCAATAAGCGGCGCGTAGTGCCAGTGTGAGTGTGTGCTCATGAATAATTGTGTACCACTCCGGATACAAACTGCATATCATTGAGTGTATATTCTGTGCGCGCCATATTCAAACTAATAAGCGGCGCGTAGCGCTAGTGTGTGAATGTGTGCTTATGATAAAAAGTGTACCACTCCGGATACAAACCGCATATCATTCAGTGTGTATTCTGTGCACGCCATATTCAAACTAATAAGCGGCGCATAGTGCCAGTGTGTGTATGTGTGCTCATGTATATTAGTGTACCACTCCGGATACAAACTGCATATCATTCAGTGTGTATTCTGTGCACGCCATAATCAAACTAATAAGCGGTGCGTAGCGCTAGTGTGTATGTGTACTCATAAATATTAGTGTACCACTCCAGATACAAACTGCATATCATTAAGTGTGTATTCTGTGCGCGCCATATTCAAACTAATAAGCGGCGCGTGAATAATTGTGTACCACTCCGGATACAAATCGCATATCATTAAGTGTGTATTCTGTGCGCGCCATATTCAAACTAATAAGCGGCGCGTAGCTCTAGTGTGTATGTGTGCTCATAAATAATAGTGTACCACTCCGGATACAAACCGCATATCATTCAGTGTGTATTCTGTGCGCGCCGTATTAAAACCAATAAGCGGCGCGTAGTGCCAGTGTGAGTGTGTGCTCATGAATAATTGTGTACCACTCCGGATACAAACTGCATATCATTGAGTGTATATTCTGTGCGCGCCATATTCAAACTAATAAGCGGCGCGTAGCTCTAGTGTGTATGTGTGCTCATAAATATTAGTGTACCACTCCGGATACAAACCGCATATCATTCAGTGTGTATTCTGTGCACGCCATATTCAAACTAATAAGCGGCGCATAGTGCCAGTGTGTGTATGTGTGCTCATGTATATTAGTGTACCACTCCGGATACAAACTGCATATCATTCAGTGTGTATTCTGTGCACGCCATATTCAAACTAATAAGCGGTGCGTAGCGCTAGTGTGTATGTGTACTCATAAATATTAGTGTACCACTCCAGATACAAACTGCATATCATTAAGTGTGTATTCTGTGCGCGCCATATTCAAACTAATAAGCGGCGCGTGAATAATTGTGTACCACTCCGGATACAAATCGCATATCATTAAGTGTGTATTCTGTGCGCGCCATATTCAAACTAATAAGCGGCGCGTAGCTCTAGTGTGTATGTGTGCTCATAAATAATAGTGTACCACTCCGGATACAAACCGCATATCATTCAGTGTGTATTCTGTACGCGCCGTATTAAAACCAATAAGCGGCGCGTAGTGCCAGTGTGAGTGTGTGCTCATGAATAATTGTGTACCACTCCGGATACAAACTGCATATCATTGAGTGTATATTCTGTGCGCGCCATATTCAAACTAATAAGCGGCGCGTAGCTCTAGTGTGTATGTGTGCTCATAAATATTAGTGTACCACTCCGGATACAAACCGCATATCATTAAGTGTGTATTCTGTGCGCGCCATATTCAAACTAATAAGCGGCGCGTAGCTCTAGTGTGTATGTGTACTCATAAATATTAGTGTACCACTCCGGATACAAACCGCATATCATTCAGTGTATATTCTGTGCACGCCATATTCAAACCAATAAGCGGCGCATAGTGCTAGTGTGTGTGTGTGCTCATAAATATTTGTGTACCACTCCGGATACAAACCGCATATCATTCATTGTGTATTCTGTGCGCGCCATATTCAAACCAATAAGCGGCGCGTAGTGCCAGTGTGTGTGTGCTCATAAATAATAGTGTACCACTCCGGATACAAACCGCATATCATTAAGTGTGTATTCTGTGCGCGCCAAATTAAAACCAATAAGCGGCGCGTAGTGCCAGTGTGTGTGTGTGCTCATGAATTATAGTGTACCACTCTGGATACAAACCGCATATCATTAAGTGTGTATTCTGTGCACGCCATATTCAAACCAATAAGCGGCGCGTAGTGCCAGTGTGTGTGTGCTCATAAATAATAGTGTACCACTCCGGATACAAACCGCATATCATTAAGTGTGTATTCTGTGCGCGCCATATTCAAACTTATCAGCGGCGCATAGTGCCAGTGTGTGTGTGTGCTCATAAATAATAGTGTACCACTCCGGATACAAACCGCATATCATTAAGTGTGTATTCTGTGCGCGCCATATTCAAACCAATAAGCGGCGCATAGTGCTAGTGTGTGTGTGTGCTCATAAATATTAGTGTACCACTCCGGATACAAACCGCATATCATTCAGTGTGTATTCTGTGCACGCCATATTCAAATTTATAAGCGGCACGTAGTGCCAGTGTGTGTGTGCTCATGAATAATAGTGTACCACTCCGGATACAAACCGCATATCATTAAGTGTGTATTCTGTGCGCGCCATATTCAAACTTATCAGCGGCGCATAGTGCCAGTGTGTGTGTGTGCTCATAAATAATAGTGTACCACTCCGGATACAAACCGCATATCATTAAGTGTGTATTCTGTGCGCGCCATATTCAAACCAATAAGCGGCGCGTAGTGCCAGTGTGTGTGTGTGCTCATGAATTATAGTGTACCACTCTGGATACAAACCGCATATCATTAAGTGTGTATTCTGTGCACGCCATATTCAAACCAATAAGCGGCGCGTAGTGCCAGTGTGTGTGTGCTCATAAATAATAGTGTACCACTCCGGATACAAACCGCATATCATTAAGTGTGTATTCTGTGCGCGCCAAATTAAAACCAATAAGCGGCGCGTAGTGCCAGTGTGTGTGTGTGTCCTCATAAATATTAGTGTACCACTCCGGATACAAACCGCATATCATTCAGTGTGTATTCTGTGCACGCCATATTCAAATTTATAAGCGGCACGTAGTGCCAGTGTGTGTGTGCTCATGAATAATAGTGTACCACTCCGGATACAAACCGCATATCATTAAGTGTGTATTCTGTGCGCGCCATATTCAAACTTATCAGCGGCGCATAGTGCCAGTGTGTGTGTGTGCTCATAAATAATAGTGTACCACTCCGGATACAAACCGCATATCATTAAGTGTGTATTCTGTGCGCGCCATATTCAAACCAATAAGCGGCGCGTAGTGCCAGTGTGTGTGTGTGCTCATGAATAATAGTGTACCACTCTGGATACAAACCGCATATCATTCAGTGTGTATTCTGTGCGCGCCATATTCAAACTAATAAGCAGCGCGTAGCGCTAGTGTGTGTGTCCGTGCTCATGAATAATAGTGTACCACTCCGGATACAAACCGCATATCATTAAGTGTGTATTCTGTGCGCGCCATATTCAAACTAATAAGCGGCGCGTAGTGCCAGTGTGTATGTGTGCTCATAAATAATAGTGTACCACTCCGGATACAAACCGCCTATCATTAAGTGTGTATTCTGTGCGCGCCATATTCAAACTAATAAGCAGCACGTAGCGCTAGTGTGTGTGTCCGTGCTCATGAATAATAGTGTACCACTCCGGATACAAACCGCATATCATTAAGTGTGTATTCTGTGCGCGCCATATTCAAACTAATAAGCGGCGCGTAGCTCTAGTGTGTATGTGTACTCATAAATATTAGTGTACCACTCCGGATACAAACCGCATATCATTCAGTGTGTATTCTGTGCGCGCCATATTCAAACTAATAAGCGGCGCGTAGTGCCAGTGTGTATGTGTGCTCATAAATAATAGTGTACCAGTCCGGATACAAACCGCCTATCATTAAGTGTGTATTCTGTGCGCGCCATATTCAAACTAATAAGCAGCGCGTAGCGCTAGTGTGTGTGTCCGTGCTCATGAATAATAGTGTACCACTCCGGATACAAACCGCATATCATTAAGTGTGTATTCTGTGCGCGCCATATTCAAACTAATAAGCGGCGCGTAGTGCCAGTGTGTATGTGTGCTCATAAATAATAGTGTACCACTCCGGATACAAACCGCCTATCATTAAGTGTGTATTCTGTGCGCGCCATATTCAAACTAATAAGCGGCACGTAGTGCCAGTGTGTGTGTGTGTGTGTTTGCTCATGAATAATAGTGTACCACTCCGGATACAAACCGCATATCATTAAGTGTGTATTCTGTGCGCGCCATATTCAAACTAATAAGCAGCGCGTAGCGCTAGTGTGTGTGTCCGTGCTCATGAATAATAGTGTACCACTCCGGATACAAACCGCATATCATTAAGTGTGTATTCTGTGCGCGCCATATTCAAACTAATAAGCGGCGCGTAGTGCCAGTGTGTGTGTGTGTCCTCATAAATATTGGTGTACCACTCCGGATACAAACCGCATATCATTAAGTGTGTATTCTGTGCGCGCCATATTCAAACTTATCAGAGGCGCATAGTGCCAGTGTGTGTGTGTGCTCATGAAAAAAAGTGTACCACTCCGGATACAAACCGCATATCATTAAGTGTGTATTCTGTGCGCGCCATATTCAAACCAATAAGCGGCGCGTAGTGCCAGTGTGTGTGTGTGCTCATGAATAATAGTGTACCACTCCGGATACAAACCGCATATCATTTAGTGTGTATTCTGTGCGCGCCATATTCAAACCAATAAGCGGCGCGTAGTGCCAGTGTGTGTGTGCTCATAAATATTGGTGTACCACTCCGGATACAAACCGCATATCATTAAGTGTGTATTCTGTGCGCGCCATATTCAAACTAATAAGCAGCGCGTAGCGCTAGTGTGTGTGTCCGTGCTCATGAATAATAGTGTACCACTCCGGATACAAACCGCATATCATTAAGTGTGTATTCTGTGCGCGCCATATTCAAACTAATAAGCGGCGCGTAGTGCCAGTGTGTGTGTGTGTCCTCATAAATATTAGTGTACCACTCCGGATACAAACCGCATATCATTAAGTGTGTATTCTGTGCGCGCCATATTCAAACTTATCAGCGGCGCATAGTGCCAGTGTGTGTGTGTGCTCATGAATAAAAGTGTACCACTCCGGATACAAACCGCATATCATTTAGTGTGTATTCTGTGCGCGCCATATTCAAACCAATAAGCGGCGCGTAGTGCCAGTGTGTGTGTGCTCATAAATATTGGTGTACCACTCCGGATACAAACCGCATATCATTAAGTATGTATTCTGTGCGCGCCATATTCAAACTAATAAGCAGCGCGTAGCGCTAGTGTGTGTGTCCGTGCTCATGAATAATAGTGTACCACTCCGGATACAAACCGCATATCATTAAGTGTGTATTCTGTGCGCGCCATATTCAAACTAATAAGCGGCGCGTAGTGCCAGTGTGTGTGTGTGCTCATGAATAATAGTGTACCACTCTGGATACAAACCGCATATCATTCAGTGTGTATTCTGTGCGCGCCATATTCAAACTAATAAGCAGCGCGTAGCGCTAGTGTGTGTGTCCGTGCTCATGAATAATAGTGTACCACTCCGGATACAAACCGCATATCATTAAGTGTGTATTCTGTGCGCGCCATATTCAAACCAATAAGCGGCGCATAGTGCTAGTGTGTATGTGTGCTCATAAATATTAGTGTACCACTCCGGATACAAACCGCATATCATTGAGTGTGTATTCTGTGCGCGCCATATTAAAATTAATAAGCGGCGCGTAGTGTCTGTGTGTATGTGTGTGTATGTGTACTCATGAATAATAGTGTACCACTCCGGATACAAACCGCATATCATTAAGTGTGTATTCTGTGCGCGCCATATTCAAACTAATAAGCGGCGCGTAGTGCCAGTGTGTATGTGTGCTCATAAATAATAGTGTACCACTCCGGATACAAACCGCCTATCATTAAGTGTGTATTCTGTGCGAGCCATATTCAAACTAATAAGCAGCACGTAGCGCTAGTGTGTGTGTCCGTGCTCATGAATAATAGTGTACCACTCCGGATACAAACCGCATATCATTAAGTGTGTATTCTGTGCGCGCCATATTCACACTAATAAGCAGCGCGTAGCGCTAGTGTGTGTGTCCGTGCTCATGAATAATAGTGTACCACTCCGGATACAAACCGCATATCATTCAGTGTGTATTCTGTGCGCGCCATATTCAAACTAATAAGCGGCGCGTAGCTCTAGTGTGTATGTGTGCTCATAAATATTAGTGTACCACTCCGGATACAAACCGCATATCATTGAGTGTGTATTCTGTGCGCGCCATATTAAAATTAATAAGCGGCGCGTAGTGTCTGTGTGTATGTGTGTGTATGTGTACTCATGAATAATAGTGTACCACTCCGGATACAAACCGCATATCATTAAGTGTGTATTCTGTGCGCGCCATATTCAAACCAATAAGCGGCGCGTAGTGCCAGTGTGTATGTGTGCTCATAAATAATAGTGTACCACTCCGGATACAAACCGCCTATCATTAAGTGTGTATTCTGTGCGCGCCATATTCAAATTTATAAGCTGCGCGTAGTGCCAGTGTGTGTGTGCTCATGAATAATAGTGTACCACTCCGGATACAAACCGCATATCATTAAGTGTGTATTCTGTGCGCGCCATATTCAAACCAATAAGCGGCGCGTAGTGCCAGTGTGTATGTGTGCTCATAAATAATAGTGTACCACTCCGGATACAAACCGCCTATCATTAAGTGTGTATTCTGTGCGCGCCATATTCAAACTAATAAGCAGCACGTAGCGCTAGTGTGTGTGTCCGTGCTCATGAATAATAGTGTACCACTCCGGATACAAACCGCATATCATTAAGTGTGTATTCTGTGCGCGCCATATTCACACTAATAAGCGGCGCGTAGCTCTAGTGTGTATGTGTACTCATAAATATTAGTGTACCACTCCGGATACAAACCGCATATCATTCAGTGTGTATTCTGTGCGCGCCATATTCAAACTAATAAGCGGCGCGTAGTGCCAGTGTGTATGTGTGCTCATAAATAATAGTGTACCACTCCGGATACAAACCGCCTATCATTAAGTGTGTATTCTGTGCGCGCCATATTCAAACTAATAAGCAGCGCGTAGCGCTAGTGTGTGTGTGTTTGCTCATGAATAATAGTGTACCACTCCGGATACAAACCGCATATCATTAAGTGTGTATTCTGTGCGCGCCATATTCAAACTAATAAGCGGCGCGTAGTGCCAGTGTGTATGTGTGCTCATAAATAATAGTGTACCACTCCGGATACAAACCGCCTATCATTAAGTGTGTATTCTGTGCGCGCCATATTCAAACTAATAAGCGGCACGTAGTGCCAGTGTGTGTGTGTGTGTGTTTGCTCATGAATTATAGTGTACCACTCCGGATACAAACCGCATATCATTCAGTGTGTATTCTGTGCACGCCATATTCAAACCAATAAGCGGCGCGTTGTGCCTGTGTGTGTGTGCTCATAAATATTAGTGTACCACTCCGGATACAAACCGCATATCATTAAGTGTGTATTCTGTGCGCGCCATATTCAAACCAATAAGCGGCGCGTAGTGCCAGTGTGTGTGTGCTCATAAATATTGGTGTACCACTCCGGATACAAACCGCATATCATTAAGTGTGTATTCTGTGCGCGCCATATTCAAACTAATAAGCAGCACGTAGCGCTAGTGTGTGTGTCCGTGCTCATGAATAATAGTGTACCACTCCGGATACAAACCGCATATCATTAAGTGTGTATTCTGTGCGCGCCATATTCAAACCAATAAGCGGCGCGTAGTGCCAGTGTGTGTGTGCTCATAAATATTGGTGTACCACTCCGGATACAAACCGCATATCATTAAGTGTGTATTCTGTGCGCGCCATATTCAAACTAATAAGCAGCGCGTAGCGCTAGTGTGTGTGTCCGTGCTCATGAATAATAGTGTACCACTCCGGATACAAACCGCATATCATTAAGTGTGTATTCTGTGCGCGCCATATTCAAACTTATCAGCGGCGCATAGTGCCAGTGTGTGTGTGTGCTCATGAATAAAAGTGTACCACTCCGGATACAAACCGCATATCATTAAGTGTGTATTCTGTGCGCGCCATATTCAAACCAATAAGCGGCGCGTAGTGCCAGTGTGTGTGTGTGCTCATGAATAATAGTGTACCACTCCGGATACAAACCGCATATCATTAAGTGTGTATTCTGTGCGCGCCATATTCAAACCAATAAGCGGCGCGTAGTGCCAGTGTGTGTGTGCTCATAAATATTGGTGTACCACTCCGGATACAAACCGCATATCATTAAGTGTGTATTCTGTGCGCGCCATATTCAAACTAATAAGCAGCGCGTAGCGCTAGTGTGTGTGTCCGTGCTCATGAATAATAGTGTACCACTCCGGATACAAACCGCATATCATTAAGTGTGTATTCTGTGCGCGCCATATTCAAACTAATAAGCGGCGCGTAGTGCCAGTGTGTGTGTGTGTCCTCATAAATATTAGTGTACCACTCCGGATACAAACCGCATATCATTAAGTGTGTATTCTGTGCGCGCCATATTCAAACTAATCAGCGGCGCGTAGTGCCAGTGTGTATGTGTGCTCATAAATAATAGTGTACCACTCCGGATACAAACCGCATATCATTCAGTGTATATTCTGTGCACGCCATATTCAAACCAATAAGCGGCGCATAGTGCTAGTGTGTGTGTGTGCTCATAAATATTTGTGTACCACTCCGGATACAAACCGCATATCATTCATTGTGTATTCTGTGCGCGCCATATTCAAACCAATAAGCGGCGCGTAGTGCCAGTGTGTGTGTGCTCATAAATAATAGTGTACCACTCCGGATACAAACCGCATATCATTAAGTGTGTATTCTGTGCGCGCCAAATTAAAACCAATAAGCGGCGCGTAGTGCCAGTGTGTGTGTGTGTCCTCATAAATATTAGTGTACCACTCCGGATACAAACCGCATATCATTCAGTGTGTATTCTGTGCACGCCATATTCAAATTTATAAGCGGCACGTAGTGCCAGTGTGTGTGTGCTCATGAATAATAGTGTACCACTCCGGATACAAACCGCATATCATTAAGTGTGTATTCTGTGCGCGCCATATTCAAACTTATCAGCGGCGCATAGTGCCAGTGTGTGTGTGTGCTCATAAATAATAGTGTACCACTCCGGATACAAACCGCATATCATTAAGTGTGTATTCTGTGCGCGCCATATTCAAACCAATAAGCGGCGCGTAGTGCCAGTGTGTGTGTGTGCTCATGAATTATAGTGTACCACTCTGGATACAAACCGCATATCATTAAGTGTGTATTCTGTGCACGACATATTCAAACCAATAAGCGGCGCGTAGTGCCAGTGTGTGTGTGCTCATAAATAATAGTGTACCACTCCGGATACAAACCGCATATCATTAAGTGTGTATTCTGTGCGCGCCAAATTAAAACCAATAAGCGGCGCGTAGTGCCAGTGTGTGTGTGTGTCCTCATAAATATTAGTGTACCACTCCGGATACAAACCGCATATCATTCAGTGTGTATTCTGTGCACGCCATATTCAAATTTATAAGCGGCACGTAGTGCCAGTGTGTGTGTGCTCATGAATAATAGTGTACCACTCCGGATACAAACCGCATATCATTAAGTGTGTATTCTGTGCGCGCCATATTCAAACTTATCAGCGGCGCATAGTGCCAGTGTGTGTGTGTGCTCATAAATAATAGTGTACCACTCCGGATACAAACCGCATATCATTAAGTGTGTATTCTGTGCGCGCCATATTCAAACTAATAAGCGGCGCGTAGTGCCAGTGTGTGTGTGTGCTCATGAATTATAGTGTACCACTCTGGATACAAACCGCATATCATTAAGTGTGTATTCTGTGCACGCCATATTCAAACCAATAAGCGGCGCGTAGTGCCAGTGTGTGTGTGCTCATGAATAATAGTGTACCACTCCGGATACAAACCGCATATCATTAAGTGTGTATTCTGTGCGCGCCGTATTAAAACCAATAAGCGGCGCGTAGTGCCAGTGTGAGTGTGTGCTCATGAATAATTGTGTACCACTCCGGATACAAACTGCATATCATTGAGTGTATATTCTGTGCGCGCCATATTCAAACTAATAAGCGGCGCGTAGCTCTAGTGTGTATGTGTGCTCATAAATATTAGTGTACCACTCCGGATACAAACCGCATATCATTAAGTGTGTATTCTGTGCGCGCCATATTCAAACTAATAAGCGGCGCGTAGCTCTAGTGTGTATGTGTACTCATAAATATTAGTGTACCACTCCGGATACAAACCGCATATCATTCAGTGTATATTCTGTGCACGCCATATTCAAACCAATAAGCGGCGCATAGTGCTAGTGTGTGTGTGTGCTCATAAATATTTGTGTACCACTCCGGATACAAACCGCATATCATTCATTGTGTATTCTGTGCGCGCCATATTCAAACCAATAAGCGGCGCGTAGTGCCAGTGTGTGTGTGCTCATACATAATAGTGTACCACTCCGGATACAAACCGCATATCATTAAGTGTGTATTCTGTGCGCGCCAAATTAAAACCAATAAGCGGCGCGTAGTGCCAGTGTGTGTGTGTGTCCTCATAAATATTAGTGTACCACTCCGGATACAAACCGCATATCATTCAGTGTGTATTCTGTGCACGCCATATTAAAATTTATAAGCGGCACGTAGTGCCAGTGTGTGTGTGCTCATGAATAATAGTGTACCACTCCGGATACAAACCGCATATCATTAAGTGTGTATTCTGTGCGCGCCATATTCAAACTTATCAGCGGCGCATAGTGCCAGTGTGTGTGTGTGCTCATAAATAATAGTGTACCACTCCGGATACAAACCGCATATCATTAAGTGTGTATTCTGTGCGCGCCATATTCAAACCAATAAGCGGCGCGTAGTGCCAGTGTGTGTGTGTGCTCATGAATTATAGTGTACCACTCTGGATACAAACCGCATATCATTAAGTGTGTATTCTGTGCACGCCATATTCAAACCAATAAGCGGCGCGTAGTGCCAGTGTGTGTGTGCTCATAAATAATAGTGTACCACTCCGGATACAAACCGCATATCATTAAGTGTGTATTCTGTGCGCGCCAAATTAAAACCAATAAGCGGCGCGTAGTGCCAGTGTGTGTGTGTGTGCTCATGAATAATAGTGTACCACTCTGGATACAAACCGCATATCATTCAGTGTGTATTCTGTGCGCGCCATATTCAAACTAATAAGCGGCGCGTAGTGCCAGTGTGTATGTGTGCTCATAAATAATAGTGTACCACTCCGGATACAAACCGCATATCATTAAGTGTGTATTCTGTGCGCGCCATATTCAAACTAATAAGCGGCGCGTAGTGCCAGTGTGTATGTGTGCTCATAAATAATAGTGTACCACTCCGGATACAAACCGCCTATCATTAAGTGTGTATTCTGTGCGCGCCATATTCAAACTAATAAGCAGCACGTAGCGCTAGTGTGTGTGTCCGTGCTCATGAATAATAGTGTACCACTCCGGATACAAACCGCATATCATTAAGTGTGTATTCTGTGCGCGCCATATTCAAACTAATAAGCGGCGCGTAGCTCTAGTGTGTATGTGTACTCATAAATATTAGTGTACCACTCCGGATACAAACCGCATATCATTCAGTGTGTATTCTGTGCGCGCCATATTCAAACTAATAAGCGGCGCGTAGTGCCAGTGTGTATGTGTGCTCATAAATAATAGTGTACCACTCCGGATACAAACCGCCTATCATTAAGTGTGTATTCTGTGCGCGCCATATTCAAACTAATAAGCAGCGCGTAGCGCTAGTGTGTGTGTCCGTGCTCATGAATAATAGTGTACCACTCCGGATACAAACCGCATATCATTAAGTGTGTATTCTGTGCGCGCCATATTCAAACTAATAAGCGGCGCGTAGTGCCAGTGTGTATGTGTGCTCATAAATAATAGTGTACCACTCCGGATACAAACCGCCTATCATTAAGTGTGTATTCTGTGCGCGCCATATTCAAACTAATAAGCAGCGCGTAGCGCTAGTGTGTGTGTCCGTGCTCATGAATAATAGTGTACCACTCCGGATACAAACCGCATATCATTAAGTGTGTATTCTGTGCGCGCCATATTCAAACTAATAAGCGGCGCGTAGTGCCAGTGTGTATGTGTGCTCATAAATAATAGTGTACCACTCCGGATACAAACCGCCTATCATTAAGTGTGTATTCTGTGCGCGCCATATTCAAACTAATAAGCAGCACGTAGCGCTAGTGTGTGTGTCCGTGCTCATGAATAATAGTGTACCACTCCGGATACAAACCGCATATCATTAAGTGTGTATTCTGTGCGCGCCATATTCAAACTAATAAGCGGCGCGTAGCTCTAGTGTGTATGTGTACTCATAAATATTAGTGTACCACTCCGGATACAAACCGCATATCATTCAGTGTGTATTCTGTGCGCGCCATATTCAAACTAATAAGCGGCGCGTAGTGCCAGTGTGTGTGTGTGCTCATAAATAATAGTGTACCACTCCGGATACAAACCGCATATCATTAAGTGTGTATTCTGTGCGCGCCATATTCAAACCAATAAGCGGCGCGTAGTGCCAGTGTGTGTGTGTGCTCATGAATTAAAGTGTACCACTCTGGATACAAACCGCATATCATTAAGTGTGTATTCTGTGCACGCCATATTCAAACCAATAAGCGGCGCGTAGTGCCAGTGTGTGTGTGCTCATAAATAATAGTGTACCACTCCGGATACAAACCGCATATCATTAAGTGTGTATTCTGTGCGCGCCAAATTAAAACCAATAAGCGGCGCGTAGTGCCAGTGTGTGTGTGTGTGCTCATGAATAATAGTGTACCACTCTGGATACAAACCGCATATCATTCAGTGTGTATTCTGTGCGCGCCATATTCAAACTAATAAGCAGCGCGTAGCGCTAGTGTGTGTGTCCGTGCTCATGAATAATAGTGTACCACTCCGGATACAAACCGCATATCATTAAGTGTGTATTCTGTGCGCGCCATATTCAAACTAATAAGCGGCGCGTAGTGCCAGTGTGTATGTGTGCTCATAAATAATAGTGTACCACTCCGGATACAAACCGCCTATCATTAAGTGTGTATTCTGTGCGCGCCATATTCAAACTAATAAGCAGCGCGTAGCGCTAGTGTGTGTGTCCGTGCTCATGAATAATAGTGTACCACTCCGGATACAAACCGCATATCATTAAGTGTGTATTCTGTGCGCGCCATATTCAAACTAATAAGCGGCGCGTAGTGCCAGTGTGTATGTGTGCTCATAAATAATAGTGTACCACTCCGGATACAAACCGCATATCATTAAGTGTGTATTCTGTGCGCGCCTTATTCAAACTAATAAGCAGCGCGTAGCGCTAGTGTGTGTGTCCGTGCTCATGAATAATAGTGTACCACTCCGGATACAAACCGCATATCATTAAGTGTGTATTCTGTGCGCGCCATATTCAAACTAATAAGCGGCGCGTAGTGCCAGTGTGTGTGTGTGTCCTCATAAATATTGGTGTACCACTCCGGATACAAACCGCATATCATTAAGTGTGTATTCTGTGCGCGCCATATTCAAACTTATCAGCGGCGCATAGTGCCAGTGTGTGTGTGTGCTCATGAATAAAAGTGTACCACTCCGGATACAAACCGCATATCATTAAGTGTGTATTCTGTGCGCGCCATATTCAAACCAATAAGCGGCGCGTAGTGCCAGTGTGTGTGTGTGCTCATGAATAATAGTGTACCACTCCGGATACAAACCGCATATCATTTAGTGTGTATTCTGTGCGCGCCATATTCAAACCAATAAGCGGCGCGTAGTGCCAGTGTGTGTGTGCTCATAAATATTGGTGTACCACTCCGGATACAAACCGCATATCATTAAGTGTGTATTCTGTGCGCGCCATATTCAAACTAATAAGCAGCGCGTAGCGCTAGTGTGTGTGTCCGTGCTCATGAATAATAGTGTACCACTCCGGATACAAACCGCATATCATTAAGTGTGTATTCTGTGCGCGCCATATTCAAACTAATAAGCGGCGCGTAGTGCCAGTGTGTGTGTGTGTCCTCATAAATATTAGTGTACCACTCCGGATACAAACCGCATATCATTAAGTGTGTATTCTGTGCGCGCCATATTCAAACTTATCAGCGGCGCATAGTGCCAGTGTGTGTGTGTGCTCATGAATAAAAGTGTACCACTCCGGATACAAACCGCATATCATTAAGTGTGTATTCTGTGCGCGCCATATTCAAACCAATAAGCGGCGCGTAGTGCCAGTGTGTGTGTGTGCTCATGAATAATAGTGTACCACTCCGGATACAAACCGCATATCATTTAGTGTGTATTCTGTGCGCGCCATATTCAAACTTATCAGCGGCGCATAGTGCCAGTGTGTGTGTGTGCTCATGAATAAAAGTGTACCACTCCGGATACAAACCGCATATCATTAAGTGTGTATTCTGTGCGCGCCATATTCAAACTAATAAGCAGCGCGTAGCGCTAGTGTGTGTGTCCGTGCTCATGAATAATAGTGTACCACTCCGGATACAAACCGCATATCATTAAGTGTGTATTCTGTGCGCGCCATATTCAAACCAATAAGCGGCGCGTAGTGCCAGTGTGTGTGTGCTCATAAATATTGGTGTACCACTCCGGATACAAACCGCATATCATTAAGTGTGTATTCTGTGCGCGCCATATTCAAACTAATAAGCAGCGCGTAGCGCTAGTGTGTGTGTCCGTGCTCATGAATAATAGTGTACCACTCCGGATACAAACCGCATATCATTAAGTGTGTATTCTGTGCGCGCCATATTCAAACTAATAAGCGGCGCGTAGTGCCAGTGTGTGTGTGTGCTCATGAATAATAGTGTACCACTCTGGATACAAACCGCATATCATTCAGTGTGTATTCTGTGCGCGCCATATTAAAATTAATAAGCGGCGCGTAGTGTCTGTGTGTATGTGTGTGTATGTGTACTCATGAATAATAGTGTACCACTCCGGATACAAACCGCATATCATTAAGTGTGTATTCTGTGCGCGCCATATTCAAACTAATAAGCGGCGCGTAGTGCCAGTGTGTATGTGTGCTCATAAATAATAGTGTACCACTCCGGATACAAACCGCCTATCATTAAGTGTGTATTCTGTGCGCGCCATATTCAAACTAATAAGCAGCGCGTAGCGCTAGTGTGTGTGTCCGTGCTCATGAATAATAGTGTACCACTCTGGATACAAACCGCATATCATTCAGTGTGTATTCTGTGCGCGCCATATTCAAACTAATAAGCGGCGCGTAGCTCTAGTGTGTATGTGTGCTCATAAATATTAGTGTACCACTCCGGATACAAACCGCATATCATTGAGTGTGTATTCTGTGCGCGCCATATTAAAATTAATAAGCGGCGCGTAGTGTCTGTGTGTATGTGTGTGTATGTGTACTCATGAATAATAGTGTACCACTCCGGATACAAACCGCATATCATTAAGTGTGTATTCTGTGCGCGCCATATTCAAACCAATAAGCGGCGCGTAGTGCCAGTGTGTATGTGTGCTCATAAATAATAGTGTACCACTCCGGATACAAACCGCCTATCATTAAGTGTGTATTCTGTGCGCGCCATATTCAAACTAATAAGCAGCACGTAGCGCTAGTGTGTGTGTCTGTGCTCATGAATAATAGTGTACCACTCCGGATACAAACCGCATATCATTAAGTGTGTATTCTGTGCGCGCCATATTCACACTAATAAGCGGCGCGTAGCTCTAGTGTGTATGTGTACTCATAAATATTAGTGTACCACTCCGGATACAAACCGCCTATCATTAAGTGTGTATTCTGTGCGCGCCATATTCAAACTAATAAGCGGCACGTAGTGCCAGTGTGTGTGTGTGTGTGTTTGCTCATGAATTATAGTGTACCACTCCGGATACAAACCGCATATCATTCAGTGTGTATTCTGTGCACGCCATATTCAAACCAATAAGCGGCGCGTTGTGCCTGTGTGTGTGTGCTCATAAATATTAGTGTACCACTCCGGATACAAACCGCATATCATTAAGTGTGTATTCTGTGCGCGCCATATTCAAACCAATAAGCGGCGCGTAGTGCCAGTGTGTGTGTGCTCATAAATATTGGTGTACCACTCCGGATACAAACCGCTGAAAAGACTAATTATTAGTTTAAGTTAGAATCTAAGTTTTATTTTATTAATCCTTCGATCCGCACACCAAGACCGTCACCAGTTAAGAGAGCTGCAGTTTCTCTCCAGCTCGTTGATCACCCCGATATATTCTCCTCTTCGTCATCTTCGGCTTCGTTTATCCGATCGGTCGCTCTCGTTGTCGTTGGCCGCCTCCTTATCATCGGCCGCCGTATTCGTAGCCGCCGCATTAAAGCCGAAATCGTTGCGGCCAAGCCAAGGTCGCTACATGTCATTACGCTTTTTTTTGTTTTGTTTTGTTTTTTTTTTTTTTGCTTGATGCTTGCCTTGCAAGAAAATTACCATTGGTGTTTCTGCTTCAAGCATTTTTCTCTTGCTTCACCTGGCAACCTTTCACTTTTACTTCCGTCACGATACTCGTGTTTCTGTTGTTTGGTAGTGCCGGTTGTATCTTCCAACGTAATATAATTCCCGAGTGCGCATCTAACATCTAACGTATTCTCTTCCAGCCGAGTGCCTCCTGCTCTTCATTTTCAACCGAGATGTATTACAGGCATTGCGACAATGCGATCATAATTTCTTACTCCGATGTTCATCGTCAACCTCGTTCTTCTTCAACTTCTTCCGATCAACCTCCTCCGTTCAACCTTCCTGTTACTCGTACTGCAGTTCAATTAGCTGATTAGCCCTTAATGTGCAAGATCATATTGTGAATTTACTATCTGGCAATATTGGTGTATTAGACTTATAGATTCACTTATTTCTTATTCTTCTTTTTTTTTTTTTTTTTTTTCGTTGTATCCTTAATGTATAATTAACAAAAATTGGGTTTTTTATAGATGTACATGAAAACCATAGAAAATTTTGGTATGTTTCTCGCGCATGTAATCCTTCGTGGTTTTCGTTTCGAACCAATCTTATTCTATTAGTGTTCATGTACGTCTATTTACAATCTAATCTTAATTCTAATTTTTCGATGCAAATCTTAATCCTAATTCATATTTAATAACTCCTAAACAATAATTCAACGCAGGACGTGGAAAGATCATCTGCATCCCTAACCTTTTTTTTTTTTTTTTTTTTTTCTATTCGTTAAATCGTTTGAGTCGATTATTATGTACTCTTTCGAGTTTTTTCCCATTCTTTATAACGCACGTTTGTGCACTTGGTATGTCAACCACTTCATACGGTCCCTTCCAAATACTTTGCAGTTTCTGGCCCGTGCCAGTAGCATTATTCCTCATCAATACTAATTCACCCCACATGGGCTTCCAATCGTTTGCTCCACGGTCATATAGTTGTTTTCGTTGTTCCTTTGATAGTTTTAAATTGTTTATGGCCAGTTCGTGCATGCCTTTCAATCTATCCTGTAGTTCTTCACAATAATCACCATAATTATGCTTATTGTCCGATTTATAAACTGAAGTCGGTAATCTCGCTTTTCTTCCAAACATTAATTCGAATGGTGTAAATCCAGTAGAATGATTTACCGTAGTGTTATACTCAAACATAAAATATGGTAACCATTCATCCCATGTTTGAGGTTTGCCCTGTACATATTGCCTTAGATATGTCTTCAGTTCTCTATTTGATCTTTCTACCTGGTTAGCTTGTGGGTGGTAAGCGCTAGTGTTAATTTTTTTTATCTTTAGGAGCTTGCAGGTGTTTTTCATAACTTCGCTCATAAAATTCGTTCCCTGATCTGTAACTATTTGCTTAGGAGTGCCATGTACACAAATAATTCTTTCCACAAAACTCTGTGCAACTGTTTTAGCTTCTTGATTTGCTAATGGGGCTACGGTTAGGTATCGCGTTAAGTCATCCTGCATGACAAGCCCATATTTGTTTCCTGCATTTGATTCCGGTAGGACTACTATGTCGACGAAAAGCTTTTCGATTGGTACCCCTGACGTGGTCGTTATTTTCAACGGAATTCTGTTATAGCGACCAATCTTGTTCATCTGGCATGATCTACAGCTTTTAACGTACCTCTCAATATCTTTGTACATGTTCTCCCAAAAGAACATATCCTTAATCCTCTTCTTCATTCGTCTAACTCCTACATGACCTCCTAAGGGTGCATCGTGAAATTCTTTGAGAATTGTGTCTATTTCCTTTGGTTCTATTTTTATTCGATCTAAACCGGGTGTGTAATTTTTTAGTTTGGTTTTATCTATTTGCTTTATGTTGTTTAACCTCTCCTCCCTCCGTAGTTCATTTTCGTTCGTTTCTTTATCTATATTCATTTTTCTCAAATCACCCCAATGATCTTCTTGTTCTTCTTCGACAACCTTGTCGTTTGTAATGTTGATTTGATGTTTTTGTTTATCTTCTATACCCTTTTGTTGTTGACGTGTAATCACAGCCATTGTACTATTTGTTTTTTGTACTTCTTCTACTTCTCTCAACTTTACCCCAGGGAGTCGTGAGAGAAAATCAGCAACCACATTTTCTTTTCCTTTTTTATATCGTATCTCGCATTGTACGCCTTGTAGCCTCAGCCTTAACCTTGACAATATTGGTGAATTTTCTTTGAGGCGCCAGATGGAAACTAAGGGTCTGTGGTCTGAATATATCACAAATTTCTGCCCGTATATGTAGTGTTTGAAATAATCTACGGCCCAAACAATTGCTAGTAACTCTTTTTCGATTGGATGGTACCGATTTTCCGCTCCCACAAGAGTTCTACTAGCATAAGCGATTGGTTTATCCATTGTTTTTTCATTCGATAACACAGCACCAAGCGCATAATCACTAGCATCTGTGGTAATTGTGAAAATGTCATCATAGTTTGGTCGTACGAGTAAGGGTTCTGAGATAAGAAAATTTTTTAGTTTGACAAAGGCCGTGTCACACCTTTCATCCCAATCGAACTTTGCATCTTTTTTAAGCAGTTCGTGCAAGGGTTTCCGGACGTCTGATACATGAGGTATAAATTTGCCATAAAAATTTATCGCCCCCAGAAAGGACCGTAATTCTTTTAGGGTTTTCGGCGTTTGCATTTTAATTATGGCTTCTACGTTTGCTTGCGTGGGCTTGATACCCTTCTCGCTGACTGTGTGGCCTAGGTAATTAATCTCTCTATGCAAAAGTTTGCATTTGGTAGGTTCTATTTTAAGATTGTGCTGTCTTAGTCCCTCTAACACCTTAATCAAATTCAAATTATGTTCTTTCACTGTTTCCCCAAACACAACAATGTCATCCAAGTACACTAATGCTTTGACCGGTTGAATTGTGTAGATAACCGTGTTCATTAAATTTTGAAACGTTGATGGACTATTTTTCAAGCCCATGGGCATTCTGGTAAACTCATAATGCCCCTTCAACGTCGAAAATGCAGTTTTTGATCCATCTTTGGAATCTATGGGAATCTGAAAAAATCCCGATTTAAGATCGATGGTTGAGAAATATTTGCTATTCCCTATACTATCCATAATGTCATCTATCCTAGGGATGGGATAAATGAAAGGCTTCGTTATTTCATTTAGTGCCCTGAAATCTACTACAATTCGAAATTTCTTTTCTTCATTCCCATTTCCCTTTTTTGGTATGCACATAACTGGTGCGTTCCAAGGGCTTTTGCTTGGCCTTATTATGTTCTGCTTTAGCATTTCTTCTATCTGGTCTTCCATTATTTTGTTTAAAGCAGCAGGGAATCTATATTGCCTTTTGTATATAGGGATGTTTGAATTTGTCTCTATTCCGTGTTTTGCTGCTTGTGTATGTGTCAGCTTATCACCTGGCAAGAAAAATATGTCGGTAAAGTTATTAACAATTTTTTTAACAATATTTTCCAAGTCTTTTTCTAGGTGGTGAAGGTTGATTTTATCCATCAAAGCATCGTATCTTTCACTCCCACTGATTTCTGTGTGTTCTTTTAGCTCCAGTAAATCACAATCCATGTCTTTCTTTTCCATGTAAGGCAGACACTCCTGGATTTCTACCTTGTTCTCCACTATGTGTTCATCAGAACAACTAATTTCCTCTATGTTTTCAATTTCACGTTTAGGTTTAATTAAGATTAAGCTTTCAAAATGTTTCCCTACATTGAAAATATACTTGTGCAAAAAATCTGCTCCGATTATACCAGGAACCCCAAGTAATTTTACTATATAAAACTTTGTTTTATACCTCGAACTGCCAATGATCAAATCTAACACGATAGAGCCTATGGTTTTCGATACCGTTCCATCGAAACTTGACAGTGTCAAATTATCTGCAAAGTCGATGCATGAAGCCTCAAACAGTTTGGCTGATTCCCAGCTCAAAGCATTAAAGCAAGCTCCAGAGTCGATCAAAAAACTTAACACTCTCTTCTCGATGTTCTCCACTAAAATTGAAACCATAGGTTTACCTTCGTCAGTGAATTTAACATTCAGCTTTTCGTAATCCTCTGCCTTTTCATGCATGCTAAAATGAAAGAGATCATTAATCACAGGATCACTAGCGTTTTGTTTTCGATTGACTAGTGACCCTTTGTTCAGTTTTTTTTATACTGGCTATGAAGCGATGCTTGAGCAGATGGGTCTTGGCTTGGTTTTGGTTGTTGGTATTGGTTGCTCCTGTAAGGGACAAAATACCTCGGAGGACGAGAAAAGTTGTGACTAACATTTGATATGTTTGGTTGTATTGCTGTGCTATTAAATTGTGGGTTACCGAAATGATTAGTTTCCATGTTATTTGTGTTCCATGTTCTATTATGTCTGTATTGAGGTTGCGTTGAATTGAACCGTGAGTTGTAAGCACTATTGTCGAAACTCCGGATTCTAGATTCTTCTAGCTCCACGTTTTTTGATTGGGACAACCTTTCTTCAATATTTTGGATCTGCTCAAGTTGGACTATTTCGTCCGCCAAAAATTCTAACAATTCTTCGAATTCAAGATGCTTGTTTAAACGTGCTTGTATTTTTAGATTTTTATCCCGTAATCCTGCTAGAAAATGTATGCGCAAATTTTTCATAGCATAGGAATCCTCTGTTGTGTTATGATCGTGATTGATAATGTGTTCTTTTAATTTTAAAGCTCTCTCTTTAAATTTTATGAACGGTTCATTTAACCCTTGCTGCAGTGTTTCTACCTCATGAAAAATTTCCTCCAAATTAACTTTTTCATAAAATAGTTTTACGAGGTTAAGTTTCACTTCCTCCCATGTTTCTGCGTAAATCCTATTAAATAGCGAAGCAGCTTTCCCTTTCATTTTCATCATAACCACTTGAACTAATGGTTCTTCGGATTCTCCTTTTGGGATTTGTTTCGCAAAAAAATTAGCTTGGTATAAAAACCCATCCAATTCTGCTGGAACCCCTGTATATTCAGGTATGCACTGAATGGCCATATTTGTCGGGAATTCATACACCATTTTGTATATTGTGTTGTTTAAGGCCTTTTCGAGTTCGAAGCTTTGATCTAAAAGCTCTTTCCTAACTGATGCAAGGAGTTCTTTGAACGTTCCTTTTTTCTCAACTTCTGCACTTAGATCACAGTCCAATTTTGCTGAGTTAAAAGCGCAATTATTCGGCTTTATGGATTTATGCAAATTTTGTTCCGAGCAAACTTTAATATTGCGGCTCCGAAGTTCCACGACCCGTTCACACATTCCCCTCTTAACTACACTAAGGTGTTATGATATTTCATTCACTAACACTAACTAATTCACTAAATCCAACAGTATTGTGTATGTATATATATATATATTTAATCTAATTTTTATTAATATTTTTTTTTATCTAAAAATTGAACTAAAATGCTAAAAATAACCCACCACCAGTATTAAAGTTTAATGTTAAATTTAAGATTTCAATGCTTATTTTAATAAAATTTCACGAAGTATATTTTAATATTTTATTTATTTACCGCCAAAAATTGAGAAAAATTTGTGCTTTTTTTTCTTAGGCCCATCGAAGGGAATGTGCTTCAAGGAGCAGAATTTTATTTCTAATCACCAGATTACTCACCAAACTTTTACCACAAAACTATTTTTTTTCCCACTATTGAAACCTTCACCGATTATTATTAGTAATAAACACTCTTTTTTTTTTTAAACAGTTTCTACCACCAGTCAGAATGACTTCCAAGCAATTTGCTTTTTTTCCGCTGTCACCAGATGAAAAGACTAATTATTAGTTTAAGTTAGAATCTAAGTTTTATTTTATTAATCCTTCGATCCGCACACCAAGACCGTCACCAGTTAAGAGAGCTGCAGTTTCTCTCCAGCTCGTTGATCACCCCGATATATTCTCCTCTTCGTCATCTTCGGCTTCGTTTATCCGATCGGTCGCTCTCGTTGTCGTTGGCCGCCTCCTTATCATCGGCCGCCGTATTCGTAGCCGCCGCATTAAAGCCGAAATCGTTGCGGCCAAGCCAAGGTCGCTACACCGCATATCATTAAGTGTGTATTCTGTGCGCGCCATATTCAAACTAATAAGCAGCACGTAGCGCTAGTGTGTGTGTCCGTGCTCATGAATAATAGTGTACCACTCCGGATACAAACCGCATATCATTAAGTGTGTATTCTGTGCGCGCCATATTCAAACCAATAAGCGGCGCGTAGTGCCAGTGTGTGTGTGCTCATAAATATTGGTGTACCACTCCGGATACAAACCGCATATCATTAAGTGTGTATTCTGTGCGCGCCATATTCAAACTAATAAGCAGCGCGTAGCGCTAGTGTGTGTGTCCGTGCTCATGAATAATAGTGTACCACTCCGGATACAAACCGCATATCATTAAGTGTGTATTCTGTGCGCGCCATATTCAAACTTATCAGCGGCGCATAGTGCCAGTGTGTGTGTGTGTGTCCTCATAAATATTAGTGTACCACTCCGGATACAAACCGCATATCATTAAGTGTGTATTCTGTGCGCGCCATATTCAAACCAATAAGCGGCGCGTAGTGCCAGTGTGTGTGTGTGCTCATGAATAATAGTGTACCACTCCGGATACAAACCGCATATCATTTAGTGTGTATTCTGTGCGCGCCATATTCAAACCAATAAGCGGCGCGTAGTGCCAGTGTGTATGTGTACTCATAAATATTAGTGTACCACTCCGGATACAAACCGCATATCATTAAGTGTGTATTCTGTGCGCGCCATATTCAAACTAATAAGCGGCGCGTAGTGCCAGTGTGTGTGTGTGTGCTCATGAATAATTGTGTACCACTCCGGATACAAACTGCGTATCATTAAGTGTGTATTCTGTGCGCGCCATATTTAAACCAATAAGCGGCACGTAGTGCCAGTGTGTGTGTGCTCATGAATAATAGTGTACCACTCCGGATACAAACCGCATATCATTAAGTGTGTATTCTGTGCGCGCCAAATTAAAACCAATAAGCTGCGCGTAGTGCCAGTGTGTGTGTGCTCATAAATATTGGTGTACCACTCCGGATACAAACCGCATATCATTAAGTGTGTATTCTGTGCGCGCCATATTCAAACTAATAAGCAGCGCGTAGCGCTAGTGTGTGTGTCCGTGCTCATGAATAATAGTGTACCACTCCGGATACAAACCGCATATCATTAAGTGTGTATTCTGTGCGCGCCATATTCAAACTTATCAGCGGCGCATAGTGCCAGTGTGTGTGTGTGTCCTCATAAATATTAGTGTACCACTCCGGATACAAACCGCATATCATTAAGTGTGTATTCTGTGCGCGCCATATTCAAACTAATAAGCGGCGCGTAGTGCCAGTGTGTATGTGTGCTCATAAATATTAGTGTACCACTCCGGATACAAACCGCATATCATTAAGTGTGTATTCTGTGCGCGCCATATTCAAACTAATAAGCGGCACGTAGTGCCAGTGTGTGTGTGTGTGTTTGCTCATGAATAATAGTGTACCACTCCGGATACAAACCGCATATCATTCAGTGTGTATTCTGTGCACGCCATATTCAAACCAATAAGCGGCGCGTAGTGCCAGTGTGTGTGTGTGTGCTCATGAATAATTGTGTACCACTCCGGATACAAACTGCGTATCATTAAGTGTGTATTCTGTGCGCGCCATATTTAAACCAATAAGCGGCACGTAGTGCCAGTGTGTGTCCGTGCTCATGAATAATAGTGTACCACTCCGGATACAAACCGCATATCATTAAGTGTGTATTCTGTGCGCGCCATATTCAAACCAATAAGCGGCGCGTAGTGCCAGTGTGTGTGTGTGCTCATGAATAAAAGTGTACCACTCCGGATACAAACCGCATATCATTAAGTGTGTATTCTGTGCGCGCCATATTCAAACCAATAAGCGGCGCGTAGTGCCAGTGTGTGTGTGTGCTCATGAATAATAGTGTACCACTCCGGATACAAACCGCATATCATTTAGTGTGTATTCTGTGCGCGCCATATTCAAACCAATAAGCGGCGCGTAGTGCCAGTGTGTGTGTGCTCATAAATATTGGTGTACCACTCCGGATACAAACCGCATATCATTAAGTGTGTATTCTGTGCGCGCCATATTCAAACTAATAAGCAGCGCGTAGCGCTAGTGTGTGTGTCCGTGCTCATGAATAATAGTGTACCACTCCGGATACAAACCGCATATCATTAAGTGTGTATTCTGTGCGCGCCATATTCAAACTAATAAGCGGCGCGTAGTGCCAGTGTGTGTGTGTGTCCTCATAAATATTAGTGTACCACTCCGGATACAAACCGCATATCATTAAGTGTGTATTCTGTGCGCGCCATATTCAAACTTATCAGCGGCGCATAGTGCCAGTGTGTGTGTGTGCTCATGAATAATAGTGTACCACTCCGGATACAAACCGCATATCATTAAGTGTGTATTCTGTGCGCGCCATATTCAAACCAATAAGCGGCGCGTAGTGCCAGTGTGTGTGTGTGCTCATGAATAATAGTGTACCACTCCGGATACAAACCGCATATCATTTAGTGTGTATTCTGTGCGCGCCATATTCAAACTTATCAGCGGCGCATAGTGCCAGTGTGTGTGTGTGCTCATGAATAAAAGTGTACCACTCCGGATACAAACCGCATATCATTAAGTGTGTATTCTGTGCGCGCCATATTCAAACTAATAAGCAGCGCGTAGCGCTAGTGTGTGTGTCCGTGCTCATGAATAATAGTGTACCACTCCGGATACAAACCGCATATCATTAAGTGTGTATTCTGTGCGCGCCATATTCAAACCAATAAGCGGCGCGTAGTGCCAGTGTGTGTGTGCTCATAAATATTGGTGTACCACTCCGGATACAAACCGCATATCATTAAGTGTGTATTCTGTGCGCGCCATATTCAAACTAATAAGCAGCGCGTAGCGCTAGTGTGTGTGTCCGTGCTCATGAATAATAGTGTACCACTCCGGATACAAACCGCATATCATTAAGTGTGTATTCTGTGCGCGCCATATTCAAACTAATAAGCGGCGCGTAGTGCCAGTGTGTGTGTGTGCTCATGAATAATAGTGTACCACTCTGGATACAAACCGCATATCATTCAGTGTGTATTCTGTGCGCGCCATATTCAAACTAATAAGCAGCGCGTAGCGCTAGTGTGTGTGTCCGTGCTCATGAATAATAGTGTACCACTCCGGATACAAACCGCATATCATTAAGTGTGTATTCTGTGCGCGCCATATTCAAACCAATAAGCGGCGCATAGTGCTAGTGTGTTTGTGTGCTCATAAATATTAGTGTACCACTCCGGATACAAACCGCATATCATTGAGTGTGTATTCTGTGCGCGCCATATTAAAATTAATAAGCGGCGCGTAGTGTCTGTGTGTATGTGTGTGTATGTGTACTCATGAATAATAGTGTACCACTCCGGATACAAACCGCATATCATTAAGTGTGTATTCTGTGCGCGCCATATTCAAACTAATAAGCGGCGCGTAGTGCCAGTGTGTATGTGTGCTCATAAATAATAGTGTACCACTCCGGATACAAACCGCCTATCATTAAGTGTGTATTCTGTGCGCGCCATATCCAAACTAATAAGCAGCGCGTAGCGCTAGTGTGTGTGTCCGTGCTCATGAATAATAGTGTACCACTCTGGATACAAACCGCATATCATTCAGTGTGTATTCTGTGCGCGCCATATTCAAACTAATAAGCGGCGCGTAGCTCTAGTGTGTATGTGTGCTCATAAATATTAGTGTACCACTCCGGATACAAACCGCATATCATTGAGTGTGTATTCTGTGCGCGCCATATTAAAATTAATAAGCGGCGCGTAGTGTCTGTGTGTATGTGTGTGTATGTGTACTCATGAATAATAGTGTACCACTCCGGATACAAACCGCATATCATTAAGTGTGTATTCTGTGCGCGCCATATTCAAACCAATAAGCGGCGCGTAGTGCCAGTGTGTATGTGTGCTCATAAATAATAGTGTACCACTCCGGATACAAACCGCATATCATTAAGTGTGTATTCTGTGCGCGCCATATTCAAACTAATAAGCAGCACGTAGCGCTAGTGTGTGTGTCCGTGCTCATGAATAATAGTGTACCACTCCGGATACAAACCGCATATCATTAAGTGTGTATTCTGTGCGCGCCATATTCACACTAATAAGCGGCGCGTAGCTCTAGTGTGTATGTGTACTCATAAATATTAGTGTACCACTCCGGATACAAACCGCCTATCATTAAGTGTGTATTCTGTGCGCGCCATATTCAAACTAATAAGCGGCACGTAGTGCCAGTGTGTGTGTGTGTGTGTTTGCTCATGAATTATAGTGTACCACTCCGGATACAAACCGCATATCATTCAGTGTGTATTCTGTGCACGCCATATTCAAACCAATAAGCGGCGCGTTGTGCCTGTGTGTGTGTGCTCATAAATATTAGTGTACCACTCCGGATACAAACCGCATATCATTAAGTGTGTATTCTGTGCGCGCCATATTCAAACCAATAAGCGGCGCGTAGTGCCAGTGTGTGTGTGCTCATAAATATTGGTGTACCACTCCGGATACAAACCGCTGAAAAGACTAATTATTAGTTTAAGTTAGAATCTAAGTTTTATTTTATTAATCCTTCGATCCGCACACCAAGACCGTCACCAGTTAAGAGAGCTGCAGTTTCTCTCCAGCTCGTTGATCACCCCGATATATTCTCCTCTTCGTCATCTTCGGCTTCGTTTATCCGATCGGTCGCTCTCGTTGTCGTTGGCCGCCTCCTTATCATCGGCCGCCGTATTCGTAGCCGCCGCATTAAAGCCGAAATCGTTGCGGCCAAGCCAAGGTCGCTACATGTCATTACGCTTTTTTTTGTTTTGTTTTGTTTTTTTTTTTTTTGCTTGATGCTTGCCTTGCAAGAAAATTACCATTGGTGTTTCTGCTTCAAGCATTTTTCTCTTGCTTCACCTGGCAACCTTTCACTTTTACTTCCGTCACGATACTCGTGTTTCTGTTGTTTGGTAGTGCCGGTTGTATCTTCCAACGTAATATAATTCCCGAGTGCGCATCTAACATCTAACGTATTCTCTTCCAGCCGAGTGCCTCCTGCTCTTCATTTTCAACCGAGATGTATTACAGGCATTGCGACAATGCGATCATAATTTCTTACTCCGATGTTCATCGTCAACCTCGTTCTTCTTCAACTTCTTCCGATCAACCTCCTCCGTTCAACCTTCCTGTTACTCGTACTGCAGTTCAATTAGCTGATTAGCCCTTAATGTGCAAGATCATATTGTGAATTTACTATCTGGCAATATTGGTGTATTAGACTTATAGATTCACTTATTTCTTATTCTTCTTTTTTTTTTTTTTTTTTTTCGTTGTATCCTTAATGTATAATTAACAAAAATTGGGTTTTTTATAGATGTACATGAAAACCATAGAAAATTTTGGTATGTTTCTCGCGCATGTAATCCTTCGTGGTTTTCGTTTCGAACCAATCTTATTCTATTAGTGTTCATGTACGTCTATTTACAATCTAATCTTAATTCTAATTTTTCGATGCAAATCTTAATCCTAATTCATATTTAATAACTCCTAAACAATAATTCAACGCAGGACGTGGAAAGATCATCTGCATCCCTAACCTTTTTTTTTTTTTTTTTTTTTCTATTCGTTAAATCGTTTGAGTCGATTATTATGTACTCTTTCGAGTTTTTTCCCATTCTTTATAACGCACGTTTGTGCACTTGGTATGTCAACCACTTCATACGGTCCCTTCCAAATACTTTGCAGTTTCTGGCCCGTGCCAGTAGCATTATTCCTCATCAATACTAATTCACCCCACATGGGCTTCCAATCGTTTGCTCCACGGTCATATAGTTGTTTTCGTTGTTCCTTTGATAGTTTTAAATTGTTTATGGCCAGTTCGTGCATGCCTTTCAATCTATCCTGTAGTTCTTCACAATAATCACCATAATTATGCTTATTGTCCGATTTATAAACTGAAGTCGGTAATCTCGCTTTTCTTCCAAACATTAATTCGAATGGTGTAAATCCAGTAGAATGATTTACCGTAGTGTTATACTCAAACATAAAATATGGTAACCATTCATCCCATGTTTGAGGTTTGCCCTGTACATATTGCCTTAGATATGTCTTCAGTTCTCTATTTGATCTTTCTACCTGGTTAGCTTGTGGGTGGTAAGCGCTAGTGTTAATTTTTTTTATCTTTAGGAGCTTGCAGGTGTTTTTCATAACTTCGCTCATAAAATTCGTTCCCTGATCTGTAACTATTTGCTTAGGAGTGCCATGTACACAAATAATTCTTTCCACAAAACTCTGTGCAACTGTTTTAGCTTCTTGATTTGCTAATGGGGCTACGGTTAGGTATCGCGTTAAGTCATCCTGCATGACAAGCCCATATTTGTTTCCTGCATTTGATTCCGGTAGGACTACTATGTCGACGAAAAGCTTTTCGATTGGTACCCCTGACGTGGTCGTTATTTTCAACGGAATTCTGTTATAGCGACCAATCTTGTTCATCTGGCATGATCTACAGCTTTTAACGTACCTCTCAATATCTTTGTACATGTTCTCCCAAAAGAACATATCCTTAATCCTCTTCTTCATTCGTCTAACTCCTACATGACCTCCTAAGGGTGCATCGTGAAATTCTTTGAGAATTGTGTCTATTTCCTTTGGTTCTATTTTTATTCGATCTAAACCGGGTGTGTAATTTTTTAGTTTGGTTTTATCTATTTGCTTTATGTTGTTTAACCTCTCCTCCCTCCGTAGTTCATTTTCGTTCGTTTCTTTATCTATATTCATTTTTCTCAAATCACCCCAATGATCTTCTTGTTCTTCTTCGACAACCTTGTCGTTTGTAATGTTGATTTGATGTTTTTGTTTATCTTCTATACCCTTTTGTTGTTGACGTGTAATCACAGCCATTGTACTATTTGTTTTTTGTACTTCTTCTACTTCTCTCAACTTTACCCCAGGGAGTCGTGAGAGAAAATCAGCAACCACATTTTCTTTTCCTTTTTTATATCGTATCTCGCATTGTACGCCTTGTAGCCTCAGCCTTAACCTTGACAATATTGGTGAATTTTCTTTGAGGCGCCAGATGGAAACTAAGGGTCTGTGGTCTGAATATATCACAAATTTCTGCCCGTATATGTAGTGTTTGAAATAATCTACGGCCCAAACAATTGCTAGTAACTCTTTTTCGATTGGATGGTACCGATTTTCCGCTCCCACAAGAGTTCTACTAGCATAAGCGATTGGTTTATCCATTGTTTTTTCATTCGATAACACAGCACCAAGCGCATAATCACTAGCATCTGTGGTAATTGTGAAAATGTCATCATAGTTTGGTCGTACGAGTAAGGGTTCTGAGATAAGAAAATTTTTTAGTTTGACAAAGGCCGTGTCACACCTTTCATCCCAATCGAACTTTGCATCTTTTTTAAGCAGTTCGTGCAAGGGTTTCCGGACGTCTGATACATGAGGTATAAATTTGCCATAAAAATTTATCGCCCCCAGAAAGGACCGTAATTCTTTTAGGGTTTTCGGCGTTTGCATTTTAATTATGGCTTCTACGTTTGCTTGCGTGGGCTTGATACCCTTCTCGCTGACTGTGTGGCCTAGGTAATTAATCTCTCTATGCAAAAGTTTGCATTTGGTAGGTTCTATTTTAAGATTGTGCTGTCTTAGTCCCTCTAACACCTTAATCAAATTCAAATTATGTTCTTTCACTGTTTCCCCAAACACAACAATGTCATCCAAGTACACTAATGCTTTGACCGGTTGAATTGTGTAGATAACCGTGTTCATTAAATTTTGAAACGTTGATGGACTATTTTTCAAGCCCATGGGCATTCTGGTAAACTCATAATGCCCCTTCAACGTCGAAAATGCAGTTTTTGATCCATCTTTGGAATCTATGGGAATCTGAAAAAATCCCGATTTAAGATCGATGGTTGAGAAATATTTGCTATTCCCTATACTATCCATAATGTCATCTATCCTAGGGATGGGATAAATGAAAGGCTTCGTTATTTCATTTAGTGCCCTGAAATCTACTACAATTCGAAATTTCTTTTCTTCATTCCCATTTCCCTTTTTTGGTATGCACATAACTGGTGCGTTCCAAGGGCTTTTGCTTGGCCTTATTATGTTCTGCTTTAGCATTTCTTCTATCTGGTCTTCCATTATTTTGTTTAAAGCAGCAGGGAATCTATATTGCCTTTTGTATATAGGGATGTTTGAATTTGTCTCTATTCCGTGTTTTGCTGCTTGTGTATGTGTCAGCTTATCACCTGGCAAGAAAAATATGTCGGTAAAGTTATTAACAATTTTTTTAACAATATTTTCCAAGTCTTTTTCTAGGTGGTGAAGGTTGATTTTATCCATCAAAGCATCGTATCTTTCACTCCCACTGATTTCTGTGTGTTCTTTTAGCTCCAGTAAATCACAATCCATGTCTTTCTTTTCCATGTAAGGCAGACACTCCTGGATTTCTACCTTGTTCTCCACTATGTGTTCATCAGAACAACTAATTTCCTCTATGTTTTCAATTTCACGTTTAGGTTTAATTAAGATTAAGCTTTCAAAATGTTTCCCTACATTGAAAATATACTTGTGCAAAAAATCTGCTCCGATTATACCAGGAACCCCAAGTAATTTTACTATATAAAACTTTGTTTTATACCTCGAACTGCCAATGATCAAATCTAACACGATAGAGCCTATGGTTTTCGATACCGTTCCATCGAAACTTGACAGTGTCAAATTATCTGCAAAGTCGATGCATGAAGCCTCAAACAGTTTGGCTGATTCCCAGCTCAAAGCATTAAAGCAAGCTCCAGAGTCGATCAAAAAACTTAACACTCTCTTCTCGATGTTCTCCACTAAAATTGAAACCATAGGTTTACCTTCGTCAGTGAATTTAACATTCAGCTTTTCGTAATCCTCTGCCTTTTCATGCATGCTAAAATGAAAGAGATCATTAATCACAGGATCACTAGCGTTTTGTTTTCGATTGACTAGTGACCCTTTGTTCAGTTTTTTTTATACTGGCTATGAAGCGATGCTTGAGCAGATGGGTCTTGGCTTGGTTTTGGTTGTTGGTATTGGTTGCTCCTGTAAGGGACAAAATACCTCGGAGGACGAGAAAAGTTGTGACTAACATTTGATATGTTTGGTTGTATTGCTGTGCTATTAAATTGTGGGTTACCGAAATGATTAGTTTCCATGTTATTTGTGTTCCATGTTCTATTATGTCTGTATTGAGGTTGCGTTGAATTGAACCGTGAGTTGTAAGCACTATTGTCGAAACTCCGGATTCTAGATTCTTCTAGCTCCACGTTTTTTGATTGGGACAACCTTTCTTCAATATTTTGGATCTGCTCAAGTTGGACTATTTCGTCCGCCAAAAATTCTAACAATTCTTCGAATTCAAGATGCTTGTTTAAACGTGCTTGTATTTTTAGATTTTTATCCCGTAATCCTGCTAGAAAATGTATGCGCAAATTTTTCATAGCATAGGAATCCTCTGTTGTGTTATGATCGTGATTGATAATGTGTTCTTTTAATTTTAAAGCTCTCTCTTTAAATTTTATGAACGGTTCATTTAACCCTTGCTGCAGTGTTTCTACCTCATGAAAAATTTCCTCCAAATTAACTTTTTCATAAAATAGTTTTACGAGGTTAAGTTTCACTTCCTCCCATGTTTCTGCGTAAATCCTATTAAATAGCGAAGCAGCTTTCCCTTTCATTTTCATCATAACCACTTGAACTAATGGTTCTTCGGATTCTCCTTTTGGGATTTGTTTCGCAAAAAAATTAGCTTGGTATAAAAACCCATCCAATTCTGCTGGAACCCCTGTATATTCAGGTATGCACTGAATGGCCATATTTGTCGGGAATTCATACACCATTTTGTATATTGTGTTGTTTAAGGCCTTTTCGAGTTCGAAGCTTTGATCTAAAAGCTCTTTCCTAACTGATGCAAGGAGTTCTTTGAACGTTCCTTTTTTCTCAACTTCTGCACTTAGATCACAGTCCAATTTTGCTGAGTTAAAAGCGCAATTATTCGGCTTTATGGATTTATGCAAATTTTGTTCCGAGCAAACTTTAATATTGCGGCTCCGAAGTTCCACGACCCGTTCACACATTCCCCTCTTAACTACACTAAGGTGTTATGATATTTCATTCACTAACACTAACTAATTCACTAAATCCAACAGTATTGTGTATGTATATATATATATATATTTAATCTAATTTTTATTAATATTTTTTTTTATCTAAAAATTGAACTAAAATGCTAAAAATAACCCACCACCAGTATTAAAGTTTAATGTTAAATTTAAGATTTCAATGCTTATTTTAATAAAATTTCACGAAGTATATTTTAATATTTTATTTATTTACCGCCAAAAATTGAGAAAAATTTGTGCTTTTTTTTCTTAGGCCCATCGAAGGGAATGTGCTTCAAGGAGCAGAATTTTATTTCTAATCACCAGATTACTCACCAAACTTTTACCACAAAACTATTTTTTTTCCCACTATTGAAACCTTCACCGATTATTATTAGTAATAAACACTCTTTTTTTTTTTAAACAGTTTCTACCACCAGTCAGAATGACTTCCAAGCAATTTGCTTTTTTTCCGCTGTCACCAGATGAAAAGACTAATTATTAGTTTAAGTTAGAATCTAAGTTTTATTTTATTAATCCTTCGATCCGCACACCAAGACCGTCACCAGTTAAGAGAGCTGCAGTTTCTCTCCAGCTCGTTGATCACCCCGATATATTCTCCTCTTCGTCATCTTCGGCTTCGTTTATCCGATCGGTCGCTCTCGTTGTCGTTGGCCGCCTCCTTATCATCGGCCGCCGTATTCGTAGCCGCCGCATTAAAGCCGAAATCGTTGCGGCCAAGCCAAGGTCGCTACACCGCATATCATTAAGTGTGTATTCTGTGCGCGCCATATTCAAACTAATAAGCAGCACGTAGCGCTAGTGTGTGTGTCCGTGCTCATGAATAATAGTGTACCACTCCGGATACAAACCGCATATCATTAAGTGTGTATTCTGTGCGCGCCATATTCAAACCAATAAGCGGCGCGTAGTGCCAGTGTGTGTGTGCTCATAAATATTGGTGTACCACTCCGGATACAAACCGCATATCATTAAGTGTGTATTCTGTGCGCGCCATATTCAAACTAATAAGCAGCGCGTAGCGCTAGTGTGTGTGTCCGTGCTCATGAATAATAGTGTACCACTCCGGATACAAACCGCATATCATTAAGTGTGTATTCTGTGCGCGCCATATTCAAACTTATCAGCGGCGCATAGTGCCAGTGTGTGTGTGTGTGTCCTCATAAATATTAGTGTACCACTCCGGATACAAACCGCATATCATTAAGTGTGTATTCTGTGCGCGCCATATTCAAACCAATAAGCGGCGCGTAGTGCCAGTGTGTGTGTGTGCTCATGAATAATAGTGTACCACTCCGGATACAAACCGCATATCATTTAGTGTGTATTCTGTGCGCGCCATATTCAAACCAATAAGCGGCGCGTAGTGCCAGTGTGTATGTGTACTCATAAATATTAGTGTACCACTCCGGATACAAACCGCATATCATTAAGTGTGTATTCTGTGCGCGCCATATTCAAACTAATAAGCGGCGCGTAGTGCCAGTGTGTGTGTGTGTGCTCATGAATAATTGTGTACCACTCCGGATACAAACTGCGTATCATTAAGTGTGTATTCTGTGCGCGCCATATTTAAACCAATAAGCGGCACGTAGTGCCAGTGTGTGTGTGCTCATGAATAATAGTGTACCACTCCGGATACAAACCGCATATCATTAAGTGTGTATTCTGTGCGCGCCAAATTAAAACCAATAAGCTGCGCGTAGTGCCAGTGTGTGTGTGCTCATAAATATTGGTGTACCACTCCGGATACAAACCGCATATCATTAAGTGTGTATTCTGTGCGCGCCATATTCAAACTAATAAGCAGCGCGTAGCGCTAGTGTGTGTGTCCGTGCTCATGAATAATAGTGTACCACTCCGGATACAAACCGCATATCATTAAGTGTGTATTCTGTGCGCGCCATATTCAAACTTATCAGCGGCGCATAGTGCCAGTGTGTGTGTGTGTCCTCATAAATATTAGTGTACCACTCCGGATACAAACCGCATATCATTAAGTGTGTATTCTGTGCGCGCCATATTCAAACTAATAAGCGGCGCGTAGTGCCAGTGTGTATGTGTGCTCATAAATATTAGTGTACCACTCCGGATACAAACCGCATATCATTAAGTGTGTATTCTGTGCGCGCCATATTCAAACTAATAAGCGGCACGTAGTGCCAGTGTGTGTGTGTGTGTTTGCTCATGAATAATAGTGTACCACTCCGGATACAAACCGCATATCATTCAGTGTGTATTCTGTGCACGCCATATTCAAACCAATAAGCGGCGCGTAGTGCCAGTGTGTGTGTGTGTGCTCATGAATAATTGTGTACCACTCCGGATACAAACTGCGTATCATTAAGTGTGTATTCTGTGCGCGCCATATTTAAACCAATAAGCGGCACGTAGTGCCAGTGTGTGTCCGTGCTCATGAATAATAGTGTACCACTCCGGATACAAACCGCATATCATTAAGTGTGTATTCTGTGCGCGCCATATTCAAACCAATAAGCGGCGCGTAGTGCCAGTGTGTGTGTGTGCTCATGAATAATAGTGTACCACTCCGGATACAAACCGCATATCATTTAGTGTGTATTCTGTGCGCGCCATATTCAAACCAATAAGCGGCGCGTAGTGCCAGTGTGTGTGTGCTCATAAATATTGGTGTACCACTCCGGATACAAACCGCATATCATTAAGTGTGTATTCTGTGCGCGCCATATTCAAACTAATAAGCAGCGCGTAGCGCTAGTGTGTGTGTCCGTGCTCATGAATAATAGTGTACCACTCCGGATACAAACCGCATATCATTAAGTGTGTATTCTGTGCGCGCCATATTCAAACTAATAAGCGGCGCGTAGTGCCAGTGTGTGTGTGTGTCCTCATAAATATTAGTGTACCACTCCGGATACAAACCGCATATCATTAAGTGTGTATTCTGTGCGCGCCATATTCAAACTAATCAGCGGCGCGTAGTGCCAGTGTGTGTGTGCTCATGAATAATAGTGTACCACTCCGGATACAAACCGCATATCATTCAGTGTGTATTCTGTGCACGCCATATTCAAACCAATAAGCGGCGCGTAGTGCCAGTGTGTGTGTGCTCATGAATAATAGTGTACCACTCCGGATACAAACCGCATATCATTTAGTGTGTATTCTGTGCGCGCCATATTCAAACTAATAAGCGGCGCGTAGTGCCAGTGTGTGTGTGTGCTCATAAATATTTGTGTACCACTCCGGATACAAACCGCATATCATTCAGTGTGTATTCTGTGCGCGCCATATTCAAACTTACAAGCGGCGCGTAGCGCTAGTGTGTATGTGTGCTCATAAATATTAGTGTACCACTCCGGATACAAACCGCATATCATTAAGTGTGTATTCTGTGCGCGCCATATTCAAACTTATAAGCGGCACGTAGTGCCAGTGTGTGTGTGTGTTTGCTCATGAATAATAGTGTACCACTCCGGATACAAACCGCATATCATTAACTAATAAGCGGCGCGTAGCTCTAGTGTGTATGTGTACTCATAAATATTAGTGTACCACTCTGGATACAAACCGCATATCATTCAGTGTGTATTCTGTGCGCGCCATATTCAAACTAATAAGCGGCGCATTGTTCTAGTGTGTATGTGTGCTCATCAATATTAGTGTACCACTCCGGATACAAACTGCAAATCATTAAGTGTGTATTCTGTGAGCGCCATATTCAAACTTACAAGCGACGCGTAGTGCCAGAGTGTGTGTGTGTGTTTGCTCATGAATAATAGTGTACCACTCCGGATACAAACCGCATATCATTTAGTGTGTATTCTGTTTACGCCATATTCAAACCAATAAGCGGCGCGTAGTGCCAGTGTGTGTGTGTGCTCATGAATAATAGTGTACTTCTCCGGATACAAACCGCATATCATTAAGTGTGTATTCTGTGCGCGCCAAATTCAAAATTACAAGCGGCGCGTAGTGCCAGTGTGTGTATGTGTGCTCATGTATATTAGTGTACCACTCCGGATACAAACTGCATATCATTAAGTGTGTATTCTGTGCGCGCCATATTCAAACTAATAAGCGGCGCGTAGTGCCAGTGTGTATGTGTGCTCATAAATATTAGTGTACCACTCCGGATACAAACCGCATATCATTAAGTGTGTATTCTGTGCGCGCCATATTCAAACTAATAAGCGGCACGTAGTGCCAGTGTGTGTGTGTGTGTTTGCTTATGAATAATAGTGTACCACTCCGGATACAAACCGCATATCATTCAGTGTGTATTCTGTGCACGCCATATTCAAACCAATAAGCGGCGCGTAGTGCCAGTGTGTGTGTGTGCTCATGAATAATAGTGTACCACTCCGGATACAAACCGCATATCATTAAGTGTGTATTCTGTGCGCGCCAAATTAAAACCAACAAGCGGCGCGTAGTGCCAGTGTGTGTGTGTGCTCATGAATAATAGTGTACCACTCCGGATACAAACCGCATATCATTAAGTGTGTATTCTGTGCACGCCATATTCAAACTAATAAGCGGCACGTAGTGCCAGTGTGTGTGTGTGTGTTTGCTCATGAATAATAGTGTACCACTCCGGATACAAACTGCATATCATTAAGTGTGTATTCTGTGCACGCCATATTCAAACTAATAAGCGGCGCGTAGTGCCAGTGTGTGTGTGTGCTCATAAATATTAGTGTACCACTCCGGATACAGACCGCATATCATTCATTGTGTATTCTGTTTACGCTATATTCAAACCAATAAGCGGCGCGTAGTGCCAGTGTGTGTGTGCTCATGAATAATAGTGTACCACTCCGGATACAAACCGCATATCATTTAGTGTGTATTCTGTTTACGCCATATTCAAACCCATAAGCGGCGCGTAGTGCCAGTGTGTGTGTGTGCTCATGAATAATAGTGTACTACTCCGGATACAAACCGCATATCATTAAGTGTGTATTCTGTGCGCGCCAAATTCAAACTAATAAGCGGCGCGTAGTGCCAGTGTGTGTATGTGTGCTCATGTATATTAGTGTACCACTCCGGATACAAACTGCATATCATTAAGTGTGTATTCTGTGCGCGCCATATTCAAACTAATAAGCGGCGCGTAGTGCCAGTGTGTATGTGTGCTCATAAATATTAGTGTACCACTCCGGATACAAACCGCATATCATTAAGTGTGTATTCTGTGCGCGCCATATTCAAACTAATAAGCGGCACGTAGTGCCAGTGTGTGTGTGTGTGTTTGCTCATGAATAATAGTGTACCACTCCGGATACAAACCGCATATCATTCAGTGTGTATTCTGTGCACGCCATATTCAAACCAATAAGCGGCGCGTAGTGCCAGTGTGTGTGTGTGCTCATGAATAATAGTGTACCACTCCGGATACAAACCGCATATCATTAAGTGTGTATTCTGTGCGCGCCAAATTAAAACCAATAAGCGGCGCGTAGTGCCAGTGTGTGTGTGTGCTCATGAATAATAGTGTACCACTCCGGATACAAACCGCATATCATTAAGTGTGTATTCTGTGCGCGCCATATTCAAACTAATAAGCGGCACGTAGTGCCAGTGTGTGTGTGTGTGTTTGCTCATGAATAATAGTGTACCACTCCGGATACAAACTGCATATCATTAAGTGTGTATTCTGTGCGCGCCATATTCAAACTAATAAGCGGCGCGTAGTGCCAGTGTGTGTGTGTGCTCATAAATATTAGTGTACCACTCCGGATACAGACCGCATATCATTCATTGTGTATTCTGTTTACGCTATATTCAAACCAATAAGCGGCGCGTAGTGCCAGTGTGTGTGTGCTCATGAATAATAGTGTACCACTCCGGATACAAACCGCATATCATTAAGTGTGTATTCTGTGCGCGCCATATTCAAACTAATAAGCGGCGCGTAGCTCTAGTGTGTATGTGTACTCATAAATATTAGTGTACCACTCCGGATACAAACTGCATATCATTAAGTGTGTATTCTGTGCGCGCCATATTCAAACTAATAAGCGGCGCGTAGCTCTAGTGTGTATGTGTGCTCATAAATATTAGTGTACCACTCCGGATACAAACCGCATATCATTCAGTGTGTATTCTATGCACGCCATATTCAAACTAATAAGCGGCGCATAGTGCTAGTGTGTGTGTGTGCTCATAAATATTTGTGTACCACTCCGGATACAAACCGCATATCATTAAGTGTGTATTCTGTGCGCGCCATATTCAAACTAATCAGCGGCGCGTAGTGCCAGTGTGTGTGTGCTCATGAATAATAGTGTACCACTCCGGATACAAACCGCATATCATTCAGTGTGTATTCTGTGCACGCCATATTCAAACCAATAAGCGGCGCGTAGTGCCAGTGTGTGTGTGCTCATGAATAATAGTGTACCACTCCGGATACAAACCGCATATCATTCAGTGTGTATTCTGTGCACGCCATATTCAAACCAATAAGCGGCGCGTAGTGCCAGTGTGTGTGTGCTCATGAATAATAGTGTACCACTCCGGATACAAACCGCATATCATTAAGTGTGTATTCTGTGCACGCCATATTCAAACTAATCAGCGGCGCGTAGTGCCAGTGTGTGTGTGCTCATGAATAATTGTGTACCACTCCGGATACAAACCGCATATCATTCAGTGTGTATTCTGTGCACGCCATATTCAAACCAATAAGCGGCGCGTAGTGCCAGTGTGTGTGTGCTCATGAATAATAGTGTACCACTCCGGATACAAACCGCATATCATTCAGTGTGTATTCTGTGCACGCCATATTCAAACCAATAAGCGGCGCGTAGTGCCAGTGTGTGTGTGTTCATGAATAATAGTGTACCACTCCGGATACAAACCGCATATCATTAAGTGTGTATTATTTGCGCGGCATATTCAAACTAATAAGCGGCGCGTAGTGCCAGTGTGTGTGTGCTCATGAATAATAGTGTACCACTCCGGATACAAACCGCATATCATTAAGTGTGTATTCTGTGTGCGCCATATTCAAACTTATAAGCGGCGCGTAGTGCCAGTGTGTGTGTGTGCTCATAAATAATAGTGTACCACTCCGGATACAAACTGCATATCATTAAGTGTGTATTCTGTGCGCGCCATATTCAAACTTATAAGCGGCGCGTAGTGCCAGTGTGTGTGTGTGCTCATAAATATTAGTGTACCACTCCGGATACAAACCGCATATAATTAAGTGTGTATTCTGTGCGCGCTATATTCAAACTAATAAGCGGTGCGTAGTGCCAGTGTGTGTATGTGTGCTCATGAATAATCGTGTACCACTCCGGATACAAACTGCATATCATTAAGTGTGTATTATGTGCGCGCCATATTCAAACTTATAAGCGGCGCGTAGTGCCAGTGTGTGTGTGTGCTCATAAATATTAGTGTACCACTCCGGATACAAACCGCATATCATTCATTGTGTATTCTGTGCGCGCCATATTCAAACTTATAAGCGGCGCGTAGTGCCAGTGTGTGTGTGTGCTCATAAATATTAGTGTACCACTCCGGATACAAACCGCATATAATTAAGTGTGTATTCTGTGCGCGCTATATTCAAACTAATAAGCGGCGCGTAGTGCCAGTGTGTGTATGTGTGCTCATGTATATTAGTGTACCACTCCGGATACAAACTGCATATCATTAAGTGTGTATTATGTGCGCGCCATATTCAAACTTATAAGCGGCGCGTAGCTCTAGTGTGTATGTGTACTCATAAATATTTGTGTACCACTCCGGATACAAACCGCATATCATTCAGTGTGTATTCTGTGCGCGTCATATTGAAAATTATAAGCGGCGCGTAGTGCCAGTGTGTGTGTGTGCTCATAAATATTAGTGTACCACTCCGGATACAAACCGCATATCATTCAGTGTGTATTCTGTGCGCGCCAAATTAAAACCAATAAGCGGCGCGTAGTGCCAGTGTGAGTGTGTGCTCATAAATAATAGTGTACCACTCCGGATACAAACCGCATATCATTAAGTGAGTATTCTGTGCGCGCCAAATTAAAACCAATAAGCGGCGCGTAGTGCCAGTGTGAGTGTGCTCATGAATAATAGTGTACCACTCCGGATACAAACCGCATATCATTAAGTGTGTATTCTGTGCGCGCCAAATTAAAACCAATAAGCGGCGCGTAGTGCCAGTGTGTGTGTGTGCTCATGAATAATTGTGTACCACTCCGGATACAAACTGCATATCATTAAGTGTGTATTCTGTGCGCGCCATATTGGAAATTACAAGCAGCGCGTAGTGTAAGTGTGCGTGTGTGTGCTCATGAATAATAGTGTACCACTCCGGATACAAACCGCATATCATTTAGTGTGTATTCTGTGCGCGCAATATTGGAATTTACAAGCAGCGCGTAGTGTAAGTGTGCGTGTGTGTGCTCATAAATATTAGTGTACCGCTCCGGATACAAACCGCATATCATTAAGTGTGTATTCTGTGCGCGTCATATTGAAAATTATAAGCGGCGCGTAGTGCCAGTATGTATGTGTGCTCATGAATAATTGTGTACCACTCCGGATACAAACCGCATATCATTTAGTGTGTATTCTGTGCGCGCCATATTCAAAATTACAAGCGGCGCGTAGTGCCAGTGTGTATGTGTGCTCATGAATAATTGTGTACCACTCCGGATACAAACTGCATATCATTAAGTGTGTATTCTGTGCGCGCCATATTCAAACTAATAAGCGGCGCATAGTGCTAGTGTGTATGTGTGCTCAAGAATAATAGTGTACCACTCCGGATACAAACCGCATATCATTAAGTGTGTATTCTGTGCGCGCCATATTCAAACTAATAAGCAGCGCGTAGTGTAAGTGTTCGTGTGTGTGCTAATGAATAATGGTGTACCACTCCGGATACAAACTGCATATCATTAAGTGTGTATTCTGTGCACGCCATATTCAAACTAATAAGCGGCGCGTAGCGCTAGTGTGTATGTGTACTCATAAATATTAGTGTACCACTCCGGATACAAACTGCATATCATTAAGTGTGTATTCTGTGCGCGCCATATTCAAACTTATAAGCTGCGCGTAGTGCCAGTGTGTGTGTGCTCATGAATAATAGTGTACCACTCCGGATACAAACCGCATATCATTCAGTGTGTATTCTGTGCGCGCCATATTCAAACTAATAAGCAGCGCGTAGTGTAAGTGTTCGTGTGTGTGCTAATGAATAATAGTGTACCACTCCGAATACAAACTGCATTTCATTCAGTGTGTATTCTGTGCACGCCATATTCAAACCAATAAGCGGCGCGTAGTGCCAGTGTGTGAATGTGTGCTCATAAATATTTGTGTACCACTCCGGATACAAACTGCATATCATTAAGTGTGTATTCTGTGCACGCCATATTCAAACTAATAAGCGGCGCGTAGTGCCAGTGTGTGTGTGTGCTCATAAATATTAGTGTACCACTCCGGATACAAACCGCATATCATTCATTGTGTATTCTGTGCACGCCATATTCAAACTAATCAGCGGCGCGTAGTGCCAGTGTGTGTGTGCTCATGAATAATAGTGTACCACTCCGGATACAAACCGCATATCATTAAGTGTGTATTCTGTGCACGCCATATTCAAACTTATAAGCTGCGCGTAGTGCCAGTGTGAATGTGTGCTCATGAATAAAAGTGTACTACTCTGGATACAAACCGCATATCATTAAGTGTGTATTCTGTGCGTGTCATATTGAAAATTATAAGCGGCGCGTAGTGTAAGTGTGCGTGCGTGTGCTCATAAATAATTGTGTACCACTCCGAATACAAACTGCATTTCATTCAGTGTGTATTCTGTGCACGCCATATTCAAACCAATAAGCGGCGCGTAGTGCCAGTGTGTGAATGTGTGCTCATAAATATTTGTGTACCACTCCGGATACAAACTGCATATCTTAAGTGTGTATTCTGTGCACGCCATATTCAAACCAATAAGCGGCGCGTAGTGCCAGTGTGTGTATGTGTGCTCATGAATAATAGTGTACCACTCCGGATACAAACTGCATATCATTAAGTGTGTATTATGTGCGTGCCATATTCAAACTAATAAGCGGCGCGTAGTGCCAGTGAGTGTATGTGTGCTCATGTATATTAGTGTACCACTCCGGATACAAACTGCATATCATTAAGTGTGTATTCTGTGCGCGCCATATTCAAACTAATAAGCGGCGCGTAGCTCTAGTGTGTGTGTGTGCTCATAAATAGTAGTGTACCACTCCGGATACAAACCGCATATCATTCAGTGTGTATTCTGTGCGCGCCATATTCAAACTAATAAGCGGCGCGTAGCTGTAGTGTGTATGTGTACTCATAAATATTAGTGTACCACTCCGGATACAAACCGCATATCATTAAGTGTGTATTCTGTGCACGCCATATTCAAACTAATAAGCGGCACGTAGTGCCAGCGTGTGTGTGCTCATGAATAATAGTGTACCACTCCGGATACAAACTGCATATAATTAAGTGTGTATTCTGTGCGCGCTAAATTCAAACTAATAAGCGGCGCGTAGTGCCAGTGTGTGTATGTGTGCTCATGTATATCAGTGTACCACTCCGGATACAAACTGCATATCATTAAGTGTGTATTATGTGCGCGCCATATTCAAACTTATAAGCGGCGCGTAGTGCCAGTGTGTGTGTGCTCATGAATAATATTGTACCACTCCGGATACAAACCGCATATAATTAAGTGTGTATTCTGTGCGCGCTATATTCAAACTAATAAGCGGCGCGTAGTGCCAGTGTGTGTGTGCTCATAAATATTGGTGTACCACTCCGGATACAAATCGCATATCATTAAGTGTGTATTCTGTGCGCGCTATATTCAAACTAATAAGCGGCGCGTAGTGCTAGTGTGTATGTGTGCTCATGAATAATTGTGTACCACTCCGGATACAAACTGCATATCATTAAGTGTGTATTCTGTGCGCGCCATATTCAAACTAATAAGCGGCACGTAGTGCTAGTGTGTGAATGTGTGCTCATGAATATTAGTGTACCACTCCGGATACAAACCGCATATCATTAAGTGTGTATTCTGTGCACGCCATATTCAAACCAATAAGCGGCACGTAGTGCCAGTGTGTGTGTGCTCATGAATAATAGTGTACCACTCCGGATACAAACCGCATATCATTAAGTGTGTATTCTGTGCGCGCCAAATTAAAACCAATAAGCGGCGCGTAGTGCCAGTGTGTGTGTGTGCTCATGAATAATAGTGTACCACTCTGGATACAAACCGCATATCATTAAGTGTGTATTCTGTGCACGCCATATTCAAACAAATAAGCGGCGCGTAGTGCCAGTGTGTGTGTGCTCATGAATAATAGTGTACCACTCCGGATACAAACTGCATATCATTAAGTGTGTATTCTGTGCACGCCATATTCAAACTAATCAGCGGCGCGTAGTGCCAGTGTGTATGTGTGCTCATGAATAAAAGTGTACCACTCCGGATACAAACTGCGTATTATTAAGTGTGTATTCTGTGCAAGCCATATTCAAACTAATAAGCGGCGCGTAGCGCTAGTGTGTATGTGTGCTCATAAATATTAGTGTACCACTCCGGATACAAACCGCATATCATTAAGTGTGTATTCTGTGCGCGCCATATTCAAACTTATAAGCGGCGCGTAGTTCCAGTGTGTGAATGTGTGCTCATAAATAATAATGTACCACTCCGGATACAAACTGCATATCATTAAGAGTGTATTCTGTGCGCGCCATATTGAAAATTATAAGAAGCGCGTAGTGTAAGTGTGCGTGTGTGTACTCATAAATATTAGTGTACCACTCCGGATACAAACTGCATATCATTAAGTGTGTATTCTGTGCACGCCATATTCAAACTAATAAGCGGCGCGTAGTGCCAGTGTGAGTGTGCTCATGAATATTAGTGTACCACTCCGGATACAAACCGCATATCATTAAGTGTGTATTCTGTGCACGCCATATTCAAACTTATAAGCGGAACGTAGTGCCAGTGTGTGTGTGCTCATGTATAATAGTGTACCACTCCGGATACAAACCGCATATCATTAAGTGTGTATTCTGTGCGCGCCATATTCAAACTAATAAGCGGCGCGTAGTGCCAGTGTGTATGTGTGCTCATGAATAATTGTGTACCACTCCGGATACAAACCGCATATCATTAAGTGTGTATTCTGTGCGCGCCATATTCAAACTTATAAGCGGCGCGTCGTGTCAGTGTGTGTGTGTGCTCATAAATATTTGTGTACCACTCCGGATACAAACCGCATATCATTAAGTGTGTATTCTGTGCACGCCATATTCAAACTTATAAGCGGCGCGTAGTGCCAGTGTGTGTGTGCTCATGTATAATAGTGTACCACTCCGGATACAAACCGCATATCATTAAGTGTGTATTCTGTGCGCGCCATATTCAAACTAATAAGCGGCGCGTAGCTCTAGTGTGTATGTGTACTCATAAATATTAGTGTACCACTCCGGATACAAACCGCATATCATTAAGTGTGTATTCTGTGCGCGCCATATTTAAACTAATAAGCGGCGCGTAGCTCTAGTGTGTATGTGTACTCATAAATATTAGTGTACCACTCCGGATACAAACCGCATATCATTAAGTGTGTATTCTGTGCGCGCCATATTCAAACCAATAAGCGGCGCGTAGTGCCAGTGTGTGTGTGTGCTCATGAATAATAGTGTACTACTCCGGATACAAACCGCATATCATTAAGTGTGTATTCTGTGCTTGCCAAATTCAAACTAATAAGCGGCGAGTAGTGCCAGTGTGTGTATGTGTGCTCATGTATATTAGTGTACCACTCCGGATACAAACTGCATATCATTAAGTGTGTATTCTGTGCACGCCATATTCAAACTTATAAGCGGCGCGTAGTGCCAGTGTGTGTGTGTGCTCATGAATATTAGTGTACCACTCCGGATACAAACCGCATATCATTCAGTGTGTATTCTGTGCGCGCCATATTCAAACTAATAAACGGCGCGTAGCTCTAGTGTGTATGTGTACTCATAAATATTAGTGTACCACTCCGGATACAAACCGCATATCATTAAGTGTGTATTCTGTGCGCGCCATATTCAAACAAATAAGCGGCGCATAGTGCCAGTGTGTGTGTGTGTCCTCATAAATATTAGTGTACCACTCCGGATACAAACCGCATATCATTCAGTGTGTATTCTGTGCGCGCCATATTCAAACTTATAAGCGGCGCGTAGTGCCAGTGTGTGTATGTGTGCTCATGTATATTAGTGTACCACTCCGGATACAAACTGCATATCATTCAGTGTGTATTCTGTGCGCGCCATATTGAAAATTATAAGCAGCGCGTAGTGCCAGTGTGTGTGTGTGCTCATAAATAATAGTGTACCACTCCGGATACAAACTGCATATCATTAAGTGTGTATTCTGTGCGCGCCATATTCAAACTTATAAGCGACGCGTAGCGCTAGTGTGTATGTGTACTCAAAAATATTAGTGTACCACTCCGGATACAAACTGCATATCATTAAGTGTGTATTCTGTGCACGCCATATTCAAACCAATAAGCGGCGCGTAGTGCCAGTGTGTGTGTGCTCATGAATAATAGTGTATCACTCCGGATACAAACCGCATATCATTAAGTGTGTATTCTGTGCTCGCCAAATTCAAACTAATAAGTGGCGCGTAGCTCTAGTGTGTATGTGTACTCATAAATATTAGTGTACCACTCCGGATACAAACCGCATATCATTAAGTGTGTATTCTGTGCGCGCCATATTCAAACCAATAAGCGGCGCGTAGTGCCAGTGTGTGTGTGTGCTCATGAATAATAGTGAACTACTCCGGATACAAACCGCATATCATTAAGTGTGTATTCTGTGCTCGCCATATTCAAACTAATAAGCGGCGCGTAGTGCCAGTGTGTGTATGTGTGCTCATGTATATTAGTGTACCACTCCGGATACAAACTGCATATCATTAAGTGTGTATTCTGTGCGCGTCATATTGAAAATTATAAGCAGCGCGTAGTGTAAGTGTGTGTGTGTGTGCTCATAAATAAAAGTGTACCACTCCGGATACAAACCTGATATCATTAAGTGAGTATTCTGTGCACGCCATATTCAAACTAATAAGCGGCGCATAGTGCTAGTGTGTATGTGTGCTCAATAATATTGGTGTTCCACTCCGGATACAAACTGCATATCATTAAGTGTGTATTCTGTGCGCGCCATATTCAAACTTATAAGCGGCACGTAGTGCCAGCGTGTGTGTGCTCATGAATAATAGTGTACCACTCCGGATACAAACCGCATATCATTCAGTGTGTATTCTGTGCGCGCCATATTCAAACTAATAAGCGGCGCGTAGCTCTAGTGTGTATGTGTACTCATAAATATTAGTGTACCACTCTGGATACAAACCGCATATCATTAAGTGTGTATTCTGTGCGCGTCATATTGAAAATTATAAGCAGCGCGTAGTGCCAGTGTGTGTGTGTGCTCATAAATAATAGTGTACCACTCCGGATACAAACTGCATATCATTAAGTGTGTATTCTGTGCGCGCCATATTCAAACTTATAAGCGACGCGTAGCTCTAGTGTGTGTGTGTGCTCATAAATAAAAGTGTACCACTCCGAATACAAACCGCATATCATTAAGTGTGTATTCTGTGCACGCCATATTCAAACTAATAAGCGGCACGTAGTGCCAGCGTGTGTGTGCTCATGAATAATAGTGTACCACTCCGGATACAAACTGCATATCATTAAGTGTGTATTCTGTGCGCGCCAAATTCAAACCAATAAGCGGCGCGTAGCTCTAGTGTGTATGTGTACTCATAAATATTAGTGTACCACTCCGGATACAAACCGCATATCATTAAGTGTGTATTCTGTGCACGCCATATTCAAACCAATAAGCGGCGCGTAGTGCCAGTGTGTGTGTGTGCTCATGAATAATAGTGAACTACTCCGGATACAAACCGCATATCATTAAGTGTGTATTCTGTGCTCGCCAAATTCAAACTAATAAGCGGCGCGTAGTGCCAGTGTGTGTATGTGTGCTCATGTATATTAGTGTACCACTCCGGATACAAACTGCATATCATTAAGTGTGTATTCTGTGCGCGTCATATTGAAAATTATAAGCAGCGCGTAGTGTAAGTGTGTGTGTGTGTGCTCATAAATAAAAGTGTACCACTCCGGATACAAACCTGATATCATTAAGTGAGTATTCTGTGCACGCCATATTCAAACTAATAAGCGGCGCATAGTGCTAGTGTGTATGTGTGCTCAATAATATTGGTGTTCCACTCCGGATACAAACTGCATATCATTAAGTGTGTATTCTGTGCGCGCCATATTCAAACTTATAAGCGGCAAGTAGTGCCAGCGTGTGTGTGCTCATGAATAATAGTGTACCACTCCGGATACAAACCGCATATCATTCAGTGTGTATTCTGTGCGCGCCATATTCAAACTAATAAGCGGCGCGTAGCTCTAGTGTGTATGTGTACTCATAAATATTAGTGTACCACTCCGGATACAAACCGCATATCATTCAGTGTGTATTCTGTGCGCGCCATATTCAAACTTATAAGCGGCGCGTAGCTCTAGTGTGTATGTGTACTCATAAATATTAGTGTACCACTCCGGATACAAACCGCATATCATTAACTGTGTATTCTGTGCACGCCATATTCAAACTAATAAGCGGCACGAAGTGCCAGCGTGTGTGTGCTCATGAATAATAGTGTACCACTCCGGATACAAACTGCATATCATTAAGTGTGTATTCTGTGCGCCATATTCAAACTAATAAGCGGCGCGTAGTGCCAGTGTGTGTGTGTGCTCATGAATAATAGTGTACAACTCCGGATACAAACCGCATATCATTAAGTGTGTATTCTGTGCTCGCCAAATTCAAACTAATAAGCGGCGCGTAGTGCCAGTGTGTGTATGTGTGCTCATGTTTATTAGTGTACCACTCCGGATACAAACCGCATATCATTAAGTGTGTATTCTGTGCGCGCCATATTCAAACTAATAAGCAGCGCGTAGCTCTAGTGTGTGTGTGTGCTCATAAATATTTGTGTACCACTCCGGATACAAACCGCATATCATTCAGTGTGTATTCTGTGCGCGCCATATTCAAACTAATAAGCGGCGCGTAGCTCTAGTGTGTATGTGTACTCATAAATATTAGTGTACCACTCCGGATACAAACCGCATATCATTCAGTGTGTATTCTGTGCGCGCCATATTCAAACTAATAAGCGGCGCGTAGCTCTAGTGTGTATGTGTACTCATAAATATTAGTGTACCACTCCGGATACAAACTGCATATCATTAAGTGTGTATTCTGTGCGCGCCATATTCAAACTTATAAGCGGCACGTAGTGCCAGCGTGTGTGTGCTCATGAATAATAGTGTACCACTCCGGATACAAACCGCATATCATTCAGTGTGTATTCTGTGCGCGCCATATTCAAACTAATAAGCGGCGCGTAGCTCTAGTGTGTATGTGTGCTCATAAATATTAGTGTACCACTCCGGATACAAACCGCATATCATTCAGTGTGTATTCTGTGCGCGCCATATTCAAACTAATAAGCGGCGCGTAGCTCTAGTGTGTATGTGTACTCATAAATATTAGTGTACCACTCCGGATACAAACCGCATATCATTCAGTGTGTATTCTGTGCGCGCCATATTCAAACTAATAAGCGGCGCGTAGCTCTAGTGTGTATGTGTACTCATAAATATTAGTGTACCACTCCGGATACAAACTGCATATCATTAAGTGTGTATTCTGTGCGCGCCATATTCAAACTTATAAGCGGCACGTAGTGCCAGCGTGTGTGTGCTCATGAATAATAGTGTACCACTCCGGATACAAACCGCATATCATTCAGTGTGTATTCTGTGCGCGCCATATTCAAACTAATAAGCGGCGCGTAGCTCTAGTGTGTATGTGTACTCATAAATATTAGTGTACCACTCCGGATACAAACCGCATATCATTCAGTGTGTATTCTGTGCGCGCCATATTCAAACTAATAAGCGGCGCGTAGCTCTAGTGTGTATGTGTACTCATAAATATTAGTGTACCACTCCGGATACAAACCGCATATCATTAAGTGTGTATTCTGTGCACGCCATATTCAAACTAATAAGCGGCACGTAGTGCCAGCGTGTGTGTGCTCATGAATAATAGTGTACCACTCCGGATACAAACTGCATATCATTAAGTGTGTATTCTGTGCGCGCCATATTAAAACCAATAAGCGGCGCGTAGCTCTAGTGTGTATGTGTACTCATCAATATTAGTGTACCACTCCGGATACAAACCGCATATCATTAAGTGTGTATTCTGTGCACGCCATATTCAAACTAATAAGCGGCACGTAGTGCCAGCGTGTGTGTGCTCATAAATAATAGTGTACCACTCCGGATACAAACTGCATATCATTCAGTGTGTATTCTGTGCACGCCATATTCAAACTAATAAGCGGCGCGTAGTGCCAGTGTGTGTGTGCTCATGAATAATAGTGTATCACTCCGGATACAAACCGCATATCATTCAGTCTGTATTCTGTGCACGCCATATTCAAACTTATAAGCGGCGCGTAGTGCCAGTGTGTGTGTGCTCATGTATAATAGTGTACCACTCCGGATACAAACCGCATATCATTAAGTGTGTATTCTGTGCGCGCCATATTCAAACTAATAAGCGGCGCATAGTGCTAGTGTGTATGTGTGCTCATGAATAATTGTGTACCACTCCGGATACAAACCGCATATCATTCAGTGTGTATTCTGTGCACGTCATATTCAAACTTATAAGCGGCGCGTAGTGCCAGTGTGTGTATGTGTGCTCATGTATATTAGTGTACCACTCCGGATACAAACTGCATATCATTCAGTGTGTATTCTGTGCACGCCATATTCAAACCAATAAGCGGCGCGTAGCTCTAGTGTGTATGTGTACTCATAAATATTAGTGTACCACTCCGGATACAAACCGCATATCATTAAGTGTGTATTCTGTGCACGCCAAATTCAAACTTATAAGCGGCGCGTAGTGCCAGTGTGTGTATGTGTGCTCATGTATATTAGTGTACCACTCCGGATACAAACTGCATATCATTCAGTGTGTATTCTGTGCACGCCATATTCAAACCAATAAGCGGCGCGTAGTGCCAGTGTGTGTGTGCTCATGAATAATAGTGTATCACTCCGGATACAAACCGCATATCATTCAGTGTGTATTCTGTGCACGTCATATTCAAACTTATAAGCGGCACGTAGTGCCAGTGTGTGAATGTGTGCTCATAAATATTAGTGAACCACTCCGGATACAAACCGCATATCATTAAGTGTGTATTCTGTGCACGCCATATTCAAACTTATAAGCGGCGCGTAGTGCCAGTGTGTGTGTTCTCATGTATAATAGTGTACCACTCCGGATACAAACCGCATATCATTAAGTGTGTATTCTGTGCGCGCCATATTAAAACCAATAAGCGGCGCGTAGTGCCAGCGTGTGTGTGCTCATGAATAATAGTGTACCACTCCGGATACAAACCGCATATCATTAAGTGTGTATTCTGTGCACGCCATATTCAAACTTATAAGCGGCGCGTAGTGCCAGTGTGTGTGTGCTCATGTATAATAGTGTACCACTCCGGATACAAACCGCATATCATTAAGTGTGTATTCTGTGCGCGCCATATTCAAACCAATAAGCGGCGCGTAGCTCTAGTGTGTATGTGTACTCATAAATATTAGTGTACCACTCCGGATACAAACCGCATATCATTCAGTGTGTATTCTGTGCACGCCATATTCAAACCAATAAGCGGCGCGTAGTGCCAGTGTGTGTGTGTGCTCATGTATATTAGTGTACCACTCCGGATACAAACTGCATATCATTAAGTGTGTATTCTGTGCACGCCATATTCAAACTAATAAGCGGCGCGTAGTGCCAGTGTGTGTGTGTGCTCATGAATATTAGTGTACCACTCCGGATACAAACTGCATATCATTAAGTGTGTATTCTGTGCGCGTCATATTGAAAATTATAAGCAGCGCGTAGTGTAAGTGTGTGTGTGTGTGCTCATAAATAATAGTGTACCACTCCGGATACAAACCGCATATCATTAAGTGTGTATTCTGTGCACGCCATATTCAAACTAATAAGCGGCGCATAGTGCTAGTGTGTATGTGTGCTCAATAATATTGGTGTACCACTCCGGATACAAACTGCATATCATTAAGTGTGTATTCTGTGCGCGCCATATTCAAACTTATAAGCGGCACGTAGTGCCAGCGTGTGTGTGCTCATGAATAATAGTGTACCACTCCGGATACAAACCGCATATCATTCAGTGTGTATTCTGTGCGCGCCATATTCAAACTAATCAGCGGCGCGTAGTGCCAGTGTGTGTGTGTGCTCATAAATAAAAGTCTACCACTCCGGATACAAACTGCAAATCATTAAGTGTGTATTCTGTGCGCGCCATATTCAAACTTATAAGCGGCGCGTAGCTCTAGTGTGTATGTGTACTCATAAATATTAGTGTACCACTCCGGATACAAACCGCATATCATTAAGTGTGTATTCTGTGCGCGCCATATTCAAACTAATCAGCGGCGCATAGTGCTAGTGTGTATGTGTGCTCATGAATAATTGTGTACCATTCCGGATACAAACTGCATATCATTAAGTGTGTATTCTGTGCGCGCCAAATTTAAACGAATCAGCGGCGCGTAGTGCCAGTGTGTGTGTGTGTGCTCATGAATAATAGTGTACCACTCTGGATACAAACCGCATATCATTCAGTGTGTATTCTGTGCACGCCATATTCAAACCAATAAGCGGCGCGTAGTGCCAGTGTGTGTGTGTGCTCATGAATATTAGTGTACCACTCCGGATACAAACTGCATATCATTAAGTGTGTATTCTGTGCGCGTCATATTGAAAATTATAAGCAGCGCGTAGTGTAAGTGTGTGTGTGTGTGCTCATAAATAAAAGTGTACCACTCCGGATACAAACCGCATATCATTAAGTGTGTATTCTGTGCACGCCATATTCAAACTAATAAGCGGCGCATAGTGCTAGTGTGTATGTGTGCTCAATAATATTGGTGTACCACTCCGGATACAAACTGCATATCATTAAGTGTGTATTCTGTGCGCGCCATATTCAAACTTATAAGCGGCACGTAGTGCCAGCGTGTGTGTGCTCATGAATAATAGTGTACCACTCCGGATACAAACCGCATATCATTCAGTGTGTATTCTGTGCGCGCCATATTCAAACTAATCAGCGGCGCGTAGTGCCAGTGTGTGTGTGTGCTCATAAATAAAAGTCTACCACTCCGGATACAAACTGCAAATCATAAAGTGTGTATTCTGTGCGCGCCATATTCAAACTTATAAGCGGCGCGTAGCTCTAGTGTGTATGTGTACTCATAAATATTAGTGTACCACTCCGGATACAAACCGCATATCATTAAGTGTGTATTCTGTGCGCGCCATATTCAAACTAATAAGCGGCGCGTAGTGCCAGTGTGTGTGTGTTTGTCCTCATAAATATTAGTGTACCACTCCGGATACAAATCGCATATCATTAAGTGTGTATTCTGTGCGCGCCATATTCAAACTAATAAGCAGCGCGTAGCTCTAGTGTGTATGTGTACTCATAAATATTAGTGTACCACTCCGGATACAAACTGCATATCATTCAGTGTGTATTCTGTGCGCGCCATATTCAAACTTATAAGCGGCGCGTAGCTCTAGTGTGTATGTGTACTCATAAATATTAGTGTACCACTCCGGCTACAAACTGCAAATCATTAAGTGTGTATTCTGTGCGCGCCATATTCAAACTTATAAGCAGCGCGTAGCTCTAGTGTGTATTTGTCCTCATAAATATTTGTGTAGCACTCCGGATACAAACCGCATATCATTAAGTGTGTATTCTGTGCGCGCCATATTCAAACTAATCAGCGGCGCATAGTGCTAGTGTGTATGTGTGCTCATGAATAATTGTGTACCATTCCGGATACAAACTGCATATCATTAAGTGTGTATTCTGTGCGCGCCAAATTTAAACGAATCAGCGGCGCGTAGTGCCAGTGTGTGTGTGTGTGCTCATGATTAATAGTGTACCACTCTGGATACAAACCGCATATCATTCAGTGTGTATTCTGTGCACGCCATATTCAAACTAATAAGCGGCGCGTAGTGCCAGTGTGTGTGTGTGCTCATAAATATTTGTGTACCACTCCGGATACAAACCGCATATCATTAAGTGTGTATTCTGTGCACGCCATATTCAAACCAATAAGCGGCGCGTAGTGCCAGTGTGTGTGTGCTCATGAATAATAGTGTACCACTCCGGATACAAACCGCATATCATTCAGTGTGTATTCTGTGCGCGCCATATTCAAACCAATAAGCGGCGCGTAGTGCCAGTGTGTATGTGTGCTCATGAATAATAGTGTACCACTCCGGATACAAACCGCATATCATTCAGTGTGCATTCTGTGCACGCCATATTCAAACCAATAAGCGGCGCGTAGTGCCAGTGTGTGTGTGTGCTCATGAATATAAGTGACCACTCCGGATACAAACTGCATATCATTAAGTGTGTATTCTGTGCGCGCCATATTGAAATTTATAAGCGGCGCGTAGTGCCAGTGTGTGTGTGTGCTCATAAATATTAGTGTACCACTCCGGATACAAACTGCATATCATTCAGTGTGTATTCTGTGCACGCCATATTCAAACTAATAAGCGGCGCGTAGTGCCAGTGTGTGTGTGTGCTCATAAATATTTGTGTACCACTCCGGATACAAACCGCATATCATTAAGTGTGTATTCTGTGCGCGCCATATTCAAACTAATCAGCGGCGCGTAGTGCCAGTGTGTGTGTGTGCTCATGAATAATAGTGTACCACTCCGGATACAAACTGCATATCATTAAGTGTGTAGTCTGTGCGCGCCATATTCAAACTTATAAGCGGCGCGTAGTGCCAGTGTGTGTGTGTGCTCATGAATATTAGTGTACCACTCCGGATACAAACTGCAAATCATTAAGTGTGTATTCTGTGCACGCCATATTCAAACCAATAAGCGGCGCGTAGTGCCAGTGTGTGTGTGCTCATGAATAATAGTGTACCACTCCGGATACAAACCGCATATCATTCAGTGTGTATTCTGTGCGCGCCATATTCAAACCAATAAGCGGCGCGTAGTGCCAGTGTGTGTGTGTGCTCATGAATATAAGTGACCACTCCGGATACAAACTGCATATCATTAAGTGTGTATTCTGTGCGCGCCATATTGAAATTTATAAGCGGCGCGTAGTGCCAGTGTGTGTGTGTGCTCATAAATATTAGTGTACCACTCCGGATACAAACTGCATATCATTCAGTGTGTATTCTGTGCACGCCATATTCAAACTAATAAGCGGCGCGTAGTGCCAGTGTGTGTGTGTGCTCATAAATATTTGTGTACCACTCCGGATACAAACCGCATATCATTAAGTGTGTATTCTGTGCACGCCATATTCAAACCAATAAGCGGCGCGTAGTGCCAGTGTGTGTGTGCTCATGAATAATAGTGTACCACTCCGGATACAAACCGCATATCATTCAGTGTGTATTCTGTGCGCGCCATATTCAAACTAATCAGCGGCGCGTAGTGCCAGTGTGTGTGTGTGCTCATGAATAATAGTGTACCACTCCGGATACAAACTGCATATCATTAAGTGTGTAGTCTGTGCGCGCCATATTCAAACTTATAAGCGGCGCGTAGTGCCAGTGTGTGTGTGTGCTCATGAATATTAGTGTACCACTCCGGATACAAACTGCAAATCATTAAGTGTGTATTCTGTGCACGCCATATTCAAACCAATAAGCGGCGCGTAGTGCCAGTGTATGTGTGCTCATGAATAATAGTGTACCACTCCGGATACAAACCGCATATCATTCAGTGTGCATTCTGTGCACGCCATATTCAAACCAATAAGCGGCGCGTAGTGCCAGTGTGTGTGTGTGCTCATGAATATAAGTGACCACTCCGGATACAAACTGCATATCATTAAGTGTGTATTCTGTGCGCGCCATATTGAAATTTATAAGCGGCGCGTAGTGCCAGTGTGTGTGTGTGCTCATAAATATTAGTGTACCACTCCGGATACAAACTGCATATCATTCAGTGTGTATTCTGTGCACGCCATATTCAAACTAATAAGCGGCGCGTAGTGCCAGTGTGTGTGTGTGCTCATAAATATTTGTGTACCACTCCGGATACAAACCGCATATCATTAAGTGTGTATTCTGTGCACGCCATATTCAAACCAATAAGCGGCGCGTAGTGCCAGTGTGTGTGTGCTCATGAATAATAGTGTACCACTCCGGATACAAACCGCATATCATTCAGTGTGTATTCTGTGCGCGCCATATTCAAACCAATAAGCGGCGCGTAGTGCCAGTGTGTATGTGTGCTCATGAATAATAGTGTACCACTCCGGATACAAACCGCATATCATTCAGTGTGCATTCTGTGCACGCCATATTCAAACCAATAAGCGGCGCGTAGTGCCAGTGTGTGTGTGTGCTCATGAATATAAGTGACCACTCCGGATACAAACTGCATATCATTAAGTGTGTATTCTGTGCACGCCATATTCAAACTAATAAGCGGCGCGTAGTGCCAGTGTGTGTGTGTGCTCATGAATATTAGTGTACCACTCCGGATACAAACCGCATATCATTCAGTGTGCATTCTGTGCACGCCATATTCAAACCAATAAGCGGCGCGTAGTGCCAGTGTGTGTGTGTGCTCATGAATATAAGTGACCACTCCGGATACAAACTGCATATCATTCAGTGTGTATTCTGTGCACGCCATATTCAAACTAATAAGCGGCGCGTAGTGCCAGTGTGTGTGTGTGCTCATAAATATTTGTGTACCACTCCGGATACAAACTGCATATCATTAAGTGTGTATTCTGTGCGCGCCATATTCAAACTTATAAGCGGCACGTAGTGCCAGCGTGTGTGTGCTCATGAATAATAGTGTACCACTCCTGATACAAACCGCATATCATTCAGTGTGTATTCTGTGCGCGCCATATTCAAACTAATCAGCGGCGCGTAGTGCCAGTGTGTGTGTGTGCTCATAAATAAAAGTCTACCACTCCGGATACAAACTGCATATCATTAAGTGTGTAGTCTGTGCGCGCCATATTCAAACTTATAAGCGGCGCGTAGTGCCAGTGTGTGTGTGTGCTCATGAATATTAGTGTACCACTCCGGATACAAACTGCATATCATTCAGTGTGTATTCTGTGCACGCCATATTCAAACCAATAAGCGGCGCGTAGTGCCAGTGTGTGTGTGTGCTCATAAATATTTGTGTACCACTCCGGATACAAACTGCATATCATTAAGTGTGTATTCTGTGCGCGCCATATTCAAACTTATAAGCGGCACGTAGTGCCAGCGTGTGTGTGCTCATGAATAATAGTGTACCACTCCGGATACAAACCGCATATCATTCAGTGTGTATTCTGTGCGCGCCATATTCAAACTAATCAGCGGCGCGTAGTGCCAGTGTGTGTGTGTGCTCATGAATAATAGTGTACCACTCCGGATACAAACTGCATATCATTAAGTGTGTAGTCTGTGCGCGCCATATTCAAACTTATAAGCGGCGCGTAGTGCCAGTGTGTGTGTGTGCTCATGAATATTAGTGTACCACTCCGGATACAAACTGCAAATCATTAAGTGTGTATTCTGTGCGCGCCATATTCAAACTTATAAGCGGCGCGTAGCTCTAGTGTGTATGTGTACTCATAAATATTTGTGTACCACTCCGGATACAAACCGCATATCATTAAGTTTGTATTCTGTACGCGCCATATTCAAACTAATAAGCGGCGCGTAGTGCCAGTGTGTGTGTGTTTGTCCTCATAAATATTAGTGTACCACTCCGGATACAAACCACATATCATTAAGTGTGTATTCTGTGCACGCCATATTCAAACTTATAAGCGGCGCGTAGTGCCAGTGTGTGTGTGTGCTCATGAATAATAGTGTACCACTCCGGATACAAACCGCATATCATTCAGTGTGTATTCTGTGCGCGCCATATTCAAACTAATCAGCGGCGCGTAGTGCCAGTGTGTGTGTGTGCTCATGAATAATAGTGTACCACTCCGGATACAAACTGCATATCATTAAGTGTGTAGTCTGTGCGCGCCATATTCAAACTTATAAGCGGCGCGTAGTGCCAGTGTGTGTGTGTGCTCATAAATATTGGTGTACCACTCCGGATACAAACCGCATATCATTAAGTGTGTATTCTGTGCGCGCCATATTCAAACTAATAAGCAGCGCGTAGCTCTAGTGTGTATGTGTACTCATAAATATTAGTGTACCACTCCGGATAAAAACTGCATATCATTAAGTGTGTATTCTGTGCGCGCCATATTCAAACTTATAAGCGGCGCGTAGCTCTAGTGTGTATGTGTACTCATAAATATTAGTGTACCACTCCGGCTACAAACTGCAAATCATTAAGTGAGTATTCTGTGCGCGCCATATTCAAACTTATAAGCGGCGCGTAGCTCTAGTGTGTATTTGTCCTCATAAATATTTGTGTAGCACTCCGGATACAAACCGCATATCATTAAGTGTGTATTCTGTGCGCGCCATATTCAAACTAATCAGCGGCGCATAGTGCTAGTGTGTATGTGTGCTCATGAATAATTGTGTACCACTCCGGATACAAACTGCATATCATTAAGTGTGTATTCTGTGCGCGCCAAATTCAAACTAATAAGCGGCGCGTAGTGCCAGTGTGTGTGTGTGTGCTCATGAATAATAGTGTACCACTCTGGATACAAACCGCATATCATTCAGTGTGTATTCTGTGCACGCCATATTCAAACCAATAAGCGGCGCGTAGTGCCAGTGTGTGTGTGTGCTCATAAATATTTGTGTACCACTCCGGATACAAACCGCATATCAGTAAGTGTGTATTCTGTGCACGCCATATTCAAACCAATAAGCGGCGCGTAGTGCCAGTGTGTGTGTGCTCATGAATAATAGTGTACCACTCCGGATACAAACCGCATATCATTGAGTGTGTATTCTGTGCGCGCCATATTCAAACCAATAAGCGGCGCGTAGTGCCAGTGTGTATGTGTGCTCATGAATAATAGTGTACCACTCCGGATACAAACCGCATATCATTCAGTGTGCATTCTGTGCACGCCATATTCAAACCAATAAGCGGCGCGTAGTGCCAGTGTGTGTGTGTGCTCATAAATATTTGTGTACCAATCCGGATACAAACTGCATATCATTAAGTGTATATTCTGTGCACGCCATATTCAAACTAATAAGCGGCGCGTAGTGCCAGTGTGTGTGTGTGCTCATGAATATAAGTGACCACTCCGGATACAAACTGCATATCATTAAGTGTGTATTTTGTGCGCGCCATATTGAAATTTATAAGCGGCGCGTAGTGCCAGTGTGTATGTGTGCTCATGAATAATAGTGTACCACTCCGGATACAAACCGCATATCATTCAGTGTGCATTCTGTGCACGCCATATTCAAACCAATAAGCGGCGCGTAGTGCCAGTGTGTGTGTGTGCTCATAAATATTTGTGTACCACTCCGGATACAAACTGCATATCATTAAGTGTGTATTCTGTGCACGCCATATTCAAACTAATAAGCGGCGCGTAGTGCCAGTGTGTGTGTGTGCTCATGAATATTAGTGTACCACTCCGGATACAAACTGCATATCATTCAGTGTGTATTCTGTGCACGCCATATTCAAACCAATAAGCGGCGCGTAGTGCCAGTGTGTGTGTGTGCTCATAAATATTTGTGTACCACTCCGGATACAAACTGCATATCATTAAGTGTGTATTCTGTGCGCGCCATATTCAAACCAATAAGCGGCGCGTAGTGCCAGTGTGTATGTGTGCTCATGAATAATCGTGTACCACTCCGGATACAAACTGCATATCATTCAGTGTGTATTCTGCGCGCGCCATATTCAAACTTACAAGCGGCGCGTAGCGCTAGTGTGTATGTGTACTCATAAATATAAGTGTACCACTCCGGATACAAACCGCATATCATTAAGTGTGTATTCTGTGCGCGCCATATTCAAACTAATAAGCGGCACGTAGTGCCAGTGTGTGTGTGTGTGTGTGTTTGCTCATGAATAATAGTGTATCACTCCGGATACAAACCGCATATTATTAAGTGTGTATTCTGTGCACGCCATATTCAAACTAATAAGCGGCGCGTAGTGCCAGTGTGTGTGTGTGCTCATGAATATAAGTGACCACTCCGGATACAAACTGCATATCATTCAGTGTGTATTCTGTGCACGCCATATTCAAACCAATAAGCGGCGCGTAGTGCCAGTGTGTGTGTGCTCATGAATAATAGTGTATCACTCCGGATACAAACCGCATATCATTAAGTGTGTATTCTGTGCGCGCCATATTCAAACTAATAAGCGGCGCGTGAATAATTGTGTACCACTCCGGATACAAACTGCATATCATTAAGTGTGTATTCTGTGCGCGCCATATTCAAACTAAGAAGCGACGCATAGTGCTAGTGTGTATGTGTGCTCATGAATAATTGTGTAGCACTCCGGATACAAACTGCATATCATTAAGTGTGTATTCTGTGCGCGTCATATTGAAAATTATAAGCAGCGCGTAGTGTAAGTGTGCGTGTGTGTGCTCATAAATAAAAGTGTACCACTCCGGATACAAACCGCATATCATTAAGTGTGTATTCTGTGCGCGCCATATTCAAACTTATAAGCGGCGCGTAGTGCCAGTGTGTGTATGTGTGCTCATGTATATTAGTGTACCACTCCGGATACAAACTGCATATCATTCAGTGTGTATTCTGTGCACGCCATATTCAAACTAATAAGCGGCGCATAGTGCTAGTGTGTATGTGTGCTCATGAATAATTGTGTACCACTCCGGATACAAACTGCATATCATTAAGTGTGTATTCTGTGCGCGTCATATTGAAAATTATAAGCAGCGCGTAGTGTAAGTGTGCGTGTGTGTGCTCATAAATAAAAGTGTACCACTCCGGATACAAACCGCATATCATTAAGTGTGTATTCTGTGCGCGCCATATTCAAACTTATAAGCGGCCCGTAGCGCTAGTGTGTATGTGTGCTCATAAATATTAGTGTACCACTCCGGATACAAACCGCATATCATTCATTGTGTATTCTGTGCACGCCATATTCAAACTAATAAGCGGCGCGTAGTGTCTGTGTGTATGTGTACTCATAAATATTAGTGTACCACTCCGGATACAAACTGCATATCATTAAGTGTGTATTCTGTGCGCGCCATATTCAAACTAATAAGCGGCGCGTAGCTCTAGTGTGTATGTGTGCTCATAAATATTAGTGTACCACTCCGGATACAAACCGCATATCATTCAGTGTGTATTCTGTGCACGCCATATTCAAACTAATAAGCGGCGCGTAGTGTCTGTGTGTATGTGTACTCATAAATATTAGTGTACCACTCCGGATACAAACTGCATATCATTAAGTGTGTATTCTGTGCGCGCCATATTCAAACTAATAAGCGGCGCTTTGCTCTAGTGTGTATGTGTGCTCATAAATATTAGTGTACCACTCCGGATACAAACCGCATATCATTCAGTGTGTATTCTGTGCACGCCATATTCAAACTAATAAGCGGCGCGTAGTGTCTGTGTGTATGTGTACTCATAAATATTAGTGTACCACTCCGGATACAAACTGCATATCATTCAGTGTGTATTCTGTGCACGCCATATTCAAACTAATAAGCGGCGCATAGTGCTAGTGTGTATGTGTGCTCATGAATAATTGTGTACCACTCCGGATACAAACTGCATATCATTAAGTGTGTATTCTGTGCGCGTCATATTGAAAATTATAAGCAGCGCGTAGTGTAAGTGTGCGTGTGTGTGCTCATAAATAAAAGTGTACCACTCCGGATACAAACCGCATATCATTAAGTGTGTATTCTGTGCGCGCCATATTCAAACTTATAAGCGGCCCGTAGCGCTAGTGTGTGTATGTGTGCTCATGTATATTAGTGTACCACTCCGGATACAAACTGCATATCATTCAGTGTGTATTCTGTGCACGCCATATTCAAACTAATAAGCGGCGCATAGTGCTAGTGTGTATGTGTGCTCATGAATAATTGTGTACCACTCCGGATACAAACTGCATATCATTAAGTGTGTATTCTGTGCGCGTCATATTGAAAATTATAAGCAGCGCGTAGTGTAAGTGTGCGTGTGTGTGCTCATAAATAAAAGTGTACCACTCCGGATACAAACCGCATATCATTAAGTGTGTATTCTGTGCGCGCCATATTCAAACCAATAAGCGGCGCGTAGTGCCAGTGTGTGTGTGCTCATGAATAATAGTGTATCACTCCGGATACAAACCGCATATCATTAAGTGTGTATTCTGTGCGCGCCATATTCAAACTAATAAGCGGCGCGTGAATAATTGTGTACCACTCCGGATACAAACTGCATATCATTAAGTGTGTATTCTGTGCGCGCCATATTCAAACTAAGAAGCGACGCATAGTGCTAGTGTGTATGTGTGCTCATGAATAATTGTGTAGCACTCCGGATACAAACTGCATATCATTAAGTGTGTATTCTGTGCGCGTCATATTGAAAATTATAAGCAGCGCGTAGTGTAAGTGTGCGTGTGTGTGCTCATAAATAAAAGTGTACCACTCCGGATACAAACCGCATATCATTAAGTGTGTATTCTGTGCGCGCCATATTCAAACTTATAAGCGGCGCGTAGTGCCAGTGTGTGTATGTGTGCTCATGTATATTAGTGTACCACTCCGGATACAAACTGCATATCATTCAGTGTGTATTCTGTGCACGCCATATTCAAACTAATAAGCGGCGCATAGTGCTAGTGTGTATGTGTGCTCATGAATAATTGTGTACCACTCCGGATACAAACTGCATATCATTAAGTGTGTATTCTGTGCGCGTCATATTGAAAAATATAAGCAGCGCGTAGTGTAAGTGTGCGTGTGTGTGCTCATAAATAGTAGTGTACCACTCCGGATACAAACTGCATATCATTCAGTGTGTATTCTGTGCACGCCATATTCAAACTAATAAGCGGCGCATAGTGCTAGTGTGTATGTGTGCTCATGAATAATTGTGTACCACTCCGGATACAAACTGCATATCATTAAGTGTGTATTCTGTGCGCGTCATATTGAAAATTATAAGCAGCGCGTAGTGTAAGTGTGCGTGTGTGTGCTCATAAATAAAAGTGTACCACTCCGGATACAAACCGCATATCATTAAGTGTGTATTCTGTGCGCGCCATATTCAAACTTATAAGCGGCCCGTAGCGCTAGTGTGTATGTGTGCTCATAAATATTAGTGTACCACTCCGGATACAAACCGCATATCATTCATTGTGTATTCTGTGCACGCCATATTCAAACTAATCAGCGGCGCGTAGTGTCTGTGTGTATGTGTACTCATAAATATTAGTGTACCACTCCGGATACAAACTGCATATCATTAAGTGTGTATTCTGTGCGCGCCATATTCAAACTAATAAGCGGCGCGTAGCTCTAGTGTGTATGTGTGCTCATAAATATTAGTGTACCACTCCGGATACAAACCGCATATCATTCAGTGTGTATTCTGTGCACGCCATATTCAAACTAATAAGCGGCGCGTAGTGTCTGTGTGTATGTGTACTCATAAATATTAGTGTACCACTCCGGATACAAACTGCATATCATTCAGTGTGTATTCTGTGCACGCCATATTCAAACTAATAAGCGGCGCATAGTGCTAGTGTGTATGTGTGCTCATGAATAATTGTGTACCACTCCGGATACAAACTGCATATCATTAAGTGTGTATTCTGTGCGCGTCATATTGAAAATTATAAGCAGCGCGTAGTGTAAGTGTGCGTGTGTGTGCTCATAAATAAAAGTGTACCACTCCGGATACAAACCGCATATCATTAAGTGTGTATTCTGTGCGCGCCATATTCAAACTTATAAGCGGCCCGTAGCGCTAGTGTGTATGTGTGCTCATAAATATTAGTGTACCACTCCGGATACAAACTGCATATCATTCATTGTGTATTCTGTGCACGCCATATTCAAACCAATAAGCGGCGCGTAGTGCCAGTGTGTGTGTGCTCATGAATAATAGTGAACCACTCCGGATACAAACCGCATATCATTAAGTGTGTATTCTGTACTCGCCATATTCAAACTAATAAGCGGCGCGTAGCTCTAGTGTGTATGTGTGCTCATAAATATTAGTGTACCACTCCGGATACAAACCGCATATCATTCAGTGTGTATTCTGTGCACGCCATATTCAAACTAATAAGCGGCGCATAGTGCTAGTGTGTATGTGTGCTCATGAATAATTGTGTACCACTCCGGATACAAACTGCATATCATTAAGTGTGTATTCTGTGCGCGCCATATTCAAACTAATAAGCGGCGCGTAGCTCTAGTGTGTATGTGTGCTCATAAATATTAGTGTATTACTCCGGATACAAACCGCATATCATTCAGTGTGTATTCTGTGCACGCCATATTCAAACTAATAAGCGGCGCGTAGTGCCAGTGTGTGTATGTGTGCCCATGTATATTGGTGTACCACTCCGGATACAAACTGCATATCATTAAGTGTGTATTATGTGCGCGCCATATTCAAACCAATAAGCGGCGCGTAGCTCTAGTGTGTATGTGTGCTCATAAATATTAGTGTATTACTCCGGATACAAACCGCATATCATTCAGTGTGTATTCTGTGCACGCCATATTCAAACTAATAAGCGGCGCGTAGTGCCAGTGTGTGTATGTGTGCTCATGTATATTGGTGTACAGTATCGGACATTAAGATAGGACCCTTTTTTTTCAATGCACCGTACACTTGTTTTGCCACGTTACTTGTGTTTGTGTGTGTGTATGTGTGTATGTGTGTGTATGTGTGTATTAGTGTGTGTGTGTATGTATGTGTGTCTGTGTGTGTGCATGTGTGTGTGTGTGTGTAGTAGTAGTAGAAAGAGAGTGTGCTTTTCAATGTGTATTTGCAAGTGCGCGTGTTTGTGTCTGAAATACATAGCTTGCCATGATGTCATATTGCGTTGAAATTATTCTTATTATGTGTGTTATCATGTGAAACATTGTGCGTTTACACTTGGATAAAAACTAAAGTTTGCATCGACAGCAGCGCTTGTTCCTCGGACGAAAATGCAGGTGTGCTGTTTCATGAATGTGAATGCGACACCGGTGCGAAATGGACACACGCACAATAGCAATGAACTCGGCATTCCCTCACAGGTGTTTCTCCAGTGCACGCCATTGAAAGGCCTTCGTGCATCTCTGCGTTGCACGTTGTGTGCGAATGGTAAACTTTGTGCGTTCATTGAGCTGGCGCGCAGTTGTTCTTTTCAATGGGCGTTTTGTTTCATGAGCGCGGCAGTATTCTTTTCTCGATTTTGAAGGGAAGACGCTTACTCGCGTACTCGTTGATAGTTTTTATCCATGCGATGTTTTCGCTGCTCCATAACGATGTAGTTCATCGCGTATAGAAGTAGAACGCAGGCAGAGCACGGGATCAGCCGTGTCCAAGTTTTTAACCAGCGCGTTCTTGACGGTCCAAGCAAGCAATGTTAGTAACAATGGGTCGAGGTAAACGTTGTACCGATCATCAGCGCCATATGTAAAAGCGAATGGCTGCTGCTGGCATTAAGCGCAAAAGGATCGAGTTCGTAATGGAACGATCGCGCACTTTTGTGGCAAACGCGCTTCGGACAACCGAAACGTGCTTAGACAACTGAAACGCGCTTGGACAACCGAAACGCGCAAGTCAACCGGACGTCCTCAGAAGACCACGGCGAAAGAAGACCGTAACATTGTTAATATATCGAAAACACACTAATCGCGAGGGCGGTGGTCCTGCTTATCGCACCGAAAACCTAACCCAAAACACAAAAAAACTACTTACAAATCTATCCGAAACGACCTACTTGTGAAACAAACACACACATCAATACACATTCAAACATACATCCACACACACACACACACATGCACACACACATACACACACACACACACACACACACACACACACACACACACAAACACACATACACACACACATACACACACACACACAAACACAAACACATACAAACCACACATAAACTTGGCCCAACGGGTGCACGGTGCGTTAAAAAACCAATGCCCTATCTTTCTGTCCGATACTGTACCACTCCGGATACAAACCGCATATCATTCAGTGTGTATTCTGTGCACGCCATATTCAAACTAATAAGCTGCGCGTAGTGCCAGTGTGTGTGTGCTCATGAATAAAAGTGTACCACTCCGGATACAAACCGCATATCATTAAGTGTGTATTCTGTGCGCGCCATATTCAAACTAATAAGCGGCGCGTAGTGTAAGTGTGCGTGTGTGTGCTCATAAATATTAGTGTACCACTCCGGATACAAACTGCATATCATTAAGTGTGTATTCTGTGCGCGCCATATTCAAACTAATAAGCGGCGCGTAGTGCCAGTGTGTGTATGTGTGCTCATGTATATTGGTGTACCACTCCGGATACAAACTGCATATCATTAAGTGTGTATTATGTGCGCGCCATATTCAAACCAATAAGCGGCGCGTAGCTCTAGTGTGTATGTGTACTCATAAATATTAGAGTACCACTCCGGATACAAACCGCAGATCATTAAGTGTGTATTCTGTGCGCGCCATATTCAAACTAATAAGCGGCGCGTAGTGCCAGTGTGAATGTGTGCTCATGAATAAAAGTGTACCACTCCGGATACAAACTGCATATCATTAAGTGTGTATTCTGTGCGCGCCGTATTCAAACTTATAAGCTGCGCGTAGTGCCAGTGTGAATGTGTGCTCATGAATAAAAGTGTACCACTCCGGATACAAACTGCATATCATTAAGTGTGTATTATGTGCGCGCCATATTCAAACCAATAAGCGGCGCGTAGCTCTAGTGTGTATGTGTACTCATAAATATTAGTGTACCACTCCGGATACAAACCGCATATCATTAAGTGTGTATTCTGTGCGCGCCATATTCAAACTAATAAGCGGCGCATAGTGCTAGTGTGTATGTGTACTCATAAATATTAGTGTACCACTCCGGATACAAACCGCATATCATTCAGTGTGTATTCTGTGCACGCCATATTCAAACTTATAAGCGGCGCGTAGCTCTAGTGTGTATGCGTGCTCATAAATATTAGTGTACCACTCCGGATACAAACCGCATATCATTCAGTGTGTATTCTGTGCACGCCATATTCAAACTTATAAGCGGCGCGTAGCTCTAGTGTGTATTTGTCCTCATAAATATAAGTATACCACTCCGGATACAAACCGCATATCATTAAGTGTGTATTCTATGCACGCCATATTCAAACTAATAAGCGGCGCATAGTGCCAGTGTGTGTGTGTGCTCATGAATAATAGTGTACCACTCCGGATACAAACCGCATATCATTCCGTGTGTATTCTGTGCGCGCCATATTCAAACTAATAAGCAGCGCAAAGTGTAAGTGTGCGTGTGTGTGCTCATAAATAGTGGTGTACCACTCCGGATACAAACTGCATATCATTCATTGTGTATTCTGTGCACGCAATATTCAAACCAATAAGCGGCGCGTAGTGCCAGTGTGTGTGTGCTCATGAATAATAGTTTACCACTCCGGATACAAACCGCATATCATTAAGTGTGTATTCTGTGCGCGCCATATTCAAACTAATAAGCGGCGCGTAGCTCTAGTGTGTATGCGTGCTCATAAATATTAGTGTACCACTCCGGATACAAACCGCATATCATTCAGTGTGTATTCTGTGCACGCCATATTCAAACTTATAAGCGGCGCGTAGCTCTAGTGTGTATTTGTCCTCATAAATATTAGTGTACCACTCCGGATACAAACCGCATATCATTTAGTGTGTATTCTGTGCGCGCCATATTGGAAATTACAAGCAGCGCGTAGTGTAAGTGTACGTGTGTGTGCTCATAAATATTAGTGTACCGCTCCGGATACAAACCGCATATCATTAAGTGTGTATTCTGTGCGCGTCATATTGAAAATTATAAGCGGCGCGTAGTGCCAGTATGAATGTGTGCTCATGAATAATTGTGTACCACTCCGGATACAAACTGCATATCATTAAGTGTGTATTATGTGCGCGCCATATTCAAACTAACAAGCGGCGCGTAGCTCTAGTGTGTATGTGTACTCATAAATATTAGTGTACCACTCCGGATACAAACCGCATATCATTCATTGTGTATTCTGTGCACGCCATATTCAAACCAATAAGCGGCGCGTAGTGCCAGTGTATGTGTGCTCATGAATAATAGTGTACCACTCCGGATACAAACCGCATATCATTGAGTGTGTACTCTGTGCACGCCATATTCAAACTAATAAGCGGCGCATAGTGCTAGTGTGTATGTGTGCTCATGAATAATTGTGTACCACTCCGGATACAAACTGCATATCATTGAGTGTATATTCTGTGCGCGCCATATTCAAACTAATAAGCGGCGCGTAGCTCTAGTGTGTATGTGTGCTCATAAATAGTAGTGTACCACTCCGGATACAAACCGCATATCATTCAGTGTGTATTCTGTGCACGCCATATTCAAACTAATAAGCGGCGCGTAGCTCTAGTGTGTATGTGTGCTCATAAATAATAGTGTACCACTCCGGATACAAACCGCATATCATTCAGTGTGTATTCTGTGCACGCCATATTCAAACTAATAAGCGGCGCATAGTGCTAGTGTGTATGTGTGCTCATGAATAATTGTGTACCACTCCGGATACAAACTGCATATCATTAAGTGTGTATTCTGTGCGCGCCATATTCAAACTAATAAGCGGCGCGTAGCTCTAGTGTGTATGTGTGCTCATAAATATTGGTGTACCACTCCGGATACAAACCGCATATCATTCAGTGTGTATTCTGTGCACGCCATATTCAAACCAATAAGCGGCGCGTAGTGCCAGTGTGTGTGTGCTCATAAATATTGGTGTACCACTCCGGATACAAATCGCATATCATTAAGTGTGTATTCTGTGCACGCCGTATTAAAACCAATAAGCGGCGCGTAGTGCCAGTGTGAGTGTGTGCTCATGAATAATTGTGTACCACTCCGGATACAAACTGCATATCATTGAGTGTATATTCTGTGCGCGCCATATTCAAACTAATAAGCGGCGCGTAGCTCTAGTGTGTATGTGTGCTCATAAATATTAGTGTACCACTCCGGATACAAACCGCATATCATTCAGTGTGTATTCTGTGCACGCCATATTCAAACTAATAAGCGGCGCATAGTGCCAGTGTGTGTATGTGTGCTCATGTATATTAGTGTACCACTCCGGATACAAACCGCATATCATTAAGTGTGTATTCTGTGCACGCCATATTCAAACCAATAAGCTGCGCGTAGTGCCAGTGTGAGTGTGTGCTCATGAATAATTGTGTACCACTCCGGATACAAACTGCATATCATTCAGTGTGTATTCTGTGCGCGCCATATTCAAACTAATAAGCGGCGCGTAGTGCCAGTGTGTGTATGTGTGCTCATGTATATTAGTGTACCACTCCGGATACAAACTGCATATCATTAAGTGTGTATTCTGTTTACGCCATATTCAAACCAATAAGCGGCGCGTAGCTCTAGTGTGTATGTGTACTCATAAATATTAGTGTACCACTCCGGATACAAACCGCATATCATTCATTGTGTATTCTGTGCACGCCATATTCAAACCAATAAGCGGCGCGTAGTGCCAGTGTGTGTGTGCTCATGAATAATAGTGTACCACTCCGGATACAAACCGCATATCATTAAGTGTGTATTCTGTGCGCGCCATATTCAAACTAATAAGCGGCGCGTAGCTCTAGTGTGTATGTGTACTCATAAATATTAGTGTACCACTCCGGATACAAACCGCATATCATTCAGTGTGTATTCTGTGCACGCCATATTCAAACTAATAAGCGGCGCATAGTGCTAGTGTGTGTGTGTGCTCATAAATATTTGTGTACCACTCCGGATACAAACCGCATATCATTCATTGTGTATTCTGTTTACGCCATATTCAAACCAATAAGCGGCGCGTAGTGCCAGTGTGTGTGTGCTCATGAATAATAGTGTACCACTCCGGATACAAACCGCATATCATTAAGTGTGTATTCTGTGCGCGCCATATTCAAACTAATAAGCGGCGCGTAGCTCTAGTGTGTATGTGTACTCATAAATATTAGTGTACCACTCCGGATACAAACCGCATATCATTCAGTGTGTATTCTGTGCACGCCATATTCAAACTAATAAGCGGCGCATAGTGCTAGTGTGTATGTGTGCTCATCAATACTAGTGTACCACTCCGGATACAAACCGCATATCATTCAGTGTATATTCTGTGCACGCCATATTCAAACCAATAAGCGGCGCATAGTGCTAGTGTGTGTGTGTGCTCATAAATATTTGTGTACCACTCCGGATACAAACCGCATATCATTCATTGTGTATTCTGTTTACGCCATATTCAAACCAATAAGCGGCGCGTAGTGCCAGTGTGTGTGTGCTCATGAATAATAGTGTACCACTCCGGATACAAACCGCATATCATTAAGTGTGTATTCTGTGCGCGCCATATTCAAACTAATAAGCGGCGCGTAGCTCTAGTGTGTATGTGTACTCATAAATATTAGTGTACCACTCCGGATACAAACCGCATATCATTCAGTGTGTATTCTGTGCACGCCATATTCAAACTAATAAGCGGCGCATAGTGCTAGTGTGTATGTGTGCTCATCAATATTAGTGTACCACTCCGGATACAAACTGCATATCATTAAGTGTGTATTCTGTGCGCGCCATATTCAAACTAATAAGCGGCGCGTAGCTCTAGTGTGTATGTGTGCTCATAAATATTAGTGTACCACTCCGGATACAAACCGCATATCATTAAGTGTGTATTCTGTGCGCGCCATATTCAAACTAATAAGCGGCGCGTAGCTCTAGTGTGTATGTGTACTCATAAATATTAGTGTACCACTCCGGATACAAACCGCATATCATTCAGTGTGTATTCTGTGCACGCCATATTCAAACTAATAAGCGGCGCATAGTGCTAGTGTGTATGTGTGCTCATCAATATTTGTGTACCACTCCGGATACAAACCGCATATCATTAAGTGTGTATTCTGTGCACGCCATATTCAAACCAATAAGCGGCGCGTAGTGCCAGTGTGTGTGTGCTCATGAATAATATTGTACCACTCCGGATACAAACTGCATATCATTAAGTGTGTATTCTGTGCGCGCCATATTCAAACTAATAAGCGGCGCGTAGTGCCAGTGTGTGTATGTGTGCTCATGTATATTAGTGTACCACTCTGGATACAAACCGCATTTCGTTCAGTGTGTATTCTGTGCACGCCATATTCAAACCAATAAGCGGCGCGTAGTGCCAGTGTGTGTGTGCTCATGAATATTATTGTACCACTCCGGATACAAACCGCATATCATTAAGTGTGTATTCTGTGCGCGCCAAATTTAAACCAATAAGCGGCGTGTAGTGCCAGTGTGTGTGTGTGCTCATGAATAATAGTGTACCACTCTGAATACAAACCGCATATCATTAAGTGTGTATTCTGTGCGCGCCATATTCAAACTAATAAGCGGCGCGTAGCTCTAGTGTGTATGTGTACTCATATATATTAGTGTACCACTCCGGATACAAACCGCATATCATTAAGTGTGTATTCTGTGCGCGCCATATTCAAACCAATAAGCGGCACGTAGTGCCAGTGTGTGTGTGCTCATAAATATTTGTGTACCACTCCGGATACAAACCGCATATCATTCATTGTGTATTCTGTGCACGCCATATTCAAACCAATAAGCGGCGCGTAGTGCCAGTGTGTGTGTGCTCATGAAAAATAGTGTACCACTCCGGATACAAACTGCATATCATTAAGTGTGTATTATGTGCGCGCCATATTCAAACTTATAAGCGGCGCGTAGCTCTAGTGTGTATGTGTACTCATAAATATTAGTGTACCACTCCGGATACAAACCGCATATCATTAAGTGTGTATTCTGTTTACGCCATATTCAAACCACTAAGCGGCGCGTAGTGCCAGTGTGTGTGTGCTCATGAATAATAGTGTACCACTCCGGATACAAACCGCATATCATTAAGTGTGTATTCTGTGCGCGCCATATTCAAACCAATAAGCGGCACGTAGTGCCAGTGTGTGTGTGCTCATAAATATTTGTGTACCACTCCGGATACAAACCGCATATTATTCATTGTGTATTCTGTGCACGCCATATTCAAACCAATAAGCGGCGCGTAGTGCCAGTGTGTGTGTGCTCATGAATAATAGTGTACCACTCCGGATACAAACCGCATATCATTAAGTGTGTATTCTGTGCGCGCCATATTCAAACTAATAAGCGGCGTGTAGCTCTAGTGTGTATGTGTACTCATAAATATAAGTATACCACTCCGGATACAAACCGCATATCATTCAGTGTGTATTCTGTGCACGCCATATTCAAACTAAAAAGCTGCGCATAGTGCTAGTGTGTATGTGTGCTCATCAATATTAGTGTACCACTCCGGATACAAACCGCATATCATTAAGTGTGTATTCTGTGCGCGCCATATTCAAACTAATAAGCGGCGCGTAGTGCCAGTGTGTGTATGTGTGCTTATGAATATTAGTGTACCACTCCGGATACAAACCGCATATCATTAAGTGTGTATTCTGTGCAAGCCATATTCAAACTTACAAGCGGCGCGTAGCGCTAGTGTGTATGTGTGCTCATAAATATTAGTGTACCACTCCGGATACAAACCGCATATCATTAAGTGTGTATTCTGTGCGCGCCATATTCAAACTTATAAGCGGCACGTAGTGCCAGTGTGTGTGTGTGTTTGCTCATGAATAATAGTGTACCACTCCGGATACAAACCGCATATCATTAACTAATAAGCGGCGCGTAGCTCTAGTGTGTATGTGTACTCATAAATATAAGTATACCACTCCGGATACAAACCGCATATCATTCAGTGTGTATTCTGTGCACGCCATATTCAAACTAAAAAGCTGCGCATAGTGCTAGTGTGTATGTGTGCTCATCAATATTAGTGTACCACTCCGGATACAAACCGCATATCATTAAGTGTGTATTCTGTGCGCGCCATATTCAAACTAATAAGCGGCGCGTAGTGCCAGTGTGTGTATGTGTGCTTATGAATATTAGTGTACCACTCCGGATACAAACCGCATATCATTAAGTGTGTATTCTGTGCAAGCCATATTCAAACTTACAAGCGGCGCGTAGCGCTAGTGTGTATGTGTGCTCATAAATATTAGTGTACCACTCCGGATACAAACCGCATATCATTAAGTGTGTATTCTGTGCGCGCCATATTCAAACTAATAAGCATCACGTAATGCCAGTGTGTGTGTGTGTGTTTGCTCATGAATAATAGTGTACCACTCCGGATACAAACCGCATATCATTCAGTGTGTATTCTGTGCACGCCATATTCAAACCAATAAGCGGCGCGTAGTGCCAGTGTGTGTGTGTGCTCATAAATAATAGTGTACCACTCCGGATACAAACCGCATATCATTAAGTGTGTATTCTGTGCGCGCCAAATTCAAACTAATAAGCGGCGCGTAGTGCCAGTGTGTGTATGTGTGCTCATGTATATTAGTGTACCACTCCGGATACAAACTGCATATCATTAAGTGTGTATTCTGTGCGCGCCATATTCAAACTAATAAGCGGCGCGTAGTGCCAGTGTGTATGTGTGCTCATAAATATTAGTGTACCACTCCGGATACAAACCGCATATCATTAAGTGTGTATTCTGTGCGCGCCATATTCAAACTTATAAGCGGCACGTAGTGCCAGTGTGTGTGTGTGTTTGCTCATGAATAATAGTGTACCACTCCGGATACAAACCGCATATCATTAACTAATAAGCGGCGCGTAGCTCTAGTGTGTATGTGTGCTCATCAATATTAGTGTACCGCTCCGGATACAAACTGCAAATCATTAAGTGTGTATTCTGTGCGCGCCATATTCAAACTAATAAGCGGCGCGTAGTGCCAGTGTGTGTATGTGTGCTTATGAATATTAGTGTACCACTCCGGATACAAACCGCATATCATTCAGTGTGTATTCTGTGCGCGCCATATTCAAACTTACAAGCGACGCGTAGTGCCAGTGTGTGTGTGTGCTCATGAATAATAGTGTACTACTCCGGATACAAACCGCATATCATTAAGTGTGTATTCTGTGCGCGCCAAATTCAAACTAATAAGCGGCGCGTAGTGCCAGTGTGTGTATGTGTGCTCATGTATATTAGTGTACCACTCCGGATACAAACTGCATATCATTAAGTGTGTATTCTGTGCGCGCCATATTCAAACTAATAAGCGGCGCGTAGTGCCAGTGTGTATGTGTGCTCATAAATATTAGTGTACCACTCCGGATACAAACCGCATATCATTAAGTGTGTATTCTGTGCGCGCCATATTCAAACTAATAAGCGGCACGTAGTGCCATTGTGTGTGTGTGTGTTTGCTCATGAATAATAGTGTACCACTCCGGATACAAACCGCATATCATTCAGTGTGTATTCTGTGCACGCCATATTCAAACCAATAAGCGGCGCGTAGTGCCAGTGTGTGTGTGTGCTCATGAATAATAGTGTACCACTCCGGATACAAACCGCATATCATTAAGTGTGTATTCTGTGCGCGCCAAATTAAAACCAATAAGCGGCGCGTAGTGCCAGTGTGTGTGTGTGCTCATGAATAATAGTGTACCACTCCGGATACAAACCACATATCATTAAGTGTGTATTCTGTGCGCGCCAAATTCAAACTAATAAGCGGCGCGTAGTGCCAGTGTGTGTGTGTGTGTTTGCTCATGAATAATAGTGTACCACTCCGGATACAAACCGCATATCATTAAGTGTGTATTCTGTGCACGCCATATTCAAACTAATAAGCGGCACGTAGTGCCAGTGTGTGTGTGTGTGTTTGCTCATGAATAATAGTGTACCACTCCGGATACAAACTGCATATCATTAAGTGTGTATTCTGTGCACGCCATATTCAAACTTATAAGCGGCGTGTAGCTCTAGTGTGTATGTGTACTCATAAATATTAGTGTACCACTCCGGATACAAACCGCATATCATTAAGTGTGTATTCTGTGCGCGCCATATTCAAACTAATAAGCGGCACGTAGTGCCAGTGTGTGTGTGTGTGTTTGCTCATGAATAATAGTGTACCACTCCGGATACAAACTGCATATCATTAAGTGTGTATTCTGTGCACGCCATATTCAAACTAATAAGCGGCGCGTAGTGCCAGTGTGTGTGTGTGCTCATAAATATTAGTGTACCACTCCGGATACAGACCGCATATCATTCATTGTGTATTCTGTTTACGCTATATTCAAACCAATAAGCGGCGCGTAGTGCCAGTGTGTGTGTGCTCATGAATAATAGTGTACCACTCCGGATACAAACTGCATATCATTAAGTGTGTATTATGTGCGCGCCATATTCAAACCAATAAGCGGCGCGTAGTGCCAGTGTGTGTGTGCTCATAAATATTTGTGTACCACTCCGGATACAAACCGCATATCATTAAGTGTGTATTCTGTGCGCGCCATATTCAAACCAATAAGCGGCGCGTAGTGCCAGTGTGTGTGTGCTCATGAATAATAGTGTACCACTCCGGATACAAACCGCATATCATTGAGTGTGTATTCTGTGCGCGCCATATTCAAACTTATAAGCGGCGCGTAGTGCCAGTGTGTGTGTGCTCATAAATATTGGTGTACCACTCCGGATACAAATCGCATATCATTAAGTGTGTATTCTGTGCGCGCCATATTCAAACTAATAAGCAGCGCGTAGCGCTAGTGTGTGTGTCCGTGCTCATGAATAATAGTGTACCACTCCGGATACGAACTGCATATAATTAAGTGTGTATTCTGTGCGCGCTATATTCAAACTAATAAGCGGCGCGTAGTGCCAGTGTGTGTGTGTGCTCATAAATATTTGTGTAACTCCGGATTAAAACTGCATATCATTAAGTGTGTATTCTGTGCACGCCATATTCAAACCAATAAGCGGCGCGTAGTGCCAGTGTGTGTGTGCTCATGAATAATAGTGTACCACTCCGGATACAAACCGCACATCATTAAGTGTGTATTCTGTGCGCGCCAAATTAAAACCAATAAGCGGCGCGTAGTGCCAGTGTGTGTGTGCTCATGAATAATAGTGTACCACTCCGGATACAAACCGCATATCATTAAGTGTGTATTCTGTGCACGCCATATTAAAACTAATAAGCGGCGCATAGTGCCAGTGTGTGTGTGTGCTCATGAATAATTGTGTACCACTCCGGATACAAACCGCATATCATTAAGTGTGTATTCTGTGCGCGAAAAATTAAAACCAATAAGCGGCGTGTAGTGCAAGTGTGTGTGTGTGCTCATGAATAATAGTGTACCACTCTGGATACAAACCGCATATCATTAAGTGTGTATTCTGTGCGCGCCATATTCAAACTAATAAGCGGCGCGTAGTGCCTGTGTGTGTGTGCTCATAAATATTTGTGTACCACTCCGGATACAAACCGCATATCATTAAGTGTGTATTCTGTGCACGCCATATTCAAACCAATAAGCGGCGCGTAGTGCCAGTGTTTGTGTGTGCTCATAAATATTTGTGTACCACTCCGGATACAAACCGCATATCATTAAGTGTGTATTCTGTGCGCGCCATATTCAAACTAATAAGCGGCGCGTAGCGCTAGTGTGTGAATGTGTGCTTATGATAAAAAGTGTACTACTCCGGATACAAACCGCATATCATTAAGTGTGTATTCTGTGCGCGCCATATTCAAACTTATAAGCGGCGCGTAGTGCCAGTGTGTGTGTGCTCATAAATATTTGTGTACCACTCCGGATACAAACCGCATATCATTAAGTGTGTATTCTAAGCACGCCATATTCAAACCAATAAGCGGCGCGTAGTGCCAGTGTTTGTGTGTGCTCATAAATATTTGTGTACCACTCCGGATACAAACCGCATATCATTAAGTGTGTATTCTGTGCGCGCCATATTCAAACTAATAAGCGGCGCGTAGCGCTAGTGTGTATGTGTCCTCATAAATATTAGTGTACCACTCCGGATACAAACCGCATATCATTAAGTGTGTATTCTGTGCGCGCCATATTCAAACTAATAAGCGGCGCGTAGCTCTAGTGTGTATGTGTACTCATAAATATTAGTGTACCACTCCGGATACAAACCGCATATCATTAAGTGTGTATTCTGTGCGCGCCATATTCAAACCAATAAGCGGCGCGTAGCTCTAGTGTGTATGTGTACTCATAAATATTAGTGTACCACTCCGGATACAAACCGCATATCATTAAGTGTGTATTCTGTGCGCGCCATATTCAAACTAATAAGCGGCGCGTAGCGCTAGTGTGTATGTGTAATCATAAATATTAGTGTACCACTCCGGATACAAACCGCATATCATTAAGTGTGTATTCTGTGCGCGCCATATTCAAACTAATAAGCGGCGCGTAGCTCTAGTGTGTATGTGTACTCATAAATATTAGTGTACCACTCCGGATACAAATCGCATATCATTAAGTGTGTATTCTGTGCGCGCCAAATTCAAACTAATAAGCGGCGCGTAGTGCCAGTGTGTGTATGTGTGCTCATGTATATTAGTGTACCACTCCGGATACAAACTGCATATCATTAAGTGTGTATTCTGTGTGCGCCATATTCAAACTTATAAGCGGCGCGTAGTGCCAGTGTGTGTGTGCTCATAAATATTGGTGTACCTCTCCGGATACAAATCGCATATCATTAAGTGTGTATTCTGTGCGCGCCAAATTAAAACCAATAAGCGGCGCGTAGTGCCAGTGTGTGTGTGCTCATAAATAATAGTGTACCACTCCGGATACAAACCGCATATCATTAAGTGTGTATTCTGTGCGCGCCAAATTAAAACCAATAAGCGGCGCGTAGTGCCAGTGTGTGTGTGCTCATGAATAATAGTGTACCACTCCGGATACAAACCGCATATCATTAAGTGTGTATTCTGTGCGCGCCAAATTAAAACCAATAAGCGGCGCGTAGTGCCAGTGTGTGTGTGCTCATAAATATTAGTGTACCACTCCGGATACAAATCGCATATCATTAAGTGTGTATTCTGTGCGCGCCAAATTCAAACTAATATGCGGCGCGTAGTGCCAGTGTGTGTATGTGTGCTCATGTATATTAGTGTACCACTCCGGATACAAACTGCATATCATTAAGTGTGTATTCTGTGTGCGCCATATTCAAACTTATAAGCGGCGCGTAGTGCCAGTGTGTGTGTGCTCATAAATATTAGTGTACCACTCCGGATACAAACCGCATATCATTCAGTGTGTATTCTGTGCACGCCATATTCAAACCAATAAGCGGCGCGTAGTGCCAGTGTGTGTGTGCTCATGAATAATAGTGTACCACTCCGGATACAAACCGCATATCATTAAGTGTGTATTCTGTGCACGCCATATTCAAACCAATAAGCGGCGCGTAGTGCCAGTGTTTGTGTGTGCTCATAAATATTTGTGTACCACTCCGGATACAAACCGCATATCATTAAGTGTGTATTCTGTGCGCGCCATATTCAAACTAATAAGCGGCGCGTAGCGCTAGTGTGTGAATGTGTGCTTATGATAAAAAGTGTACTACTCCGATAACAAACCGCATATCATTCAGTGTGTATTCTGTGCGCGCCAAATTTAAACTAATAAGCGGCGCGTAGCGCTAGTGTGTGAATGTGTGCTTATGATAAAAAGTGTACCACTCCGGATACAAACCGCATATCATTAAGTGTGTATTCTGTGCGCGCCATATTCAAACTTATAAGCGGCGCGTAGCGCTAGTGTACCACTCCGGATACAAACCGCATATCATTAAGTGTGTATTCTGTGCGCGCCATATTCAAACTTATAAGCGGCGCGTAGCGCTAGTGTGTATGTGTACTCATAAATATTAGTGTACCACTCCGGATACAAACCGCATATCATTAAGTGTGTATTCTGTGCGCGCCATATTCAAACTTATAAGCGGCGCGTAGTGCCAGTGTGTGTGTGTGCTCATAAATATTAGTGTACCACTCCGGATACAAACTGCAAATCATTAAGTGTGTATTCTGTGCGCGCCATATTGAAAATTATAAGCAGCGCGTAGTGCCAGTGCGTGTGTGTGCTCATAAATATTAGTGTACCACTCCGGATACAAACTTCATATCATTGTGTGTGTATTCTGTGCGCGCCATATTCAAACTTATAAGCGGCGCGTAGTGCCAGTGTGTGTGTATGCTCATTAATATTAGTGTACCAATCCGGATACAAACCGCATATCATTGAGTGTGTATTCTGTGCGCGCCATATTGAAAATTATAAGCAGCGCGTAGTGTCTGTGTGTATGTGTGCGTGTGTGTGCTCATAAATATTAGTGTACCACTCCAGATACAAACCGCATATCATTAAGTGTGTATTCTGTGCACGCCATATTCAAACTTATAAGCAGCGCGTAGTGTAAGTGAGCGTGTGTGCTCATAAATATTTGTGTACCACTCCGGATACAAACTGCAAATCATTAAGTGTGTATTCTGTCCGCGCCATATTGAAAATTATAAGCGGCGCGTAGTGCCAGTGTGTGTGTGCTCATAAATATTTGTGTACCACTCCGGATGCAAACCGCATATCATTGTGTGTGTATTCTGTGCGCGCCATATTCAAACTAATAAGCGGCGCGTAGTGCCAGTGTGTGTGTGTGCTCATGAATATTAGTGTACCAATCCGGATACAAACTGCAAATCATTAAGTGTGTATTCTGTGCACGCCATATTCAAACCAATAAGCGGCGCGTAGTGCCAGTGTTTGTGTGTGCTCATAAATATTTGTGTACCACTCCGGATACAAACCGCATATCATTAAGTGTGTATTCTGTGCGCGCCATATTCAAACTAATAAGCGGCGCGTAGCGCTAGTGTGTGAATGTGTGCTTATGATAAAAAGTGTACTACTCCGATAACAAACCGCATATCATTCAGTGTGTATTCTGTGCGCGCCAAATTTAAACTAATAAGCGGCGCGTAGCGCTAGTGTGTGAATGTGTGCTTATGATAAAAAGTGTACCACTCCGGATACAAACCGCATATCATTAAGTGTGTATTCTGTGCGCGCCATATTCAAACTTATAAGCGGCGCGTAGCGCTAGTGTACCACTCCGGATACAAACCGCATATCATTAAGTGTGTATTCTGTGCGCGCCATATTCAAACTTATAAGCGGCGCGTAGCGCTAGTGTGTATGTGTACTCATAAATATTAGTGTACCACTCCGGATACAAACCGCATATCATTAAGTGTGTATTCTGTGCGCGCCATATTCAAACTTATAAGCGGCGCGTAGTGCCAGTGTGTGTGTGTGCTCATAAATATTAGTGTACCACTCCGGATACAAACTGCAAATCATTAAGTGTGTATTCTGTGCGCGCCATATTGAAAATTATAAGCAGCGCGTAGTGCCAGTGCGTGTGTGTGCTCATAAATATTAGTGTACCACTCCGGATACAAACTTCATATCATTGTGTGTGTATTCTGTGCGCGCCATATTCAAACTTATAAGCGGCGCGTAGTGCCAGTGTGTGTGTATGCTCATTAATATTAGTGTACCAATCCGGATACAAACCGCATATCATTGAGTGTGTATTCTGTGCGCGCCATATTGAAAATTATAAGCAGCGCGTAGTGTCTGTGTGTATGTGTGCGTGTGTGTGCTCATAAATATTAGTGTACCACTCCAGATACAAACCGCATATCATTAAGTGTGTATTCTGTGCGCGCCATATTCAAACTAATAAGCAGCGCGTAGTGCCAGTGTGTGTGTGTGCTCATGAATATTAGTGTACCACTCCGGATACAAACTGCATATCATTAAGTGAGTATTCTGTGCGCGCCATATTCAAACCAATAAGCGGCGCGTAGTGCCAGTGTGTGTGTGTGCTCATTAATATTAGTGTACCACTCCGGATACAAACTGCAAATCATTAAGTGTGTATTCTGTGCGCGCCATATTGAAAATTATAAGCAGCGCATAGTGTAAGTGTGCGTGTGTGTGCTCATAAATATTAGTGTACCACTCCAGACACAAACTTCATATCATTGTGTGTGTATTCTGTGCGCGCCATATTCAAACTTATAAGCGGCGCGTAGTGCCAGTGTGTGTGTGTGCTCATGAAAATTAGTGTACCACTCCGGAAACAAACTGCATATCATTAAGTGTGTATTCTGTGCGCGCCATATTGAAAATTATAACCAGCGCGTAGTGTAAGTGTGCGTGTGTGTGCTCATAAATAATAGTGTACCACTCCGGATACAAACTGCAAATCATTAAGTGTGTATTCTGTGCGCGCCATATTCAAACTTATAAGCGGCGCGTAGTGCCAGTGTGTGTGTGTGCTCATGAATATTAGTGTACCACTCCGGATACAAACTGCAAATCATTAAGTGTGTATTCTGTGCGCGCCATATTCAAACTAAGAAGCGGCGCATAGTGCTAGTGTGTATGTGTGCTCATAAATATTAGTGTACCACTCCGGATACAAACTGCATATCATTAAGTGTGTATTCTGTGCGCGCCATATTCAAACTAAGAAGCGGCGCATAGTGCTAGTGTGTATGTGTGCTCATGAATAATAGTGTACCACTCCGGATACAAACTGCATATCATTAAGTGAGTATTCTGTGCGCGCCATATTCAAACCAATAAGCGGCGCGTAGTGCCAGTGTGTGTGTGTGCTCATGAATATTAGTGTACCAATCCGGATACAAACCGCATATCATTAAGTGTGTATTCTGTGCACGCCATATTCAAACTTATAAGCAGCGCGTAGTGTAAGTTAGCGTGTGTGCTCATAAATATTAGTGTACCACTCCGGATACAAACTGCATATCATTAAGTGTGTATTCTGTGCGCGCCATATTCAAACTTATAAGCGGCGCGTAGTGCCAGTGTGTGTGTGTGCTCATTAATATTAGTGTACCACTCCGGATACAAACTGCAAATCATTAAGTGTGTATTCTGTGCGCGCCATATTGAAAATTATAAGCAGCGCATAGTGTAAGTGTGCGTGTGTGTGCTCATAAATATTAGTGTACCACTCCAGACACAAACTTCATATCATTGTGTGTGTATTCTGTGCGCGCCATATTCAAACTTATAAGCGGCGCGTAGTGCCAGTGTGTGTGTGTGCTCATGAAAATTAGTGTACCACTCCGGAAACAAACTGCATATCATTAAGTGTGTATTCTGTGCGCGCCATATTGAAAATTATAACCAGCGCGTAGTGTAAGTGTGCGTGTGTGTGCTCATAAATAATAGTGTACCACTCCGGATACAAACTGCAAATCATTAAGTGTGTATTCTGTGCGCGCCATATTCAAACTTATAAGCGGCGCGTAGTGCCAGTGTGTGTGTGTGCTCATGAATATTAGTGTACCACTCCGGATACAAACTGCAAATCATTAAGTGTGTATTCTGTGCGCGCCATATTGAAAATTATAAGCGGCGCGTAGTGCCAGTGTTTGTGTGTGCTCATTAATATTAGTGTACCACTCCGGATACAAACCGCATATCATTGAGTGTGTATTCTGTGTGCGCCATTGTCAAACCAATAAGCGGCGCGTAGCTCTAGTGTGTATGTGTACTCATAAATATTAGTGTACCACTCCGGATACAAACTGCATATCATTAAGTGTGTATTCTGTGCGCGCCATATTGAAAATTATAAGCGGCGCGTAGTGTAAGTGTGCATGTGTACTCAGAAATATTAGTGTACCACTCCGGATACAAACTGCATATCATTAAGTGTGTATTCTTAGCGCGCCATATTCAAACTAATAAGCGCGTAGTGCCAGTGTGTGTGTGTGCTCATAAACATTAGTGTACCACTCCGGATACAAACTGCAAATCATTAAGTGTGTATTCTGTGCGCGCCATATTGAAAATTATAAGCAGCGCATAGTGTAAGTGTGCGTGTGTGTGCTCATAAATATTAGTGTACCACTCCAGACACAAACTTCATATCATTGTGTGTGTATTCTGTGCGCGCCATATTCAAACTTATAAGCGGCGCGTAGTGCCAGTGTGTGTGTGTGCTCATGAAAATTAGTGTACCACTCCGGAAACAAACCGCATATCATTGAGTGTGTATTCTGTGCGCGCCATATTGAAAATTATAAGCGGCGCGTAGCGCTAGTGTGTATGTGTACTTATAAATATTAGTGTACCACTCCGGATACAAACCGCATATCATTAAGTGTGTATTCTGTGCGTGCCATATTCAAACTTATAAGCGGCGCGTAGTGCCAGTGTGTGTATGTGTGCTCATGAATATTAGTGTACCACTCCGGATACAAACCGCATATCATTGAGTGTGTATTCTGTGTGCGCCATTGTCAAACCAATAAGCGGCGCGTAGCTCTAGTGTGTATGTGTACTCATAAATATTAGTGTACCACTCCGGATACAAACTGCATATCATTAAGTGTGTATTCTGTGCGCGCCATATTGAAAATTATAAGCGGCGCGTAGTGTAAGTGTGCATGTGTACTCAGAAATATTAGTGTACCACTCCGGATACAAACTGCATATCATTAAGTGTGTATTCTTAGCGCGCCATATTCAAACTAATAAGCGCGTAGTGCCAGTGTGTGTGTGTGCTCATAAACATTAGTGTACCACTCCGGATACAAACCGCCTATCTTTAAGTGTGTATTCTGTGCGCGCCATATTGAAAATTATAAGCAGCGCGTAGTGCCAGTGTGTGAATGTGTGCTCATAAATATTAGTGTACCACTCGGGATACAAACCGCATATCATTGAGTGTGTTTTCTATGCGCGCCATATTCAAACTTATAAGCGGCACGTAGTGCCAGTGTGTAAGTGTGTGAATGTGTACTCATAAATAATAGTGTACCACTCCAGACACAAACTTCATATCATTGTGTGTGTATTCTGTGCGCGCCATATTTAAACTAATAAGCGGCGCGTAGCGCTAGTGTGCATGTGTACTCAGAAATATTAGTGTACCACTCCGGATACAAACTGCATATCATTAAGTGTGTATTCTTAGCGCACCATATTCAAACCAATAAGCGGCGCGTAGTGCCAGTGTGTGTGTGTGCTCATGAATATTAGTGTACCACTCCGGATACAAACTGCATATCATTAAGTGTGTATTCTGTGCGCGCCATATTCAAACTAATAAGCGGCGCGTAGTGCCAGTGTGTGTATGTGTGCTCATAAATATTAGTGTACCACTCCGGATACAAACTGCATATCATTAAGTGTGTATTCTGTGCGCGCCATATTCAAACTTATAAGCGGCGCGTAGCGCTAGTGTATGTGTACTCATAAATATTAGTGTACCACTCCGGATACAAACCGCATATCATTAAGTGTGTATTCTGTGCGCGCCATATTCAAACTTATAAGCGGCGCGTAGTGCCAGTGTGTGTGTGTGCTCATGAATATTAGTGTACCACTCCGGATAAAAACTGCATATCATTAAGTGTGTATTCTGTGCGCGCCATATTCAAACTAATAAGCGGCGCGTAGTGCCAGTGTGTGTGTGTGCTCATAAATATTAGTGTACCACTCCGGATACAAACTGCATATCATTAAGTGTGTATTCTGTGCGCGCCATATTCAAACTTATAAGCGGCGCGTAGCGCTAGTGTATGTGTACTCATAAATATTAGTGTACCACTCCGGATACAAACCGCCTATCATTAAGTGTGTATTCTGTGCGCGCCATATTCAAACTAATAAGCGGCGCATAGTGCTAGTGTGTATGTGTGCTCATGAATAATAGTGTACCACTCCGGATACAAACCGCATATCATTAAGTGTGTATTCTGTGCGCGCCATATTCAAACTTATAAGCGGCGCGTAGTGCCAGTGTGTGTGTGTGCTCATGAATAATAGTGTACCACTCCGGATACAAACCGCATATCATTAAGTGTGTATTCTGTGCGTGCCATATTCAAACTTATAAGCGGCGCGTAGTGCCAGTGTGTGTGTGTGCTCATGAATATTAGTGTACCACTCCGGATACAAACCGCCTATCATTAAGTGTGTATTCTGTGCGCGCCATATTAAAACTAATAAGCGGCGCGTAGTGCCAGTGTGTGTGTGTGCTCATGATTATTAGTGTAACTCCGGATAAAACTGCTAATCATTAAGTGTGTATTCTGTGCGCGCCATATTCAAACTAATAAGCGGCGCGTAGTGTCAGTGTGTATGTGTGTGTGTGTGTGTGTGTGCTCATGAATAATAGTTTACCACTCCGGATACAAACTGCATATCATTAAGTGTGTATTCTGTGCGCGCCATATTGAAAATTATAAGCAGCGCGTAGTGCCAGTGTGTGAATGTGTGCTCATAAATATTAGTGTACCTCTCCGGATACAAACCGCATATCATTAAGTGTGTATTCTGTGCACGCCATATTCAAACCAATAAGCGGCGCATAGCGCTAGTGTGTATGTGTACTCATAAATATTAGTGTACCACTCCGGATACAAACTGCATATCATTGAGTGTGTATTCTGTGCGCGCCATATTCAAACCAATAAGCAGCGCGTAGCGCTAGTGTGTATGTGTACTCATAAATATTAGTGTACCACTCCGGATACAAACTGCATATCAATAAGTGTGTTTTCTGTGCGCGCCATATTCAAACTAATAAGCGGCGCGTAGTGTCTGTGTGTATGTGTGTGTGTGTGTGTGTGTGCTCATCAATATTAGTGTACCACTCCGGATACAAACCGCATATCATTAAGTGTGTATTCTGTGCACGCCATATTCAAACTAATAAGCGGCGCGTAGCTCTAGTGTGTATGTGTACTCATAAATATTAGTGTACCACTCCGGATACAAACTGCATATCATTAAGTGTGTTTTCTGTGCGCGCCATATTCAAACTAATAAGCGGCGCGTAGTGTCTGTGTGTGTGTGTGTGTGTGTGTGTGTGTGCTCATGAATAATAGTTTACCACTCCGGATACAAACTGCATATCATTAAGTGTGTATTCTGTGCGCGCCATATTGAAAATTATAAGCAGCGCGTAGTGCCAGTGTGTGAATGTGTGCTCATAAATATTAGTGTACCTCTCCGGATACAAACCGCATATCATTAAGTGTGTATTCTGTGCACGCCATATTCAAACCAATAAGCGGCGCATAGCGCTAGTGTGTATGTGTACTCATAAATATTAGTGTACCACTCCGGATACAAACTGCATATCATTGAGTGTGTATTCTGTGCGCGCCATATTCAAACCAATAAGCAGCGCGTAGCGCTAGTGTGTATGTGTACTCATAAATATTAGTGTACCACTCCGGATACAAACCGCATATCATTAAGTGTGTATTCTGTGCGCGCCATATTCAAACTTATCAGCGGCGCATAGTGCCAGTGTGTGTGTGTGTGTGTGTGTGTGTGTGCTCATGAATAATAGTTTACCACTCCGGATACAAACTGCATATCATTAAGTGTGTATTCTGTGCGCGCCATATTGAAAATTATAAGCAGCGCGTAGTGCCAGTGTGTGAATGTGTGCTCATAAATATTAGTGTACCTCTCCGGATACAAACCGCATATCATTAAGTGTGTATTCTGTGCACGCCATATTCAAACCAATAAGCGGCGCATAGCGCTAGTGTGTATGTGTACTCATAAATATTAGTGTACCACTCCGGATACAAACTGCATATCATTGAGTGTGTATTCTGTGCGCGCCATATTCAAACCAATAAGCAGCGCGTAGCGCTAGTGTGTATGTGTACTCATAAATAAAAGTGTACCACTCCGGATACAAACCGCATATCATTAAGTGTGTATTCTGTGCGCGCCATATTCAAACTTATCAGCGGCGCATAGTGCCAGTGTGTGTGTGTGCTCATGAATAATAGTGTACCACTCCGGATACAAACCGCATATCATTAAGTGTGTATTCTGTGCGCGCCAAATTAAAACCAATAAGCGGCGCGTAGTGCCAGTGTGTGTGTGTGCTCATGAATAATAGTGTACCACTCTGGATACAAACCGCATATCATTAAGTGTGTATTCTGTGCACGCCATATTCAAACCAATAAGCGGCGCGTAGTGCCAGTGTGTGTGTGCTCATAAATAATAGTGTACCACTCCGGATACAAACCGCATATCATTAAGTGTGTATTCTGTGCGCGCCAAATTAAAACCAATAAGCGGCGCGTAGTGCCAGTGTGTGTGTGTGCTCATAAATATTAGTGTACCACTCCGGATACAAACCGCATATCATTCAGTGTGTATTCTGTGCACGCCATATTCAAATTTATAAGCGGCACGTAGTGCCAGTGTGTGTGTGCTCATGAATAATAGTGTACCACTCCGGATACAAACCGCATATCATTAAGTGTGTATTCTGTGCGCGCCATATTCAAACTTATCAGCGGCGCATAGTGCCAGTGTGTGTGTGTGCTCATAAATAATAGTGTACCACTCCGGATACAAACCGCATATCATTAAGTGTGTATTCTGTGCGCGCCATATTCAAACCAATAAGCGGCGCGTAGTGCCAGTGTGTGTGTGTGCTCATGAATAATAGTGTACCACTCTGGATACAAACCGCATATCATTCAGTGTGTATTCTGTGCGCGCCATATTCAAACTAATAAGCAGCGCGTAGCGCTAGTGTGTGTGTCCGTGCTCATGAATAATAGTGTACCACTCCGGATACAAACCGCATATCATTAAGTGTGTATTCTGTGCGCGCCATATTCAAACTAATAAGCGGCGCGTAGTGCCAGTGTGTGTGTGTGTCCTCATAAATATTAGTGTACCACTCCGGATACAAACCGCATATCATTAAGTGTGTATTCTGTGCGCGCCATATTCAAACTTATCAGCGGCGCATAGTGCCAGTGTGTGTGTGTGCTCATGAATAAAAGTGTACCACTCCGGATACAAACCGCATATCATTAAGTGTGTATTCTGTGCGCGCCATATTCAAACCAAAAAGCGGCGCGTAGTGCCAGTGTGTGTGTGTGCTCATGAATAATAGTGTACCACTCTGGATACAAACCGCATATCATTAAGTGTGTATTCTGTGCGCGCCAAATTAAAACCAATAAGCGGCGCGTAGTGCCAGTGTGTGTGTGCTCATGAATAATAGTGTACCACTCCGGATACAAACCGCATATCATTAAGTGTGTATTCTGTGCGCGCCAAATTAAAACCAATAAGCGGCGCGTAGTGCCAGTGTGTGTGTGTGTCCTCATAAATATTAGTGTACCACTCCGGATACAAACCGCATATCATTCAGTTTGTATTCTGTGCACGCCATATTCAAATTTATAAGCGGCACGTAGTGCCAGTGTGTGTGTGCTCATGAATAATAGTGTACCACTCCGGATACAAACCGCATATCATTGAGTGTGTATTCTGTGCGCGCCATATTCAAACTAATAAGCGGCGTGTAGTGCAAGTGTGTGTGTGTGCTCATGAATAATTGTGTACCACTCCGGATACAAACCGCATATCATTAAGTGTGTATTCTGTGCGCGCCAAATTAAAACCAATAAGCGGCGCGAAGTGCCAGTGTGTGTGTGTGTCCTTATAAATATTAGTGTACCACTCCGGATACAAACCGCATATCATTCAGTGTGTATTCTGTGCACGCCATATTCAAATTTATAAGCGGCACGTAGTGCCAGTGTGTGTGTGCTCATGTATAATAGTGTACCACTCCGGATACAAACCGCATATCATTAAGTGTGTATTCTGTGCGCGCCATATTCAAACCAATAAGCGGCGCGTAGTGCCAGTGTGTGTGTGCTCATGAATATTGGTGTACCACTCCGGATACAAACCGCATATCATTAAGTGTGTATTCTGTGCGCGCCATATTCAAACTTACAAGCGGCGCGTAGCGCTAGTGTGTGTGTCCGTGCTCATGAATAATAGTGTACCACTCCGGATACAAACCGCATATCATTAAGTGTGTATTCTGTGCGCGCCATATTCAAACTAATAAGCGGCGCGTAGTGCCAGTGTGTTTGTGTGTCCTCATAAATATTAGTGTACCACTCCGGATACAAACCGCATATCATTAAGTGTGTATTCTGTGCGCGCCATATTCAAACTTATCAGCGGCGCATAGTGCCAGTGTGTGTGTGTGCTCATGAATAATAGTGTACCACTCCGGATACAAACCGCATATCATTAAGTGTGTATTCTGTGCGCGCCAAATTAAAACCAATAAGCGGCGCGTAGTGCCAGTGTGTGTGTGTGCTCATGAATAATAGTGTACCACTCTGGATACAAACCGCATATCATTAAGTGTGTATTCTGTGCACGCCATATTCAAACCAATAAGCGGCGCGTAGTGCCAGTGTGTGTGTGCTCATAAATAATAGTGTACCACTCCGGATACAAACCGCATATCATTAAGTGTGTATTCTGTGCGCGCCAAATTAAAACCAATAAGCGGCGCGTAGTGCCAGTGTGTGTGTGTGTCCTCATAAATATTAGTGTACCACTCCGGATACAAACCGCATATCATTCAGTGTGTATTCTGTGCACGCCATATTCAAATTTATAAGCGGCACGTAGTGCCAGTGTGTGTGTGCTCATGAATAATAGTGTACCACTCCGGATACAAACCGCATATCATTAAGTGTGTATTCTGTGCGCGCCATATTCAAACTTATCAGCGGCGCATAGTGCCAGTGTGTGTGTGTGCTCATAAATAATAGTGTACCACTCCGGATACAAACCGCATATCATTCAGTGTGTATTCTGTGCGCGCCATATTCAAACCAATAAGCGGCGCGTAGTGCCAGTGTGTGTGTGCTCATGTATAATAGTGTACCACTCCGGATACAAACCGCATATCATTAAGTGTGTATTCTGTGCACGCCATATTCAAACTTATAAGCGGCGCGTAGTGCCAGTGTGTGTGTGTGCTCATGTATAATAGTGTACCACTCCGGATACAAACCGCATATCATTAAGTGTGTATTCTGTGCACGCCATATTCAAACTTATAAGCGGCGCGTAGTGCCAGTGTGTGTGTGCTCATGTATAATAGTGTACCACTCCGGATACAAACCGCATATCATTAAGTGTGTATTCTGTGCGCGCCATATTCAAACTAATAAGCGACGCGTAGCTCTAGTGTGTATGTGTACTCATAAATATTAGTGTACCACTCCGGATACAAACCGCATATCATTAAGTGTGTATTCTGTGCGCGCCATATTCAAACCAATAAGCGGCGCGTAGTGCCAGTGTGTGTGTGTGCTCATGTATAATAGTGTACCACTCCGGATACAAACCGCATATCATTAAGTGTGTATTCTGTGCACGCCATATTCAAACTTATAAGCGGCGCGTAGTGCCAGTGTGTGTATGCTCATGAATAATAGTGTACCACTCCGGATACAAACCGCATATCATTAAGTGTGTATTCTGTGTGCGCCAAATTAAAACCAATAAGCGGCGCGTAGTGCCAGTGTGTGTGTGTGCTCATGTATATTAGTGTACCACTCCGGATACAAACCGCATATCATTAAGTGTGTATTCTGTGCACGCCATATTCAAACTTATAAGCGGCGCGTAGTGCCAGTGTGTGTGTGCTCATGTATAATAGTGTACCACTCCGGATACAAACCGCATATCATTAAGTGTGTATTCTGTGCGCGCCATATTCAAACTAATAAGCGACGCGTAGCTCTAGTGTGTATGTGTACTCATAAATATTAGTGTACCACTCCGGATACAAACCGCATATCATTAAGTGTGTATTCTGTGCGCGCCATATTCAAACCAATAAGCGGCGCGTAGTGCCAGTGTGTGTGTGTGCTCATGTATAATAGTGTACCACTCCGGATACAAACCGCATATCATTAAGTGTGTATTCTGTGCACGCCATATTCAAACTTATAAGCGGCGCGTAGTGCCAGTGTGTGTATGCTCATGAATTATAGTGTACCACTCCGGATACAAACCGCATTTCATTCAGTGTGTATTCTGTGCACGCCATATTCAAACCAATAAGCGGCGCGTAGTGCCAGTGTGTGTATGTGTGCTCATGTATATTAGTGTACCACTCCGGATACAAACCGCATATCATTAAGTGTGTATTCTGTGCGCGCAATATTCAAACTAATAAGCGGCGCGTAGCTCTAGTGTGTATGTGTACTCATAAGTATTAGTGTACCACTCCGGATACAAACTGCATATCATTAAGTGAGTATTCTGTGCGCGCCATATTCAAACTTATAAGCGGCGCGTCGTGTCAGTGTGTGTGTGTGTCCTCATAAATATTAGTGTACCACTCCGGATACAAACCGCATATCATTCAGTGTGTATTCTGTGCGCGCCATATTCAAACTTATAAGCGGCGCGTAGTGCCAGTGTGTGTATGTGTGCTCATGTATATTAGTGTACCACTCCGGATACAAACTGCATATCATTAAGTGTGTATTCTGTGCGCGCCATATTCAAACTAATAAGCGGCGCGTAGTGCCAGTGTGTGTGTGTGCTCATAAATATTAGTGTACCACTCCGGATACAAACTGCATATCATTAAGTGTGTATTCTGTGCGCGCCATATTCAAACTAAGAAGCGGCGCGTAGTGCCAGTGTGTGTGTGTGCTCATAAATATTTGTGTACCACTCCGGATACAAACTGCATATCATTAAGTGTGTATTCTGTGCGCGCCATATTCAAACTAAGAAGCGGCGCGTAGTGCCAGTGTGTGTGTGTGCTCATAAATATTTGTGTACCACTCCGGATACAAACTGCATATCATTAAGTGTGTATTCTGTGCACGCCAAATTGAAAATTATAAGCAGCGCGTAGTGTAAGTGTGCGTGTGTTTGCTCATAAATAAAAGTGTACCACTCCGGATACAAACCGCATATGTGTATTCTGTGCACGCCATATTCAAACTTATAAGCGGCGCGTAGTGCCTGTGTCTGTGTGTGCTCATGAATATTAGTGTACCACTCCGGATACAAACTGCATATCATTAAGTGAGTATTCTGTGCGCGCCATATTCAAACTTATAAGCGGCGCGTCGTGTCAGTGTGTGTGTGTGCTCATAAATATTTGTGTACCACTCCGGATACAAACCGCATATCATTAAGTGTGTATTCTGTGCACGCCATATTCAAACTTATAAGCGGCGCGTAGTGCCAGTGTGTGTGTGCTCATGTATAATAGTGTACCACTCCGGATACAAACTGCATATCATTAAGTGTGTATTCTGTACACGCCATATTCAAACCAATAAGCGGCGTGTAGTGCCAGTGTGTGTGTGTGCTCATGTATAATAGTGTACCACTCCGGATACAAACCGCATATCATTAAGTGTGTATTCTGTGCACGCCATATTCAAACTTATAAGCGGCGCGTAGTGCCAGTGTGTGTGTGCTCATGAATAATGGTGTACCACTCCGGATACAAACCGCATATCATTAAGTGTGTATTCTGTGCGCGCCATATTCAAACTAATAAGCGGCGCGTAGCTCTAGTGTGTATGTGTACTCATAAATATTAGTGTACCACTCCGGATACAAACCGCATATCATTAAGTGTGTATTCTGTGCGCGCCATATTCAAACCAATAAGCGGCGCGTAGTGCCAGTGTGTGTATGTGTGCTCATGTATATTAGTGTACCACTCCGGATACAAACTGCATATCATTAAGTGTGTATTCTGTACACGCCATATTCAAACCAATAAGCGGCGTGTAGTGCCAGTGTGTGTGTGTGCTCATGTATAATAGTGTACCACTCCGGATACAAACCGCATATCATTAAGTGTGTATTCTGTGCACGCCATATTCAAACTTATAAGCGGCGCGTAGTGCCAGTGTGTGTGTGCTCATAAATATTGGTGTACCACTCCGGATACAAACCGCATATCATTAAGTGTGTATTCTGTGCGCGCCATATTCAAACTAATAAGCAGCGCGTAGCGCTAGTGTGTGTGTCCGTGCTCATGAATAATAGTGTACCACTCCGGATACAAACCGCATATCATTAAGTGTGTATTCTGTGCGCGCCATATTCAAACTAATAAGCGGCGCGTAGTGCCAGTGTGTGTGTGTGTCCTCATAAATATTAGTGTACCACTCCGGATACAAACCGCATATCATTAAGTGTGTATTCTGTGCGCGCCATATTCAAACTTATCAGCGGCGCATAGTGCCAGTGTGTGTGTGCTCATAAATATTGGTGTACCACTCCGGATACAAACCGCATATCATTAAGTGTGTATTCTGTGCGCGCCATATTCAAACTAATAAGCAGCGCGTAGCGCTAGTGTGTGTGTCCGTGCTCATGAATAAAAGTGTACCACTCCGGATACAAACCGCATATCATTAAGTGTGTATTCTGTGCGCGCCAAATTAAAACCAATAAGCGGCGCGTAGTGCCAGTGTGTGTGTGCTCATGAATAATAGTGTACCACTCCGGATACAAACCGCATATCATTAAGTGTGTATTCTGTGCGCGCCAAATTAAAACCAATAAGCGGCGCGTAGTGCCAGTGTGTGTGTGTGTCCTCATAAATATTAGTGTACCACTCCGGATACAAACCGCATATCATTCAGTTTGTATTCTGTGCACGCCATATTCAAATTTATAAGCGGCACGTAGTGCCAGTGTGTGTGTGCTCATGAATAATAGTGTACCACTCCGGATACAAACTGCATATCATTAATTGTGTATTCTGTGCGCGCCATATTCAAACTAATAAGCAGCACGTAGCGCTAGTGTGTGTGTCCGTGCTCATGTATAATAGTGTACCACTCCGGATACAAACCGCATATCATTAAGTGTGTATTCTGTGCGCGCCATATTCAAACCAATAAGCGGCGCGTAGTGCCAGTGTGTGTGTGCTCATAAATATTGGTGTACCACTCCGGATACAAACCGCATATCATTAAGTGTGTATTCTGTGCGCGCCATATTCAAACTAATAAGCAGCGCGTAGCGCTAGTGTGTGTGTCCGTGCTCATGAATAATAGTGTACCACTCCGGATACAAACCGCATATCATTAAGTGTGTATTCTGTGCGCGCCATATTCAAACTAATAAGCGGCGCGTAGTACCAGTGTGTGTGTGTGTCCTCATAAATAATAGTGTACCACTCCGGATACAAACCGCATATCATTAAGTGTGTATTCTGTGCGCGCCAAATTAAAACCAATAAGCGGCGCGAAGTGCCAGTGTGTGTGTGTGTCCTCATAAATATTAGTGTACCACTCCGGATACAAACCGCATATCATTCAGTGTGTATTCTGTGCACGCCATATTCAAATTTATAAGCGGCACGTAGTGCCAGTGTGTGTGTGCTCATGTATAATAGTGTACCACTCCGGATACAAACCGCATATCATTAAGTGTGTATTCTGTGCGCGCCATATTCAAACCAATAAGCGGCGCGTAGTGCCAGTGTGTGTGTGCTCATGAATATTGGTGTACCACTCCGGATACAAACCGCATATCATTAAGTGTGTATTCTGTGCGCGCCATATTCAAACTTACAAGCGGCGCGTAGTGCCAGTGTGTGTGTGCTCATAAATATTGGTGTACCACTCCGGATACAAACCGCATATCATTAAGTGTGTATTCTGTGCGCGCCATATTCAAACCAATAAGCGGCGCGTAGTGCCAGTGTGTGTGTGCTCATAAATATTGGTGTACCACTCCGGATACAAACCGCATATCATTAAGTGTGTATTCTGTGCGCGCCATATTCAAACCAATTAGCGGCGCGTAGTGCCAGTGTGTGTGTGTGCTCATGAATAATAGTGTACCACTCCGGATACAAACCGCATATCATTGAGTGTGTATTCTGTGCGCGCCATATTCAAACTTATCAGCGGCGCATAGTGCCAGTGTGTGTGTGTGCTCATAAATAATAGTGTACCACTCCGGATACAAACCGCATATCATTAAGTGTGTATTCTGTGCGCGCCAAATTAAAACCAATAAGCGGCGCGAAGTGCCAGTGTGTGTGTGTGTCCTCATAAATATTAGTGTACCACTCCGGATACAAACCGCATATCATTCAGTGTGTATTCTGTGCACGCCATATTCAAATTTATAAGCGGCGCATAGTGCCAGTGTGTGTGTGTGCTCATGAATAATAGTGTACCACTCCGGATACAAACCGCATATCATTAAGTGTGTATTCTGTGCGCGCCATATTCAAACTTATCAGCGGCGCGTAGTGCCAGTGTGTGTGTGTGTGCTCATGAATATTAGTGTACCACTCCGGATACAAACTGCATATCATTAAGTGTGTATTCTGTGCGCGCCATATTCAAACTTATCAGCGGCGCATAGTGCCAGTGTGTGTGTGTGCTCATGAATAATAGTGTACCACTCCGGATACAAACCGCATATCATTAAGTGTGTATTCTGTGCGCCCCAAATTAAAACCAATAAGCGGCGCGTAGTGCCAGTGTGTGTGTGTGCTCATGAATAATAGTGTACCACTCTGGATACAAACCGCATATCATTAAGTGTGTATTCTGTGCACGCCATATTCAAACCAATAAGCGGCGCGTAGTGCCAGTGTGTGTGTGCTCATAAATATTAGTGTACCACTCCGGATACAAACCGCATATCATTCAGTGTGTATTCTGTGCACGCCATATTCAAATTTATAAGCGGCGCGTAGTGCCAGTGTGTGTGTGCTCATGAATAATAGTGTACCACTCCGGATACAAACTGCATATCATTAAGTGTGTATTCTGTGCGCGCCATATTCAAACTTACAAGCGGCGCGTAGTGCCAGTGTGTGTGTGTGTCCTCATAAATATTAGTGTACCACTCCGGATACAAACCGCATATCATTAAGTGTGTATTCTGTGCGCGCCATATTCAAACTAATAAGCGGCGCGTAGTGCCAGTGTGTGTGTGCTCATGTATAATAGTGTACCACTCCGGATACAAACCGCATATCATTAAGTGTGTATTCTGTGCACGCCATATTCAAACTTATAAGCGGCGCGTAGTGCCAGTGTGTGTGTGTGCTCATGTATAATAGTGTACCACTCCGGATACAAACCGCATATCATTAAGTGTGTATTCTGTGCACGCCATATTCAAACCAATAAGCGGCGCGTAGTGCCAGTGTGTGTGTGTGCTCATAAATAATAGTGTACCACTCCGGATACAAACCGCATATCATTAAGTGTGTATTCTGTGCGCGCCATATTCAAACCAATAAGCGGCGCGTAGTGCCAGTGTGTGTATGCTCATGAATATTAGTGTACCACTCCGGATACAAACCGCATATCATTAAGTGTGTATTCTGTGCGCGCCATATTCAAACCAATAAGCGGCGCGTAGTGCCAGTGTGTGTGTGTGCTCATGAATATTAGTGTACCACTCCGGATACAAACCGCATATCATTAAGTGTGAATTCTGTGCGCGCCAAATTAAAACCAATAAGCGGCACGTAGTGCCAGTGTGTGTGTGCTCATGTATATTAGTGTACCACTCCGGATAAAAACTGCATATCATTAAGTGTGTATTCTGTGCACGCCATATTCAAACTAATAAGCGGCACGTAGTGCCAGTGTGTGTGTGTGTGTTTGCTCATGAATAATAGTGTACCACTCCGGATACAAACCGCATTTCATTCAGTGTGTATTCTGTGCGCGCCATATTCAAACCAATAAGCGGCGCGTAGTGCCAGTGTGTGTGTGTGCTCATAAATAATAGTGTACCACTCCGGATACAAACCGCATATCATTAAGTGTGTATTCTGTGCGCGCCATATTAAAACCAATAAGCGGCGCGTAGTGCCAGTGTGTGTATGCTCATGAATATTAGTGTACCACTCCGGATACAAACCGCATATCATTAAGTGTGTATTCTGTGCGCGCCAAATTAAAACCAATAAGCGGCACGTAGTGCCAGTGTGTGTGTGCTCATGAATAATAGTGTACCACTCCGGATAAAAACTGCATATCATTAAGTGTGTATTCTGTGCACGCCATATTCAAACCAATAAGCGGCGCGTAGTGCCAGTGTGTGTGTGTGTTTGCTCATGAATAATAGTGTACCACTCCGGATACAAACCGCATTTCATTAAGTGTGTATTCTGTGCGCGCCATATTCAAACCAATAAGCGGCGCGTAGTGCCAGTGTGTGTGTGTCCTCATAAATATTAGTGTACCACTCCGGATACAAACCGCATATCATTCAGTGTGTATTCTGTGCGCGCCATATTCAAACTTATAAGCGGCGCGTAGTGCCAGTGTGTGTGTGTGCTCATAAATAATAGTGTACCACTCCGGATACAAACTGCATATCATTAAGTGTGTATTCTGTGCGCGCCATATTCAAACTTATAAGCGGCGCGTAGCGCTAGTGAATGTGTACTCATAAATATTAGTGTACCACTCCGGATACAAACTGCATATCATTAAGTGTGTATTCTGTGCGCGCCATATTCAAACTAAGAAGCGGCGCATAGTGCTGTAGCATGCACATGCACATGCTATACTGTTTTCAATCAGTTCACACACATTTCTTATTACACTTAATAAACACAAAATTGTCAACACAACACAACACACAAAAAGACCAAATTCCAACCACTCAAGATACCAACACAACCCAAACCACATAAATAACCTTACGTCAGGAATTGTAAGTCAGCAGAAAAACCCTTATCCAAAAACACTTAAAACACACAAGCGACACACAACCCCGGAGGTGCGAAAAAACCTTACCCAGCACAAAACGCTTCAAGTGGGTAAAGCGTAAAAACACAGCATTGCATAATAGCAACCAACAGTTAATAAATAATGAAATAGGAGACACCGTACCTCGTGTGTACAAACAGAACCGTAAGCGTAGGAAACAAAACACCGCGTAAGCGTCAGAACCCAGAACTGACCTTACATAATAAGCACAACCATATGTAAACACAAAACTTGACATTCAGCATAATTGACACAAAATAGAAAGTAAAGTAAAACCAAATCTAACTAAAAGGAAATGAATCGTATAAATAAAGATGTAAGATGAGACCGAGGGCTGCTCAGTTACACACAGTACGCACAGTGACACGGTTCAGTGGAGCCGTTCAAGTCTTATCGTAATTCGCACAAACAACACAAATATGTTAAATTAATTCATCGTGTCCACTCGTTACCTGGAGCCCTGATGGCTCCCAGTGATCATCCGAAACTAATGCTTTGTTTTTTGACGAATTGACCTCGCGAGTGATGTTTAATCCTTCTGCACCGCTGCTCTAACAATTGCAACCTGATACAGAATATTACATGGCGACCGTGACTTTTAAACTGCAATCTTCGGATGTGCAAAAAAAAAAGTGACGAATGAAACCTCAAACACGGACAAAAAGTGCAAAGTGGAAACGTTTTATAAAAATCGCAAGTGCTTCTGAAATGACTTGGAAAGTGATTAATTACCAACAATAGTGAACTACGAGTGAAAACCAATCATTTTCAAAATGGGAGGCAAGGCTGCAAAACCTGAAACAAATATAAAAGGAGACCATGATCTCACAATAGTTCAAACTCAGAATATTCATACAGAATATCATCTGACTCAGGATTTAAAACTAAACATTATTTTAGGGCTGCTAATCACCCTGTGCATTGTTAAAATAGCGAAAACTTGTTACAAACACCTTCGTAACCAAGCGCAAAAACACGCTTTAAAAGTGCTTACGCTACCAAAGTAGCAACGTTAACATTGAATCGAGAACAGTGAATGAATGATATACGAAAACGGTGATATGCTATTTGACCCACAAAAATAGGTAAAGGCTGTGGGAAAGTACCGTAAGCTCACCAATGCAGCTATTGACCGCGATTATGAAAAACAATTATGCGCGTATGAGAACCTACCTCAACGTGTAAAAACACTGTGACCAGCGGTATGGTTTGGAACAGCCGTTCCCAACGCGGAAGACGAGAAGAATAAGGCAAGAATGGACGGTTGCTCACTGTCGGACAGACAGGTGAAAGAAGAGATCCCTGGGCCAAGGGACAGCAGTTCACCGAGCACCGGGAACAACGTAGCACCGTGAGCAGCAACAACAACAAATGTATTTAAAAAGGTACCGTACACATGCAATTTTTACGGATGAAGCTGCATAAATATGCAAAAGCTTTTAGAAAAAATAGAAATACTAGATAGGACGTATGATCAGGTTAGACAGCTAAACAAATGCTATAGGCTCTGCGCGTTATCCACACTAAGAAATAACACTAAGGAATTATATGACGAAATACAAGAGCTTCTACGAAAGCACGAATCATCCATTAAAGACGAAATATTAACAACCTTAGTTAAAAAAAGTAGACACCTATATTACGAAATAAATAAGTGCATTAAAATACATTTCGAAAGACATCCAGATTCAACAATTAAATACAATTAAATACAACATTATCAGAAAACCAGTTCGACATAACGATAGAAACTAAATCTGACAAAATGGCTGACATTATAGAACTAATTAAAATCACCACTTCTCTCATATCAAAGTATGATGGTAATGAGAAAGATTTAAAAGGTGTGGTGTCAAATTTAAATGTATTAAAGAAAATAGTGAAGCCGGAGAATAGGGAAACAATAATAGAGCTAGTATTAGGACGTCTGACAGGTAAAGCGCGAATTGTTGTAGGAGAAGCCCCAAACTCAATAGAAGATATTGTTAACAAACTACAAGATAGATGCAGCATAAAGGTAACACCAGAAATAGTAGTATCCAAAATGGATAATACGAAACAGACAGGAACAATAGAAGATTTCGGATGCATTATAGAAAAACTAACGCAGCAACTTGAAGAAGCATACATAGCGGAAGAAATAACACCAGAAGTAGCCAGGAAAAAAGCAACTAAGTCTGGAATTAGCGCATTGAGTTATGGACTTAAGGATGGCGAAACCAAAATAATAATGAGATCAAGCAAATTCGAAACCCTGCATGAAGCAATAGAACAAGCAGTAAAATTGGAACTAGAAAACAGAACGAAAAAAGGAAAGAATGAACAGACAAAAATTTTATATTCAAACGCTACTAGGAACAATAGAGGGTATGGTAACAACTACCAGGGAAGGAACAATTACAATAGATTCTCAAATAATAATAATAATAGGTATCAGACACAAAACCCACCCAGGTTCCCACCCGCAAGATATGGACATAACAATAACCGAAACAATAATAACTACAGAAATAACAACTTTAACAACACTAGAAATCAGCACGCAAATCGACAAAATAATTCCAACAGAAATCAGTACGTACAATCCAATCAGAGAAATAATAGCAATTTGCAAAATAATCGAGCGCCTATTCATAACACAGTAACAGCCGAAGAACAGAATAATTTTTTAGGGCAACCTCAAGCATCGGAAAATACCCAATACTAACCATAAATCCTGATGCAGATAATTTTGTTAAAGTAAAAATAGAAATTACAAAGGAAATCTATAGCACACTCATCATAGATACCGGAGCAACCGTATCCGTACTTAAAGCTAGTAAATTAAAACCAGGTTGTAAAATCAATACATCAAAAAAATTAACCTTGATAAGCTCTAGTGATCATGAATCAGAGACTTTAGGTACTGCTATGACAACAATTCACTTTGGCGATTATTCCATTATGCACGAATTTCATATAATAGAAGATGTAGAATCCATTTTTTCCGACGGACTATTAGGAAAAGACTTTATAAAGCACAGATGTATTGTTGATTATGTTAATTGGATGATATACTTCTCATCTGATAACGGATTGATTTCACACCCAATAGAAGACAATGTAAACGGAAATTATATTTTACCAAAACGAAGTGAAGTAGTACGAAAAATAAGTATACCAAACTTGACAGAAGATTCAATCATCTTATCACAAGAAATCCAACCAGGGGTATTTTGCGGAAACACAATAGTCTCAAAACGTAATCAGTATATCAAATTCATTAATACCACAGATAAAGATGTTTCTTTTAACATAAAATCTTATACACCAGAAGTTGAACCATTAAGAGAGTATGAGCAATTACAGAAGAAACTTGACACATCTAAGGAACGAATTCAGAAAATTCATAACAAAATCCATATAGAAAATATTCCACAAATAGCAAGAGAAGAGTTAGAAAATCTTATCACAAAATTCTCGGATATATTTTGTTTAGAAGATGAACCGGTCTCTACTAACAATTTTTATACCCAGGAAATTTCATTAAAAGATAATATTCCTTCTTATATACCAAATTATAAACAAATACATTCACAAACAGAGGAAATGCAATCACAGGTAGAAAAGATGTTGAAAAATAACATTATAGAACATTCTGTTTCATCATATAATTCACCGATACTATTAGTACCGAAGAAGTCAGGTGAAGGAAAAAAGAAATGGCGTTTAGTAGTGGATTTTCGGCAATTGAACAAGAAAATTTTACCAGACAAATTCCCTTTACCTCGCATAGACACGATACTAGATCAGCTAGGAAGAGCCAAATATTTCAGCACATTGGATTTGATGTCAGGGTTTCATCAAATCAAACTTGATAAAAATTCGAGAAAATACACAGCTTTTTCGACACCTACAGGCCACTATCAGTTTACAAGAATGCCATTTGGACTCAACATTAGCCCAAACAGCTTTCAAAGAATGATGGCTATCGCTATGGCTGGTTTAACACCAGAGCTAGCATTTGTATATATAGATGATATTATAGTTACTGGATGCAGTGCACGGCATCATATCAGTAATTTAGGTAAAGTTTTTGATAGGCTAAGAAAATATAACCTTAAACTAAATGCAGAAAAATGTTGTTTCTTCAAAACAGAAGTAACGTACTTAGGTCATAAAATAACAGATAAAGGAATTTATCCGGACGACGTGAAGTTTGACACAATTAAAAAATTCCCGATTCCTACTAATGCTGATGAAGCAAGACGTTTTGTCGCATTTTGTAATTATTATCGTAAATTTGTACAGAATTTTGCTAAGATAGCTAAACCTATTAATAATTTGATTAAGAAAGACGTTAAGTTTGCATGGACTTCAGAATGTCAAGCAGCTTTTGATACATTGAAACAAAGCTTACTCTCACCCACAATTTTACAATATCCAGATTTTAAAAAACAATTCATTATTACGACAGATGCATCGGATATGGCATGTGGTGCAGTGTTATCACAAATAACAGATGGAAACGATTTGCCAGTCGCATTTGCGAGTAAAAGTTTTACACCAGGGGAAAAGAATAAGCCAATTATCGAGAAAGAGCTTACAGCTATACATTGGGCAATTAATTATTTTAAACCTTATGTATATGGACAAAAATTTATAGTTAGAACAGATCATAGACCATTAGCATACTTATTTGGTATGAAAAATCCTACTTCTAAGCTTACTAGAATGAGACTAGATTTAGAAGAATTTGACTTTGAAATAGAATATTTAGCAGGTAAAGCTAATGTTGCAGCAGACGCACTATCAAGAATAATCCTTAACTCAGATGACCTAAAAGCATCAATACCAAAATCCAAAACGATTATAATGGTTAATACAAGAGCCATGGTTAAGAAAAATAACGAGAAAACTGATATAAACAAAGACGAACCAATCGCAACAACAGGGACTGATCACCCCGCGATGTGGAAAACAGATAGACCTTTAGAAGTGAGAAAGGTACTAAAAATAGGTACGCAGAGAATTAAGAACAACGTTGAATTCATAATATACAACCATTCATACAGTAAAGCACTAGGAAAATTTCTTTTGAGAAATGATGTAAATGGAAGTCAAGCATTAGAGTTTGCTCTTCTAGAAATGTGCAAAATCGCGAAACAATATGGAAGAAATAAGCTAGCATGGTCAGAAGAAGATCATTTATTCGAAGAATATTCCCAACAAACTATTAAGGAAATAGCCAACAGAGCCATTACCAAGTTTGAAATAATCCTGTTTACTCCAACTAGATGGATAACAACAGAAAAAGATAGGCTGAGAATAATTTCAGATTATCATATGACCCCTTCGGGAGGACATATAGGCCAGTACAGACTGTACCAGAAAATAAGGGAAAAATATAAATGGAAAAATATGAAAGATGATATCAAGAAATACGTACGAAATTGTAAAGCATGCATAGTTAATAAGACGACTAGACATACTAAAGAAAAAACAGTTGTAACTACAACACCGACAAAACCATTTAACATAATTTCAATCGACACAGTAGGACCTCTAACAAAAACTAACAAAAACAACAGGTATGCAATAACCATACAATGTGACTTAACGAAATATATCGTAGTAATACCTATCCATAACAAAGAAGCAAACACTATAGCCAAGGCATTGGTAGAAAACTTCATCCTTACATTCGGAACATTTATAGAATTAAAATCAGATCAAGGACTAGAATATAACAATGAAATATTACACAAAATCTCAGAAATTTTAAAAATCAAACAAACTTTTAGCACAGCTTACCACCCGCAGACAATAGGATCATTAGAGAGAAATCATAGATGTCTAAACGAATACCTAAGAAGCTATACAAACGAACATCATGATGACTGGGACGATTGGACAAAATTTTACGAATTTGTTTACAATACAACAGAACACTCAGACACAAACTACACACCATACGAACTAGTATTTGGTAGAAAAGCGAATTTACCACAAGATATATTTAAAACAAAAATTGAACCAGTTTATAATATTGACCAATATTATTTCGAAATGAAATATAAACTCCAAAAATCAAACGAAATTGCCAGAGAAAATTTGATAAAAGCAAAAATTAAAAGACAGCAAACCTTAAATAAAGATACAGTACCACTTATTATAAACTTAGGAGATCAGGTATATTTGGAAAATGAAAATAGGAAAAAATTAGATCCAGTCTACATTGGACCTTTCACAGTAGTAAGTGACCAAGGGCCTAATTGCGTAATACAAAATAATACAACAAAGAAAATCTCTACAGTACACAAAAATAGATTAATTAAGTACACAGGAGAATAACTTCAATCATTGTAATTCATTACGTTATTCTATTAAAGGGGGGAGGTGTAGCATGCACATGCACATGCTATACTGTTTTCAATCAGTTCACACACATTTCTTATTACACTTAATAAACACAAAATTGTCAACACAACACAACACACAAAAAGACCAAATTCCAACCACTCAAGATACCAACACAACCCAAACCACATAAATAACCTTACGTCAGGAATTGTAAGTCAGCAGAAAAACCCTTATCCAAAAACACTTAAAACACACAAGCGACACACAACCCCGGAGGTGCGAAAAAACCTTACCCAGCACAAAACGCTTCAAGTGGGTAAAGCGTAAAAACACAGCATTGCATAATAGCAACCAACAGTTAATAAATAATGAAATAGGAGACACCGTACCTCGTGTGTACAAACAGAACCGTAAGCGTAGGAAACAAAACACCGCGTAAGCGTCAGAACCCAGAACTGACCTTACATAATAAGCACAACCATATGTAAACACAAAACTTGACATTCAGCATAATTGACACAAAATAGAAAGTAAAGTAAAACCAAATCTAACTAAAAGGAAATGAATCGTATAAATAAAGATGTAAGATGAGACCGAGGGCTGCTCAGTTACACACAGTACGCACAGTGACACGGTTCAGTGGAGCCGTTCAAGTCTTATCGTAATTCGCACAAACAACACAAATATGTTAAATTAATTCATCGTGTCCACTCGTTACCTGGAGCCCTGATGGCTCCCAGTGATCATCCGAAACTAATGCTTTATTTTTTGACGAATTGACCTCGCGAGTGATAATTAATCCTTCTGCACCGCTGCTCTAACAATTGCAACCTGATACAGAATATTACAGTGCTAGTGTGTATGTCTGCTCATGAATAATAGTGTACCACTCCGGATACAAACTGCATATCATTGAGTGTGTATTCTGTGCGCGCCATATTCAAACTAAGAAGCGGCGCATAGTGCTAGTGTGTATGTGTGCTCATGAATAATTGTGTACCACTCCGGATACAAACCGCATATCATTCAGTGTGTATTCTGTGCGCGCCAAATGAAAACCAATAAGCGGCGCGTAGTGCCAGTGTGAGTGTGCCCATGAATAATAGTGTACCACTCCGGATACAAACCGCATATCATTAAGTGTGTATTCTGTGCGCGCCTTATTGGAAATTACAAGCAGCGCGTAGTGTAAGTGTGCGTGTGTGTGCTCATAAATATTAGTGTACCGCTCCGGATACAAACCGCATATCATTAAGTGTGTATTCTGTGCGCGTCATATTGAAAATTATAAGCGGCGCGTAGTGCCAGTATGTATGTGTGCTCATGAATAATTGTGTACCACTCCGGATACAAACCGCATATCATTTAGTGTGTATTCTGTGCGCGCCATATTCAAACTAATAAGCGGCGCATAGTGCCAGTGTGTATGTGTGCTCATGAATAATTGTGTACCACTCCGGATACAAACCGCATATCATTTAGTGTGTATTCTGTGCGCGCCATATTCAAACTAAGAAGCGGCGCATAGTGCTAGTGTGTATGCGTGCTCATGAATAATTGTGTACCACTCCGGATACAAACTGCATATCATTAAGTGTGTATTCTGTGCGCGCCATATTCAAACTAATAAGCGGCGCATAGTGCTAGTGTGTATGTGTGCTCATGAATAATAGTGTACCACTCCGGATACAAACTGCATATCATTAAGTGTGTATTCTGTGCGCGCCATATTCAAACTAATAAGCGGCGCATAGTGCTAGTGTGTATGTGTGCTAATGAATAATAGTGTACCACTCCGGATACAAACCGCATATCATTCAGTGTGTATTCTGTACGCGCCATTTTCAAACCAATAAGCGGCGCGTAGTGCCAGTGTGTGAATGTGTGCTCATAAATATTTGTGTACCACTCCGGATACAAACTGCATATCATTAAGTGTGTATTCTGTGCACGCCATATTCAACTAATAAGCGGCGCGTAGTGCCAGTGTGTGTGTGTGCTCATGAATATTAGTGTACCACTCTGGATACAAACCGCATATCATTCAGTGTGTATTCTGTGCGCGCCATATTCAAACTAATAAGCGGCGCGTAGTGCCAGTGTGTGTATGTGTGCTCATGAATAATTGTGTACCACTCCGGATACAAACTGCATATCATTAAGTGTGTATTCTGTGCGCGTCATATTGAAAATTATAAGCAGCGCGTAGTGTAAGTGTGCGTGTGTGTGCTCATAAATAAAAGTGTACCACTCCGGATACAAACCGCATATCATTAAGTGTGTATTCTGTGCGCGCCATATTCAAACTTATAAGCGGCCCGTAGCGCTAGTGTGTATGTGTGCTCATAAATATTAGTGTACCACTCCGGATACAAACCGCATATCATTCAGTGTGTATTCTGTGCACGCCATATTCAAACCAATAAGCGGCGCGTAGTGCCAGTGTGTGAATGTGTGCTCATAAATAATAGTGTACCACTCCGGATACAAACTGCATATCATTAAGTGTGTATTCTGTGCACGCCATATTCAAACTAATAAGCGGCGCGTAGTGCCAGTGTGTGTGTGTGCTCATAAATATTAGTGTACCACTCCGGATACAAACCGCATATCATTCATTGTGTATTCTGTGCACGCCATATTCAAACTAATAAGCGGCGCGTAGCGCTAGTGTGTATGTGTACTCAGAAAAATTAGTGTACCACTCCGGATACAAACTGCATATCATTAAGTGTGTATTCTGTGCACGCCATATTCAAACTTATAAGCTGCGCGTAGTGCCAGTGTGAATGTGTGCTCATGAATAAAAGTGTACCACTCCGGATACAAACCGCATATCATTCAGTGTGTATTCTGTGCGTGTCATATTGAAAATTATAAGCAGCGCGTAGTGTAAGTGTGCGTGCGTGTGCTCATAAATAATTGTGTACCACTCCGGATACAAACCGCATATCATTAAGTGTGTATTCTGTGCGCGCCAAATTAAAACCAATAAGCGGCGCGTAGTGCCAGTGTGTGTATGTGTGCTCATGTATATTAGTGTACCACTCCGGATACAAACCGCATATCATTCAGTGTGTATTCTGTGCACGCTATATTCAAACCAATAAGCGGCGCGTAGTGCCAGTGTGTGTGTGTGCTCATAAATATTTGTGTACCACTCCGGATACAAACCGCATATCATTAAGTGTGTATTCTGTGCACGCCATATTCAAACTAATCAGCGGCGCGTAGTGCCAGTGTGTGTGTGCTCATGAATAATAGTGTACCACTCCGGATACAAACCGCATATCATTAAGTGTGTATTCTGTGCGCGCCATATTCAAACTAATAAGCGGCGCGTAGTGCCAGTGTGTATGTATGCTCATGAATAATTGTGTACCACTCCGGATACAAACCGCATATCATTAAGTGTGTATTCTGTGCACGCCATATTCAAACCAATAAGCGGCGCGTAGTGCCAGTGTGTGTGTGCTCATGAATAATAGTGTACCACTCCGGATACAAACCGCATATCATTCAGTGTGTATTCTGTGCGCGCCATATTCAAACCAATAAGCGGCGCATAGTGCCAGTGTGTGTGTGTATTTATAAATATTAGTGTACCACTCCGGATACAAACCGCATATCATTCAGTGTGTATTCTGTGCGCGCCATATTCAAACTTATAAGTGGCGCGTAGCTCTTGTGTGTATGTGTACTCATAAATTTTAGTGTACCACTCTGGATACAAACCGCATATCATTAAGTGTGTATTCTGTGCGCGCCATATTCAAACTAATAAGCGGCGCGTAGTGCCAGTGTGTGTATGTGTGCTCATGAATAATAGTGTACCACTCCGGATACAAACTGCATATCATTAAGTGTGTATTATGTGCGCGCCATATTCAAACTAATAAGCGGCGCGTAGTGCCAGTGTGTGTATGTGTGCTCATGTATATTAGTGTACCACTCCGGATACAAACTGCATAAAATTAAGTGTGTATTCTGTGTGCGCCATATTCAAACTAATAAGCAGCGCATAGTGCCAGTGTGTGTGTGCTCATGAATAATAGTGTACCACTCCGGATACAAACCGCATATCATTCAGTGTGTATTCTGTGCGCGCCATATTCAAACCAATAAGCGGCGCATAGTGCCAGTGTGTGTGTGTATTTATAAATATTAGTGTACCACTCCGGATACAAACCGCATATCATTCAGTGTGTATTCTGTGCGCGCCATATTCAAACTTATAAGTGGCGCGTAGCTCTTGTGTGTATGTGTACTCATAAATTTTAGTGTACCACTCTGGATACAAACCGCATATCATTAAGTGTGTATTCTGTGCGCGCCATATTCAAACTAATTAGCGGCGCATAGTGCCAGTGTGTGTGTGTGTGCTCATAAATAATAGTGTACCACTCCGGATACAAACCGCATATCATTCAGTGTGTATTCTGTGCACGCCATATTCAAACCAATAAGCGGCGCGTAGTGCCAGTGTGTGTGTGCTCATGAATAATAGTGTACCACTCCGGATACAAACCGCATATCATTCAGTGTGTATTCTGTGCGCGCCATATTCAAACCAATAAGCGGCGCGTAGTGCCAGTGTGTGTGTGTACTCATAAATATTAGTGTACCACTCCGGATACAAACCGCATATCATTCAGTGTGTATTCTGTGCGCGCCATATTCAAACTTATAAGTGGCGCGTAGCTCTTGTGTGTATGTGTACTCATAAATTTTAGTGTACCACTCTGGATACAAACCGCATATCATTAAGTGTGTATTCTGTGCGCGCCATATTCAAACTAATTAGCGGCGCATAGTGCCAGTGTGTGTGTGTGTGCTCATAAATAATAGTGTACCACTCCGGATACAAACCGCATAACATTCAGTGTGTATTCTGTGCACGCCATATTCAAACCAATAAGCGGCGCGTAGTGCCAGTGTGTGTGTGCTCATGAATAATAGTGTACCACTCCGGATACAAACCGCATATCATTCAGTGTGTATTCTGTGCGCGCCATATTCAAACCAATAAGCGGCGCGTAGTGCCAGTGTGTGTGTGTACTCATAAATATTAGTGTACCACTCCGGATACAAACCGCATATCATTAAGTGTGTATTCTGTGCGCGCCATATTCAAACTAATAAGCGGCGCATAGTGCCAGTGTGTGTATGTGTGCTCATGAATAATAGTGTACCACTCCGGATACAAACTGCATATCATTAAGTGTGTATTCTGTGCGCGCCAAATTCAAACTTACAAGCGGCGCGTAGCGCTAGTGGGTATGTGTGCTCATAAATAATAGTGTACCACTCCGGATACAAACCGCCTATCATTAAGTGTGTATTCTGTGCGCGCCATATTCAAACTAATAAGCGGCGCGTAGTGCCAGTGTGTGTGTGTGTGTATGCTCATGAATGATAGTGTACCACTCCGGATACAAACCGCATATCATTCAGTGTATATTCTGTGCACGCCATATTCAAACCAATAAGCGGCGCGTAGTGCCAGTGTGTGTGTGTGCTCATAAATAATAGTGTACCACTCCGGATACAAACCGCATATCATTAAGTGTGTATTCTGTGCGCGCCATATTCAAACTAATAAGCGGCACGTAGTGCCAGTGTGTGTGTGTGCTCATGAATAATAGTGTACTACTCCGGATACAAACCGCATATCATTAAGTGTGTATTCTGTGCGCGCCAAATTCAAACTAATAAGCGGCGCGTAGTGCCAGTGTGTGTATGTGTGCTCATGTATATTAGTGTACCACTCCGGATACAAACCGCATATCATCAAGTGTGTATTCTGTGCAAGCCATATTCAAACTTACAAGCGACGCGTAGCGCTAGTGTGTATGTGTGCTCATAAATATTAGTGTACCACTCCGGATACAAACCGCATATCATTCAGTGTGTATTCTGTGCGCGCCATATTCAAACCAATAAGCGGCGCGTAGTGCCAGTGTGTGTGTGTACTCATAAATATTAGTGTACCACTCCGGATACAAACCGCATATCATTAAGTGTGTATTCTGTGCGCGCCATATTCAAACTAATAAGCGGCGCGTAGTGCCAGTGTGTGTATGTGTGCTCATGTATATTAGTGTACCACTCCGGATACAAACTGCATGAAATTAAGTGTGTATTCTGTGTGCGCCATATTGAAACTTATAAGCAGCGCGTAGTGCCAGTGTGTGTGTGTGCTCATAAATAATAGTGTACCACTGCGGATACAAACTGCATATAATTAAGTGTGTATTCTGTGAGCGCTATATTCAAACTAATAAGCGGCGCGTAGTGCCAGTGTGTGTATGTGTGCTCATGTATATTAGTGTATCACTCCGGATACAAACTGCATATCATTAAGTGTGTATTATGTGCGCGCCATATTCAAACTTATAAGCGGCGCGTAGTGTCAGTGTGTGTGTGCTCATGAATAATAGTGTACCACTCCGGATACAAACCGCATATAATTAAGTGTGTATTCTGTGCGCGCTATATTCAAACTAATAAGCGGCGCGTAGTGCCAGTGTGTGTGTGTGCTCATGAATATTAGTGTACCACTCTGGATACAAACCGCATATCATTCAGTGTGTATTCTGTGCGCGCCATATTCAAACTAAGAAGCGGCGCATAGTGCTAGTGTGTATGTGTGCTCATGAATAATTGGGTACCACTCCGGATACAAACCGCATATCATTCATTGTGTATTCTGTGCACGCCATATTCAAACTAATAAGCGGCGCGTAGTGCCAGTGTGTGTATGTGTGCTCATGTATATTAGTGTATCACTCCGGATACAAACTGCATATCATTAAGTGTGTATTCTGTGCGCGCCATATTCAAACTAATAAGCGGCGCGTAGTGCCAGTGTGTGTGTGCTCATGAATAATAGTGTACCACTCCGGATACAAACCGCATATAATTAAGTGTGTATTCTGTGCGCGCTATATTCAAACTAATAAGCGGCGCGTAGTGCCAGTGTGTGTGTGTGCTCATAAATATTGGTGTACAGTATCGGACAGAAAGATAGGGCATTGGTTTTTTAACGCACCGTGCACCCGTTGGGCCAAGTTTATGTGTGGTTTGTATGTGTTTGTGTTTGTGTGTGTGTGTATGTGTGTGTGTATGTGTGTTTGTGTGTGTGTGTGTGTGTGTGTGTGTGTGTGTGTATGTGTGTGTGCATGTGTGTGTGTGTGTGTGTGGATGTATGTTTGAATGTGTATTGATGTGTGTGTTTGTTTCACAAGTAGGTCGTTTCGGATAGATTTGTAAGTAGTTTTTTTGTGTTTTGGGTTAGGTTTTCGGTGTGATAAGCAGGACCACCGCCCTCGCGATTAGTGTGTTTTCGATATATTAACAATGTTACGGTCTTCTTTCGCCGTGGTCTTCTGAGGACGTCCGGTTGACTTGCGCGTTTCGGTTGTCCAAGCGCGTTTCAGTTGTCTAAGCACGTTTCGGTTGTCCGAAGCGCGTTTGCCACAAAAGTGCGCGATCGTTCCATTACGAACTCGATCCTTTTGCGCTTAATGCCAGCAGCAGCCATTCGCTTTTACATATGGCGCTGATGATCGGTACAACGTTTACCTCGACCCATTGTTACTAACATTGCTTGCTTGGACCGTCAAGAACGCGCTGGTTAAAAACTTGGACACGGCTGATCCCGTGCTCTGCCTGCGTTCTACTTCTATACGCGATGAACTACATCGTTATGGAGCAGCGAAAACATCGCATGGATAAAAACTATCAACGAGTACGCGAGTAAGCGTCTTCCCTTCAAAATCGAGAAAAGAATACTGCCGCGCTCATGAAACAAAACGCCCATTGAAAAGAACAACTGCGCGCCAGCTCAATGAACGCACAAAGTTTACCATTCGCACACAACGTGCAACGCAGAGATGCACGAAGGCCTTTCAATGGCGTGCACTGGAGAAACACCTGTGAGGGAATGCCGAGTTCATTGCTATTGTGCGTGTGTCCATTTCGCACCGGTGTCGCATTCACATTCATGAAACAGCACACCTGCATTTTCGTCCGAGGAACAAGCGCTGCTGTCGATGCAAACTTTAGTTTTTATCCAAGTGTAAACGCACAATGTTTCACATGATAACACACATAATAAGAATAATTTCAACGCAATATGACATCATGGCAAGCTATGTATTTCAGACACAAACACGCGCACTTGCAAATACACATTAAAAAGCACACTCTCTTTCTACTACTACACACACACACACACACATGCACACACACAGACACACATACATACACACACACACTAATACACACATACACACACACATACACACATACACACACACAAACACAAGTAACGTGGCAAAACAAGTGTACGGTGCATTGAAAAAAAAGGGTCCTATCTTAATGTCCGATACTGTACCACTCCGGATATAAACCGCATATCATTCATTGTGTATTCTGTGCACGCCATATTCAAACCAATAAGCGGCGCGTAGTGCCAGTGTGTGTGTGCTCATGAATAATAGCGTACCACTCCGGATACAAACCGCATATCATTCATTGTGTATTCTGTGCACGCCATATTCAAACTAATAAGCGGCGCGTAGTGCCAGTGTGTGTATGTGTGCTCATGTATATTAGTGTATCACTCCGGATACAAACTGCATATCATTAAGTGTGTATTCTGTGCGCGCCATATTCAAACTAATAAGCGGCGCGTAGCTCTAGTGTGTATGTGTACTCATAAATATTAGTGTACCACTCCGGATACAAACCGCATATCATTAAGTGTGTATTCTGTGCGCGCCATATTCAAACTAATAAGCGGCGCGTAGTGCCAGTGTGTGTGTGTGTGCTCATGAATAATTGTGTACCACTCCGGATACAAACTGCGTATCATTAAGTGTGTATTCTGTGCGCGCCATATTCAAACTAATAAGCGGCGCGTAGCTCTAGTGTGTATGTGTACTCATAAATATTAGTGTACCACTCCGGATACAAACCGCATATCATTAAGTGTGTATTCTGTGCGCGCCATATTCAAACCAATAAGCGGCGCGTAGTGCCAGTGTGTGCTCATAAATATTGGTGTACCACTCCGGATACAAACCGCATATCATTGAGTGTGTATTCTGTGCGCGCCATATTCAAACTAATAAGCAGCGCGTAGCGCTAGTGTGTGTGTCCGTGCTCATGAATAATAGTGTACCACTCCGGATACAAACTGCATATCATTAAGTGAGTATTCTGTGCGCGCCATATTCAAACCAATAAGCGGCGCGTAGTGCCAGTGTGTGTGTGTGTCCTCATAAATATTTGTGTACCACTCCGGATACAAACCGCATATCATTAAGTGTGTATTCTGTGCACGCCATATTTAAACCAATAAGCGGCACGTAGTGCCAGTGTGTGTGTGCTCATGAATAATAGTGTACCACTCCGGATACAAACCGCATATCATTAAGTGTGTATTCTGTGCGCGCCAAATTAAAACCAATAAGCTGCGCGTAGTGCCAGTGTGTGTGTGCTCATGAATAATAGTGTACCACTCCGGATACAAACCGCATATCATTAAGTGTGTATTCTGTGCGCGCCATATTCAAACTTACAAGCGGCGCGTAGCGCTAGTGTATGTGTGTGCTCATAAATATAAGTGTACCACTCCGGATACAAACCGCATATCATTAAGTGTGTATTCTGTGCACGCCATATTCAAACTAATAAGCGGCACGTAGTGCCAGTTTGTGTGTGTGTGTGTTTGCTCATGAATATTAGTGTACCACTCCGGATACAAACCGCATATCATTCAGTGTGTATTCTGTGCGCGCCATATTGAAAATTTTAAGCAGCGCGTAGTGTAAGTAAGCGTGTGTGTGCTCATAAATAAAAGTGTACCACTCCGGATACAAACCGCATATCATTAAGTGTGTATTCTGTGCGCGCCATATTCAAACTAATAAGCGGCGCGTAGCGCTAGTGTGTGTGTGTGCTCATAAATATTAGTGTACCACTCCGGATACAAACTGCATATCATTAAGTGTGTATTCTGTGCGCGCCATATTCAAACTAATAAGCGGCGGGTAGTGCCAGTGTGTATGTGTGCACATGAATAATAGCGTACCACTCCGGATACAAACCGCATATCATTGAGTGTGTATTCTGTGCGCGCCATATTCAAACCAATAAGCGGCGCGTAGTGCCAGTGTGTGTGTGCTCATAAATATTGGTGTACCACTCCGGATACAAACTGCATATCATTAAGTGTGTATTCTGTGCGCGCCATATTCAAACTTACAAGCGGCGCGTAGCGCTAGTGTATGTGTGTGCTCATAAATATAAGTGTACCACTCCGGATACAAACCGCATATCATTGAGTGTGTATTCTGTGCGCGCCATATTCAAACCAATAAGCGGCGCGTAGTGCCAGTGTGTGTGTGTGTCCTCATAAATATTTGTGTACCACTCCGGATACAAACCGCATATCATTAAGTGTGTATTCTGTGCACGCCATATTTAAACCAATAAGCGGCACGTAGTGCCAGTGTGTGTGTGCTCATGAATAATAGTGTACCACTCCGGATACAAACCGCATATCATTAAGTGTGTATTCTGTGCGCGCCAAATTAAAACCAATAAGCTGCGCGTAGTGCCAGTGTGTGTGTGCTCATGAATAATAGTGTACCACTCCGGATACAAACTGCATATCATTAAGTGTGTATTCTGTGCGCGCCATATTCAAACTTACAAGCGGCGCGTAGCGCTAGTGTATGTGTGTGCTCATAAATATAAGTGTACCACTCCGGATACAAACCGCATATCATTGAGTGTGTATTCTGTGCGCGCCATATTCAAACTTACAAGCGGCGCGTAGCGCTAGTGTATGTGTGTGCTCATAAATATAAGTGTACCACTCCGGATACAAACCGCATATCATTAAGTGTGTATTCTGTGCACGCCATATTTAAACCAATAAGCGGCACGTAGTGCCAGTGTGTGTGTGCTCATGAATAATAGTGTACCACTCCGGATACAAACCGCATATCATTAAGTGTGTATTCTGTGCGCGCCAAATTAAAACCAATAAGCTGCGCGTAGTGCCAGTGTGTGTGTGCTCATGAATAATAGTGTACCACTCCGGATACAAACCGCATATCATTGAGTGTGTATTCTGTGCGCGCCATATTCAAACTAATAAGCAGCGCGTAGTGCCAGTGTGTGTGTACTCATGAATAATAGTGTACCACTCCGGATACAAACTGCATATCATTAAGTGTGTATTCTGTGCGCGCCATATTCAAACTTACAAGCGGCGCGTAGCGCTAGTGTATGTGTGTGCTCATAAATATAAGTGTACCACTCCGGATACAAACCGCATATCATTGAGTGTGTATTCTGTGCGCGCCATATTCAAACCAATAAGCGGCGCGTAGTGCCAGTGTGTGTGTGTGTCCTCATAAATATTTGTGTACCACTCCGGATACAAACCGCATATCATTAAGTGTGTATTCTGTGCACGCCATATTTAAACCAATAAGCGGCACGTAGTGCCAGTGTGTGTGTGCTCATGAATAATAGTGTACCACTCCGGATACAAACCGCATATCATTAAGTGTGTATTCTGTGCGCGCCAAATTAAAACCAATAAGCTGCGCGTAGTGCCAGTGTGTGTGTGCTCATGAATAATAGTGTACCACTCCGGATACAAACCGCATATCATTAAGTGTGTATTCTGTGCACGCCATATTCAAACTAATCAGCGGCGCGTAGTGCCAGTGTGTATGTGTGCTCATGAATAAAAGTGTACCACTCCGGATACAAACCGCATATCATTAAGTGTGTATTCTGTGCGCGCCATATTCAAACTAATAAGCGGCACGTAGTGCCAGTGTGTGTGTGTGCTCATGTATATAAGTGTACCACTCAGAATACAAACCGCATATCATTAAGTGTGTATTCTGGGCACGCCATATTCAAACTTATAAGCGGCACGTAGTGCCAGTGTGTGTGTGTGCTCATGTATATAAGTGTACCACTCAGAATACAAACCGCATATCATTAAGTGTGTATTCTGGGCACGCCATATTCAAACTTATAAGCGGCGCGTAGTGCCAGTGTGTGTGTGCTCATGTATAATAGTGTACCACTCCGGATACAAACCGCATATCATTAAGTGTGTATTCTGTGCGCGCCATATTCAAACTAATAAGCGGCGCGTAGCTCTAGTGTGTATGTGTGCTCATGAATAATAGTGTACCACTCCGGATACAAACCGCATATCATTAAGTGTGTATTCTGTGCACGCCATATTCAAACTTATAAGCGGCACGTAGTGCCAGTGTGTGAATGTGTGCTCATAAATATTTGTGTACCACTCCGCATACAAGCCGCATATCATTCAGTGTGTATTCTGTGCGCGCCATATTGAAAATTTTAAGCAGCGCGTAGTGTAAGTAAGCGTGTGTGTGCTCATAAATAAAAGTGTACCACTCCGGATACAAACCGCATATCATTAAGTGTGTATTCTGTGCGCGCCATATTCAAACTAATAAGCGGCGCGTAGCGCTAGTGTGTGTGTGTGCTCATAAATATTAGTGTACCACTCCGGATACAAACTGCATATCATTAAGTGTGTATTCTGTGCGCGCCATATTCAAACTAATAAGCGGCGCGTAGTGCCAGTGTGTGTGTGCTCATGAATAATAGTGTACCACTCCGGATACAAACCGCATATCATTAAGTGTGTATTCTGTGCACGCCATATTCAAACTAATCAGCGGCGCGTAGTGCCAGTGTGTATGTGTGCTCATGAATAAAAGTGTACCACTCCGGATACAAACCGCATATCATTAAGTGTGTATTCTGTGCGCGCCATATTCAAACTAATAAGCGGCACGTAGTGCCAGTGTGTGTGTGTGCTCATGTATATAAGTGTACCACTCAGAATACAAACCGCATATCATTAAGTGTGTATTCTGGGCACGCCATATTCAAACTTATAAGCGGCACGTAGTGCCAGTGTGTGTGTGTGCTCATGTATATAAGTGTACCACTCAGAATACAAACCGCATATCATTAAGTGTGTATTCTGGGCACGCCATATTCAAACTTATAAGCGGCGCGTAGTGCCAGTGTGTGTGTGCTCATGTATAATAGTGTACCACTCCGGATACAAACCGCATATCATTAAGTGTGTATTCTGTGCGCGCCATATTCAAACTAATAAGCGGCGCGTAGCTCTAGTGTGTATGTGTGCTCATGAATAATAGTGTACCACTCCGGATACAAACCGCATATCATTAAGTGTGTATTCTGTGCACGCCATATTCAAACTTATAAGCGGCACGTAGTGCCAGTGTGTGAATGTGTGCTCATAAATATTTGTGTACCACTCCGGATACAAACTGCATATCATTAAGTGTGTATTCTGTGCGCGCCATATTCAAACTTATAAGCGGCGCGTAGCGCTAGTGTGTATGTGTACTCAAAAATATTAGTGTACCACTCCGGATACAAACTGCATATCATTCAGTGTGTATTCTGTGCACGCCATATTCAAACCAATAAGCGGCGCGTAGTGCCAGCGTGTGTGTGCTCATGAATAATAGTGTATCACTCCGGATACAAACCGCATATCATTCAGTGTGTATTCTGTGCACGCCATATTCAAACTTATAAGCGGCACGTAGTGCCAGTGTGTGAATGTGTGCTCATAAATATTAGTGTACCACTCCGGATACAAACTGCATATCATTAAGTGTGTATTCTGTGCGCGCCATATTCAAACTTATAAGCGGCGCGTAGCGCTAGTGTGTATGTGTACTCAAAAATATTAGTGTACCACTCCGGATACAAACTGCATATCATTCAGTGTGTATTCTGTGCACGCCATATTCAAACCAATAAGGGGCGCGTAGTGCCAGCGTGTGTGTGCTCATGAATAATAGTGTATCACTCCGGATACAAACCGCATATCATTCAGTGTGTATTCTGTGCACGCCATATTCAAACTTATAAGCGGCACGTAGTGCCAGTGTGTGAATGTGTGCTCATAAATATAAGTGTACCACTCCGGATACAAACTGCATATCATTAAGTGTGTATTCTGTGCGCGTCATATTGAAAATTATAAGCAGCGCGTAGTGTAAGTGTGTGTGTGTGTGCTCATAAATATTAGTGTACCACTCCGGATACAAACTGCATATCATTAAGTGTGTATTCTGTGCGCGCCATATTCAAACTTATAAGCGGCGCGTAGCTCTAGTGTGTATGTGTACTCAAAAATATTAGTGTACCACTCCGGATACAAACCGCATATCATTAAGTGTGTATTCTGTGCGCGCCATATTCAAACTAATAAGCGGCGCGTAGCTCTAGTGTGTATGTGTGCTCATGAATAATAGTGTATCACTCCGGATACAAACCGCATATCATTAAGTGTGTATTCTGTGCGCGTCATATTGAAAATTATAAGCAGCGCGTAGTGTAAGTGAGCGTGTGTGCTCATAAATATTAGTCTACCACTCCGGATACAAACCGCATATCATTAAGTGTGTATTCTGTGCACGCCATATTCAAACTTATAAGCGGCACGTAGTGCCAGTGTGTGAATGTGTGCTCATAAATATTAGTGTACCACTCCGGATACAAACTGCATATCATTAAGTGTGTATTCTGTGCGCGCCATATTCAAACTTATAAGCGGCGCGTAGCTCTAGTGTGTATGTGTACTCAAAAATATTAGTGTACCACTCCGGATACAAACTGCATATCATTCAGTGTGTATTCTGTGCACGCCATATTCAAACTTATAAGCGGCACGTAGTGCCAGTGTGTGAATGTGTGCTCATAAATATTAGTGTACCACTCCGGATACAAACTGCATATCATTAAGTGTGTATTCTGTGCGCGCCATATTCAAACTTATAAGCGGCGCGTAGCGCTAGTGTGTATGTGTACTCAAAAATATTAGTGTACCACTCCGGATACAAACTGCATATCATTCAGTGTGTATTCTGTGCACGCCATATTCAAACCAATAAGGGGCGCGTAGTGCCAGCGTGTGTGTGCTCATGAATAATAGTGTATCACTCCGGATACAAACCGCATATCATTCAGTGTGTATTCTGTGCACGCCATATTCAAACTTATAAGCGGCACGTAGTGCCAGTGTGTGAATGTGTGCTCATAAATATAAGTGTACCACTCCGGATACAAACTGCATATCATTAAGTGTGTATTCTGTGCGCGTCATATTGAAAATTATAAGCAGCGCGTAGTGTAAGTGTGTGTGTGTGTGCTCATAAATAAAAGTGTACCACTCCGGATACAAACCGCATATCATTAAGTGTGTATTCTGTGCGCGCCATATTCAAACTAATAAGCGGCGCGTAGCTCTAGTGTGTATGTGTGCTCATAAATAATTGTGTACCACTCCGGATACAAACTGCATATCATTAAGTGTGTATTCTGTGCACGCCATATTCAAACTTATAAGCGGCACGTAGTGCCAGTGTGTGAATGTGTGCTCATAAATATTAGTGTACCACTCCGGATACAAACTGCATATCATTAAGTGTGTATTCTGTGCGCGTCATATTGAAAATTATAAGCAGCGCGTAGTGTAAGTGAGCGTGTGTGCTCATAAATATTAGTGTACCACTCCGGATACAAACCGCATATCATTAAGTGTGTATTCTGTGCGCGCCATATTGAAAATTATAAGCAGCGCGTAGTGTCTGTGTGTATGTGTGCGTGTGTGTGCTCATAAATAATAGTGTACCACTCCAAATACAAACAGCATATCATTAAGTGTGTATTCTGTGCACGCCATATTCAAACTAATAAGCGGCGCGTCGTGTCAGTGTGTATGTGTGCTCATAAATATTAGTGTACCACTCCGGATACAAACCGCATATCATTAAGTGTGTATTCTGTGCGCGCCATATTCAAACTTATAAGCGGCGCGTAGTGCCAGTGTGTGTGTGCTCATGTATAATAGTGTACCACTCCGGATACAAACCGCATATCATTAAGTGTGTATTCTGTGCGCGCCATATTCAAACTAATAAGCGGCGCATAGCTCTAGTGTGTATGTGTACTCATAAATATTAGTGTACCACTCCGGATACAAACCGCATATCATTAAGTGTGTATTCTGTGCGCGCCATATTCAAACTAATAAGCGGCGCGTAGCTCTAGTGTGTATGTGTACTCATAAATATTAGTGTACCACTCCGGATACAAACCGCATATCATTAAGTGTGTATTCTGTGCACGCCATATTCAAACCAATAAGCGGCGCGTAGTGCCAGTGTGAGTGTGTGATCATGAATAATAGTGTACTACTCCGGATACAAACCGCATATCATTAAGTGTGTAATCTGTGCTCGCCAAATTCAAACTAATAAGCGGCGCGTAGTGCCAGTGTGTGTATGTGTGCTCATGTATAATAGTGTACCACTCCGGATACAAACCGCATATCATTAAGTGTGTATTCTGTGCGCGCCATATTCAAACTAATAAGCGGCGCGTAGTGCCAGTGTGTGTGTGCTCATGAATAATAGTGTACCACTCCGGATACAAACCGCATATCATTCAGTGTGTATTCTGTGCGCGCCATATTCAAACTAATAAGCGGCGCGTAGCTCTAGTGTGTATGTGTACTCATAAATATTAGTGTACCACTCCGGATACAAACCGCATATCATTAAGTGTGTATTCTGTGCGCGCCATATTCAAACTAATAAGCGGCGCGTAGCTCTAGTGTGTATGTGTACTCATAAATATTAGTGTACCACTCCGGATACAAACCGCATATCATTAAGTGTGTATTCTGTGCACGCCATATTCAAACCAATAAGCGGCGCGTAGTGCCAGTGTGTGTGTGTGCTCATGAATAATAGTGTACTACTCCGGATACAAACCGCATATCATTAAGTGTGTATTCTGTGCTCACCAAATTCAAACTAATAAGCGGCGCGTAGTGCCAGTGTGTGTATGTGTGCTCATGTATAATAGTGTACCACTCCGGATACAAACCGCATATCATTAAGTGTGTATTCTGTGCACGCCATATTCAAACTTATAAGCGGCGCGTAGTGCCAGTGTGTGTGTGCTCATGTATAATAGTGTACCACTCCGGATACAAACCGCATATCATTAAGTGTGTATTCTGTGCGCGCCATATTCAAACTAATAAGCGGCGCGTAGCTCTAGTGTGTATTTGTACTCATAAATATTAGTGTACCACTCCTGATACAAACCGCATATCATTAAGTGTGTATTCTGTGCGCGCCATATTCAAACTAATAAGCGGCGCGTAGCTCTAGTGTGTATGTGTACTCATAAATATTAGTGTACCACTCCGGATACAAACCGCATATCATTAAGTGTGTATTCTGTGCACGCCATATTCAAACTTATAAGCGGCGCGTAGTGCCAGTGTGTGTGTGTGCTCATGAATATTAGTGTACCACTCCGGATACAAACTGCATATCATTAAGTGAGTATTCTGTGCACGCCATATTCAAACTAATAAGCGGCGCGTCGTGTCAGTGTGTGTGTGTGCTCATAAATATTTGTGTACCACTCCGGATACAAACCGCATATCATTAAGTGTGTATTCTGTGCGCGCCATATTCAATCTAATAAGCGGCGCGTAGTGCCAGTGTGTGTGTGCTCATGTATAATAGTGTACCACTCCGGATACAAACCGCATATCATTAAGTGTGTATTCTGTGCGCGCCATATTCAAACTAATAAGCGGCGCGTAGCTCTAGTGTGTATGTGTGCTCATAAATATTAGTGTACCACTCCGGATACAAACCGCATATCATTAAGTGTGTATTCTGTGCGCGCCATATTCAAACAAATAAGCGGCGCATAGTGCCAGTGTGTGTGTGTCCTCATAAATATTAGTGTACCACTCCGGATACAAACCGCATATCATTCAGTGTGTATTCTGTGCGCGCCATATTCAAACTTATAAGCGGCGCGTAGTGCCAGTGTGTATATGTGTGCTCATGTATATTAGTGTACCACTCCGGATACAAACTGCATATCATTCAGTGTGTATTCTGTGCGCGCCATATTGAAAATTATAAGCAGCGCGTAGTGCCAGTGTGTGTGTGCTCATGAATAATAGTGTATCACTCCGGATACAAACCGCATATCATTCAGTGTGTATTCTGTGCACGCCATATTCAAACTTATAAGCGGCACGTAGTGCCAGTGTGTGAATGTGTGCTCATAAATATTTGTGTACCACTCCGGATACAAACTGCATATCATTAAGTGTGTATTCTGTGCGCGTCATATTGAAAATTATAAGCAGCGCGTAGTGTAAGTGTGTGTGTGTGTGCTCATAAATATTAGTGTACCACTCCGGATACAAACCGCATATCATTAAGTGTGTATTCTGTGCACGCCATATTAAAACTAATAAGCGGCGCGTAGTGCTAGTGTGTGTGTGTGCTCATGAATATAAGTGTACCACTCCGGATACAAACTGCATATCATTAAGTGTGTATTCTGTGCGCGCCATATTGAAATTTATAAGCGGCGCGTAGCGCTAGTGTGTGTGTATGCTCATAAATATTTGTGTACCACTCCGGATACAAACTGCATATCATTAAGTGTGTATTCTGTGCACGCCATATTCAAACTAATAAGCGGTGCGTAGTGCCAGTGTGTGTGTGTGCTCATGAATATTAGTGTACCACTCCGGATACAAACTGCATATCATTCAGTGTGTATTCTGTGCACGCCATATTCAAACTAATAAGCGGCGCGTAGTGCCAGTGTGTGTGTGTGCTCATGAATATAAGTGTACCACTCCGGATACAAACTGCATATCATTAAGTGTGTATTCTGTGCGCGCCATATTCAAACTTATAAGCGGCACGTAGCGCTAGTGTGTATGGGTACTCAAAAATATTAGTGTACCACTCCGGATACAAACTGCATATCATTAAGTGTGTATTCTGTGCACGCCATATTCAAACTAATAAGCGGCGCGTAGTGCCAGTGTGTGTGTGTGCTCATGAATATTAGTGTACCACTCCGGATACAAACTGCATATCATTAAGTGTGTATTCTGTGCACGCCATATTCAAACTTATAAGCGGCACGTAGTGCCAGTGTGTGAATGTGTGCTCATAAATATTAGTGTACCACTCCGGATACAAACTGCATATCATTAAGTGTGTATTCTGTGCACGCCATATTCAAACTTATAAGCGGCACGTAGTGCCAGTGTGTGAATGTGTGCTCATAAATATTAGTGTACCACTCCGGATACAAACTGCATATCATTTAGTGTGTATTCTGTTCACGCCATATTCAAACTAATAAGCGGCGCGTAGTGCCAGTGTGAGTGTGTGCTCATGAATATTAGTGTACCACTCCGGATACAAACTGCATATCATTAAGTGTGTATTCTGTGCACGCCATATTCAAACTTATAAGCGGCTCGTAGTGCCAGAATGTGAATGTGTGCTCATAAATATTAGTGTACCACTCCGGATACAAACTGCATATCATTCAGTGTGTATTCTGTGCACGCCATTTTCAAACCAATAAGCGGCACGTAGTGCCAGTGTGTGAATGTGTGCTCATGAATATTAGTATACCACTCCGGATACAAACTGCATATCATTAAGTGTGTATTCTGTGCACGCCATATTCAAACTTATAAGCGGCACGTAGTGCCAGTGTGTGAATGTGTGCTCATAAATATTAGTGTACCACTCCGGATACAAACTGCATATCATTAAGTGTGTATTCTGTGCACGCCATATTCAAACTAATAAGCGGCGCGTAGTGCCAGTGTGTGTGTGTGCTCATTAATATTAGTGTACCACTCCGGATACAAACTGCATATCATTAAGTGTGTATTCTGTGCACGCCATATTCAAACTTATAAGCGGCACGTAGTGCCAGTGTGTGAATGTGTGCTCATAAATATTAGTGTACCACTCCGGATACAAACTGCATATCATTCAGTGTGTATTCTGTGCGCGCCATATTCAAACTAAGAAGCGGCGCATAGTGCTAGTGTGTATGTGTGCTCATAAATATTAGTGTACCACTCCGGATACAAACTGCATATCATTAAGTGTGTATTCTGTGCGCGCCATATTCAAACTAAGAAGCGGCGCATAGTGCTAGTGTGTATGTGTGCTCATAAATATTAGTGTACCACTCCGGATACAAACTGCATATCATTAAGTGTGTATTCTGTGCGCGCCATATTCAAACTAAGAAGCGGCGCATAGTGCTAGTGTGTATGTGTGCTCATGAATAATAGTGTATCACTCCGGATACAAACTGCATATCATTCAGTGTGTATTATGTGCGCGCCATATTCAAACTAAGAAGCGGCGCATAGCTCTAGTGTGTATGTGTGCTCATGAATAATAGTGTACCACTCCGGATACAAACTGCATATCATTAAGTGTGTATTCTGTGCACGCCATATTCAAACTTATAAGCGGCGCGTAGTGCCAGTGTGTGTGTGTGCTCATGAATATTAGTGTACCACTCCGGATACAAACTGCATATCATTAAGTGTGTATTCTGTGCACGCCATATTCAAACTTATAAGCGGCACGTAGTGCCAGTGTGTGAATGTGTGCTCATAAATATTAGTGTACCACTCCGGATACAAACTGCATATCATTAAGTGTGTATTCTGTGCACGCCATATTCAAACTAATAAGCGGCGCGTAGTGCCAGTGTGTGTGTGTGCTCATGAATATTAGTGTACCACTCCGGATACAAACTGCATATCATTAAGTGTGTATTCTGTGCACGCCATATTCAAACTTATAAGCGGCACGTAGTGCCAGTGTGTGAATGTGTGCTCATAAATATTAGTGTACCACTCCGGATACAAACTGCATATCATTCAGTGTGTATTCTGTGCGCGCCATATTCAAACTAAGAAGCGGCGCATAGTGCTAGTGTGTATGTGTGCTCATAAATATTAGTGTACCACTCCGGATACAAACTGCATATCATTAAGTGTGTATTCTGTGCGCGCCATATTCAAACTAAGAAGCGGCGCATAGTGCTAGTGTGTATGTGTGCTCATAAATATTAGTGTACCACTCCGGATACAAACTGCATATCATTAAGTGTGTATTCTGTGCGCGCCATATTCAAACTAAGAAGCGGCGCATAGTGCTAGTGTGTATGTGTGCTCATGAATAATAGTGTATCACTCCGGATACAAACTGCATATCATTCAGTGTGTATTATGTGCGCGCCATATTCAAACTAAGAAGCGGCGCATAGCTCTAGTGTGTATGTGTGCTCATGAATAATAGTGTATCACTCCGGATACAAACCGCATATCATTAAGTGTGTATTCTGTGCGCGCCATATTCAAACTAATAAGCGGCGCGTGAATAATTGTGTACCACTCCGGATACAAACCGCATATCATTAAGTGTGTATTCTGTGCGCGCCATATTCAAACTAAGAAGCGGCGCATAGTGCTAGTGTGTATGTGTGCTCATGAATAATTGTGTACCACTCCGGATACAAACTGCATATCATTAAGTGTGTATTCTGTGCGCGCCATATTCAAACTAATAAGCGGCACGTAGTGCTAGTCTGTATGTGTGCTCATGAATAATAGTGTATCACTCCGGATACAAACTGCATATCATTAAGTGTGTATTCTGTGCACGCCATATTGAAAATTATAAGCAGCGCGTAGTGTAAGTGTGCGTGTGTGTGCTCATAAATAAAAGTGTACCACTCCGGATACAAACTGCATATCATTAAGTGTGTATTCTGTGCGCGCCATATTCAAACTTATAAGCGGCACGTAGTGCCAGTGTGTGTGTGCTCATGAATAATAGTGTACCACTCCGGATACAAACCGCATATCATTAAGTGTGTATTCTGTGCGCGCCATATTCAAACTAATAAGCGGCGCGTCGTGTCAGTGTGTGTGTGTGCTCATAAATATTTGTGTACCACTCCGGATACAAACCGCATATCATTAAGTGTGTATTCTGTGCGCGCCATATTCAATCTAATAAGCGGCGCGTAGTGCCAGTGTGTGTGTGCTCATGTATAATAGTGTACCACTCCGGATACAAACCGCATATCATTAAGTGTGTATTCTGTGCGCGCCATATTCAAACTAATAAGCGGCGCGTAGCTCTAGTGTGTATGTGTGCTCATAAATATTAGTGTACCACTCCGGATACAAACCGCATATCATTAAGTGTGTATTCTGTGCGCGCCATATTCAAACAAATAAGCGGCGCATAGTGCCAGTGTGTGTGTGTCCTCATAAATATTAGTGTACCACTCCGGATACAAACCGCATATCATTCAGTGTGTATTCTGTGCGCGCCATATTCAAACTTATAAGCGGCGCGTAGTGCCAGTGTGTGTATGTGTGCTCATGTATATTAGTGTACCACTCCGGATACAAACTGCATATCATTCAGTGTGTATTCTGTGCGCGCCATATTGAAAATTATAAGCAGCGCGTAGTGCCAGTGTGTGTGTGCTCATGAATAATAGTGTATCACTCCGGATACAAACCGCATATCATTCAGTGTGTATTCTGTGCACGCCATATTCAAACTTATAAGCGGCACGTAGTGCCAGTGTGTGAATGTGTGCTCATAAATATTTGTGTACCACTCCGGATACAAACTGCATATCATTAAGTGTGTATTCTGTGCGCGTCATATTGAAAATTATAAGCAGCGCGTAGTGTAAGTGTGTGTGTGTGTGCTCATAAATATTAGTGTACCACTCCGGATACAAACTGCATATCATTGAGTGTGTATTCTGTGCACGCCATATTCAAACTAATAAGCGGCGCGTAGTGCTAGTGTGTATGTGTGCTCATGAATAATTGTGTACCACTCCGGATACAAACTGCATAACATTTACGTGTGTATTCTGTGCGCGCCATATTCAAACCAATAAGCGGCGCGTAGTGCCAGTGTTTGTGTGTGCTCATAAATATTTGTGTACCACTCCGGATACAAACCGCATATCATTAAGTGTGTATTCTGTGCACGCCATATTCAAACTAATAAGCGGCGCGTAGTGCTAGTGTGTGTGTGTGCTCATGAATAATAGTGTACCACTCCGGATACAAACTGCATATCATTAAGTGTGTATTCTGTGCGCGCCATATTGAAATTTATAAGCGGCGCGTAGTGCCAGTGTGTGTGTATGCTCATAAATATTTGTGTACCACTCCGGATACAAACTGCATATCATTAAGTGTGTATTCTGTGCACGCCATATTCAAACTAATAAGCGGTGCGTAGTGCCAGTGTGTGTGTGTGCTCATGAATATTAGTGTACCACTCCGGATACAAACTGCATATCATTCAGTGTGTATTCTGTGCACGCCATATTCAAACTAATAAGCGGCGCGTAGTGCCAGTGTGTGTGTGTGCTCATGAATATAAGTGTACCACTCCGGATACAAACTGCATATCATTAAGTGTGTATTCTGTGCGCGCCATATTCAAACTTATAAGCGGCACGTAGCGCTAGTGTGTATGGGTACTCAAAAATATTAGTGTACCACTCCGGATACAAACTGCATATCATTAAGTGTGTATTCTGTGCACGCCATATTCAAACTAATAAGCGGCGCGTAGTGCCAGTGTGTGTGTGTGCTCATGAATATTAGTGTACCACTCCGGATACAAACTGCATATCATTAAGTGTGTATTCTGTGCACGCCATATTCAAACTTATAAGCGGCACGTAGTGCCAGTGTGTGAATGTGTGCTCATAAATATTAGTGTACCACTCCGGATACAAACTGCATATCATTAAGTGTGTATTCTGTGCACGCCATATTCAAACTTATAAGCGGCACGTAGTGCCAGTGTGTGAATGTGTGCTCATAAATATTAGTGTACCACTCCGGATACAAACTGCATATCATTTAGTGTGTATTCTGTGCACGCCATATTCAAACTAATAAGCGGCGCGTAGTGCCAGTGTGAGTGTGTGCTCATGAATATTAGTGTACCACTCCGGATACAAACTGCATATCATTAAGTGTGTATTCTGTGCACGCCATATTCAAACTTATAAGCGGCTCGTAGTGCCAGAATGTGAATGTGTGCTCATAAATATTAGTGTACCACTCCGGATACAAACTGCATATCATTCAGTGTGTATTCTGTGCACGCCATTTTCAAACCAATAAGCGGCACGTAGTGCCAGTGTGTGAATGTGTGCTCATGAATATTAGTATACCACTCCGGATACAAACTGCATATCATTAAGTGTGTATTCTGTGCACGCCATATTCAAACTTATAAGCGGCACGTAGTGCCAGTGTGTGAATGTGTGCTCATAAATATTAGTGTACCACTCCGGATACAAACTGCATATCATTAAGTGTGTATTCTGTGCGCGCCATATTCAAACTAAGAAGCGGCGCATAGTGCTAGTGTGTATGTGTGCTCATGAATAATAGTGTATCACTCCGGATACAAACTGCATATCATTAAGTGTGTATTCTGTGCGCGCCATATTCAAACTAAGAAGCGGCGCATAGTGCTAGTGTGTATGTGTGCTCATAAATATTAGTGTACCACTCCGGATACAAACTGCATATCATTAAGTGTGTATTCTGTGCGCGCCATATTCAAACTAAGAAGCGGCGCATAGTGCTAGTGTGTATGTGTGCTCATGAATAATAGTGTATCACTCCGGATACAAACTGCATATCATTCAGTGTGTATTATGTGCGCGCCATATTCAAACTAAGAAGCGGCGCATAGCTCTAGTGTGTATGTGTGCTCATGAATAATAGTGTACCACTCCGGATACAAACTGCATATCATTAAGTGTGTATTCTGTGCACGCCATATTCAAACTTATAAGCGGCGCGTAGTGCCAGTGTGTGTGTGTGCTCATGAATATTAGTGTACCACTCCGGATACAAACTGCATATCATTAAGTGTGTATTCTGTGCACGCCATATTCAAACTTATAAGCGGCACGTAGTGCCAGTGTGTGAATGTGTGCTCATAAATATTAGTGTACCACTCCGGATACAAACTGCATATCATTAAGTGTGTATTCTGTGCACGCCATATTCAAACTAATAAGCGGCGCGTAGTGCCAGTGTGTGTGTGTGCTCATGAATATTAGTGTACCACTCCGGATACAAACTGCATATCATTAAGTGTGTATTCTGTGCACGCCATATTCAAACTTATAAGCGGCACGTAGTGCCAGTGTGTGAATGTGTGCTCATAAATATTAGTGTACCACTCCGGATACAAACTGCATATCATTAAGTGTGTATTCTGTGCACGCCATATTCAAACTTATAAGCGGCACGTAGTGCCAGTGTGTGAATGTGTGCTCATAAATATTAGTGTACCACTCCGGATACAAACTGCATATCATTTAGTGTGTATTCTGTGCACGCCATATTCAAACTAATAAGCGGCGCGTAGTGCCAGTGTGAGTGTGTGCTCATGAATATTAGTGTACCACTCCGGATACAAACTGCATATCATTAAGTGTGTATTCTGTGCGCGCCATATTCAAACTAAGAAGCGGCGCATAGTGCTAGTGTGTATGTGTGCTCATAAATATTAGTGTACCACTCCGGATACAAACTGCATATCATTAAGTGTGTATTCTGTGCGCGCCATATTCAAACTAAGAAGCGGCGCATAGTGCTAGTGTGTATGTGTGCTCATAAATATTAGTGTACCACTCCGGATACAAACTGCATATCATTCAGTGTGTATTATGTGCGCGCCATATTCAAACTAAGAAGCGGCGCATAGCTCTAGTGTGTATGTGTGCTCATGAATAATAGTGTATCACTCCGGATACAAACCGCATATCATTAAGTGTGTATTCTGTGCGCGCCATATTCAAACTAATAAGCGGCGCGTGAATAATTGTGTACCACTCCGGATACAAACCGCATATCATTAAGTGTGTATTCTGTGCGCGCCATATTCAAACTAAGAAGCGGCGCATAGTGCTAGTGTGTATGTGTGCTCATGAATAATTGTGTACCACTCCGGATACAAACTGCATATCATTAAGTGTGTATTCTGTGCACGCCATATTGAAAATTATAAGCAGCGCGTAGTGTAAGTGTGCGTGTGTGTGCTCATAAATAAAAGTGTACCACTCCGGATACAAACTGCATATCATTAAGTGTGTATTCTGTGCGCGCCATATTCAAACTTATAAGCGGCACGTAGTGCCAGTGTGTGTGTGCTCATGAATAATAGTGTACCACTCCGGATACAAACCGCATATCATTAAGTGTGTATTCTGTGCGCGCCATATTCAAACCAATAAGCGGCTCGTAGTGCCAGTGTGTGTGTGCTCATGAATAATAGTGTACCACTCCGGATACAAACTGCATATCATTAAGTGTGTATTCTGTGCGCGCCATATTCAAACTAAGAAGCGTCGCGTCGTGTCAGTGTGTGTGTGTGTGCTCATAAATATTTGTGTACCACTCCGGATACAAACCGCATATCATTAAGTGTGTATTCTGTGCGCGCCATATTCAAACTAAGAAGCGGCGCATAGTGCTAGTGTGTATGTGTGCTCATGAATAATTGTGTACCACTCCGGATACAAACCGCATATCATTAAGTGTGTATTCTGTGCGCGCCATATTCAAACTAAGAAGCGGCGCATAGTGCTAGTGTGTATGTGTGCTCATGAATAATTGAGTACCACTCCGGATACAAACTGCATATCATTAAGTGTGTATTCTGTGCACGCCATATTGAAAATTATAAGCAGCGCGTAGTGTAAGTGTGCGTGTGTGTGCTCATAAATAAAAGTGTACCACTCCGGATACAAACTGCATATCATTAAGTGTGTATTCTGTGCGCGCCATATTCAAACTTATAAGCGGCACGTAGTGCCAGTGTGTGTGTGCTCATGAATAATAGTGTACCACTCCGGATACAAACCGCATATCATTAAGTGTGTATTCTGTGCGCGCCATATTCAAACCAATAAGCGGCTCGTAGTGCCAGTGTGTGTGTGCTCATGAATAATAGTGTACCACTCCGGATACAAACTGCATATCATTAAGTGTGTATTCTGTGCGCGCCATATTCAAACTAAGAAGCGTCGCGTCGTGTCAGTGTGTGTGTGTGTGCTCATAAATATTTGTGTACCACTCCGGATACAAACCGCATATCATTAAGTGTGTATTCTGTGCACGCCATATTCAAACTAATAAGCGGCGCGTAGTGCCAGTGTGTGTGTGCTCATGTATAATAGTGTACCACTCCGGATACAAACTGCATATCATTAAGTGTGTATTCTGTGCGCGCCATATTCAAACTTATAAGCGGCGCGTAGTGTCAGTGTGTGTGTGTGTGCTCATAAATATTTGTGTACCACTCCGGATACAAACCGCATATCATTAAGTGTGTATTCTGTGCGCGCCATATTCAAACTAATAAGCGGCGCGTAGTGCTAGTGTGTTTGTGTGCTCATGAATAATTGTGTACCACTCCGGATACAAACTGCATATCATTAAGTGTGTATTCTGTGCGCGCCATATTCAAACTTATAAGCGGCACGTAGTGCCAGTGTGTGTGTGCTCATGAATAATAGTGTACCACTCCGGATACAAACCGCATATCATTAAGTGTGTATTCTGTGCGCGCCATATTCAAACCAATAAGCGGCTCGTAGTGCCAGTGTGTGTGTGCTCATGAATAATTGTGTACCACTCCGGATACAAACCGCATATCATTCAGTGTGTATTCTGTGCGCGCCATATTCAAACTAAGAAGCGTCGCGTCGTGTCAGTGTGTGTGTGTGCTCATAAATATTTGTGTACCACTCCGGATACAAACCGCATATCATTAAGTGTGTATTCTGTGCACGCCATATTCAAACTTATAAGCGGCGCGTAGTGCCAGTGTGTGTGTGCTCATGTATAATAGTGTACCACTCCGGATACAAACCGCATATCATTAAGTGTGTATTCTGTGCGCGCCATATTCAAACTAATAAGCGGCGCGTAGCTCTAGTGTGTATGTGTACTCATAAATATTAGTGTACCACTCCGGATACAAACCGCATATCATTCAGTGTGTATTCTGTGCACGCCATATTCAAACCAATAAGCGGCGCGTAGTGCCAGTGTGTGTGTGTGCTCATGAATAATAGTGTACCACTCCGGATACAAACCGCATATCATTAAGTGTGTATTCTGTGCACGCCATATTCAAACTTATAAGCGGCACGTAGTGCCAGTGTGTGTGTGCTCATGAATAATAGTGTACCACTCCGGATACAAACTGCATATCATTAAGTGTGTATTCTGTGCGCGCCATATTCAAACTTATAAGCGGCGCGTAGTGTCAGTGTGTGTGTGTGTGCTCATAAATATTTGTGTACCACTCCGGATACAAACCGCATATCATTAAGTGTGTATTCTGTGCGCGCCATATTCAAACTAAGAAGCGGCGCATAGTGCTAGTGTGTATGTGTGATCATGAATAATTGTGTACCACTCCGGATACAAACTGCATATCATTAAGTGTGTATTCTGTGCACGCCATACTGAAAATTATAAGCAGCGCGTAGTGTAAGTGTGCGTGTGTGTGCTCATAAATAAAAGTGTACCACTCCGGATACAAACTGCATATCATTAAGTGTGTATTCTGTGCGCGCCATATTCAAACTTATAAGCGGCACGTAGTGCCAGTGTGTGTGTGCTCATGAATAATAGTGTACCACTCCGGATACAAACTGCATATCATTAAGTGTGTATTCTGTGCGCGCCATATTCAAACTTATAAGCGGCGCGTAGTGTCAGTGTGTGTGTGTGTGCTCATAAATATTTGTGTACCACTCCGGATACAAACCGCATATCATTAAGTGTGTATTCTGTGCGCGCCATATTCAAACTAAGAAGCGGCGCATAGTGCTAGTGTGTATGTGTGCTCATGAATAATTGTGTACCACTCCGGATACAAACTGCATATCATTAAGTGTGTATTCTGTGCACGCCATATTGAAAATTATAAGCAGCGCGTAGTGTAAGTGTGCGTGTGTGTGCTCATAAATAAAAGTGTACCACTCCGGATACAAACTGCATATCATTAAGTGTGTATTCTGTGCGCGCCATATTCAAACTTATAAGCGGCACGTAGTGCCAGTGTGTGTGTGCTCATGAATAATAGTGTACCACTCCGGATACAAACCGCATATCATTAAGTGTGTATTCTGTGCACGCCATATTCAAACCAATAAGCGGCTCGTAGTGCCAGTGTGTGTGTGCTCATGAATAATAGTGTACCACTCCGGATACAAACTGCATATCATTAAGTGTGTATTCTGTGCGCGCCATATTCAAACTAAGAAGCGTCGCGTCGTGTCAGTGTGTGTGTGTGTGCTCATAAATATTTGTGTACCACTCCGGATACAAACCGCATATCATTAAGTGTGTATTCTGTGCACGCCATATTCAAACTTATAAGCGGCGCGTAGTGCCAGTGTGTGTGTGCTCATGTATAATAGTGTACCACTCCGGATACAAACTGCATATCATTAAGTGTGTATTCTGTGCGCGCCATATTCAAACTTATAAGCGGCGCGTAGTGTCAGTGTGTGTGTGTGTGCTCATAAATATTTGTGTACCACTCCGGATACAAACCGCATATCATTAAGTGTGTATTCTGTGCGCGCCATATTCAAACTAATAAGCGGCGCGTAGTGCTAGTGTGTTTGTGTGCTCATGAATAATTGTGTACCACTCCGGATACAAACTGCATATCATTAAGTGTGTATTCTGTGCACGCCATATTGAAAATTATAAGCAGCGCGTAGTGTAAGTGTGCGTGTGTGTGCTCATAAATAAAAGTGTACCACTCCGGATACAAACTGCATATCATTAAGTGTGTATTCTGTGCGCGCCATATTCAAACTTATAAGCGGCACGTAGTGCCAGTGTGTGTGTGCTCATGAATAATAGTGTACCACTCCGGATACAAACCGCATATCATTAAGTGTGTATTCTGTGCGCGCCATATTCAAACCAATAAGCGGCTCGTAGTGCCAGTGTGTGTGTGCTCATGAATAATAGTGTACCACTCCGGATACAAACTGCATATCATTAAGTGTGTATTCTGTGCGCGCCATATTCAAACTAAGAAGCGTCGCGTCGTGTCAGTGTGTGTGTGTGTGCTCATGAATAATAGTGTACCACTCCGGATACAAACCGCATATCATTAAGTGTGTATTCTGTGCACGCCATATTCAAACTTATAAGCGGCACGTAGTGCCAGTGTGTGTGTGCTCATGAATAATAGTGTACCACTCCGGATACAAACTGCATATCATTAAGTGTGTATTCTGTGCGCGCCATATTCAAACTTATAAGCGGCGCGTAGTGTCAGTGTGTGTGTGTGTGCTCATAAATATTTGTGTACCACTCCGGATACAAACCGCATATCATTAAGTGTGTATTCTGTGCGCGCCATATTCAAACTAAGAAGCGGCGCATAGTGCTAGTGTGTATGTGTGCTCATGAATAATTGTGTACCACTCCGGATACAAACTGCATATCATTAAGTGTGTATTCTGTGCACGCCATATTGAAAATTATAAGCAGCGCGTAGTGTAAGTGTGCGTGTGTGTGCTCATAAATAAAAGTGTACCACTCCGGATACAAACTGCATATCATTAAGTGTGTATTCTGTGCGCGCCATATTCAAACTTATAAGCGGCACGTAGTGCCAGTGTGTGTGTGCTCATGAATAATAGTGTACCACTCCGGATACAAACCGCATATCATTAAGTGTGTATTCTGTGCGCGCCATATTCAAACCAATAAGCGGCTCGTAGTGCCAGTGTGTGTGTGCTCATGAATAATAGTGTACCACTCCGGATACAAACTGCATATCATTAAGTGTGTATTCTGTGCACGCCATATTCAAACTTATAAGCGGCGCGTAGTGTCAGTGTGTGTGTGTGTGCTCATAAATATTTGTGTACCACTCCGGATACAAACCGCATATCATTAAGTGTGTATTCTGTGCGCGCCATATTCAAACTAAGAAGCGTCGCGTCGTGTCAGTGTGTGTGTGTGTGCTCATAAATATTTGTGTACCACTCCGGATACAAACCGCATATCATTAAGTGTGTATTCTGTGCACGCCATATTCAAACTTATAAGCGGCGCGTAGTGCCAGTGTGTGTGTGCTCATGTATAATAGTGTACCACTCCGGATACAAACTGCATATCATTAAGTGTGTATTCTGTGCGCGCCATATTCAAACTTATAAGCGGCGCGTAGTGTCAGTGTGTGTGTGTGTGCTCATAAATATTTGTGTACCACTCCGGATACAAACCGCATATCATTAAGTGTGTATTCTGTGCGCGCCATATTCAAACTAATAAGCGGCGCGTAGTGCTAGTGTGTTTGTGTGCTCATGAATAATTGTGTACCACTCCGGATACAAACTGCATATCATTAAGTGTGTATTCTGTGCGCGCCATATTCAAACTTATAAGCGGCACGTAGTGCCAGTGTGTGTGTGCTCATGAATAATAGTGTACCACTCCGGATACAAACCGCATATCATTAAGTGTGTATTCTGTGCGCGCCATATTCAAACCAATAAGCGGCTCGTAGTGCCAGTGTGTGTGTGCTCATGAATAATAGTGTACCACTCCGGATACAAACTGCATATCATTAAGTGTGTATTCTGTGCACGCCATATTCAAACTTATAAGCGGCGCGTAGTGCCAGTGTGTGTGTGTGCTCATGAATATTAGTGTACCACTCCGGATACAAACTGCATATCATTAAGTGTGTATTCTGTGCACGCCATATTCAAACTTATAAGCGGCACGTAGTGCCAGTGTGTGAATGTGTGCTCATAAATATTAGTGTACCACTCCGGATACAAACTGCATATCATTAAGTGTGTATTCTGTGCACGCCATATTCAAACTAATAAGCGGCGCGTAGTGCCAGTGTGTGTGTGTGCTCATGAATATTAGTGTACCACTCCGGATACAAACTGCATATCATTAAGTGTGTATTCTGTGCACGCCATATTCAAACTTATAAGCGGCACGTAGTGCCAGTGTGTGAATGTGTGCTCATAAATATTAGTGTACCACTCCGGATACAAACTGCATATCATTCAGTGTGTATTCTGTGCGCGCCATATTCAAACCAATAAGCGGCTCGTAGTGCCAGTGTGTGTGTGCTCATGAATAATAGTGTACCACTCCGGATACAAACCGCATATCATTAAGTGTGTATTCTGTGCGCGCCATATTCAAACTAAGAAGCGGCGCATAGTGCTAGTGTGTATGTGTGCTCATGAATAATAGTGTATCACTCCGGATACAAACTGCATATCATTCAGTGTGTATTATGTGCGCGCCATATTCAAACTAAGAAGCGGCGCATAGCTCTAGTGTGTATGTGTGCTCATGAATAATAGTGTACCACTCCGGATACAAACTGCATATCATTAAGTGTGTATTCTGTGCACGCCATATTCAAACTTATAAGCGGCGCGTAGTGCCAGTGTGTGTGTGTGCTCATGAATATTAGTGTACCACTCCGGATACAAACTGCATATCATTAAGTGTGTATTCTGTGCACGCCATATTCAAACTTATAAGCGGCACGTAGTGCCAGTGTGTGAATGTGTGCTCATAAATATTAGTGTACCACTCCGGATACAAACTGCATATCATTCAGTGTGTATTCTGTGCGCGCCATATTCAAACTAAGAAGCGGCGCATAGTGCTAGTGTGTATGTGTGCTCATAAATATTAGTGTACCACTCCGGATACAAACTGCATATCATTAAGTGTGTATTCTGTGCGCGCCATATTCAAACTAAGAAGCGGCGCATAGTGCTAGTGTGTATGTGTGCTCATAAATATTAGTGTACCACTCCGGATACAAACTGCATATCATTCAGTGTGTATTATGTGCGCGCCATATTCAAACTAAGAAGCGGCGCATAGCTCTAGTGTGTATGTGTGCTCATGAATAATAGTGTATCACTCCGGATACAAACCGCATATCATTAAGTGTGTATTCTGTGCGCGCCATATTCAAACTAATAAGCGGCGCGTGAATAATTGTGTACCACTCCGGATACAAACCGCATATCATTAAGTGTGTATTCTGTGCGCGCCATATTCAAACTAAGAAGCGGCGCATAGCTCTAGTGTGTATGTGTGCTCATGAATAATAGTGTATCACTCCGGATACAAACTGCATATCATTAAGTGTGTATTCTGTGCACGCCATATTGAAAATTATAAGCAGCGCGTAGTGTAAGTGTGCGTGTGTGTGCTCATAAATAAAAGTGTACCACTCCGGATACAAACTGCATATCATTAAGTGTGTATTCTGTGCGCGCCATATTCAAACTTATAAGCGGCACGTAGTGCCAGTGTGTGTGTGCTCATGAATAATAGTGTACCACTCCGGATACAAACCGCATATCATTAAGTGTGTATTCTGTGCGCGCCATATTCAAACCAATAAGCGGCTCGTAGTGCCAGTGTGTGTGTGCTCATGAATAATAGTGTACCACTCCGGATACAAACTGCATATCATTAAGTGTGTATTCTGTGCGCGCCATATTCAAACTAAGAAGCGTCGCGTCGTGTCAGTGTGTGTGTGTGTGCTCATAAATATTTGTGTACCACTCCGGATACAAACCGCATATCATTAAGTGTGTATTCTGTGCACGCCATATTCAAACTTATAAGCGGCGCGTAGTGCCAGTGTGTGTGTGCTCATGTATAATAGTGTACCACTCCGGATACAAACTGCATATCATTAAGTGTGTATTCTGTGCGCGCCATATTCAAACTTATAAGCGGCGCGTAGTGTCAGTGTGTGTGTGTGTGCTCATAAATATTTGTGTACCACTCCGGATACAAACCGCATATCATTAAGTGTGTATTCTGTGCGCGCCATATTCAAACTAATAAGCGGCGCGTAGTGCTAGTGTGTTTGTGTGCTCATGAATAATTGTGTACCACTCCGGATACAAACTGCATATCATTAAGTGTGTATTCTGTGCGCGCCATATTCAAACTTATAAGCGGCACGTAGTGCCAGTGTGTGTGTGCTCATGAATAATAGTGTACCACTCCGGATACAAACCGCATATCATTAAGTGTGTATTCTGTGCGCGCCATATTCAAACCAATAAGCGGCTCGTAGTGCCAGTGTGTGTGTGCTCATGAATAATTGTGTACCACTCCGGATACAAACTGCATATCATTAAGTGTGTATTCTGTGCGCGCCATATTCAAACTAAGAAGCGTCGCGTCGTGTCAGTGTGTGTGTGTGCTCATAAATATTTGTGTACCACTCCGGATACAAACCGCATATCATTAAGTGTGTATTCTGTGCACGCCATATTCAAACTTATAAGCGGCGCGTAGTGCCAGTGTGTGTGTGCTCATGTATAATAGTGTACCACTCCGGATACAAACCGCATATCATTAAGTGTGTATTCTGTGCGCGCCATATTCAAACTAATAAGCGGCGCGTAGCTCTAGTGTGTATGTGTACTCATAAATATTAGTGTACCACTCCGGATACAAACCGCATATCATTCAGTGTGTATTCTGTGCACGCCATATTCAAACCAATAAGCGGCGCGTAGTGCCAGTGTGTGTGTGTGCTCATGAATAATAGTGTACCACTCCGGATACAAACTGCATATCATTAAGTGTGTATTCTTTGCACGCCATATTCAAACTTATAAGCGGCGCGTAGTGCCAGTGTGTGTGTGTGCTCATGAATATTAGTGTACCACTCCGGATACAAACTGCATATCATTAAGTGAGTATTCTGTGCGCGCCATATTCAAACTTATAAGCGGCGCGTCGTGTCAGTGTGTGTGTGTGCTCATAAATATTTGTGTACCACTCCGGATACAAACCGCATATCATTAAGTGTGTATTCTGTGCACGCAATATTCAAACTTATAAGCGGCGCGTAGTGCCAGTGTGTGTGTGCTCATGTATAATAGTGTACCACTCCGGATACAAACCGCATATCATTAAGTGTGTATTCTGTGCGCGCCATATTCAAACTAATAAGCGGCGCGTAGCTCTAGTGTGTATGTGTACTCATAAATATTAGTGTACCACTCCGGATACAAACCGCATATCATTCAGTGTGTATTCTGTGCACGCCATATTCAAACCAATAAGCGGCGCGTAGTGCCAGTGTGTGTGTGTGCTCATGTATATTAGTGTACCACTCCGGATACAAACTGCATATCATTAAGTGTGTATTCTTTGCAAGCCATATTCAAACTTATAAGCGGCGCGTAGTGCCAGTGTGTGTGTGTGCTCATCAATATTAGTGTACCACTCCGGATGCAAACTGCATATCATTAAGTGTGTATTCTGTGCACGCCATATTCAAACCAGTAAGCGGCGCGTAGTGCCAGTGTGTGTGTGTGCTCATGAATATTAGTGTACCACTCCGGATACAAACTGCATATCATTAAGTGAGTATTCTGTGCGCGCCATATTCAAACTTATAAGCGGCGCGTCGTGTCAGTGTGTGTGTGTGTGCTCATAAATATTTGTGTACCACTCCGGATACAAACCGCATATCATTAAGTGTGTATTCTGTGCGCGCCATATTCAAACTAAGAAGCGGCGCATAGTGCTAGTGTGTGTGTGTGCTCATGAATAATAGTGTACCACTCCGGATACAAACCGCATATCAGTAAGTGTGTATTCTGTGCGCGCCATATTCAAACTTATAAGCGGCGCGTAGTGCCAGTGTGTGTGTGTGCTCATCAATATTAGTGTACCACTCCGGATACAAACTGCATATCATTAAGTGTGTATTCTGTGCACGCCATATTCAAACTTATAAGCGGCGCGTAGTGCCAGTGTGTGTGTGTGCTCATGAATATTAGTGTACCACTCCGGATACAAACTGCATATCATTAAGTGTGTATTCTGTGCGCGCCATATTCAAACTTATAAGCGGCGCGTCGTGTCAGTGTGTGTGTGTGCTCATAAATATTTGTGTACCACTCCGGATACAAACCGCATATCATTAAGTGTGTATTCTGTGCACGCCATATTCAAACTTATAAGCGGCGCGTAGTGCCAGTGTGTGTGTGCTCATGTATAATAGTGTACCACTCCGGATACAAACCGCATATCATTAAGTGTGTATTCTGTGCGCGCCATATTCAAACTAATAAGCGGCGCGTAGCTCTAGTGTGTATGTGTACTCATTAATATTAGTGTACCACTCCGTATACAAACTGCATATCATTAAGTGTGTATTCTGTGCGCGCCATATTCAAACTTATAAGCGGCGCGTCGTGTCAGTGTGTGTGTGTGCTCATAAATATTTGTGTACCACTCCGGATACAAACCGCATATCATTCAGTGTGTATTCTGTGCACGCCATATTCAAACTAATAAGCGGTGCGTAGTGCCAGTGTGTGTGTGCTCATGTATAATAGTGTACCACTCCGGATACAAACCGCATATCATTAAGTGTGTATTCTGTGCGCGCCATATTCAAACTAATAAGCGGCGCGTAGCTCTAGTGTGTATGTGTACTCATAAATATTAGTGTACCACTCCGGATACAAACCGCATATCATTCAGTGTGTATTCTGTGCACGCCATATTCAAACCAATAAGCGGCGCGTAGTGCCAGTGTGTGTGTGTGCTCATGTATATTAGTGTACCACTCCGGATACAAACTGCATATCATTAAGTGTGTATTCTTTGCACGCCATATTCAAACTTATAAGCGGCGCGTAGTGCCAGTGTGTGTGTGTGCTCATCAATATTAGTGTACCACTCCGGATACAAACTGCATATCATTAAGTGTGTATTCTGTGCACGCCATATTCAAACTTATAAGCGGCGCGTAGTGCCAGTGTGTGTGTGTGCTCATGAATATTAGTGTACCACTCCGGATACAAACTGCATATCATTAAGTGAGTATTCTGTGCGCGCCATATTCAAACTTATAAGCGGCGCGTCGTGTCAGTGTGTGTGTGTGCTCATAAATATTTGTGTACCACTCCGGATACAAACCGCATATCATTAAGTGTGTATTCTGTGCACGCCATATTCAAACTTATAAGCGGCGCGTAGTGCCAGTGTGTGTGTGCTCATGTATAATAGTGTACCACTCCGGATACAAACCGCATATCATTAAGTGTGTATTCTGTGCGCGCCATATTCAAACTAATAAGCGGCGCGTAGCTCTAGTGTGTATGTGTGCTCATAAATATTAGTATACCACTCCGGATACAAACCGCATATCATTCAGTGTGTATTCTGTGCACGCCATATTCAAACCAATAAGCGGCGCGTAGTGCCAGTGTGTGTGTGTGCTCATGTATATTAGTGTACCACTCCGGATACAAACTGCATATCATTAAGTGTGTATTCTTTGCACGCCATATTCAAACCAATAAGCGGCGCGTAGTGCCAGTGTGTGTGTGTGCTCATAAATATTTGTGTACCACTCCGGATACAAACTGCATATCATTAAGTGTGTATTCTGTGCGCGCCATATTCAAACTTATAAGCGGCGCGTAGCGCTAGTGTGTATGTGTACTCAAAAATATTAGTGTACCACTCCGGATACAAACTGCATATCATTCAGTGTGTATTCTGTGCACGCCATATTCAAACCAATAAGCGGCGCGTAGTGCCAGTGTGTGTATGTGTGCTCATGTATATTAGTGTACCACTCCGGATACAAACCGCATATCATTCAGTGTGTATTCTGTGCACGCCATATTCAAACCAATAAGCGGCGCGTAGTGCCAGTGTGTGTGTGCTCATGAATAATAGTGTATCACTCCGGATACAAACCGCATATCATTCAGTGTGTATTCTGTGCACGCCATATTCAAACTTATAAGCGGCACGTAGTGCCAGTGTGTGAATGTGTGCTCATAAATATTAGTGTACCACTCCGGATACAAACTGCATATCATTAAGTGTGTATTCTGTGCGCGTCATATTGAAAATTATAAGCAGCGCGTAGTGTAAGTGTGTGTGTGTGTGCTCATAAATAAAAGTGTACCACTCCGGATACAAACCGCATATCATTAAGTGTGTATTCTGTGCACGCCATATTCAAACTAATAAGCGGCGCATAGTGCTAGTGTGTATGTGTGCTCAATAATATTGGTGTACCACTCCGGATACAAACTGCATATCATTAAGTGTGTATTCTGTGCGCGCCATATTCAAACTTATAAGCGGCACGTAGTGCCAGCGTGTGTGTGCTCATGAATAATAGTGTACCAATCCGGATACAAACCGCATATCATTCAGTGTGTATTCTGTGCGCGCCATATTCAAACTAATAAGCGGCGCATAGTGCTAGTGTGTATGTGTGCTCATGAATATTAGTGTACCACTCCGGATACAAACTGCAAATCATTAAGTGTGTATTCTGTGCGCGCCATATTCAAACTTATAAGCGGCGCGTAGCGCTAGAGTGTATGTGTACTCATAAATATTAGTGTACCACTCCGGATACAAACCGCATATCATTAAGTGTGTATTCTGTGCGCGCCATATTCAAACTAATAAGTGGCGCATAGTGCTAGTGTGTATGTGTGCTCATGAATAATAGTGTACCACTCCGGATACAAACCGCATATCATTGAGACTGTATTCTGTGCGCGCCATATTCAAACCAATAAGCGGCGCGTAGTGCCAGTGTGTATGTGTGCTCATGAATAATAGTGTACCACTCCGGATACAAACCGCATATCATTCAGTGTGTATTCTGTGCACGCCATATTCAAACTAATAAGCGGCGCGTAGTGCCAGTGTGTGTGTGTGCTCATGAATATTAGTGTACCACTCCGGATACAAACTGCATATCATTCAGTGTGTATTCTGTGCACGCCATATTCAAACCAATAAGCGGCGCGTAGTGCCAGTGTGTGTGTGTGCTCATAAATATTTGTGTACCACTCCGGATACAAACTGCATATCATTAAGTGTGTATTCTGTGCACGCCATATTCAAACCAATAAGCGGCGCGTAGTGCCAGTGTGTATGTGTGCTCATGAATAATCGTGTACCACTCCGGATACAAACTGCATATCATTAAGTGTGTATTCTGTGCGCGCCATATTGAAATTTATAAGCGGCGCGTAGTGCCAGTGTGTGTGTGTGCTCATAAATATTTGTGTACCACTCCGGATACAAACTGCATATCATTAAGTGTGTATTCTGTGTGCGCCATATTCAAACTAATAAGCGGCACGTAGTGCCAGTGTGTATGTGTGCTCATGAATAATTGTGTGCCACTCCGGATACAAACTGCATATCATTAAGTGTGTATTCTGTGCACGCCATATTCAAACTAATAAGCGGCCCGTAGCGCTAGTGTGTGAATGTGTGCTTATGATAAAAAGTGTACAACTCCGGATACAAACCGCATATCATTCAGTGTGTATTCTGTGCACGCCATATTCAAACCAATAAGCGGCGCGTAGTGCCAGTGTGTGTGTGTGCTCATAAATATTTGTGTACCACTCCGGATACAAACTGCATATCATTAAGTGTGTATTCTGTGCACGCCATATTCAAACCAATAAGCGGCTCGTAGTGCTAGTGTGTATGTGTGCTCATGAATAATTGTGTACCACTCCGGATACAAACTGCATATCATTAAGTGTGTATTCTGTGCGCGCCATATTCAAACCAATAAGCGGCGCGTAGCTCTAGTGTGTATGTGTGCTCATGAATAATTGTGTACCACTCCGGATACAAACCGCATATCATTCAGTGTGTATTCTGTGCACGCCATATTCAAACCAATAAGCGGCGCGTAGTGCTAGTGTGTGTGTGTGCTCATGAATATAAGTGTACCACTCCGGATACAAACTGCATATCATTAAGTGTGTATTCTGTGCGCGCCATATTGAAATTTATAAGCGGCGCGTAGTGCCAGTGTGTGTGTATGCTCATAAATATTTGTGTACCACTCCGGATACAAACTGCATATCATTAAGTGTGTATTCTGTGCACGCCATATTCAAACTAATAAGCGGCGCGTAGTGCCAGTGTGTGTGTGTGCTCATAAATATTTGTGTACCACTCCGGAAACAAACTGCATATCATTAAGTGTGTATTCTGTGCACGCCATATTCAAACCAATAAGCGGCTCGTAGTGCCAGTGTGTGTGTGTGTGTGTGTGTGTTTGCTCATGAATAATAGTGTATCACTCCGGATACAAACTGCATATCATTAAGTGTGTATTCTGTGCACGCCATATTCAAACTAATAAGCGGCGCGTAGTGCCAGTGTGTGTGTGTGCTCATAAATATTTGTGTGCCACTCCGGATACAAACTGCATATCATTAAGTGTGTATTCTGTGCACGCCATATTCAAACCAATAAGCGGCTCGTAGTGCTAGTGTGTATGTGTGCTCATGAATAATTGTGTACCACTCCGGATACAAACTGCATATCATTAAGTGTGTATTCTGTGCGCGCCATATTCAAACCAATAAGCGGCGCGTAGTGCCAGTGTGTGTGTGCTCATGAATAATAGTGTACCACTCCGGATACAAACCGCATATCATTCAGTGTGTATTCTGTGCACGCCATATTCAAACCAATAAGCGGCGCGTAGTGCCAGTGTGTGTGTGTGCTCATAAATATTTGTGTACCAATCTGGATACAAACTGCATATCATTAAGTGTGTATTCTGTGCGCGCCATATTCAAACTAATAAGCGGCCCGTAGCGCTAGTGTGTGAATGTGTGCTTATGATAAAAAGTGTACAACTCCGGATACAAACCGCATATCATTCAGTGTGTATTCTGTGCACGCCATATTCAAACCAATAAGCGGCGCGTAGTGCCAGTGTGTGTGTGTGCTCATAAATATTTGTGTACCACTCCGGATACAAACTGCATATCATTAAGTGTGTATTCTGTGCACGCCATATTCAAACCAATAAGCGGCTCGTAGTGCTAGTGTGTATGTGTGCTCATGAATAATTGTGTACCACTCCGGATACAAACTGCATATCATTAAGTGTGTATTCTGTGCGCGCCATATTCAAACCAATAAGCGGCGCGTAGCTCTAGTGTGTATGTGTGCTCATGAATAATTGTGTACCACTCCGGATACAAACTGCATATCATTAAGTGTGTATTCTGTGCACGCCATATTCAAACTAATAAGCGGCGCGTAGTGCCAGTGTGTGTGTGTGCTCATAAATATTTGTGTACCACTCCGGAAACAAACTGCATATCATTAAGTGTGTATTCTGTGCGCGCCATATTCAAACTAATAAGCGGCCCGTAGCGCTAGTGTGTGAATGTGTGCTTATGATAAAAAGTGTACAACTCCGGATACAAACCGCATATCATTCAGTGTGTATTCTGTGCACGCCATATTCAAACCAATAAGCGGCGCGTAGTGCTAGTGTGTGTGTGTGCTCATGAATATAAGTGTACCACTCCGGATACAAACTGCATATCATTAAGTGTGTATTCTGTGCACGCCATATTCAAACTAATAAGCGGCGCGTAGTGCCAGTGTGTGTGTGTGCTCATAAATATTTGTGTACCACTCCGGAAACAAACTGCATATCATTAAGTGTGTATTCTGTGCGCGCCATATTCAAACCAATAAGCGGCGCGTAGTGCCAGTGTGTGTGTATGCTCATAAATATTTGTGTACCACTCCGGATACAAACTGCATATCATTAAGTGTGTATTCTGTGCACGCCATATTCAAACTAATAAGCGGCGCGTAGTGCCAGTGTGTGTGTGTGCTCATAAATATTTGTGTACCACTCCGGAAACAAACTGCATATCATTAAGTGTGTATTCTGTGCACGCCATATTCAAACCAATAAGCGGCGCGTAGTGCTAGTGTGTATGTGTGCTCATGAATAATTGTGTACCACTCCGGATACAAACTGCATATCATTCAGTGTGTATTCTGTGCACGCCATATTCAAACCAATAAGCTGCTCGTAGTGCTAGTGTGTATGTGTGCTCATGAATAATTGTGTACCACTCCGGATACAAACTGCATATCATTCAGTGTGTATTCTGTGCACGCCATATTCAAACCAATAAGCGGCTCGTAGTGCTAGTGTGTATGTGTGCTCATGAATAATTGTGTACCACTCCGGATACAAACTGCATATCATTAAGTGTGTATTCTGTGCACGCCATATTCAAACCAATAAGCGGCTCGTAGTGCTAGTGTGTATGTGTGCTCATGAATAATTGTGTACCACTCCGGATACAAACTGCATATCATTAAGTGTGTATTCTGTGCGCGCCATATTCAAACCAATAAGCGGCGCGTAGTGCCAGTGTTTGTGTGTGCTCATAAATATTAGTGTACCACTCCGGATACAAACTGCATATCATTCAGTGTGTATTCTGTGCGCGCCATATTCAAACTTATAAGCGGTACGTAGTGCCAGTGTGTCCGGTATGGCCGGTCTCGTAGTACAGTCGTCAACTCGTACTACTTAATAACATGCCCGTCATGGGTTCAATCCCCAAACAGACCGTGCCGCCATACGTAGGATTGACTATCCTGCTATGGTGGGGAATCAATTAGTCACTGAAAGCCAAGCCCACAAGTGGGTACAGGCAGGCCTTGACCGACATCGGTTGTTGAGCCAGAGAAGAAGAAGAAGTGCCAGTGTGTGTGTGTGCTCATAAATATTAGTGTACCACTCCGGATACAAACTGCATATCATTAAGTGTGTATTCTGTGCACGCCATAATCAAACTTATAAGCGGCACGTAGTGCCAGTGTGTGTGTGTGCTCATAAATATTAGTGTACCACTCCGGATACAAACTGCATATCATTAAGTGTGTATTCTGTGCACGCCATATTCAAACTTATAAGCGGCACGTAGTGCCAGTGTGTGAATGTGTGCTCATAAATATTAGTGTACCACTCCGGATACAAACTGCATATCATTAAGTGTGTATTCTGTGCACGCCATATTCAAACCAATAAGCGGCGCGTAGTGCCAGTGTGTGTGTGTGCTCATAAATATTTGTGTACCAATCCGGATACAAACTGCATATCATTCAGTGTGTATTCTGTGCACGCCATATTCAAACTAATAAGCGGCGCGTAGTGCCAGTGTGTGTGTGTGCTCATGAATATAAGTGTACCACTCCGGATACAAACTGCATATCATTAAGTGTGTATTCTGTGCGCGCCATATTCAAACTTATAAGCGGCGCGTAGCGCTAGTGTGTATGGGTACTCAAAAATATTAGTGTACCACTCCGGATACAAACTGCATATCATTAAGTGTGTATTCTGTGCACGCCATATTCAAACTAATAAGCGGTACGTAGTGCCAGTGTGTGAATGTGTGCTCATAAATATTAGTGTACCACTCCGGATACAAACTGCATATCATTAAGTGTGTATTCTGTGCACGCCATATTCAAACTAATAAGCGGCGCGTAGTGCCAGTGTGTGTGTGTGCTCATGAATATTAGTGTACCACTCCGGATACAAACTGCATATCATTAAGTGTGTATTCTGTGCACGCCATATTCAAACTTATAAGCGGCACGTAGTGCCAGTGTGTAAATGTGTGCTCATTAATATTAGTGTACCACTCCGGATACAAACTGCATATCATTCAGTGTGTATTCTGTGCACGCCATATTCAAACCAATAAGCGGCGCGTAGTGCCAGTGTGTGTGTGTGCTCATGAATATTAGTGTACCACTCCGGATACAAACCGCATATCATTGAGTGTGTATTCTGTGCGCGCCATATTCAAACTAAGAAGCGGCGCATAGTGCTAGTGTGTATGTGTGCTCATGAATAATAGTGTATCACTCCGGATACAAACCGCATATCATTAAGTGTGTATTCTGTGCGCGCCATATTCAAACTAATAAGCGGCGCGTGAATAATAGTGTACCACTCCGGATACAAACTGCATATCATTAAGTGTGTATTCTGTGCGCGCCATATTCAAACTAAGAAGCGGCGCATAGTGCTAGTGTATGTGTGCTCATGAATAATTGTGTACCACTCCGGATACAAACTGCATATCATTAAGTGTGTATTCTGTGCGCGCCATATTCAAACTAAGAAGCGGCGCATAGTGCTAGTGTGTATGTGTGCTCATAAATATTAGTGTACCACTCCGGATACAAACTGCATATCATTAAGTGTGTATTCTGTGCGCGTCATATTGAAAATTTTAAGCAGCGCGTAGTGTAAGTGTGCGTGTGTGTGCTCATAAATAAAAGTGTACCACTCCGGATACAAACCGCATATCATTAAGTGTGTATTCTGTGCGCGCCATATTCAAACTAAGAAGCGGCGCATAGTGCTAGTGTGTATGTGTGCTCATAAATATTAGTGTACCACTCCGGATACAAACTGCATATCATTAAGTGTGTATTCTGTGCGCGTCATATTGAAAATTTTAAGCAGCGCGTAGTGTAAGTGTGCGTGTGTGTGCTCATAAATAAAAGTGTACCACTCCGGATACAAACTGCATATCATTAAGTGTGTATTCTGTGCGCGCCATATTCAAACTAAGAAGCGGCGCATAGTGCTAGTGTGTATGTGTGCTCATAAATATTAGTGTACCACTCCGGATACAAACTGCATATCATTAAGTGTGTATTCTGTGCGCGCCATATTCAAACTAAGAAGCGTCGCGTAGTGCCAGTGTGTGTGTGCTCATGAATAATAGTGTACCACTCCGGATACAAACCGCATATCATTAAGTGTGTATTCTGTGCGCGCCATATTCAAACTAAGAAGCGGCGCATAGTGCTAGTGTGTGTGTGTGCTCATAAATATTAGTGTACCACTCCGGATACAAACTGCATATCATTAAGTGTGTATTCTGTGCGCGCCATATTGAAATTTATAAGCGGCGCGTAGTGTAAGTGTGCGTGTGTGTGCTCATAAATAAAAGTGTACCACTCCGGATACAAACTGCATATCATTAAGTGTGTATTCTGTGCGCGCCATATTCAAACTAAGAAGCGGCGCATAGTGCTAGTGTGTATGTGTGCTCATAAATATTAGTGTACCACTCCGGATACAAACTGCATATCATTAAGTGTGTATTCTGTGCGCGCCATATTCAAACTAAGAAGCGTCGCGTAGTGCCAGTGTGTGTGTGTGCTCATAAATATTAGTGTACCACTCCGGATACAAACTGCATATCATTAAGTGTGTATTCTGTGCGCGCCATATTCAAACTTATAAGCGGCGCGTAGCGCTAGAGTGTATGTGTACTCATAAATATTAGTGTACCACTCTGGATACAAACCGCATATCATTCAGTGTGTATTCTGTGCACGCCATATTCAAACCAATAAGCGGCGCGTAGCGCTATAGTGTATGTGTACTCATAAATATTAGTGTACCACTCCGGATACAAACCGCATATCATTGAGTGTGTATTCTGTGCGCGCCACATTCAAACTAATAAGCGGCGCATAGTGCTAGTGTGTATGTGTGCTCAATAATATTGGTGTTCCACTCCGGATACAAACTGCATATCATTAAGTGTGTATTCTGTGCGCGCCATATTCAAACTTATAAGCGGCACGTAGTGCCAGCGTGTGTGTGCTCATGAATAATAGTGTACCACTCCGGATACAAACCGCATATCATTAAGTGTGTATTCTGTGCGCGCCATATTCAAACTAATCAGCGGCGCGTAGTGCCAGTGTGTGTGTGTGCGTGTGTGCTCATAAATATTTGTGTACCACTCCGGATACAAACTGCATATCATTAAGTGTGTATTCTGTGCGCGCCATATTCAAACCAATAAGCGGCTCGTAGTTCTAGTGTGTATGTGTGCTCATAAATATTAGTGTACCACTCCGGATACAAACCGCATATCATTAAGTGTGTATTCTGTGCACGCCATATTCAAACCAATAAGCGGCGCGTAGCGCTATAGTGTATGTGTGCTCATAAATATTAGTGTACCACTCCGGATACAAACTGCATATCATTAAGTGTGTATTCTGTGCGCGCCATATTCAAACTAAGAAGCGTCGCGTAGTGCCAGTGTGTGTGTGTGCTCATAAATATTAGTGTACCACTCCGGATACAAACTGCATATCATTAAGTGTGTATTCTGTGCGCGCCATATTCAAACTTATAAGCGGCGCGTAGCGCTAGAGTGTATGTGTACTCATAAATATTAGTGTACCACTCTGGATACAAACCGCATATCATTCAGTGTGTATTCTGTGCACGCCATATTCAAACCAATAAGCGGCGCGTAGCGCTATAGTGTATGTGTACTCATAAATATTAGTGTACCACTCCGGATACAAACCGCATATCATTGAGTGTGTATTCTGTGCGCGCCACATTCAAACTAATAAGCGGCGCATAGTGCTAGTGTGTATGTGTGCTCAATAATATTAGTGTACCACTCCGGATACAAACTGCATATCATTAAGTGTGTATTCTGTGCGCGCCATATTGAAATTTATAAGCGGCGCGTAGTGTAAGTGTGCGTGTGTGTGCTCATAAATAAAAGTGTACCACTCCGGATACAAACCGCATATCATTAAGTGTGTATTCTGTGCGCGCCATATTCAAACTAAGAAGCGGCGCATAGTGCTAGTGTGTATGTGTGCTCATAAATATTAGTGTACCACTCCGGATACAAACCGCATATCATTAAGTGTGTATTCTGTGCGCGCCATATTCAAACTAATCAGCGGCGCGTAGTGCCAGTGTGTGTGTGTGCGTGTGTGCTCATAAATATTTGTGTACCACTCCGGATACAAACTGCATATCATTAAGTGTGTATTCTGTGCGCGCCATATTCAAACCAATAAGCGGCTCGTAGTTCTAGTGTGTATGTGTGCTCATAAATATTAGTGTACCACTCCGGATACAAACCGCATATCATTAAGTGTGTATTCTGTGCACGCCATATTCAAACCAATAAGCGGCGCGTAGTGCCAGTGTGTGTGTGTGCTCATAAATAAAAGTGTACCACTCCGGATACAAACCGCATATCATTAAGTGTGTATTCTGTGCGCGTCATATTGAAAATTATAAGCAGCGCGTAGTGTAAGTGTGTGTGTGTGTGCTCATAAATAAAAGTGTACCACTCCGGATACAAACTGCATATCATTAAGTGTGTATTCTGTGCACGCCATATTCAAACCAATAAGCGGCGCGTAGTGCCAGTGTGTGTGTGTGCTCATGTATATAAGTGTACCACTCCGGATACAAACCGCATATCATTAAGTGTGTATTCTGTGCGCGCCATATTCAAACTAATAAGCGGCGCATAGTGCTAGTGTGTATGTGTGCTCATCAATATTAGTGTACCACTCCGGATACAAACTGCATATCATTAAGTGTGTATTCTGTGCACGCCATATTCAAACTTATAAGCGGCGCGTAGGGCTTGAGTGTATGTGTACTCATAAATATTAGTGTACCACTCTGGATACAAACCGCATATCATTCAGTGTGTATTCTGTGCACGCCATATTCAAACCAATAAGCGGCGCGTAGCGCTATAGTGTATGTGTACTCATAAATATTAGTGTACCACTCCGGATACAAACCGCATATCATTAAGTGTGTATTCTGTGCGCGCCATATTCAAACCAATAAGCGGCGCGTAGTGCCAGTGTGTGTGTGTGTGTTCTCATAAATATTGGTGTACCACTCCGGATACAAACCGCATATCATTAAGTGTGTATTCTGTGCGCGCCATATTCAAACCAATAAGCGGCGCGTAGTGCCAGTGTGTGTGTGCTCATAAATATTGGTGTACCACTTCGGATACAAATCGCATATCATTAAGTGTGTATTCTGTGCGCGCCATATTCAAACTAATAAGCGGCGCATAGCACTAGTGTGTGTGTCCGTGCTCATGAATAATAGTGTACCACTCCGGATACAAACCGCATATCATTAAGTGTGTATTCTGTGCGCGCCAAATTCAAACTAATAAGCGGCGCGTAGCTCTAGGGTGTGTGTGTACTCATAAATATAAGGGTACCGCTCCGGATACAAACCGCATATCATTAAGTGTGTATTCTGTGCGCGCCATATTCACACCAATAAGCGGCGCGTAGTGCCAGTGTGTGTGTGTACTCATAAATATAAGTGTACCACTCCGGATACAAACCGCATATCATTAAGTGTGTATTCTGTGCGCGCCATATTCAAACTAATAAGCGGCGCGTAGTGCCAGTGTGTGTGTGTGCTCATAAATATTAGTGTACCACTCCGGATACAAACCGCATATCATTAAGTGTGTATTCTGTGCGCTTCATATTCAAACTAATAAGCGGCGCGTAGTGCCAGTGTGTGTGTGTGCTCATAAATATTAGTGTACCACTCCGGATACAAACCGCATATCATTCATTGTGTATTCTGTGCACGCCATATTCAAACTAATAAGCGGCGCGTAGCGCTAGTGTGTATGTGTACTCATAAATATTAGTGTACCACTCCGGATACAAACTACATATCATTAAGTGTGTATTCTGTGCGCGCCATATTCAAACTAATAAGCAGCGCGTAGTGTAAGTGTGCGTGCGTGTGCTCATAAATAATTGTGTACCACTCCGGATACAAACCGCATATCATTAAGTGTGTATTCTGTGCGCTTCATATTCAAACTAATAAGCGGCGCGTAGTGCCAGTGTGTATGTGTGCTCATGAATAATAGTGTACCACTCCGGATACAAACTGCATATCATTAAGTGTGTATTCTGTGCACGCCATATTCAAACTAATAAGCGGCGCGTAGTGCCAGTGTGTATGTGTGCTCATGTATATTAGTGTACCACTCCGGATACAAACCGCATATCATTCAGTGTGTATTCTGTGCACGCCATAGTCAAACCAATAAGCGGCGCGAAGTGCCAGTGTGTGAATGTATGCTCTTGAATAATTGTGTACCACTCCGGATGCAAACCGCATATCATTAAGTGTGTATTCTTTGCACGCCATATTCAAACCAGTAAGCGGCGCGTAGTGCCAGTGTGTGTGTGCTCATGAATAATAGTGTACCACTCCGGATACAAACCGCATATCATTCAGTGTGTATTCTGTGCGCGCCATATTCAAACTAATCAGCGGCGCGTAGTGCCAGTGTGTGTGTGCTCATGAATAATAGTGTACCACTCCGGATACAAACCGCATATCATTAAGTGTGTATTATGTGCGCGCCATATTCAAACTAATAAGCGGCGCGTAGTGCCAGTGTGTGTATGTGTGCTCATGTATATTAGTGTACCACTCCGGATACAAACCGCATATCATTAAGTGTGTATTCTGTGCGCGCCATATTCAAACTAATAAGATGTGCATAGTGCCAGTGTGTGTATGTGTGCTCATGAATAATAGTGTACCACTCCGGATACAAACTGCATATCATTAAGTGTGTATTATGTGCGCGCCATATTCAAACTAATAAGCGGCGCGTAGTGCCAGTGTGTGTATGTGTGCTCATGTATATTAGTGTACCACTCCGGATACAAACCGCATATCATTAAGTGTGTATTCTGTGCGCGCCATATTCAAACTAATAAGCGGCGCATAGTGCCAGTGTGTGTATGTGTGCTCATGAATAATAGTGTACCACTCCGGATACAAACCGCATATCATTAAGTGTGTATTCTGTGCGCGCCATATTCAAACTAATAAGCGGCGCGTAGTGCCAGTGTGTGTATGTGTGCTCATGTATATAAGTGTACCACTCCGGATACAAACTGCATATCATTAAGTGTGTATTCTGTGTGCGCCATATTCAAACTTATAAGCGGCGCGTAGTACCAGTGTGTGTGTGTGCTCATGAATAATAGTGTACCACTCCGGATACAAACCGCATATCATTAAGTGTGTATTCTGTGCGCGCCATATTCAAACTAATAAGATGTGCATAGTGCCAGTGTGTGTATGTGTGCTCATGAATAATAGTGTACCACTCCGGATACAAACTGCATATCATTAAGTGTGTATTATGTGCGCGCCATATTCAAAGTAATAAGCGGCGCGTAGTGCCAGTGTGTGTATGTGTGCTCATGTATATTAGTGTACCACTCCGGATACAAACCGCATATCATTAAGTGTGTATTCTGTGCGCGCCATATTCAAACTAATAAGCGGCGCATAGTGCCAGTGTGTGTATGTGTGCTCATGAATAATAGTGTACCACTCCGGATACAAACCGCATATCATTAAGTGTGTATTCTGTGTGCGCCATATTCAAACTAATAAGCGGCGCGTAGTGCCAGTGTGTGTGTGTGCTCATAAATAATAGTGTACCACTCCGGATACAAACTGCATATAATTAAGTGTGTATTCTGTGCGCGCCATATTCAAACTAATAAGATGTGCATAGTGCCAGTGTGTGTATGTGTGCTCATGAATAATAGTGTACCACTCCGGATACAAACTGCATATCATTAAGTGTGTATTATGTGCGCGCCATATTCAAAGTAATAAGCGGCGCGTAGTGCCAGTGTGTGTATGTGTGCTCATGTATATTAGTGTACCACTCCGGATACAAACCGCATATCATTAAGTGTGTATTCTGTGCGCGCCATATTCAAACTAATAAGCGGCGCATAGTGCCAGTGTGTGTATGTGTGCTCATGAATAATAGTGTACCACTCCGGATACAAACCGCATATCATTAAGTGTGTATTCTGTGCGCGCCATATTCAAACTAATAAGCGGCGCGTAGTGCCAGTGTGTGTATGTGTGCTCATGTATATAAGTGTACCACTCCGGATACAAACTGCATATCATTAAGTGTGTATTATGTGCGCGCCATATTCAAAGTAATAAGCGGCGCGTAGTGCCAGTGTGTGTATGTGTGCTCATGTATATTAGTGTACCACTCCGGATACAAACCGCATATCATTAAGTGTGTATTCTGTGCGCGCCATATTCAAACTAATAAGCGGCGCATAGTGCCAGTGTGTGTATGTGTGCTCATGAATAATAGTGTACCACTCCGGATACAAACCGCATATCATTAAGTGTGTATTATGTGCGCGCCATATTCAAACTAATAAGCGGCGCGTAGTGCCAGTGTGTGTATGTGTGCTCATGTATATTAGTGTACCACTCCGGATACAAACCGCATATCATTAAGTGTGTATTCTGTGTGCGCCATATTCAAACTAATAAGCGGCGCGTAGTGCCAGTGTGTGTGTGTGCTCATAAATAATAGTGTACCACTCCGGATACAAACTGCATATAATTAAGTGTGTATTCTGTGCGCGCCATATTCAAACTAATAAGATGTGCATAGTGCCAGTGTGTGTATGTGTGCTCATGAATAATAGTGTACCACTCCGGATACAAACTGCATATCATTAAGTGTGTATTATGTGCGCGCCATATTCAAAGTAATAAGCGGCGCGTAGTGCCAGTGTGTGTATGTGTGCTCATGTATATTAGTGTACCACTCCGGATACAAACCGCATATCATTAAGTGTGTATTCTGTGCGCGCCATATTCAAACTAATAAGCGGCGCATAGTGCCAGTGTGTGTATGTGTGCTCATGAATAATAGTGTACCACTCCGGATACAAACCGCATATCATTAAGTGTGTATTCTGTGCGCGCCATATTCAAACTAATAAGCGGCGCGTAGTGCCAGTGTGTGTATGTGTGCTCATGTATATAAGTGTACCACTCCGGATACAAACTGCATATCATTAAGTGTGTATTCTGTGTGCGCCATATTCAAACTTATAAGCGGCGCGTAGTGCCAGTGTGTGTGTGTGCTCATGAATAATAGTGTACCACTCCGGATACAAACCGCATATCATTAAGTGTGTATTCTGTGCGCGCCATATTCAAACTAATAAGATGTGCATAGTGCTAGTGTGTGTGTGCTCATAAATATTGGTGTACCACTCCGGATACAAATCGCATATCATTAAGTGTGTATTCTGTGCGCGCCATATTCAAACTAATAAGCGGCGCGTAGCGCTAGTGTGTATGTGTACTCATAAATATTAGTGTACCACTCTGGATACAAACCGCATATCATTTAGTGTGTATTCTGTGCGCGCCAAATTAAAACCAATAAGCGGCAAGTAGTGCCAGTGTGTGTGTGTGCTCATGAATATTAGTGTACCACTCCGGATACAAACCGCATATCATTAAGTGTGTATTCTGTGCGCGCCATATTCAAACTAATAAGCGGCGCATAGTGCCAGTGTGTGTATGTGTGCTCATGAATAATAGTGTACCACTCCGGATACAAACCGCATATCATTAAGTGTGTATTCTGTGTGCGCCATATTCAAACTAATAAGCGGCGCGTAGTGCCAGTGTGTGTGTGTGCTCATAAATAATAGTGTACCACTCCGGATACAAACCGCATATCATTAAGTGTGTATTCTGTGCGCGCCATATTCAAACTAATAAGCGGCGCGTAGTGCCAGTGTGTGTATGTGTGCTCATGTATATAAGTGTACCACTCTGGATACAAACCGCATATCATTCAGTGTGTATTCTGTGCGCGCCATATTCAAACTAAGAAGCGGCGCATAGTGCTAGTGTGTATGTGTGCTCATGAATAATTGTGTACCACTCCGGATACAAACTGCATATCATTAAGTGTGTATTATGTGCGCGCCATATTCAAACTTATAAGCGGCGCGTAGCTCTAGTGTGTATGTGTACTCATAAATATTTGTGTACCACTCCGGATACAAACCGCATATCATTCAGTGTGTATTCTGTGCGCGCCAAATTAAAACCAATAAGCGGCGCGTAGTGCCAGTGTGTGTATGTGTGCTCATGTATATTAGTGTACCACTCCGGATACAAACTGCATATAATTAAGTGTGATTTCTGTGTGCGCCATATTCAAACTTATAAGAGGCGCGTAGTGCCAGTGTGTGTGTGTGCTCATAAATATTAGTGTACCACTCCGGATACAAACCGCATATCATTAAGTGTGTATTCTGTGCACGCCATATTCAAACCAATAAGCGGCGCGTAGTGCCAGTGTGTGTGTGTGCTCATAAATAATAGTGTACCACTCCTGATACAAACCGCATATCATTAAGTGTGTATTATTTGCGCGCCATATTCAAACCAATAAGCGGCGCGTAGTGCCAGTGTGTGTGTGTGCTCATAAATAATAGTGTACCACTCCGGATACAAACCGCATATCATTAAGTGAGTATTCTGTGCGCGCCAAATTAAAACCAATAAGGGGTGCGTAGTGCCAGTGTGAGTGTGCTCATGAATAATAGTGTACCACTCCGGATACAAACCGCATATCATTAAGTGTGTATTCTGTGCGCGCCAAATTAAAACCAATAAGCGACGCGTAGTGCCAGTGTGTGTGTGTGCTCATAAATAATAGTGTACCACTCCGGATACAAACCGCATATCATTCAGTGAGTATTCTGTGCGCGCCAAATTAAAACCAATAAGCGGCACGTAGTGCCAGTGTGTGTGTGTGCTCATAAATAATAGTGTACCACTCCGGATACAAACCGCATATAATTAAGTGTGTATTCTGTGCGCGCTATATTCAAACTAATAAGCGGCGCGTAGTGCCAGTGTGTGTATGTGTGCTCATGTATATTAGTGTACCACTCCGGATACAAACTGCATATCATTAAGTGTGTATTATGTGCGCGCCATATTCAAACTTATAAGCGGCGCGTAGCTCTAGTGTGTATGTGTACTCATAAATATTTGTGTACCACTCCGGATACAAACCGCATATCATTCAGTGTGTATTCTGTGCGCGCCAAATTAAAACCAATAAGCGGCGCGTAGTGCCAGTGTGTGTATGTGTGCTCATGTATATTAGTGTACCACTCCGGATACAAACTGCATATAATTAAGTGTGATTTCTGTGTGCGCCATATTCAAACTTATAAGCGGCGCGTAGTGCCAGTGTGTGTGTGTGCTCATAAATATTAGTGTACCACTCCGGATACAAACCGCATATCATTCAGTGTGTATTCTGTGCACGCCATATTCAAACCAATAAGCGGCGCGTAGTGCCAGTGTGTGTGTGTGCTCATAAATAATAGTGTACCACTCCGGATACAAACTGCATATCATTAAGTGTGTATTATTTGCGCGCCATATTCAAACCAATAAGCGGCGCGTAGTGCCAGTGTGTGTGTGTGCTCATAAATAATAGTGTACCACTCCGGATACAAACCGCATATCATTAAGTGAGTATTCTGTGCGCGCCAAATTAAAACCAATAAGGGGTGCGTAGTGCCAGTGTGAGTGTGCTCATTAATAATAGTGTACCACTCCGGATACAAACCGCATATCATTAAGTGTGTATTCTGTGCGCGCCAAATTAAAACCAATAAGCGGCGCGTAGTGCCAGTGTGTGTGTGTGCTCATGAATAATTGTGTACCACTCCGGATACAAACTGCATATCATTAAGTGAGTATTCTGTGCGCGCCAAATTAAAACCAATAAGCGGTGCGTAGTGCCAGTGTGAGTGTGCTCATGAATAATAGTGTACCACTCCGGATACAAACTGCATATCATTAAGTGTGTATTATGTGCGCGCCATATTCAAACTTATAAGCGGCGCGTAGTGCCAGTGTGTGTGTGTGCTCATAAATATTAGTGTACCACTCCGGATACAAACCGCATATAATTAAGTGTGTATTCTGTGCGCGCTATATTCAAACTAATAAGCGGCGCATAGTGCCAGTGTGTGTATGTGTGCTCATGTATATTAGTGTACCACTCCGGATACAAACTGCATATCATTAAGTGTGTATTATGTGCGCGCCATATTCAAACTTATAAGAGGCGCGTAGCTCTAGTGTGTATGTTTACTCATAAATATTTGTGTACCACTCCGGATACAAACCGCATATCATTCAGTGTGTATTCTGTGCGCGCCATATTCAAACTAATAAGCGGCGCGTAGTGCCAGTGTGTGTATGTGTGCTCATGTATATTAGTGTACCACTCCGGATACAAACTGCATATAATTAAGTGTAATTTCTGTGTGCGCCATATTCAAACTTATAAGCGGCGCGTAGTGCCAGTGTGTGTGTGTACTCATAAATATTAGTGTACCACTCCGGATACAAACCGCATATCATTCAGTGTGTATTCTGTGCACGCCATATTCAAACCAATAAGCGGCGCGTAGTGCCAGTGTGTGTGTGTGTGCTCATAAATAATAGTGTACCACTTCGGATACAAACCGCATATCATTAAGTGAGTATTCTGTGCGCGCCAAATTCAAACCAATAAGCGGTGCGTAGTGCCAGTGTGAGTGTGCTCATGAATAATAGTGTACCACTCCGGATACAAACCGCATATCATTAAGTGTGTATTCTGTGCGCGCCAAATTAAAACCAATAAGCGGCGCGTAGTGCCAGTGTGTGTGTGTGCTCATGAATAATTGTGTACCACTCCGGATACAAACTGCATATCATTTAGTGTGTATTCTGTGCGCGCCATATTGGAAATTACAAGCAGCGCGTAGTGTAAGTGTGCGTGTGTGTGCTCATAAATATTAGTGTACCGCTCCGGATACAAACCGCATATCATTAAGTGTGTATTCTGTGCACGCCATATTCAAACCAGTAAGCGGCGCGTAGTGCCAGTGTGTGTGTGTGCTCATAAATAATAGTGTACCACTCCGGATACAAACCGCATATCATTAAGTGTGTATTCTGTGCGCGCCATATTCAAACTTATAAGCGGCGCGTAGTGCCAGTGTGTGTGTGTGCTCATAAATATTAGTGTACCACTCCGGATACAAACCGCATATAATTAAGTGTGTATTCTGTGCGCGCTATATTCAAACTAATAAGCGGCACGTAGTGCCAGTGTGTGTATGTGTGCTCATGTATATTAGTGTACCACTCCGGATACAAACTGCATATCATTAAGTGTGTATTATGTGCGCGCCATATTCAAACCAATAAGCGGCGCGTAGTGCCAGTGTGTGTGTGTGCTCATAAATAATAGTGTACCACTCCGGATACAAACCGCATATCATTAAGTGAGTATTCTGTGCGCGCCAAATTAAAACCAATAAGCGGTGCGTAGTGCAAGTGTGAGTGTGCTCATGAATAATAGTGTACCACTCCGGATACAAACCGCATATCATTAAGTGTGTATTCTGTGCGCGCCAAATTAAAACCAATAAGCGGCGCGTAGTGCCAGTGTGTGTGTGTGCTCATGAATAATTGTGTACCACTCCAGATACAAACTGCATATCATTTAGTGTGTATTCTGTGCGCGCCATATTGGAAATTACAAGCAGCACGTAGTGTAAGTGTGCGTGTGTGTGCTCATGAATAATAGTGTACCACTCCGGATACAAACCGCATATCATTTAGTGTGTATTCTGTGCGCGCCATATTGGAAATTACAAGCAGCGCGTAGTGTAAGTGTGCGTGTGTGTGCTCATAAATATTAGTGTACCGCTCCGGATACAAACCGCATATCATTAAGTGTGTATTCTGTGCACGCCATATTCAAACCAGTAAGCGGCGCGTAGTGCCAGTGTGTGTGTGTGCTCATAAATAATAGTGTACCACTCCGGATACAAACCGCATATCATTAAGTGAGTATTCTGTGCGCGCCAAATTAAAACCAATAAGCGGTGCGTAGTGCCAGTGTGTGTATGTGTGCTCATGTAAATTAGTGTACCACTCCGGATACAAACCGCATATCATTCAGTGTGTATTCTGTGCACGCCATATTCAAACCAATAAGCGGCGCGTAGTGCCAGTGTGTGTGTGTGTGTTTGCTCATGAATGATAGTGTACCACTCCGGATACAAACCGCATATCATTAAGTGTGTATTATGTGCGCGCCATATTCAAACTTATAAGCGGCGCGTAGCTCTAGTGTGTATGTTTACTCATAAATATTTGTGTACCACTCCGGATACAAACCGCATATCATTCAGTGTGTATTCTGTGCGCGCCATATTCAAACTAATAAGCGGCGCGTAGTGCCAGTGTGTGTATGTGTGCTCATGTATATTAGTGTACCACTCCGGATACAAACTGCATATAATTAAGTGTGATTTCTGTGTGCGCCATATTCAAACTTATAAGCGGCGCGTAGTGCCAGTGTGTGTGTGTACTCATAAATATAAGTGTACCACTCCGGATACAAACCGCATATCATTAAGTGTGTATTCTGTGCACGCCATATTCAAACCAATAAGCGGCGCGTAGTGCCAGTGTGTGTGTGTGCTCATAAATAATAGTGTACCACTCCGGATACAAACCGCATATCATTAAGTGAGTATTCTGTGCACGCCATATTCAAACTAATCAGCGGTGCGTAGTGCCAGTGTGAGTGTGCTCATGAATAATAGTGTACCACTCCGGATACAAACCGCATATCATTAAGTGTGTATTCTGTGCGCGCCAAATTAAAACCAATAAGCGGCGCGTAGTGCCAGTGTGTGTGTGTGCTCATGAATAATTGTGTACCACTCCGGATACAAACCGCATATCATTTAGTGTGTATTCTGTGCGCGCCATATTGGAAATTACAAGCAGCACGTAGTGTAAGTGTGCGTGTGTGTGCTCATGAATAATAGTGTACCACTCCGGATACAAACCGCATATCATTTAGTGTGTATTCTGTGCGCGCCATATTGGAAATTACAAGCAGCGCGTAGTGTAAGTGTGTGTATGTGTGCTCATGTATATTAGTGTACCACTCCGGATACAAACTGCATATCATTAAGTGTGTATTATGAGCGCGCCATATTCAAACTTATAAGCGGCGCGTAGCTCTAGTGTGTATGTTTACTCATAAATATTTGTGTACCACTCCGGATACAAACCGCATATCATTCAGTGTGTATTCTGTGCGCGCCATATTCAAACTAATAAGCGGCGCGTAGTGCCAGTGTGTGTGTGCTCATGAAATAGTGTACCACTCCGGATACAAACCGCATATCATTCAGTGTGTATTCTGTGCACGCCATATTCAAACTAATAAGCGGCGCGTAGTGCCAGTGTGTGTATGTGTGCTCATGTATATTAGTGTACCACTCCGGATACAAACCGCATATCATTCAGTGTGTATTCTGTGCACGCCATATTCAAACTAATCAGCGGTGCGTAGTGCCAGTGTGTGTGTGCTCATGAATAATAGTGTACCACTCCGGATACAAACCGCATATCATTAAGTGAGTATTCTGTGCGCGCCAAATTAAAACCAATAAGCGGTGCGTAGTGCCAGTGTGTGTATGTGTGCTCATGTAAATGAGTGTACCACTCCGGATACAAACCGCATATCATTCAGTGTGTATTCTGTGCGCGCTATATTCAAACTAATAAGCGGCGCGTAGTGCCAGTGTGTGTATGTGTGCTCATGTATATTAGTGTACCACTCCGGATACAAACTGCATATCATTAAGTGTGTATTATGAGCGCGCCATATTCAAACTTATAAGCGGCGCGTAGCTCTAGTGTGTATGTTTACTCATAAATATTTGTGTACCACTCCGGATACAAACCGCATATCATTCAGTGTGTATTCTGTGCGCGCTATATTCAAACTAATAAGCGGCGCGTAGTGCCAGTGTGTGTATGTGTGCTCATGTATATTAGTGTACCACTCCGGATACAAACCGCATATCATTCAGTGTGTATTCTGTGCACGCCATATTCAAACTAATAAGCGGCGCGTAGTGCCAGTGTGTGTATGTGTGCTCATGTATATTAGTGTACCACTCCGGATACAAACTGCATATCATTAAGTGTGTATTCTGTGCACGCCATATTCAAACTAATCAGCGGTGCGTAGTGCCAGTGTGTGTGTGCACATGAATAATAGTGTACCACTCCGGATACAAACCGCATATCATTAAGTGAGTATTCTGTGCGCGCCAAATTAAAACCAATAAGCGGTGCGTAGTGCCAGTGTGTGTATGTGTGCTCATGTAAATGAGTGTACCACTCCGGATACAAACCGCATATCATTCAGTGTGTATTCTGTGCGCGCTATATTCAAACTAATAAGCGGCGCGTAGTGCCAGTGTGTGTATGTGTGCTCATGTATATTAGTGTACCACTCCGGATACAAACTGCATATCATTCAGTGTGTATTCTGTGCGCGCCATATTCAAACTAATAAGCGGCGCGTAGTGCCAGTGTGTGTATGTGTGCTCATGTATATTAGTGTACCACTCCGGATACAAACTGCATATAATTAAGTGTGATTTCTGTGCGCGCCATATTCAAACTTATAAGCGGCGCGTAGTGCCAGTGTGTGTGTGTACTCATAAATATAAGTGTACCACTCCGGATACAAACCGCATATCATTCAGTGTGTATTCTGTGCACGCCATATTCAAACCAATAAGCGGCGCGTAGTGCCAGTGTGTGTGTGTGCTCATAAATAATAGTGTACCACTCCGGATACAAACCGCATATCATTAAGTGAGTATTCTGTGCGCGCCAAATTAAAACCAATAAGTGGTGCGTAGTGCCAGTGTGAGTGTGCTCATGAATAATAGTGTACCACTCCGGATACAAACCGCATATCATTAAGTGTGTATTCTGTGCGCGCCAAATTAAAACCAATAAGCGGCGCGTAGTGCCAGTGTGTGTGTGTGCTCATGAATAATTGTGTACCACTCCGGATACAAACTGCATATCATTTAGTGTGTATTCTGTGCGCGCCATATTGGAAATTACAAGCAGCACGTAGTGTAAGTGTGCGTGTGTGTGCTCATGAATAATAGTGTACCACTCCGGATACAAACTGCATATCATTAAGTGTGTATTATGTGCGCGCCATATTCAAACTTATAAGCGGCGCGTAGCTCTAGTGTGTATGTTTACTCATAAATATTTGTGTACCACTCCGGATACAAACCGCATATCATTCAGTGTGTATTCTGTGCGCGCCATATTCAAACTAATAAGCGGCGCGTAGTGCCAGTGTGTGTGTGCTCATGAAATAGTGTACCACTCCGGATACAAACCGCATATCATTCAGTGTGTATTCTGTGCACGCCATATTCAAACTAATCAGCGGCGCGTAGTGCCAGTGTGTGTGTGCTCATGAATAATAGTGTACCACTCCGGATACAAACCGCATATCATTCAGTGTGTATTCTGTGCACGCCATATTCAAACCAATAAGCGGCGCGTAGTGCCAGTGTGTGTGTGCTCATGAATAATAGTGTACCACTCCGGATACAAACCGCATATCATTCAGTGTGTATTCTGTGCACGCCATATTCAAACCAATAAGCGGCGCGTAGTGCCAGTGTGTGTGTGCTCATGAATAATAGTGTACCACTCCGGATACAAACCGCATATCATTAAGTGTGTATTCTGTGCGCGCCAAATTCAAACTTATAAGCGGCGCGTAGTGCCAGTGTGTGTGTGCTCATGAATAATAGTGTACCACTCCGGATACAAACCGCATATCATTCAGTGTGTATTCTGTGCACGCCATATTCAAACCAATAAGCGGCGCGTAGTGCCAGTGTGTGTGTGCTCATGAATAATAGTGTACCACTCCGGATACAAACCGCATATCATTCAGTGTGTATTCTGTGCACGCCATATTCAAACCAATAAGCGGCGCGTAGTGCCAGTGTGTGTGTGCTCATGAATAATAGTGTACCACTCCGGATACAAACCGCATATCATTCAGTGTGTATTCTGTGCACGCCATATTCAAACCAATAAGCGGCGCGTAGTGCCAGTGTGTGTGTGTTCATGAATAATAGTGTACCACTCCGGATACAAACCGCATATCATTAAGTGTGTATTATTTGCGCGGCATATTCAAACTAATAAGCGGCGCGTAGTGCCAGTGTGTGTGTGCTCATGAATAATAGTGTACCACTCCGGATACAAACCGCATATCATTAAGTGTGTATTCTGTGTGCGCCATATTCAAACTTATAAGCGGCGCGTAGTGCCAGTGTGTGTGTGTGCTCATAAATAATAGTGTACCACTCCGGATACAAACTGCATATCATTAAGTGTGTATTCTGTGCGCGCCATATTCAAACTTATAAGCGGCGCGTAGTGCCAGTGTGTGTGTGTGCTCATAAATATTAGTGTACCACTCCGGATACAAACCGCATATAATTAAGTGTGTATTCTGTGCGCGCTATATTCAAACTAATAAGCGGCGCGTAGTGCCAGTGTGTGTATGTGTGCTCATGAATATTAGTGTACCACTCCGGATACAAACTGCATATCATTAAGTGTGTATTATGTGCGCGCCATATTCAAACTTATAAGCGGCGCGTAGTGCCAGTGTGTGTGTGTGCTCATAAATATTAGTGTACCACTCCGGATACAAACCGCATATCATTCATTGTGTATTCTGTGCGCGCCATATTCAAACTTATAAGCGGCGCGTAGTGCCAGTGTGTGTGTGTGCTCATAAATATTAGTGTACCACTCCGGATACAAACCGCATATAATTAAGTGTGTATTCTGTGCGCGCTATATTCAAACTAATAAGCGGCGCGTAGTGCCAGTGTGTGTATGTGTGCTCATGTATATTAGTGTACCACTCCGGATACAAACTGCATATCATTAAGTGTGTATTATGTGCGCGCCATATTCAAACTTATAAGCGGCGCGTAGCTCTAGTGTGTATGTGTACTCATAAATATTTGTGTACCACTCCGGATACAAACCGCATATCATTCAGTGTGTATTCTGTGTGCGCCATATTCAAACTTATAAGCGGCGCGTAGTGCCAGTGTGTGTGTGTGCTCATAAATATTAGTGTACCACTCCGGATACAAACCGCATATCATTCAGTGTGTATTCTGTGCACGCCATATTCAAACCAATAAGCGGCGCGTAGTGCCAGTGTGTGTGTGTGCTCATAAATAATAGTGTACCACTCCGGATACAAACCGCATATCATTAAGTGTGTATTCTGTGCGCGCCAAATTAAAACCAATAAGCGGCGCGTAGTGCCAGTGTGAGTGTGCTCATGAATAATAGTGTACCACTCCGGATACAAACCGCATATCATTAAGTGTGTATTCTGTGCGCGCCAAATTAAAACCAATAAGCGGCGCGTAGTGCCAGTGTGTGTGTGTGCTCATGAATAATTGTGTACCACTCCGGATACAAACTGCATATCATTAAGTGTGTATTCTGTGCGCGCCATATTGGAAATTACAAGCAGCGCGTAGTGTAAGTGTGCGTGTGTGTGCTCATGAATAATAGTGTACCACTCCGGATACAAACCGCATATCATTTAGTGTGTATTCTGTGCGCGCCATATTGGAATTTACAAGCAGCGCGTAGTGTAAGTGTGCGTGTGTGTGCTCATAAATATAAGTGTACCGCTCCGGATACAAACCGCATATCATTAAGTGTGTATTCTGTGCGCGTCATATTGAAAATTATAAGCGGCGCGTAGTGCCAGTATGTATGTGTGCTCATGAATAATTGTGTACCACTCCGGATACAAACCGCATATCATTTAGTGTGTATTCTGTGCGCGCCATATTCAAAATTACAAGCGGCGCGTAGTGCCAGTGTGTATGTGTGCTCATGAATAATTGTGTACCACTCCGGATACAAACTGCATATCATTAAGTGTGTATTCTGTGCGCGCCATATTCAAACTAATAAGCGGCGCATAGTGCTAGTGTGTATGTGTGCTCAAGAATAATAGTGTACCACTCCGGATACAAACCGCATATCATTAAGTGTGTATTCTGTGCGCGCCATATTCAAACTAATAAGCAGCGCGTAGTGTAAGTGTTCGTGTGTGTGCTAATGAATAATGGTGTACCACTCCGGATACAAACTGCATATCATTAAGTGTGTATTCTGTGCGCGCCATATTCAAACTAATAAGCGGCGCGTAGCGCTAGTGTGTATGTGTACTCATAAATATTAGTGTACCACTCCGGATACAAACTGCATATCATTAAGTGTGTATTCTGTGCGCGCCATATTCAAACTTATAAGCTGCGCGTAGTGCCAGTGTGTGTGTGCTCATGAATAATAGTGTACCACTTCGGATACAAACTGCATATCATTAAGTGTGTATTCTGTGCGCGCCAAATTAAAACCAATAAGCGGCGTGTAGTGTAAGTGTTCGTGTGTGTGCTAATGAATAATAGTGTACCACTCCGGATACAAACTGCATATCATTAAGTGTGTATTCTGTGCACGCCATATTCAAACTAATAAGCGGCGCATAGTGCTAGTGTGTATGTGTGCTCATGAATAATAGTGTACCACTCCGGATACAAACCGCATATCATTCAGTGTGTATTCTGTGCGCGCCATATTCAAACTAATAAGCAGCGCGTAGTGTAAGTGTTCGTGTGTGTGCTAATGAATAATAGTGTACCACTCCGAATACAAACTGCATTTCATTCAGTGTGTATTCTGTGCACGCCATATTCAAACCAATAAGCGGCGCGTAGTGCCAGTGTGTGAATGTGTGCTCATAAATATTTGTGTACCACTCCGGATACAAACTGCATATCATTAAGTGTGTATTCTGTGCACGCCATATTCAAACTAATAAGCGGCGCGTAGTGCCAGTGTGTGTGTGTGCTCATAAATATTAGTGTACCACTCCGGATACAAACCGCATATCATTCAGTGTGTATTCTGTGCACGCCATATTCAAACTAATAAGCGGCGCGTAGCGCTAGTGTGTATGTGTACTCATAAATATTAGTGTACCACTCCGGATACAAACTGCATATCATTAAGTGTGTATTCTGTGCACGCCATATTCAAACTTATAAGCTGCGCGTAGTGCCAGTGTGAATGTGTGCTCATGAATAAAAGTGTACCACTCTGGATACAAACCGCATATCATTAAGTGTGTATTCTGTGCGTGTCATATTGAAAATTATAAGCGGCGCGTAGTGTAAGTGTGCGTGCGTGTGCTCATAAATAATTGTGTACCACTCCGGATACAAACCGCATATCATTAAGTGTGTATTCTGTGCGCGCCAAATTAAAACCAATAAGCGGCGCGTAGTGCCAGTGTGTATGTGTGCTCATGAATAATTGTGTACCACTCCGGATACAAACCGCATATCATTCAGTGTGTATTCTGTGCACGCCATATTCAAACTTATAAGCGGCACGTAGTGCCAGTGTGTGTGTGCTCATGAATAATAGTGTACCACTCCGGATACAAACCGCATATCATTCAGTGTGTATTCTGTGCGCGCCAAATTAAAACCAATAAGCGGCGCGTAGTGCCAGTGTGTGTGTGCTCATGAATAATTATGTACCACTCCGGATACAAACTGCATATCATTAAGTGTGTATTATGTGCACGCCATATTCAAACTAATAAGCGGCGCATAGTGCCAGTGTGTATGTGTGCTCATGAATAATTGTGTACCACTCCGGATACAAACTGCATATCATTAAGTGTGTATTATGTGCGTGCCATATTCAAACTAACAAGCGGCGCGTAGCTCTAGTGTGTATGTGTACTCAAAAATATTAGTGTACCACTCCGGATACAAACCGCATATCATTCATTGTGTATTCTGTGCACGCCATATTCAAACCAATAAGCGGCGCGTAGTGCCAGTGTGTGTGTGCTCATGAATAATAGTGTACCACTCCGGATACAAACCGCATATCATTAAGTGTGTATTCTGTGCGCGCCATATTCAAACTTATAAGCGGCGCGTAGCTCTAGTGTGTATGTGTGCTCATAAATATTAGTGTACCACTCCGGATACAAACCGCATATCATTAAGTGTGTATTCTGTGCGCGCCATATTCAAACTAATCAGCGGCGCGTAGTGCCAGTGTGTGTGTGTGCTCATAAATAATAGTGTACCACTCCGGATACAAACCGCATATCATTCAGTGTGTTTTCTGTGCACGCCATATTCAAACCAATAAGCGGCGCGTAGTGCCAGTGTGTGAATGTGTGCTCATAAATAATAGTGTACCACTCCGGATACAAACCGCATATCATTCAGTGTGTATTCTGTGCACGCCATATTCAAACCAATAAGCGGCGCGTAGTGCCAGTGTGTGTGTGCTCATAAATATTAGTGTACCACTCCGGATACAAACCGCATATCATTAAGTGTGTATTCTGTGCACGCCATATTCAAACTAATCAGCGGCGCGTAGTGCCAGTGTGTGTGTGCTCATGAATAATAGTGTACCACTCCGGATACAAACCGCATATCATTCAGTGTGTTTTCTGTGCACGCCATATTCAAACTTATAAGCGGCGCGTAGTGCCAGTGTGTGTGTGTGCTCATGAATAATAGTGTACCACTCCGGATACAAACTGCATATAATTAAGTGTGTATTCTGTGCGCGCTAAATTCAAACTAATAAGCGGCGCGTAGTGCCAGTGTGTGTATGTGTGCTCATGTATATCAGTGTACCACTCCGGATACAAACTGCATATCATTAAGTGTGTATTATGTGCGCGCCATATTCAAACTTATAAGCGGCGCGTAGTGCCAGTGTGTGTGTGTGCTCATGAATAATATTGTACCACTCCGGATACAAACCGCATATAATTAAGTGTGTATTCTGTGCGCGCTATATTCAAACTAATAAGCGGCGCGTAGTGCCAGTGTGTGTGTGTGCTCATAAATATTAGTGTACCACTCCGGATACAAACCGCATATCATTAAGTGTGTATTCTGTGCGCGCCATATTCAAACCAATAAGCGGCGCGTAGTGCCAGTGTGTGTGTGCTCATAAATATTGGTGTACCACTCCGGATACAAATCGCATATCATTAAGTGTGTATTCTGTGCGCGCCAAATTCAAACTAATAAGCGGCGCGTAGTGCTAGTGTGTATGTGTGCTCATGAATAATTGTGTACCACTCCGGATACAAACTGCATATCATTAAGTGTGTATTCTGTGCGCGCCATATTCAAACTAATAAGCGGCACGTAGTGCTAGTGTGTGAATGTGTGCTCATGAATATTAGTGTACCACTCCGGATACAAACCGCATATCATTAAGTGTGTATTCTGTGCACGCCATATTCAAACCAATAAGCGGCACGTAGTGCCAGTGTGTGTGTGCTCATGAATAATAGTGTACCACTCCGGATACAAACCGCATATCATTAAGTGTGTATTCTGTGCGCGCCAAATTAAAACCAATAAGCGGCGCGTAGTGCCAGTGTGTGTGTGTGCTCATGAATAATGGTGTACCGCTCTGGATACAAACCGCATATCATTAAGTGTGTATTCTGTGCACGCCATATTCAAACCAATAAGCGGCGCGTAGTGCCAGTGTGTGTGTGCTCATGAATAATAGTGTACCACTCCGGATAAAAACTGCATATCATTAAGTGTGTATTCTGTGCACGCCATATTCAAACCAATAAGCGGCGCGTAGTGCCAGTGTGTGTGTACTCATGAATAATAGTGTACCACTCCGGATACAAACCGCATATCATTAAGTGTGTATTCTGTGCACGCCATATTCAAACCAATAAGCGGCACGTAGTGCCAGTGTGTGTGTGCTCATGAATAATAGTGTACCACTCCGGATACAAACCGCATATCATTAAGTGTGTATTCTGTGCGCGCCAAATTAAAACCAATAAGCGGCGCGTAGTGCCAGTGTGTATGTGTGCTCATGAATAAAAGTGTACCACTCCGGATACAAACTGCATATTATTAAGTGTGTATTCTGTGCAAGCCATATTCAAACTAATAAGCGGCGCGTAGCGCTAGTGTGTATGTGTGCTCATAAATATTAGTGTACCACTCCGGATACAAACCGCATATCATTAAGTGTGTATTCTGTGCGCGCCATATTCAAACTTATAAGCGGCGCGTAGTTCCAGTGTGTGAATGTGTGCTCATAAATAATAATGTACCACTCCGGATACAAACTGCATATCATTAAGAGTGTATTCTGTGCGCGTCATATTGAAAATTATAAGCAGCGCGTAGTGTAAGTGTGCGTGTGTGTACTCATAAATATTAGTGTACCACTCCGGATACAAACCGCATATCATTAAGTGTGTATTCTGTGCGCGCCATATTCAAACCAATAAGCGGCGCGTAGTGCCAGTGTGTGTATGTGTGCTCATGTATATTAGTGTACCACTCCGGATACAAACTGCATATCATTAAGTGTGTATTCTGTGCACGCCATATTCAAACTAATAAGCGGCGCGTAGTGCCAGTGTGAGTGTGCTCATGAATATTAGTGTACCACTCCGGATACAAACCGCATATCATTAAGTGTGTATTCTGTGCGCGCCATATTCAAACTTATAAGCGGCGCGTAGTGCCAGTGTGTGTGTGCTCATGTATAATAGTGTACCACTCCGGATACAAACCGCATATCATTAAGTGTGTATTCTGTGCGCGCCATATTCAAACTAATAAGCGGCGCGTAGTGCCAGTGTGTATGTGTGCTCATGAATAATTGTGTACCACTCCGGATACAAACCGCATATCATTAAGTGTGTATTCTGTGCGCGCCATATTCAAACTTATAAGCGGCGCGTCGTGTCAGTGTGTGTGTGTGCTCATAAATATTTGTGTACCACTCCGGATACAAACCGCATATCATTAAGTGTGTATTCTGTGCACGCCATATTCAAACTTATAAGCGGCGCGTAGTGCCAGTGTGTGTGTGCTCATGTATAATAGTGTACCACTCCGGATACAAACCGCATATCATTAAGTGTGTATTCTGTGCGCGCCATATTCAAACTAATAAGCGGCGCGTAGCTCTAGTGTGTATGTGTACTCATAAATATTAGTGTACCACTCCGGATACAAACCGCATATCATTAAGTGTGTATTCTGTGCGCGCCATATTTAAACTAATAAGCGGCGCGTAGCTCTAGTGTGTATGTGTACTCATAAATATTAGTGTACCACTCCGGATACAAACCGCATATCATTAAGTGTGTATTCTGTGCGCGCCATATTCAAACCAATAAGCGGCGCGTAGTACCAGTGTGTGTGTGTGCTCATGGATAATAGTGTACCACTCCGGATACAAACTGCATATCATTAAGTGTGTATTCTGTGCACGCCATATTCAAACTTATAAGCGGCGCGTAGTGCCAGTGTGTGTGTGCTCATGAATATTAGTGTACCACTCCGGATACAAACCGCATATCATTAAGTGTGTATTCTGTGCACGCCATATTCAAACTTATAAGCGGCGCGTAGTGCCAGTGTGTGTGTGCTCATGTATAATAGTGTACCACTCCGGATACAAACCGCATATCATTAAGTGTGTATTCTGTGCGCGCCATATTCAAACTAATAAACGGCGCGTAGCTCTAGTGTGTATGTGTACTCATAAATATTAGTGTACCACTCCGGATACAAACCGCATATCATTAAGTGTGTATTCTGTGCGCGCCATATTCAAACAAATAAGCGGCGCATAGTGCCAGTGTGTGTGTGTGTCCTCATAAATATTAGTGTACCACTCCGGATACAAACCGCATATCATTCAGTGTGTATTCTGTGCGCGCCATATTCAAACTTATAAGCGGCGCGTAGTGCCAGTGTGTGTATGTGTGCTCATGTATATTAGTGTACCACTCCGGATACAAACTGCATATCATTCAGTGTGTATTCTGTGCGCGCCATATTGAAAATTATAAGCAGCGCGTAGTGCCAGTGTGTGTGTGTGCTCATAAATAATAGTGTACCACTCCGGATACAAACTGCATATCATTAAGTGTGTATTCTGTGCGCGCCATATTCAAACTTATAAGCGACGCGTAGCGCTAGTGTGTATGTGTACTCAAAAATATTAGTGTAGCACTCCGGATACAAACTGCATATCATTGAGTGTGTATTCTGTGCACGCCATATTCAAACCAATAAGCGGCGCGTAGTGCCAGTGTGTGTGTGCTCATGAATAATAGTGTATCACTCCGGATACAAACCGCATATCATTAAGTGTGTATTCTGTGCTCGCCAAATTCAAACTAATAAGCGGCGCGTAGCTCTAGTGTGTATGTGTACTCATAAATATTAGTGTACCACTCCGGATACAAACCGCATATCATTAAGTGTGTATTCTGTGCGCGCCAAATTAAAACCAATAAGCGGCGCGTAGTGCCAGCGTGTGTGTGCTCATGAATAATAGTGTACCACTCCGGATACAAACTGCATATCATTAAGTGTGTATTCTGTGCGCGCCAAATTCAAACCAATAAGCGGCGCGTAGCTCTAGTGTGTATGTGTACTCATAAATATTAGTGTACCACTCCGGATACAAACCGCATATCATTAAGTGTGTATTCTGTGCACGCCATATTCAAACCAATAAGCGGCGCGTAGTGCCAGTGTGTGTGTGTGCTCATGAATAATAGTGTACTACTCCGGATACAAACCGCATATCATTAAGTGTGTATTCTGTGCTCGCCAAATTCAAACTAATAAGCGGCGCGTAGTGCCAGTGTGTGTATGTGTGCTCATGTATATTAGTGTACCACTCCGGATACAAACTGCATATCATTAAGTGTGTATTCTGTGCGCGTCATATTGAAAATTATAAGCAGCGCGTAGTGTAAGTGTGTGTGTGAGTGCTCATAAATAAAAGTGTACCACTCCGGATACAAACCTGATATCATTAAGTGAGTATTCTGTGCACGCCATATTCAAACTAATAAGCGGCGCAAAGTGCTAGTGTGTATGTGTGCTCAATAATATTGGTGTTCCACTCCGGATACAAACTGCATATCATTAAGTGTGTATTCTGTGCGCGCCATATTCAAACTTATAAGCGGCACGTAGTGCCAGCGTGTGTGTGCTCATGAATAATAGTGTACCACTCCGGATACAAACCGCATATCATTCAGTGTGTATTCTGTGCGCGCCATATTCAAACTAATAAGCGGCGCGTAGCTCTAGTGTGTATGTGTACTCATAAATATTAGTGTACCACTCCGGATACAAACCGCATATCATTCAGTGTGTATTCTGTGCGCGCCATATTCAAACTTATAAGCGGCGCGTAGCTCTAGTGTGTATGTGTACTCATAAATATTAGTGTACCACTCCGGATACAAACCGCATATCATTAACTGTGTATTCTGTGCACGCCATATTCAAACTAATAAGCGGCACGAAGTGCCAGCGTGTGTGTGCTCATGAATAATAGTGTACCACTCCGGATACAAACTGCATATCATTAAGTGTGTATTCTGTGCGCGCCATATTCAAACTAATAAGCGGCGCGTAGTGCCAGTGTGTGTGTGTGCTCATGAATAATAGTGTACAACTCCGGATACAAACCGCATATCATTAAGTGTGTATTCTGTGCTCGCCAAATTCAAACTAATAAGCGGCGCGTAGTGCCAGTGTGTGTATGTGTGCTCATGTTTATTAGTGTACCACTCCGGATACAAACCGCATATCATTAAGTGTGTATTCTGTGCGCGCCATATTCAAACTAATAAGCAGCGCGTAGCTCTAGTGTGTGTGTGTGCTCATAAATATTTGTGTACCACTCCGGATACAAACCGCATATCATTCAGTGTGTATTATGTGCGCGCCATATTCAAACTAATAAGCGGCGCGTAGCTCTAGTGTGTATGTGTACTCATAAATATTAGTGTACCACTCCGGATACAAACCGCATATCATTAAGTGTGTATTCTGTGCACGCCATATTCAAACTAATAAGCGGCACGTAGTGCCAGCGTGTGTGTGCTCATGAATAATAGTGTACCACTCCGGATACAAACTGCATATCATTAAGTGTGTATTCTGTGCGCGCCATATTCAAACCAATAAGCGGCGCGTAGTGCCAGCGTGTGTGTGCTCATGAATAATAGTGTACCACTCCGGATACAAACCGCATATCATTCAGTGTGTATTCTGTGCGCGCCATATTCAAACTAATAAGCGGCGCGTAGCTCTAGTGTGTATGTGTACTCATAAATATTAGTGTACCACTCCGGATACAAACCGCATATCATTCAGTGTGTATTATGTGCGCGCCATATTCAAACTAATAAGCGGCGCGTAGCTCTAGTGTGTATGTGTACTCATAAATATTAGTGTACCACTCCGGATACAAACTGCATATCATTAAGTGTGTATTCTGTGCGCGCCATATTCAAACTTATAAGCGGCACGTAGTGCCAGCGTGTGTGTGCTCATGAATAATAGTGTACCACTCCGGATACAAACCGCATATCATTCAGTGTGTATTCTGTGCGCGCCATATTCAAACTAATAAGCGGCGCGTAGCTCTAGTGTGTATGTGTACTCATAAATATTAGTGTACCACTCCGGATACAAACCGCATATCATTCAGTGTGTATTCTGTGCGCGCCATATTCAAACTAATAAGCGGCGCGTAGCTCTAGTGTGTATGTGTACTCATAAATATTAGTGTACCACTCCGGATACAAACCGCATATCATTAAGTGTGTATTCTGTGCACGCCATATTCAAACTTATAAGCGGCGCGTAGTGCCAGTGTGTGTGTGCTCATGTATAATAGTGTACCACTCCGGATACAAACCGCATATCATTAAGTGTGTATTCTGTGCGCGCCATATTCAAACTAATAAGCGGCGCGTAGCTCTAGTGTGTATGTGTACTCATCAATATTAGTGTACCACTCCGGATACAAACCGCATATCATTAAGTGTGTATTCTGTGCACGCCATATTCAAACTAATAAGCGGCACGTAGTGCCAGCGTGTGTGTGCTCATAAATAATAGTGTACCACTCCGGATACAAACTGCATATCATTAAGTGTGTATTCTGTGCACGCCATATTCAAACTAATAAGCGGCGCGTAGTGCCAGTGTGTGTGTGCTCATGAATAATAGTGTATCACTCCGGATACAAACCGCATATCATTCAGTCTGTATTCTGTGCACGCCATATTCAAACTTATAAGCGGCGCGTAGTGCCAGTGTGTGTGTGCTCATGTATAATAGTGTACCACTCCGGATACAAACCGCATATCATTAAGTGTGTATTCTGTGCGCGCCATATTCAAACTAATAAGCGGCGCATAGTGCTAGTGTGTATGTGTGCTCATGAATAATTGTGTACCACTCCGGATACAAACCGCATATCATTCAGTGTGTATTCTGTGCACGTCATATTCAAACTTATAAGCGGCGCGTAGTGCCAGTGTGTGTATGTGTGCTCATGTATATTAGTGTACCACTCCGGATACAAACTGCATATCATTCAGTGTGTATTCTGTGCACGCCATATTCAAACCAATAAGCGGCGCGTAGCTCTAGTGTGTATGTGTACTCATAAATATTAGTGTACCACTCCGGATACAAACCGCATATCATTAAGTGTGTATTCTGTGTGCGCCATATTCAAACTTATAAGCGGCGCGTAGTGCCAGTGTGTGTGTGTGCTCATGAATAATAGTGTACCACTCCGGATACAAACTGCATATCATTCAGTGTGTATTCTGTGCACGCCAAATTCAAACTTATAAGCGGCGCGTAGTGCCAGTGTGTGTATGTGTGCTCATGTATATTAGTGTACCACTCCGGATACAAACTGCATATCATTCAGTGTGTATTCTGTGCACGCCATATTCAAACCAATAAGCGGCGCGTAGCTCTAGTGTGTATGTGTACTCATAAATATTAGTGTACCACTCCGGATACAAACCGCATATCATTAAGTGTGTATTCTGTGCGCGCCATATTCAAACTAATAAGCGGCGCATAGTGCTAGTGTGTATGTGTGCTCATGAATAATTGTGTACCACTCCGGATACAAACTGCATATCATTCAGTGTGTATTCTGTGCACGCCAAATTCAAACTTATAAGCGGCGCGTAGTGCCAGTGTGTGTATGTGTGCTCATGTATATTAGTGTACCACTCCGGATACAAACTGCATATCATTCAGTGTGTATTCTGTGCACGCCATATTCAAACCAATAAGCGGCGCGTAGTGCCAGTGTGTGTATGTGTGCTCATGTATATTAGTGTATCACTCCGGATACAAACCGCATATCATTCAGTGTGTATTCTGTGCACGCCATATTCAAACCAATAAGCGGCGCGTAGTGCCAGTGTGTGTGTGCTCATGAATAATAGTGTATCACTCCGGATACAAACCGCATATCATTCAGTCTGTATTCTGTGCACGCCATATTCAAACTTATAAGCGGCGCGTAGTGCCAGTGTGTGTGTGCTCATGTATAATAGTGTACCACTCCGGATACAAACCGCATATCATTAAGTGTGTATTCTGTGCGCGCCATATTCAAACTAATAAGCGGCGCATAGTGCTAGTGTGTATGTGTGCTCATGAATAATTGTGTACCACTCCGGATACAAACTGCATATCATTCAGTGTGTATTCTGTGCACGCCAAATTCAAACTTATAAGCGGCGCGTAGTGCCAGTGTGTGTATGTGTGCTCATGTATATTAGTGTACCACTCCGGATACAAACTGCATATCATTCAGTGTGTATTCTGTGCACGCCATATTCAAACCAATAAGCGGCGCGTAGTGCCAGTGTGTGTGTGCTCATGAATAATAGTGTATCACTCCGGATACAAACCGCATATCATTCAGTGTGTATTCTGTGCACGTCATATTCAAACTTATAAGCGGCACGTAGTGCCAGTGTGTGAATGTGTGCTCATAAATATTAGTGAACCACTCCGGATACAAACCGCATATCATTAAGTGTGTATTCTGTGCACGCCATATTCAAACTTATAAGCGGCGCGTAGTGCCAGTGTGTGTGTTCTCATGTATAATAGTGTACCACTCCGGATACAAACCGCATATCATTAAGTGTGTATTCTGTGCGCGCCATATTAAAACCAATAAGCGGCGCGTAGTGCCAGCGTGTGTGTGCTCATGAATAATAGTGTACCACTCCGGATACAAACCGCATATCATTAAGTGTGTATTCTGTGCACGCCATATTCAAACTTATAAGCGGCGCGTAGTGCCAGTGTGTGTGTGCTCATGTATAATAGTGTACCACTCCGGATACAAACCGCATATCATTAAGTGTGTATTCTGTGCGCGCCATATTCAAACCAATAAGCGGCGCGTAGCTCTAGTGTGTATGTGTACTCATAAATATTAGTGTACCACTCCGGATACAAACCGCATATCATTAAGTGTGTATTCTGTGCACGCCATATTCAAACCAATAAGCGGCGCGTAGTGCCAGTGTGTGTGTGTGCTCATGTATATTAGTGTACCACTCCGGATACAAACTGCATATCATTAAGTGTGTATTATGTGCACGCCATATTCAAACTAATAAGCGGCGCGTAGTGCCAGTGTGTGTGTGTGCTCATGAATATTAGTGTACCACTCCGGATACAAACTGCATATCATTAAGTGTGTATTCTGTGCGCGTCATATTGAAAATTATAAGCAGCGCGTAGTGTAAGTGTGTGTGTGTGTGCTCATAAATAAAAGTGTACCACAGTGTGTGTGTGTGCTCATAAATAAAAGTCTACCACTCCGGATACAAACTGCATATCATTAAGTGTGTAGTCTGTGCGCGCCATATTCAAACTTATAAGCGGCGCGTAGTGCCAGTGTGTGTGTGTGCTCATGAATATTAGTGTACCACTCCGGATACAAACTGCATATCATTCAGTGTGTATTCTGTGCACGCCATATTCAAACCAATAAGCGGCGCGTAGTGCCAGTGTGTGTGTGTGCTCATAAATATTTGTGTACCACTCCGGATACAAACTGCATATCATTAAGTGTGTATTCTGTGCGCGCCATATTCAAACTTATAAGCGGCACGTAGTGCCAGCGTGTGTGTGCTCATGAATAATAGTGTACCACTCCGGATACAAACCGCATATCATTCAGTGTGTATTCTGTGCGCGCCATATTCAAACTAATAAGCGGCGCGTAGTGCCAGTGTGTGTGTGTGCTCATGAATAATAGTGTACCACTCCGGATACAAACTGCATATCATTAAGTGTGTAGTCTGTGCGCGCCATATTCAAACTTATAAGCGGCGCGTAGTGCCAGTGTGTGTGTGTGCTCATGAATATTAGTGTACCACTCCGGATACAAACTGCAAATCATTAAGTGTGTATTCTGTGCGCGCCATATTCAAACTTATAAGCGGCGCGTAGCTCTAGTGTGTATGTGTACTCATAAATATTTGTGTACCACTCCGGATACAAACCGCATATCATTAAGTTTGTATTCTGTACGCGCCATATTCAAACTAATAAGCGGCGCGTAGTGCCAGTGTGTGTGTGTTTGTCCTCATAAATATTAGTGTACCATTCCGGATACAAACCACATATCATTAAGTGTGTATTCTGTGCACGCCATATTCAAACCAATAAGCGGCGCGTAGTGCCAGTGTGTGTGTGCTCATAAATATTGGTGTACCACTCCGGATACAAATCGCATATCATTAAGTGTGTATTCTGTGCGCGCCATATTCAAACTAATAAGCAGCGCGTAGCTCTAGTGTGTATGTGTACTCATAAATATTAGTGTACCACTCCGGATACAAACTGCATATCATTAAGTGTGTATTCTGTGCGCGCCATATTCAAACTTATAAGCGGCGCGTAGCTCTAGTGTGTATATGTACTCATAAATATTAGTGTACCACTCCGGCTACAAACTGCAAATCATTAAGTGTGTATTCTGTGCGCGCCATATTCAAACTTATAAGCGGCGCGTAGCTCAAGTGTGTATTTGTCCTCATAAATATTTGTGTAGCACTCCGGATACAAACTGCATATCATTAAGTGTGTATTCTGTGCGCGCCATATTCAAACTAATAAGCGGCGCGTAGTGCCAGTGTGTGTATGTGTGCTCATGTATATTGGTGTACCACTCCGGATACAAACTGCATATCATTAAGTGTGTATTATGTGCGCGCCATATTCAAACCAATAAGCGGCGCGTAGCTCTAGTGTGTATGTGTACTCATAAATATTAGTGTACCACTCCGGATACAAACCGCAGATCATTAAGTGTGTATTCTGTGCGCGCCATATTCAAACTTATAAGCAGCGCGTAGTGTCTGTGTGTATGTGTACTCATAAATATTAGTGTACCACTCCGGATACAAACTGCATATCATTAAGTGTGTATTCTGTGCGCGCCGTATTCAAACTTATAAGCTGCGCGTAGTGCCAGTGTGAATGTGTGCTCATGAATAAAAGTGTACCACTCCGGATACAAACTGCATATCATTAAGTGTGTATTCTGTGCGCGCCATATTCAAACTAATAAGCGGCGCGTAGTGCCAGTGTGTGTTTGTGTGCTCATGTATATTAGTGTACCACTCCGGATACAAACTGCATATCATTAAGTGTGTATTCTGTGCGCGCCATATTCAAACCAATATGCGGCGCGTAGCTCTAGTGTGTATGTGTACTCATAAATATTAGTGTACCACTCCGGATACAAACCGCATATCATTAAGTGTGTATTCTGTGCGCGCCATATTCAAACTAATAAGCGGCGCATAGTGCTAGTGTGTATGTGTACTCATAAATATTAGTGTACCACTCCGGATACAAACTGCATATCATTCCGTGTGTATTCTGTGCGCGCCATATTCAAACTAATAAGCAGCGCAAAGTGTAAGTGTGCGTGTGTGTGCTCATAAATAGTGGTGTACCACTCCGGATACAAACCGCATATCATTCATTGTGTATTCTGTGCACGCAATATTCAAACCAATAAGCGGCGCGTAGTGCCAGTGTGTGTGTGCTCATGAATAATAGTGTACCACTCCGGATACAAACCGCATATCATTCAGTGTGTATTCTGTGCGCGCCATATTCAAACTAATAAGCGGCGCGTAGCTCTAGTGTGTATGCGTGCTCATAAATATTAGTGTACCACTCCGGATACAAACCGCATATCATTCAGTGTGTATTCTGTGCACGCCATATTCAAACTTATAAGCGGCGCGTAGCTCTAGTGTGTATTTGTCCTCATAAATATTAGTGTACCACTCCGGATACAAACCGCATATCATTTAGTGTGTATTCTGTGCGCGCCATATTGGAAATTACAAGCAGCGCGTAGTGTAAGTGTACGTGTGTGTGCTCATAAATATTAGTGTACCGCTCCGGATACAAACCGCATATCATTAAGTGTGTATTCTGTGCGCGTCATATTGAAAATTATAAGCGGCGCGTAGTGCCAGTATGTATGTGTGCTCATGAATAATTGTGTACCACTCCGGATACAAACTGCATATCATTGAGTGTGTATTCTGTGCACGCCATATTCAAACTAATCAGCGGCGCATAGTGCTAGTGTGTATGTGTGCTCATAAATAGTAGTGTACCACTCCGGATACAAACCGCATATCATTCAGTGTGTATTCTGTGCACGCCATATTCAAACTAATAAGCGGCGCGTAGCTCTAGTGTGTATGTGTGCTCATAAATAATAGTGTACCACTCCGGATACAAACCGCATATCATTCAGTGTGTATTCTGTGCACGCCATATTCAAACTAATAAGCGGCGCATAGTGCTAGTGTGTATGTGTGCTCATGAATAATTGTGTACCACTCCGGATACAAACTGCATATCATTAAGTGTGTATTCTGTGCGCGCCATATTCAAACTAATAAGCGGCGCGTAGCTCTAGTGTGTATGTGTGCTCATAAATATTAGTGTACCACTCCGGATACAAACCGCATATCATTCAGTGTGTATTCTGTGCACGCCATATTCAAACCAATAAGCGGCGCGTAGTGCCAGTGTGTGTGTGCTCATAAATATTGGTGTACCACTCCGGATACAAATCGCATATCATTAAGTGTGTATTCTGTGCGCGCCATATTCAAACTAATAAGCGGCGCGTAGCTCTAGTGTGTATGTGTGCTCATAAATAATAGTGTACCACTCCGGATACAAACCGCATATCATTCAGTGTGTATTCTGTGCGCGCCGTATTAAAACCAATAAGCGGCGCGTAGTGCCAGTGTGAGTGTGTGCTCATGAATAATTGTGTACCACTCCGGATACAAACTGCATATCATTGAGTGTATATTCTGTGCGCGCCATATTCAAACTAATAAGCGGCGCGTAGCTCTAGTGTGTATGTGTGCTCATAAATATTAGTGTACCACTCCGGATACAAACCGCATATCATTCAGTGTGTATTCTGTGCACGCCATATTCAAACTAATAAGCGGCGCATAGTGCCAGTGTGTGTATGTGTGCTCATGTATATTAGTGTACCACTCCGGATACAAACTGCATATCATTCAGTGTGTATTCTGTGCACGCCATATTCAAACTAATAAGCGGTGCGTAGCGCTAGTGTGTATGTGTACTCATAAATATTAGTGTACCACTCCAGATACAAACTGCATATCATTAAGTGTGTATTCTGTGCGCGCCATATTCAAACTAATAAGCGGCGCGTGAATAATTGTGTACCACTCCGGATACAAATCGCATATCATTAAGTGTGTATTCTGTGCGCGCCATATTCAAACTAATAAGCGGCGCGTAGCTCTAGTGTGTATGTGTGCTCATAAATAATAGTGTACCACTCCGGATACAAACCGCATATCATTCAGTGTGTATTCTGTGCGCGCCGTATTAAAACCAATAAGCGGCGCGTAGTGCCAGTGTGAGTGTGTGCTCATGAATAATTGTGTACCACTCCGGATACAAACTGCATATCATTGAGTGTATATTCTGTGCGCGCCATATTCAAACTAATAAGCGGCGCGTAGCTCTAGTGTGTATGTGTGCTCATAAATATTAGTGTACCACTCCGGATACAAACCGCATATCATTCAGTGTGTATTCTGTGCACGCCATATTCAAACTAATAAGCGGCGCATAGTGCCAGTGTGTGTATGTGTGCTCATGTATATTAGTGTACCACTCCGGATACAAACCGCATATCATTAAGTGTGTATTCTGTGCACGCCATATTCAAACCAATAAGCTGCGCGTAGTGCCAGTGTGAGTGTGTGCTCATGAATAATTGTGTACCACTCCGGATACAAACTGCATATCATTCAGTGTGTATTCTGTGCGCGCCATATTCAAACTGATAAGCGGCGCGTAGTGCCAGTGTGTGTATGTGTGCTCATGTATATTAGTGTACCACTCCGGATACAAACTGCATATCATTAAGTGTGTATTCTGTTTACGCCATATTCAAACCAATAAGCGGCGCGTAGCTCTAGTGTGTATGTGTACTCATAAATATTAGTGTACCACTCCGGATACAAACCGCATATCATTAAGTGTGTATTCTGTGCGCGCCATATTCAAACTAATAAGCGGCGCATAGTGCCAGTGTGTGTATGTGTGCTCATGTATATTAGTGTACCACTCCGGATACAAACTGCATATCATTAAGTGTGTATTCTGTGCACGCCATATTCAAACTAATAAGCGGTGCGTAGCGCTAGTGTGTATGTGTACTCATAAATATTAGTGTACCACTCCAGATACAAACTGCATATCATTAAGTGTGTATTCTGTGCGCGCCATATTCAAACTAATAAGCGGCGCGTGAATAATTGTGTACCACTCCGGATACAAATCGCATATCATTAAGTGTGTATTCTGTGCGCGCCATATTCAAACTAATAAGCGGCGCGTAGCTCTAGTGTGTATGTGTGCTCATAAATAATAGTGTACCACTCCGGATACAAACCGCATATCATTCAGTGTGTATTCTGTGCGCGCCGTATTAAAACCAATAAGCGGCGCGTAGTGCCAGTGTGAGTGTGTGCTCATGAATAATTGTGTACCACTCCGGATACAAACTGCATATCATTGAGTGTATATTCTGTGCGCGCCATATTCAAACTAATAAGCGGCGCGTAGCTCTAGTGTGTATGTGTGCTCATAAATATTAGTGTACCACTCCGGATACAAACCGCATATCATTAAGTGTGTATTCTGTGCGCGCCATATTCAAACTAATAAGCGGCGCGTAGCTCTAGTGTGTATGTGTACTCATAAATATTAGTGTACCACTCCGGATACAAACCGCATATCATTCAGTGTATATTCTGTGCACGCCATATTCAAACCAATAAGCGGCGCATAGTGCTAGTGTGTGTGTGTGCTCATAAATATTTGTGTACCACTCCGGATACAAACCGCATATCATTCATTGTGTATTCTGTGCGCGCCATATTCAAACCAATAAGCGGCGCGTAGTGCCAGTGTGTGTGTGCTCATAAATAATAGTGTACCACTCCGGATACAAACCGCATATCATTAAGTGTGTATTCTGTGCGCGCCAAATTAAAACCAATAAGCGGCGCGTAGTTCTAGTGTGTATGTGTGCTCATAAATAAAAGTGTACCACTCCGGATACAAACCGCATATCATTCAGTGTGTATTCTGTGCACGCCATATTCAAATTTATAAGCGGCACGTAGTGCCAGTGTGTGTGTGCTCATGAATAATAGTGTACCACTCCGGATACAAACCGCATATCATTAAGTGTGTATTCTGTGCGCGCCATATTCAAACTTATCAGCGGCGCATAGTGCCAGTGTGTGTGTGTGCTCATAAATAATAGTGTACCACTCCGGATACAAACCGCATATCATTAAGTGTGTATTCTGTGCGCGCCATATTCAAACCAATAAGCGGCGCGTAGTGCCAGTGTGTGTGTGTGCTCATGAATTATAGTGTACCACTCTGGATACAAACCGCATATCATTAAGTGTGTATTCTGTGCACGCCATATTCAAACCAATAAGCGGCGCGTAGTGCCAGTGTGTGTGTGCTCATAAATAATAGTGTACCACTCCGGATACAAACCGCATATCATTAAGTGTGTATTCTGTGCGCGCCAAATTAAAACCAATAAGCGGCGCGTAGTGCCAGTGTGTGTGTGTGTCCTCATAAATATTAGTGTACCACTCCGGATACAAACCGCATATCATTCAGTGTGTATTCTGTGCACGCCATATTCAAATTTATAAGCGGCACGTAGTGCCAGTGTGTGTGTGCTCATGAATAATAGTGTACCACTCCGGATACAAACCGCATATCATTAAGTGTGTATTCTGTGCGCGCCATATTCAAACTTATCAGCGGCGCATAGTGCCAGTGTGTGTGTGTGCTCATAAATAATAGTGTACCACTCCGGATACAAACCGCATATCATTAAGTGTGTATTCTGTGCGCGCCATATTCAAACCAATAAGCGGCACGTAGTGCCAGTGTGTGTGTGTGCTCATGAATAATAGTGTACCACTCTGGATACAAACCGCATATCATTCAGTGTGTATTCTGTGCGCGCCATATTCAAACTAATAAGCAGCGCGTAGCGCTAGTGTGTGTGTCCGTGCTCATGAATAATAGTGTACCACTCCGGATACAAACCGCATATCATTAAGTGTGTATTCTGTGCGCGCCATATTCAAACTAATAAGCGGCGCGTAGTGCCAGTGTGTATGTGTGCTCATAAATAATAGTGTACCACTCCGGATACAAACCGCCTATCATTAAGTGTGTATTCTGTGCGCGCCATATTCAAACTAATAAGCAGCACGTAGCGCTAGTGTGTGTGTCCGTGCTCATGAATAATAGTGTACCACTCCGGATACAAACCGCATATCATTAAGTGTGTATTCTGTGCGCGCCATATTCAAACTAATAAGCGGCGCGTAGCTCTAGTGTGTATGTGTACTCATAAATATTAGTGTACCACTCCGGATACAAACCGCATATCATTCAGTGTGTATTCTGTGCGCGCCATATTCAAACTAATAAGCGGCGCGTAGTGCCAGTGTGTATGTGTGCTCATAAATAATAGTGTACCACTCCGGATACAAACCGCCTATCATTAAGTGTGTATTCTGTGCGCGCCATATTCAAACTAATAAGCAGCGCGTAGCGCTAGTGTGTGTGTCCGTGCTCATGAATAATAGTGTACCACTCCGGATACAAACCGCATATCATTAAGTGTGTATTCTGTGCGCGCCATATTCAAACTAATAAGCGGCGCGTAGTGCCAGTGTGTATGTGTGCTCATAAATAATAGTGTACCACTCCGGATACAAACCGCCTATCATTAAGTGTGTATTCTGTGCGCGCCATATTCAAACTAATAAGCGGCACGTAGTGCCAGTGTGTGTGTGTGTGTGTTTGCTCATGAATTATAGTGTACCACTCCGGATACAAACCGCATATCATTAAGTGTGTATTCTGTGCGCGCCATATTCAAACTAATAAGCAGCGCGTAGCGCTAGTGTGTGTGTCCGTGCTCATGAATAATAGTGTACCACTCCGGATACAAACCGCATATCATTAAGTGTGTATTCTGTGCGCGCCATATTCAAACCAATAAGCGGCGCGTAGTGCCAGTGTGTGTGTGTGTCCTCATAAATATTGGTGTACCACTCCGGATACAAACCGCATATCATTAAGTGTGTATTCTGTGCGCGCCATATTCAAACTTATCAGCGGCGCATAGTGCCAGTGTGTGTGTGTGCTCATGAATAAAAGTGTACCACTCCGGATACAAACCGCATATCATTAAGTGTGTATTCTGTGCGCGCCATATTCAAACCAATAAGCGGCGCGTAGTGCCAGTGTGTGTGTGTGCTCATGAATAATAGTGTACCACTCCGGATACAAACCGCATATCATTTAGTGTGTATTCTGTGCGCGCCATATTCAAACCAATAAGCGGCGCGTAGTGCCAGTGTGTGTGTGCTCATAAATATTGGTGTACCACTCCGGATACAAACCGCATATCATTAAGTGTGTATTCTGTGCGCGCCATATTCAAACTAATAAGCAGCGCGTAGCGCTAGTGTGTGTGTCCGTGCTCATGAATAATAGTGTACCACTCCGGATACAAACCGCATATCATTAAGTGTGTATTCTGTGCGCGCCATATTCAAACTAATAAGCGGCGCGTAGTGCCAGTGTGTGTGTGTGTCCTCATAAATATTAGTGTACCACTCCGGATACAAACCGCATATCATTAAGTGTGTATTCTGTGCGCGCCATATTCAAACTTATCAGCGGCGCATAGTGCCAGTGTGTGTGTGTGCTCATGAATAAAAGTGTACCACTCCGGATACAAACCGCATATCATTAAGTGTGTATTCTGTGCGCGCCATATTCAAACCAATAAGCGGCGCGTAGTGCCAGTGTGTGTGTGTGCTCATGAATAATAGTGTACCACTCCGGATACAAACCGCATATCATTTAGTGTGTATTCTGTGCGCGCCATATTCAAACCAATAAGCGGCGCGTAGTGCCAGTGTGTGTGTGCTCATAAATATTGGTGTACCACTCCGGATACAAACCGCATATCATTAAGTGTGTATTCTGTGCGCGCCATATTCAAACTAATAAGCAGCGCGTAGCGCTAGTGTGTGTGTCCGTGCTCATGAATAATAGTGTACCACTCCGGATACAAACCGCATATCATTAAGTGTGTATTCTGTGCGCGCCATATTCAAACTAATAAGCGGCGCGTAGTGCCAGTGTGTGTGTGTGCTCATGAATAATAGTGTACCACTCTGGATACAAACCGCATATCATTCAGTGTGTATTCTGTGCGCGCCATATTCAAACTAATAAGCAGCGCGTAGCGCTAGTGTGTGTGTCCGTGCTCATGAATAATAGTGTACCACTCCGGATACAAACCGCATATCATTAAGTGTGTATTCTGTGCGCGCCATATTCTAACCAATAAGCGGCGCATAGTGCTAGTGTGTATGTGTGCTCATAAATATTAGTGTACCACTCCGGATACAAACCGCATATCATTGAGTGTGTATTCTGTGCGCGCCATATTAAAATTAATAAGCGGCGCGTAGTGTCTGTGTGTATGTGTGTGTATGTGTACTCATGAATAATAGTGTACCACTCCGGATACAAACCGCATATCATTAAGTGTGTATTCTGTGCGCGCCATATTCAAACTAATAAGCGGCGCGTAGTGCCAGTGTGTATGTGGGCTCATAAATAATAGTGTACCACTCCGGATACAAACCGCCTATCATTAAGTGTGTATTCTGTGCGCGCCATATTCAAACTAATAAGCAGCGCGTAGCGCTAGTGTGTGTGTCCGTGCTCATGAATAATAGTGTACCACTCTGGATACAAACCGCATATCATTCAGTGTGTATTCTGTGCGCGCCATATTCAAACTAATAAGCGGCGCGTAGCTCTAGTGTGTATGTGTGCTCATAAATATTAGTGTACCACTCCGGATACAAACCGCATATCATTGAGTGTGTATTCTGTGCGCGCCATATTAAAATTAATAAGCGGCGCGTAGTGTCTGTGTGTATGTGTGTGTATGTGTACTCATGAATAATAGTGTACCACTCTGGATACAAACCGCATATCATTAAGTGTGTATTCTGTGCGCGCCATATTCAAACCAATAAGCGGCGCGTAGTGCCAGTGTGTATGTGTGCTCATAAATAATAGTGTACCACTCCGGATACAAACCGCCTATCATTAAGTGTGTATTCTGTGCGCGCCATATTCAAACTAATAAGCAGCACGTAGCGCTAGTGTGTGTGTCCGTGCTCATGAATAATAGTGTACCACTCCGGATACAAACCGCATATCATTAAGTGTGTATTCTGTGCGCGCCATATTCACACTAATAAGCGGCGCGTAGCTCTAGTGTGTATGTGTACTCATAAATATTAGTGTACCACTCCGGATACAAACCGCATATCATTCAGTGTGTATTCTGTGCGCGCCATATTCAAACTAATAAGCGGCGCGTAGTGCCAGTGTGTATGTGTGCTCATAAATAATAGTGTACCACTCCGGATACAAACCGCCTATCATTAAGTGTGTATTCTGTGCGCGCCATATTCAAACTAATAAGCAGCGCGTAGCGCTAGTGTGTGTGTCCGTGCTCATGAATAATAGTGTACCACTCCGGATACAAACCGCATATCATTAAGTGTGTATTCTGTGCGCGCCATATTCAAACTAATAAGCGGCGCGTAGTGCCAGTGTGTATGTGTGCTCATAAATAATAGTGTACCACTCCGGATACAAACCGCCTATCATTAAGTGTGTATTCTGTGCGCGCCATATTCAAACTAATAAGCGGCACGTAGTGCCAGTGTGTGTGTGTGTGTGTTTGCTCATGAATTATAGTGTACCACTCCGGATACAAACCGCATATCATTCAGTGTGTATTCTGTGCACGCCATATTCAAACCAATAAGCGGCGCGTTGTGCCTGTGTGTGTGTGCTCATAAATATTAGTGTACCACTCCGGATACAAACCGCATATCATTAAGTGTGTATTCTGTGCGCGCCATATTCAAACCAATAAGCGGCGCGTAGTGCCAGTGTGTGTGTGCTCATAAATATTGGTGTACCACTCCGGATACAAACCGCATATCATTAAGTGTGTATTCTGTGCGCGCCATATTCAAACTTATCAGCGGCGCATAGTGCCAGTGTGTGTGTGTGCTCATGAATAAAAGTGTACCACTCCGGATACAAACCGCATATCATTAAGTGTGTATTCTGTGCGCGCCATATTCAAACCAATAAGCGGCGCGTAGTGCCAGTGTGTGTGTGTGTGCTCATGAATAATAGTGTACCACTCCGGATACAAACCGCATATCATTTAGTGTGTATTCTGTGCGCGCCATATTCAAACCAATAAGCGGCGCGTAGTGCCAGTGTGTGTGTGCTCATAAATATTGGTGTACCACTCCGGATACAAACCGCATATCATTAAGTGTGTATTCTGTGCGCGCCATATTCAAACTAATAAGCAGCGCGTAGCGCTAGTGTGTGTGTCCGTGCTCATGAATAATAGTGTACCACTCCGGATACAAACCGCATATCATTAAGTGTGTATTCTGTGCGCGCCATATTCAAACTAATAAGCGGCGCGTAGTGCCAGTGTGTGTGTGTGTCCTCATAAATATTAGTGTACCACTCCGGATACAAACCGCATATCATTAAGTGTGTATTCTGTGCGCGCCATATTCAAACTAATCAGCGGCGCGTAGTGCCAGTGTGTATGTGTGCTCATAAATAATAGTGTACCACTCCGGATACAAACCGCATATCATTCAGTGTATATTCTGTGCACGCCATATTCAAACCAATAAGCGGCGCATAGTGCTAGTGTGTGTGTGTGCTCATAAATATTTGTGTACCACTCCGGATACAAACCGCATATCATTCATTGTGTATTCTGTGCGCGCCATATTCAAACCAATAAGCGGCGCGTAGTGCCAGTGTGTGTGTGCTCATAAATAATAGTGTACCACTCCGGATACAAACCGCATATCATTAAGTGTGTATTCTGTGCGCGCCAAATTAAAACCAATAAGCGGCGCGTAGTGCCAGTGTGTGTGTGTGTCCTCATAAATATTAGTGTACCACTCCGGATACAAACCGCATATCATTCAGTGTGTATTCTGTGCACGCCATATTCAAATTTATAAGCGGCACGTAGTGCCAGTGTGTGTGTGCTCATGAATAATAGTGTACCACTCCGGATACAAACCGCATATCATTAAGTGTGTATTCTGTGCGCGCCATATTCAAACTTATCAGCGGCGCATAGTGCCAGTGTGTGTGTGTGCTCATAAATAATAGTGTACCACTCCGGATACAAACCGCATATCATTAAGTGTGTATTCTGTGCGCGCCATATTCAAACCAATAAGCGGCGCGTAGTGCCAGTGTGTGTGTGTGCTCATGAATTATAGTGTACCACTCTGGATACAAACCGCATATCATTAAGTGTGTATTCTGTGCACGCCATATTCAAACCAATAAGCGGCGCGTAGTGCCAGTGTGTGTGTGCTCATAAATAATAGTGTACCACTCCGGATACAAACCGCATATCATTAAGTGTGTATTCTGTGCGCGCCAAATTAAAACCAATAAGCGGCGCGTAGTGCCAGTGTGTGTGTGTGTCCTCATAAATATTAGTGTACCACTCCGGATACAAACCGCATATCATTCAGTGTGTATTCTGTGCACGCCATATTCAAATTTATAAGCGGCACGTAGTGCCAGTGTGTGTGTGCTCATGTATAATAGTGTACCACTCCGGATACAAACCGCATATCATTAAGTGTGTATTCTGTGCGCGCCATATTCAAACTTATCAGCGGCGCATAGTGCCAGTGTGTGTGTGTGCTCATAAATAATAGTGTACCACTCCGGATACAAACCGCATATCATTAAGTGTGTATTCTGTGCGCGCCATATTCAAACCAATAAGCGGCGCGTAGTGCCAGTGTGTGTGTGTGCTCATGAATTATAGTGTACCACTCTGGATACAAACCGCATATCATTAAGTGTGTATTCTGTGCACGCCATATTCAAACCAATAAGCGGCGCGTAGTGCCAGTGTGTGTGTGCTCATGAATAATAGTGTACCACTCCGGATACAAACCGCATATCATTAAGTGTGTATTCTGTGCGCGCCGTATTAAAACCAATAAGCGGCGCGTAGTGCCAGTGTGAGTGTGTGCTCATGAATAATTGTGTACCACTCCGGATACAAACTGCATATCATTGAGTGTATATTCTGTGCGCGCCATATTCAAACTAATAAGCGGCGCGTAGCTCTAGTGTGTATGTGTGCTCATAAATATTAGTGTACCACTCCGGATACAAACCGCATATCATTAAGTGTGTATTCTGTGCGCGCCATATTCAAACTAATAAGCGGCGCGTAGCTCTAGTGTGTATGTGTACTCATAAATATTAGTGTACCACTCCGGATACAAACCGCATATCATTCAGTGTATATTCTGTGCACGCCATATTCAAACCAATAAGCGGCGCATAGTGCTAGTGTGTGTGTGTGCTCATAAATATTTGTGTACCACTCCGGATACAAACCGCATATCATTCATTGTGTATTCTGTGCGCGCCATATTCAAACCAATAAGCGGCGCGTAGTGCCAGTGTGTGTGTGCTCATAAATAATAGTGTACCACTCCGGATACAAACCGCATATCATTAAGTGTGTATTCTGTGCGCGCCATATTCAAACCAATAAGCGGCGCGTAGTGCCAGTGTGTGTGTGTGTCCTCATAAATATTAGTGTACCACTCCGGATACAAACCGCATATCATTCAGTGTGTATTCTGTGCACGCCATATTCAAATTTATAAGCGGCACGTAGTGCCAGTGTGTGTGTGCTCATGAATAATAGTGTACCACTCCGGATACAAACCGCATATCATTAAGTGTGTATTCTGTGCGCGCCATATTCAAACTTATCAGCGGCGCATAGTGCCAGTGTGTGTGTGTGCTCATAAATAATAGTGTACCACTCCGGATACAAACCGCATATCATTAAGTGTGTATTCTGTGCGCGCCATATTCAAACCAATAAGCGGCGCGTAGTGCCAGTGTGTGTGTGTGCTCATGAATTATAGTGTACCACTCTGGATACAAACCGCATATCATTAAGTGTGTATTCTGTGCGCGCCATATTCAAACCAATAAGCGGCGCGTAGTGCCAGTGTGTGTGTGCTCATAAATAATAGTGTACCACTCCGGATACAAACCGCATATCATTAAGTGTGTATTCTGTGCGCGCCAAATTAAAACCAATAAGCGGCGCGTAGTGCCAGTGTGTGTGTGTGTCCTCATAAATATTAGTGTACCACTCCGGATACAAACCGCATATCATTCAGTGTGTATTCTGTGCACGCCATATTCAAATTTATAAGCGGCACGTAGTGCCAGTGTGTGTGTGCTCATGAATAATAGTGTACCACTCCGGATACAAACCGCATATCATTAAGTGTGTATTCTGTGCGCGCCATATTCAAACTTATCAGCGGCGCATAGTGCCAGTGTGTGTGTGTGCTCATAAATAATAGTGTACCACTCCGGATACAAACCGCATATCATTAAGTGTGTATTCTGTGCGCGCCATATTCAAACCAATAAGCGGCGCGTAGTGCCAGTGTGTGTGTGTGCTCATGAATTATAGTGTACCACTCTGGATACAAACCGCATATCATTAAGTGTGTATTCTGTGCGCGCCATATTCAAACCAATAAGCGGCGCGTAGTGCCAGTGTGTGTGTGCTCATAAATAATAGTGTACCACTCCGGATACAAACCGCATATCATTAAGTGTGTATTCTGTGCGCGCCAAATTAAAACCAATAAGCGGCGCGTAGTGCCAGTGTGTGTGTGTGTCCTCATAAATATTAGTGTACCACTCCGGATACAAACCGCATATCATTCAGTGTGTATTCTGTGCACGCCATATTCAAATTTATAAGCGGCACGTAGTGCCAGTGTGTGTGTGCTCATGAATAATAGTGTACCACTCCGGATACAAACCGCATATCATTAAGTGTGTATTCTGTGCGCGCCATATTCAAACTTATCAGCGGCGCATAGTGCCAGTGTGTGTGTGTGCTCATAAATAATAGTGTACCACTCCGGATACAAACCGCATATCATTAAGTGTGTATTCTGTGCGCGCCATATTCAAACCAATAAGCGGCGCGTAGAGCCAGTGTGTGTGTGTGCTCATGAATAATAGTGTACCACTCTGGATACAAACCGCATATCATTCAGTGTGTATTCTGTGCGCGCCATATTCAAACTAATAAGCAGCGCGTAGCGCTAGTGTGTGTGTCCGTGCTCATGAATAATAGTGTACCACTCCGGATACAAACCGCATATCATTAAGTGTGTATTCTGTGCGCGCCATATTCAAACTAATAAGCGGCGCGTAGTGCCAGTGTGTATGTGTGCTCATAAATAATAGTGTACCACTCCGGATACAAACCGCCTATCATTAAGTGTGTATTCTGTGCGCGCCATATTCAAACTAATAAGCAGCACGTAGCGCTAGTGTGTGTGTCCGTGCTCATGAATAATAGTGTACCACTCCGGATACAAACCGCATATCATTAAGTGTGTATTCTGTGCGCGCCATATTCAAACTAATAAGCGGCGCGTAGCTCTAGTGTGTATGTGTACTCATAAATATTAGTGTACCACTCCGGATACAAACCGCATATCATTCAGTGTGTATTCTGTGCGCGCCATATTCAAACTAATAAGCGGCGCGTAGTGCCAGTGTGTATGTGTGCTCATAAATAATAGTGTACCACTCCGGATACAAACCGCATATCATTAAGTGTGTATTCTGTGCGCGCCATATTCAAACTAATAAGCAGCGCGTAGCGCTAGTGTGTGTGTCCGTGCTCATGAATAATAGTGTACCACTCCGGATACAAACCGCATATCATTAAGTGTGTATTCTGTGCGCGCCATATTCAAACTAATAAGCGGCGCGTAGTGCCAGTGTGTATGTGTGCTCATAAATAATAGTGTACCACTCCGGATACAAACCGCCTATCATTAAGTGTGTATTCTGTGCGCGCCATATTCAAACTAATAAGCGGCACGTAGTGCCAGTGTGTGTGTGTGTGTGTTTGCTCATGAATTATAGTGTACCACTCCGGATACAAACCGCATATCATTAAGTGTGTATTCTGTGCGCGCCATATTCAAACTAATAAGCAGCGCGTAGCGCTAGTGTGTGTGTCCGTGCTCATGAATAATAGTGTACCACTCCGGATACAAACCGCATATCATTAAGTGTGTATTCTGTGCGCGCCATATTCAAACTAATAAGCGGCGCGTAGTGCCAGTGTGTGTGTGTGTCCTCATAAATATTGGTGTACCACTCCGGATACAAACCGCATATCATTAAGTGTGTATTCTGTGCGCGCCATATTCAAACTTATCAGCGGCGCATAGTGCCAGTGTGTGTGTGTGCTCATGAATAAAAGTGTACCACTCCGGATACAAACCGCATATCATTAAGTGTGTATTCTGTGCGCGCCATATTCAAACCAATAAGCGGCGCGTAGTGCCAGTGTGTGTGTGTGCTCATGAATAATAGTGTACCACTCCGGATACAAACCGCATATCATTTAGTGTGTATTCTGTGCGCGCCATATTCAAACCAATAAGCGGCGCGTAGTGCCAGTGTGTGTGTGCTCATAAATATTGGTGTACCACTCCGGATACAAACCGCATATCATTAAGTGTGTATTCTGTGCGCGCCATATTCAAACTAATAAGCAGCGCGTAGCGCTAGTGTGTGTGTCCGTGCTCATGAATAATAGTGTACCACTCCGGATACAAACCGCATATCATTAAGTGTGTATTCTGTGCGCGCCATATTCAAACTAATAAGCGGCGCGTAGTGCCAGTGTGTGTGTGTGTCCTCATAAATATTAGTGTACCACTCCGGATACAAACCGCATATCATTAAGTGTGTATTCTGTGCGCGCCATATTCAAACTTATCAGCGGCGCATAGTGCCAGTGTGTGTGTGTGCTCATGAATAAAAGTGTACCACTCCGGATACAAACCGCATATCATTAAGTGTGTATTCTGTGCGCGCCATATTCAAACCAATAAGCGGCGCGTAGTGCCAGTGTGTGTGTGTGCTCATGAATAATAGTGTACCACTCCGGATACAAACCGCATATCATTTAGTGTGTATTCTGTGCGCGCCATATTCAAACCAATAAGCGGCGCGTAGTGCCAGTGTGTGTGTGCTCATAAATATTGGTGTACCACTCCGGATACAAACCGCATATCATTAAGTGTGTATTCTGTGCGCGCCATATTCAAACTAATAAGCAGCGCGTAGCGCTAGTGTGTGTGTCCGTGCTCATGAATAATAGTGTACCACTCCGGATACAAACCGCATATCATTAAGTGTGTATTCTGTGCGCGCCATATTCAAACTAATCAGCGGCGCGTAGTGCCAGTGTGTGTGTGCTCATGAATAATAGTGTACCACTCTGGATACAAACCGCATATCATTCAGTGTGTATTCTGTGCGCGCCATATTCAAACTAATAAGCAGCGCGTAGCGCTAGTGTGTGTGTCCGTGCTCATGAATAATAGTGTACCACTCCGGATACAAACCGCATATCATTAAGTGTGTATTCTGTGCGCGCCATATTCAAACCAATAAGCGGCGCATAGTGCTAGTGTGTATGTGTGCTCATAAATATTAGTGTACCACTCCGGATACAAACCGCATATCATTGAGTGTGTATTCTGTGCGCGCCATATTAAAATTAATAAGCGGCGCGTAGTGTCTGTGTGTATGTGTGTGTATGTGTACTCATGAATAATAGTGTACCACTCCGGATACAAACCGCATATCATTAAGTGTGTATTCTGTGCGCGCCATATTCAAACTAATAAGCGGCGCGTAGTGCCAGTGTGTATGTGTGCTCATAAATAATAGTGTACCACTCCGGATACAAACCGCCTATCATTAAGTGTGTATTCTGTGCGCGCCATATTAAAATTAATAAGCGGCGCGTAGTGTCTGTGTGTATGTGTGTGTATGTGTACTCATGAATAATAGTGTACCACTCCGGATACAAACCGCATATCATTCAGTGTGTATTCTGTGCGCGCCATATTCAAACTAATAAGCAGCGCGTAGTGCCAGTGTGTGTATGTGTGCTCATGTATATTAGTGTACCACTCCGGATACAAACCGCATATCATTAAGTGTGTATTCTGTGCGCGCCATATTCAAACCAATAAGCGGCGCGTAGTGCCAGTGTGTATGTGTGCTCATAAATAATAGTGTACCACTCCGGATACAAACCGCCTATCATTAAGTGTGTATTCTGTGCGCGCCATATTCAAACTAATAAGCAGCACGTAGCGCTAGTGTGTGTGTCCGTGCTCATGAATAATAGTGTACCACTCCGGATACAAACCGCATATCATTAAGTGTGTATTCTGTGCGCGCCATATTCACACTAATAAGCGGCGCGTAGCTCTAGTGTGTATGTGTACTCATAAATATTAGTGTACCACTCCGGATACAAACCGCATATCATTCAGTGTGTATTCTGTGCGCGCCATATTCAAACTAATAAGCGGCGCGTAGTGCCAGTGTGTATGTGTGCTCATAAATAATAGTGTACCACTCCGGATACAAACCGCCTATCATTAAGTGTGTATTCTGTGCGCGCCATATTCAAACTAATAAGCAGCGCGTAGCGCTAGTGTGTGTGTCCGTGCTCATGAATAATAGTGTACCACTCCGGATACAAACCGCATATCATTAAGTGTGTATTCTGTGCGCGCCATATTCAAACTAATAAGCGGCGCGTAGTGCCAGTGTGTATGTGTGCTCATAAATAATAGTGTACCACTCCGGATACAAACCGCCTATCATTAAGTGTGTATTCTGTGCGCGCCATATTCAAACTAATAAGCGGCACGTAGTGCCAGTGTGTGTGTGTGTGTGTTTGCTCATGAATTATAGTGTACCACTCCGGATACAAACCGCATATCATTCAGTGTGTATTCTGTGCACGCCATATTCAAACCAATAAGCGGCGCGTTGTGCCTGTGTGTGTGTGCTCATAAATATTAGTGTACCACTCCGGATACAAACCGCATATCATTAAGTGTGTATTCTGTGCGCGCCATATTCAAACCAATAAGCGGCGCGTAGTGCCAGTGTGTGTGTGCTCATAAATATTGGTGTACCACTCCGGATACAAACCGCATATCATTAAGTGTGTATTCTGTGCGCGCCATATTCAAACTAATAAGCAGCGCGTAGCGCTAGTGTGTGTGTCCGTGCTCATGAATAATAGTGTACCACTCCGGATACAAACCGCATATCATTAAGTGTGTATTCTGTGCGCGCCATATTCAAACTTATCAGCGGCGCATAGTGCCAGTGTGTGTGTGTGCTCATGAATAAAAGTGTACCACTCCGGATACAAACCGCATATCATTAAGTGTGTATTCTGTGCGCGCCATATTCAAACCAATAAGCGGCGCGTAGTGCCAGTGTGTGTGTGTGCTCATGAATAATAGTGTACCACTCCGGATACAAACCGCATATCATTTAGTGTGTATTCTGTGCGCGCCATATTCAAACCAATAAGCGGCGCGTAGTGCCAGTGTGTGTGTGCTCATAAATATTGGTGTACCACTCCGGATACAAACCGCATATCATTAAGTGTGTATTCTGTGCGCGCCATATTCAAACTAATAAGCAGCGCGTAGCGCTAGTGTGTGTGTCCGTGCTCATGAATAATAGTGTACCACTCCGGATACAAACCGCATATCATTAAGTGTGTATTCTGTGCGCGCCATATTCAAACTAATAAGCGGCGCGTAGTGCCAGTGTGTGTGTGTGTCCTCATAAATAATAGTGTACCACTCCGGATACAAACCGCATATCATTAAGTGTGTATTCTGTGCGCGCCATATTCAAACTAATCAGCGGCGCGTAGTGCCAGTGTGTGTGTGCTCATGAATAATAGTGTACCACTCCGGATACAAACCGCATATCATTCAGTGTGTATTCTGTGCACGCCATATTCAAACCAATAAGCGGCGCGTAGTGCCAGTGTGTGTGTGCTCATGAATAATAGTGTACCACTCCGGATACAAACCGCATATCATTTAGTGTGTATTCTGTGCGCGCCATATTCAAGCTAATAAGCGGCGCGTAGTGCCAGTGTGTGTGTGTGCTCATAAATATTTGTGTACCACTCCGGATACAAACCGCATATCATTCAGTGTGTATTCTGTGCGCGCCATATTCAAACTTACAAGCGGCGCGTAGCGCTAGTGTGTATGTGTGCTCATAAATATTAGTGTACCACTCCGGATACAAACCGCATATCATTAAGTGTGTATTCTGTGCGCGCCATATTCAAACTTATAAGCGGCACGTAGTGCCAGTGTGTGTGTGTGTTTGCTCATGAATAATAGTGTACCACTCCGGATACAAACCGCATATCATTAACTAATAAGCGGCGCGTAGCTCTAGTGTGTATGTGTGCTCATCAATATTAGTGTACCACTCCGGATACAAACTGCAAATCATTAAGTGTGTATTCTGTGCGCGCCATATTCAAACTTACAAGCGACGCGTAGTGCCAGAGTGTGTGTGTGTGTTTGCTCATGAATAATAGTGTACCACTCCGGATACAAACCGCATATCATTTAGTGTGTATTCTGTTTACGCCATATTCAAACCAATAAGCGGCGCGTAGTGCCAGTGTGTGTGTGTGCTCATGAATAATAGTGTACTTCTCCGGATACAAACCGCATATCATTAAGTGTGTATTCTGTGCGCGCCAAATTCAAAATTACAAGCGGCGCGTAGTGCCAGTGTGTGTATGTGTGCTCATGTATATTAGTGTACCACTCCGGATACAAACTGCATATCATTAAGTGTGTATTCTGTGCGCGCCATATTCAAACTAATAAGCGGCGCGTAGTGCCAGTGTGTATGTGTGCTCATAAATATTAGTGTACCACTCCGGATACAAACCGCATATCATTAAGTGTGTATTCTGTGCGCGCCATATTCAAACTAATAAGCGGCACGTAGTGCCAGTGTGTGTGTGTGTGTTTGCTCATGAATAATAGTGTACCACTCCGGATACAAACCGCATATCATTCAGTGTGTATTCTGTGCGCGCCATATTCAAACCAATAAGCGGCGCGTAGTGCCAGTGTGTGTGTGTGCTCATGAATAATAGTGTACCACTCCGGATACAAACCGCATATCATTAAGTGTGTATTCTGTGCGCGCCAAATTAAAACCAATAAGCGGCGCGTAGTGCCAGTGTGTGTGTGTGCTCATGAATAATAGTGTACCACTCCGGATACAAACCGCATATCATTAAGTGTGTATTCTGTGCACGCCATATTCAAACTAATAAGCGGCACGTAGTGCCAGTGTGTGTGTGTGTGTTTGCTCATGAATAATAGTGTACCACTCCGGATACAAACTGCATATCATTAAGTGTGTATTCTGTGCACGCCATATTCAAACTAATAAGCGGCGCGTAGTGCCAGTGTGTGTGTGTGCTCATAAATATTAGTGTACCACTCCGGATACAGACCGCATATCATTCATTGTGTATTCTGTTTACGCTATATTCAAACCAATAAGCGGCGCGTAGTGCCAGTGTGTGTGTGCTCATGAATAATAGTGTACCACTCCGGATACAAACCGCATATCATTTAGTGTGTATTCTGTTTACGCCATATTCAAACCAATAAGCGGCGCGTAGTGCCAGTGTGTGTGTGTGCTCATGAATAATAGTGTACTACTCCGGATACAAACTGCATATCATTAAGTGTGTATTCTGTGCGCGCCATATTCAAACTAATAAGCGGCGCGTAGTGCCAGTGTGTATGTGTGCTCATAAATATTAGTGTACCACTCCGGATACAAACCGCATATCATTAAGTGTGTATTCTGTGCGCGCCATATTCAAACTAATAAGCGGCACGTAGTGCCAGTGTGTGTGTGTGTGTTTGCTCATGAATAATAGTGTACCACTCCGGATACAAACCGCATATCATTCAGTGTGTATTCTGTGCACGCCATATTCAAACCAATAAGCGGCGCGTAGTGCCAGTGTGTGTGTGTGCTCATGAATAATAGTGTACCACTCCGGATACAAACCGCATATCATTAAGTGTGTATTCTGTGCACGCCATATTCAAACTAATAAGCGGCACGTAGTGCCAGTGTGTGTGTGTGTGTTTGCTCATGAATAATAGTGTACCACTCCGGATACAAACTGCATATCATTAAGTGTGTATTCTGTGCACGCCATATTCAAACTAATAAGCGGCGCGTAGTGCCAGTGTGTGTGTGTGCTCATAAATATTAGTGTACCACTCCGGATACAGACCGCATATCATTCATTGTGTATTCTGTTTACGCTATATTCAAACCAATAAGCGGCGCGTAGTGCCAGTGTGTGTGTGCTCATGAATAATAGTGTACCACTCCGGATACAAACCGCATATCATTAAGTGTGTATTCTGTGCGCGCCATATTCAAACTAATAAGCGGCGCGTAGCTCTAGTGTGTATGTGTACTCATAAATATTAGTGTACCACTCCGGATACAAACTGCATATCATTAAGTGTGTATTCTGTGCGCGCCATATTCAAACTAATAAGCGGCGCGTAGCTCTAGTGTGTATGTGTGCTCATAAATATTAGTGTACCACTCCGGATACAAACCGCATATCATTCAGTGTGTATTCTATGCACGCCATATTCAAACTAATAAGCGGCGCATAGTGCTAGTGTGTGTGTGTGCTCATAAATATTTGTGTACCACTCCGGATACAAACCGCATATCATTAAGTGTGTATTCTGTGCGCGCCATATTCAAACTAATCAGCGGCGCGTAGTGCCAGTGTGTGTGTGCTCATGAATAATAGTGTACCACTCCGGATACAAACCGCATATCATTCAGTGTGTATTCTGTGCACGCCATATTCAAACCAATAAGCGGCGCGTAGTGCCAGTGTGTGTGTGCTCATGAATAATAGTGTACCACTCCGGATACAAACCGCATATCATTCAGTGTGTATTCTGTGCACGCCATATTCAAACCAATAAGCGGCGCGTAGTGCCAGTGTGTGTGTGCTCATGAATAATAGTGTACCACTCCGGATACAAACCGCATATCATTAAGTGTGTATTCTGTGCACGCCATATTCAAACTAATCAGCGGCGCGTAGTGCCAGTGTGTGTGTGCTCATGAATATTGGTGTACCACTCCGGATACAAACCGCATATCATTAAGTGTGTATTCTGTGCGCGCCATATTCAAACTTACAAGCGGCGCGTAGTGCCAGTGTGTGTGTGCTCATAAATATTGGTGTACCACTCCGGATACAAACCGCATATCATTAAGTGTGTATTCTGTGCGCGCCATATTCAAACCAATAAGCGGCGCGTAGTGCCAGTGTGTGTGTGCTCATAAATATTGGTGTACCACTCCGGATACAAACCGCATATCATTAAGTGTGTATTCTGTGCGCGCCATATTCAAACCAATTAGCGGCGCGTAGTGCCAGTGTGTGTGTGTGCTCATGAATAATAGTGTACCACTCCGGATACAAACCGCATATCATTGAGTGTGTATTCTGTGCGCGCCATATTCAAACTTATCAGCGGCGCATAGTGCCAGTGTGTGTGTGTGCTCATAAATAATAGTGTACCACTCCGGATACAAACCGCATATCATTAAGTGTGTATTCTGTGCGCGCCAAATTAAAACCAATAAGCGGCGCGAAGTGCCAGTGTGTGTGTGTGTCCTCATAAATATTAGTGTACCACTCCGGATACAAACCGCATATCATTCAGTGTGTATTCTGTGCACGCCATATTCAAATTTATAAGCGGCGCATAGTGCCAGTGTGTGTGTGTGCTCATGAATAATAGTGTACCACTCCGGATACAAACCGCATATCATTAAGTGTGTATTCTGTGCGCGCCATATTCAAACTAATCAGCGGCGCGTAGTGCCAGTGTGTGTGTGTGTCCTCATAAATATTAGTGTACCACTCCGGATACAAACCGCATATCATTAAGTGTGTATTCTGTGCGCGCCATATTCAAACTTATCAGCGGCGCATAGTGCCAGTGTGTGTGTGTGCTCATGAATAATAGTGTACCACTCCGGATACAAACCGCATATCATTAAGTGTGTATTCTGTGCGCCCCAAATTAAAACCAATAAGCGGCGCGTAGTGCCAGTGTGTGTGTGTGCTCATGAATAATAGTGTACCACTCTGGATACAAACCGCATATCATTAAGTGTGTATTCTGTGCACGCCATATTCAAACCAATAAGCGGCGCGTAGTGCCAGTGTGTGTGTGTGTCCTCATAAATATTAGTGTACCACTCCGGATACAAACCGCATATCATTAAGTGTGTATTCTGTGCACGCCATATTCAAACTAATAAGCGGCGCGTAGTGCCAGTGTGTGTGTGCTCATGTATAATAGTGTACCACTCCGGATACAAACCGCATATCATTAAGTGTGTATTCTGTGCACGCCATATTCAAACTTATAAGCGGCGCGTAGTGCCAGTGTGTGTGTGTGCTCATGTATAATAGTGTACCACTCCGGATACAAACCGCATATCATTAAGTGTGTATTCTGTGCACGCCATATTCAAACCAATAAGCGGCGCGTAGTGCCAGTGTGTGTGTGTGCTCATAAATAATAGTGTACCACTCCGGATACAAACCGCATATCATTAAGTGTGTATTCTGTGCGCGCCATATTCAAACCAATAAGCGGCGCGTAGTGCCAGTGTGTGTATGCTCATGAATATTAGTGTACCACTCCGGATACAAACCGCATATCATTAAGTGTGTATTCTGTGCGCGCCAAATTAAAACCAATAAGCGGCGCGTAGTGCCAGTGTGTGTGTGTGCTCATGAATATTAGTGTACCACTCCGGATACAAACCGCATATCATTAAGTGTGAATTCTGTGCGCGCCAAATGAAAACCAATAAGCGGTATTATTGGTTATGGTTATATATTGGTATATCATTAAGTGTGTATTCTGTGCACGCCATATTCAAACTAATAAGCGGCACGTAGTGCCAGTGTGTGTGTGTGTGTTTGCTCATGAATAATAGTGTACCACTCCGGATACAAACCGCATTTCATTAAGTGTGTATTCTGTGCGCGCCATATTCAAACCAATAAGCGGCGCGTAGTGCCAGTGTGTGTGTGTGCTCATAAATAATAGTGTACCACTCCGGATACAAACCGCATATCATTAAGTGTGTATTCTGTGCGCGCCATATTCAAACCAATAAGCGGCGCGTAGTGCCAGTGTGTGTATGCTCATGAATATTAGTGTACCACTCCGGATAAAAACTGCATATCATTAAGTGTGTATTCTGTGCACGCCATATTCAAACCAATAAGCGGCGCGTAGTGCCAGTGTGTGTGTGTGTGTTTGCTCATGAATAATAGTGTACCACTCCGGATACAAACCGCATTTCATTAAGTGTGTATTCTGTGCGCGCCATATTCAAACCAATAAGCGGCGCGTAGTGCCAGTGTGTGTGTGTCCTCATAAATATTAGTGTACCACTCCGGATACAAACCGCATATCATTCAGTGTGTATTCTGTGCGCGCCATATTCAAACTAATAAGCGGCGCGTAGTGCCAGTGTGTGTGTGTGCTCATAAATAATAGTGTACCACTCCGGATACAAACTGCATATCATTAAGTGTGTATTCTGTGCGCGCCATATTCAAACTTATAAGCGGCGCGTAGCGCTAGTGTATGTGTACTCATAAATATTAGTGTACCACTCCGGATACAAACTGCATATCATTAAGTGTGTATTCTGTGCGCGCCATATTCAAACTAAGAAGCGGCGCATAGTGCTGTAGCATGCACATGCACATGCTATACTGTTTTCAATCAGTTCACACACATTTCTTATTACACTTAATAAACACAAAATTGTCAACACAACACAACACACAAAAAGACCAAATTCCAACCACTCAAGATACCAACACAACCCAAACCACATAAATAACCTTACGTCAGGAATTGTAAGTCAGCAGAAAAACCCTTATCCAAAAACACTTAAAACACACAAGCGACACACAACCCCGGAGGTGCGAAAAAACCTTACCCAGCACAAAACGCTTCAAGTGGGTAAAGCGTAAAAACACAGCATTGCATAATAGCAACCAACAGTTAATAAATAATGAAATAGGAGACACCGTACCTCGTGTGTACAAACAGAACCGTAAGCGTAGGAAACAAAACACCGCGTAAGCGTCAGAACCCAGAACTGACCTTACATAATAAGCACAACCATATGTAAACACAAAACTTGACATTCAGCATAATTGACACAAAATAGAAAGTAAAGTAAAACCAAATCTAACTAAAAGGAAATGAATCGTATAAATAAAGATGTAAGATGAGACCGAGGGCTGCTCAGTTACACACAGTACGCACAGTGACACGGTTCAGTGGAGCCGTTCAAGTCTTATCGTAATTCGCACAAACAACACAAATATGTTAAATTAATTCATCGTGTCCACTCGTTACCTGGAGCCCTGATGGCTCCCAGTGATCATCCGAAACTAATGCTTTGTTTTTTGACGAATTGACCTCGCGAGTGATGTTTAATCCTTCTGCACCGCTGCTCTAACAATTGCAACCTGATACAGAATATTACATGGCGACTGTGACTTTTAAACTGCAATCTTCGGATGTGCAAAAAAAAAAGTGACGAATGAAACCTCAAACACGGACAAAAAGTGCAAAGTGGAAACGTTTTATAAAAATCGCAAGTGCTTCTGAAATGACTTGGAAAGTGATTAATTACCAACAATAGTGAACTACGAGTGAAAACCAATCATTTTCAAAATGGGAGGCAAGGCTGCAAAACCTGAAACAAATATAAAAGGAGACCATGATCTCACAATAGTTCAAACTCAGAATATTCATACAGAATATCATCTGACTCAGGATTTAAAACTAAACATTATTTTAGGGCTGCTAATCACCCTGTGCATTGTTAAAATAGCGAAAACTTGTTACAAACACCTTCGTAACCAAGCGCAAAAACACGCTTTAAAAGTGCTTACGCTACCAAAGTAGCAACGTTAACATTGAATCGAGAACAGTGAATGAATGATATACGAAAACGGTGATATGCTATTTGACCCACAAAAATAGGTAAAGGCTGTGGGAAAGTACCGTAAGCTCACCAATGCAGCTATTGACCGCGATTATGAAAAACAATTATGCGCGTATGAGAACCTACCTCAACGTGTAAAAACACTGTGACCAGCGGTATGGTTTGGAACAGCCGTTCCCAACGCGGAAGACGAGAAGAATAAGGCAAGAATGGACGGTTGCTCACTGTCGGACAGACAGGTGAAAGAAGAGATCCCTGGGCCAAGGGACAGCAGTTCACCGAGCACCGGGAACAACGTAGCACCGTGAGCAGCAACAACAACAAATGTATTTAAAAAGGTACCGTACACATGCAATTTTTACGGATGAAGCTGCATAAATATGCAAAAGCTTTTAGAAAAAATAGAAATACTAGATAGGACGTATGATCAGGTTAGACAGCTAAACAAATGCTATAGGCTCTGCGCGTTATCCACACTAAGAAATAACACTAAGGAATTATATGACGAAATACAAGAGCTTCTACGAAAGCACGAATCATCCATTAAAGACGAAATATTAACAACCTTAGTTAAAAAAAGTAGACACCTATATTACGAAATAAATAAGTGCATTAAAATACATTTCGAAAGACATCCAGATTCAACAATTAAATACAATTAAATACAACATTATCAGAAAACCAGTTCGACATAACGATAGAAACTAAATCTGACAAAATGGCTGACATTATAGAACTAATTAAAATCACCACTTCTCTCATATCAAAGTATGATGGTAATGAGAAAGATTTAAAAGGTGTGGTGTCAAATTTAAATGTATTAAAGAAAATAGTGAAGCCGGAGAATAGGGAAACAATAATAGAGCTAGTATTAGGACGTCTGACAGGTAAAGCGCGAATTGTTGTAGGAGAAGCCCCAAACTCAATAGAAGATATTGTTAACAAACTACAAGATAGATGCAGCATAAAGGTAACACCAGAAATAGTAGTATCCAAAATGGATAATACGAAACAGACAGGAACAATAGAAGATTTCGGATGCATTATAGAAAAACTAACGCAGCAACTTGAAGAAGCATACATAGCGGAAGAAATAACACCAGAAGTAGCCAGGAAAAAAGCAACTAAGTCTGGAATTAGCGCATTGAGTTATGGACTTAAGGATGGCGAAACCAAAATAATAATGAGATCAAGCAAATTCGAAACCCTGCATGAAGCAATAGAACAAGCAGTAAAATTGGAACTAGAAAACAGAACGAAAAAAGGAAAGAATGAACAGACAAAAATTTTATATTCAAACGCTACTAGGAACAATAGAGGGTATGGTAACAACTACCAGGGAAGGAACAATTACAATAGATTCTCAAATAATAATAATAATAGGTATCAGACACAAAACCCACCCAGGTTCCCACCCGCAAGATATGGACATAACAATAACCGAAACAATAATAACTACAGAAATAACAACTTTAACAACACTAGAAATCAGCACGCAAATCGACAAAATAATTCCAACAGAAATCAGTACGTACAATCCAATCAGAGAAATAATAGCAATTTGCAAAATAATCGAGCGCCTATTCATAACACAGTAACAGCCGAAGAACAGAATAATTTTTTAGGGCAACCTCAAGCATCGGAAAATACCCAATACTAACCATAAATCCTGATGCAGATAATTTTGTTAAAGTAAAAATAGAAATTACAAAGGAAATCTATAGCACACTCATCATAGATACCGGAGCAACCGTATCCGTACTTAAAGCTAGTAAATTAAAACCAGGTTGTAAAATCAATACATCAAAAAAATTAACCTTGATAAGCTCTAGTGATCATGAATCAGAGACTTTAGGTACTGCTATGACAACAATTCACTTTGGCGATTATTCCATTATGCACGAATTTCATATAATAGAAGATGTAGAATCCATTTTTTCCGACGGACTATTAGGAAAAGACTTTATAAAGCACAGATGTATTGTTGATTATGTTAATTGGATGATATACTTCTCATCTGATAACGGATTGATTTCACACCCAATAGAAGACAATGTAAACGGAAATTATATTTTACCAAAACGAAGTGAAGTAGTACGAAAAATAAGTATACCAAACTTGACAGAAGATTCAATCATCTTATCACAAGAAATCCAACCAGGGGTATTTTGCGGAAACACAATAGTCTCAAAACGTAATCAGTATATCAAATTCATTAATACCACAGATAAAGATGTTTCTTTTAACATAAAATCTTATACACCAGAAGTTGAACCATTAAGAGAGTATGAGCAATTACAGAAGAAACTTGACACATCTAAGGAACGAATTCAGAAAATTCATAACAAAATCCATATAGAAAATATTCCACAAATAGCAAGAGAAGAGTTAGAAAATCTTATCACAAAATTCTCGGATATATTTTGTTTAGAAGATGAACCGGTCTCTACTAACAATTTTTATACCCAGGAAATTTCATTAAAAGATAATATTCCTTCTTATATACCAAATTATAAACAAATACATTCACAAACAGAGGAAATGCAATCACAGGTAGAAAAGATGTTGAAAAATAACATTATAGAACATTCTGTTTCATCATATAATTCACCGATACTATTAGTACCGAAGAAGTCAGGTGAAGGAAAAAAGAAATGGCGTTTAGTAGTGGATTTTCGGCAATTGAACAAGAAAATTTTACCAGACAAATTCCCTTTACCTCGCATAGACACGATACTAGATCAGCTAGGAAGAGCCAAATATTTCAGCACATTGGATTTGATGTCAGGGTTTCATCAAATCAAACTTGATAAAAATTCGAGAAAATACACAGCTTTTTCGACACCTACAGGCCACTATCAGTTTACAAGAATGCCATTTGGACTCAACATTAGCCCAAACAGCTTTCAAAGAATGATGGCTATCGCTATGGCTGGTTTAACACCAGAGCTAGCATTTGTATATATAGATGATATTATAGTTACTGGATGCAGTGCACGGCATCATATCAGTAATTTAGGTAAAGTTTTTGATAGGCTAAGAAAATATAACCTTAAACTAAATGCAGAAAAATGTTGTTTCTTCAAAACAGAAGTAACGTACTTAGGTCATAAAATAACAGATAAAGGAATTTATCCGGACGACGTGAAGTTTGACACAATTAAAAAATTCCCGATTCCTACTAATGCTGATGAAGCAAGACGTTTTGTCGCATTTTGTAATTATTATCGTAAATTTGTACAGAATTTTGCTAAGATAGCTAAACCTATTAATAATTTGATTAAGAAAGACGTTAAGTTTGCATGGACTTCAGAATGTCAAGCAGCTTTTGATACATTGAAACAAAGCTTACTCTCACCCACAATTTTACAATATCCAGATTTTAAAAAACAATTCATTATTACGACAGATGCATCGGATATGGCATGTGGTGCAGTGTTATCACAAATAACAGATGGAAACGATTTGCCAGTCGCATTTGCGAGTAAAAGTTTTACACCAGGGGAAAAGAATAAGCCAATTATCGAGAAAGAGCTTACAGCTATACATTGGGCAATTAATTATTTTAAACCTTATGTATATGGACAAAAATTTATAGTTAGAACAGATCATAGACCATTAGCATACTTATTTGGTATGAAAAATCCTACTTCTAAGCTTACTAGAATGAGACTAGATTTAGAAGAATTTGACTTTGAAATAGAATATTTAGCAGGTAAAGCTAATGTTGCAGCAGACGCACTATCAAGAATAATCCTTAACTCAGATGACCTAAAAGCATCAATACCAAAATCCAAAACGATTATAATGGTTAATACAAGAGCCATGGTTAAGAAAAATAACGAGAAAACTGATATAAACAAAGACGAACCAATCGCAACAACAGGGACTGATCACCCCGCGATGTGGAAAACAGATAGACCTTTAGAAGTGAGAAAGGTACTAAAAATAGGTACGCAGAGAATTAAGAACAACGTTGAATTCATAATATACAACCATTCATACAGTAAAGCACTAGGAAAATTTCTTTTGAGAAATGATGTAAATGGAAGTCAAGCATTAGAGTTTGCTCTTCTAGAAATGTGCAAAATCGCGAAACAATATGGAAGAAATAAGCTAGCATGGTCAGAAGAAGATCATTTATTCGAAGAATATTCCCAACAAACTATAAAGGAAATAGCCAACAGAGCCATTACCAAGTTTGAAATAATCCTGTTTACTCCAACTAGATGGATAACAACAGAAAAAGATAGGCTGAGAATAATTTCAGATTATCATATGACCCCTTCGGGAGGACATATAGGCCAGTACAGACTGTACCAGAAAATAAGGGAAAAATATAAATGGAAAAATATGAAAGATGATATCAAGAAATACGTACGAAATTGTAAAGCATGCATAGTTAATAAGACGACTAGACATACTAAAGAAAAAACAGTTGTAACTACAACACCGACAAAACCATTTAACATAATTTCAATCGACACAGTAGGACCTCTAACAAAAACTAACAAAAACAACAGGTATGCAATAACCATACAATGTGACTTAACGAAATATATCGTAGTAATACCTATCCATAACAAAGAAGCAAACACTATAGCCAAGGCATTGGTAGAAAACTTCATCCTTACATTCGGAACATTTATAGAATTAAAATCAGATCAAGGACTAGAATATAACAATGAAATATTACACAAAATCTCAGAAATTTTAAAAATCAAACAAACTTTTAGCACAGCTTACCACCCGCAGACAATAGGATCATTAGAGAGAAATCATAGATGTCTAAACGAATACCTAAGAAGCTATACAAACGAACATCATGATGACTGGGACGATTGGACAAAATTTTACGAATTTGTTTACAATACAACAGAACACTCAGACACAAACTACACACCATACGAACTAGTATTTGGTAGAAAAGCGAATTTACCACAAGATATATTTAAAACAAAAATTGAACCAGTTTATAATATTGACCAATATTATTTCGAAATGAAATATAAACTCCAAAAATCAAACGAAATTGCCAGAGAAAATTTGATAAAAGCAAAAATTAAAAGACAGCAAACCTTAAATAAAGATACAGTACCACTTATTATAAACTTAGGAGATCAGGTATATTTGGAAAATGAAAATAGGAAAAAATTAGATCCAGTCTACATTGGACCTTTCACAGTAGTAAGTGACCAAGGGCCTAATTGCGTAATACAAAATAATACAACAAAGAAAATCTCTACAGTACACAAAAATAGATTAATTAAGTACACAGGAGAATAACTTCAATCATTGTAATTCATTACGTTATTCTATTAAAGGGGGGAGGTGTAGCATGCACATGCACATGCTATACTGTTTTCAATCAGTTCACACACATTTCTTATTACACTTAATAAACACAAAATTGTCAACACAACACAACACACAAAAAGACCAAATTCCAACCACTCAAGATACCAACACAACCCAAACCACATAAATAACCTTACGTCAGGAATTGTAAGTCAGCAGAAAAACCCTTATCCAAAAACACTTAAAACACACAAGCGACACACAACCCCGGAGGTGCGAAAAAACCTTACCCAGCACAAAACGCTTCAAGTGGGTAAAGCGTAAAAACACAGCATTGCATAATAGCAACCAACAGTTAATAAATAATGAAATAGGAGACACCGTACCTCGTGTGTACAAACAGAACCGTAAGCGTAGGAAACAAAACACCGCGTAAGCGTCAGAACCCAGAACTGACCTTACATAATAAGCACAACCATATGTAAACACAAAACTTGACATTCAGCATAATTGACACAAAATAGAAAGTAAAGTAAAACCAAATCTAACTAAAAGGAAATGAATCGTATAAATAAAGATGTAAGATGAGACCGAGGGCTGCTCAGTTACACACAGTACGCACAGTGACACGGTTCAGTGGAGCCGTTCAAGTCTTATCGTAATTCGCACAAACAACACAAATATGTTAAATTAATTCATCGTGTCCACTCGTTACCTGGAGCCCTGATGGCTCCCAGTGATCATCCGAAACTAATGCTTTATTTTTTGACGAATTGACCTCGCGAGTGATAATTAATCCTTCTGCACCGCTGCTCTAACAATTGCAACCTGATACAGAATATTACAGTGCTAGTGTGTATGTCTGCTCATGAATAATAGTGTACCACTCCGGATACAAACTGCATATCATTGAGTGTGTATTCTGTGCGCGCCATATTCAAACTAAGAAGCGGCGCATAGTGCTAGTGTGTATGTGTGCTCATGAATAATTGTGTACCACTCCGGATACAAACCGCATATCATTCAGTGTGTATTCTGTGCGCGCCAAATGAAAACCAATAAGCGGCGCGTAGTGCCAGTGTGAGTGTGCCCATGAATAATAGTGTACCACTCCGGATACAAACCGCATATCATTAAGTGTGTATTCTGTGCGCGCCTTATTGGAAATTACAAGCAGCGCGTAGTGTAAGTGTGCGTGTGTGTGCTCATAAATATTAGTGTACCGCTCCGGATACAAACCGCATATCATTAAGTGTGTATTCTGTGCGCGTCATATTGAAAATTATAAGCGGCGCGTAGTGCCAGTATGTATGTGTGCTCATGAATAATTGTGTACCACTCCGGATACAAACCGCATATCATTCAGTGTGTATTCTGTGCGCGCCATATTCAAACTAATAAGCGGCGCATAGTGCCAGTGTGTATGTGTGCTCATGAATAATTGTGTACCACTCCGGATACAAACCGCATATCATTTAGTGTGTATTCTGTGCGCGCCATATTCAAACTAAGAAGCGGCGCATAGTGCTAGTGTGTATGCGTGCTCATGAATAATTGTGTACCACTCCGGATACAAACTGCATATCATTAAGTGTGTATTCTGTGCGCGCCATATTCAAACTAAAAAGCGGCGCATAGTGCTAGTGTGTATGTGTGCTCATGAATAATAGTGTACCACTCCGGATACAAACTGCATATCATTAAGTGTGTATTCTGTGCGCGCCATATTCAAACTAATAAGCGGCGCATAGTGCTAGTGTGTATGTGTGCTAATGAATAATAGTGTACCACTCCGGATACAAACCGCATATCATTCAGTGTGTATTCTGTACGCGCCATTTTCAAACCAATAAGCGGCGCGTAGTGCCAGTGTGTGAATGTGTGCTCATAAATATTTGTGTACCACTCCGGATACAAACTGCATATCATTAAGTGTGTATTCTGTGCACGCCATATTCAACTAATAAGCGGCGCGTAGTGCCAGTGTGTGTGTGTGCTCATGAATATTAGTGTACCACTCTGGATACAAACCGCATATCATTAAGTGTGTATTCTGTGCGCGCCATATTCAAACTAATAAGCGGCGCGTAGTGCCAGTGTGTGTATGTGTGCTCATGAATAATTGTGTACCACTCCGGATACAAACTGCATATCATTAAGTGTGTATTCTGTGCGCGTCATATTGAAAATTATAAGCAGCGCGTAGTGTAAGTGTGCGTGTGTGTGCTCATAAATAAAAGTGTACCACTCCGGATACAAACCGCATATCATTAAGTGTGTATTCTGTGCGCGCCATATTCAAACTTATAAGCGGCCCGTAGCGCTAGTGTGTATGTGTGCTCATAAATATTAGTGTACCACTCCGGATACAAACCGCATATCATTCAGTGTGTATTCTGTGCACGCCATATTCAAACCAATAAGCGGCGCGTAGTGCCAGTGTGTGAATGTGTGCTCATAAATATTTGTGTACCACTCCGGATACAAACTGCATATCATTAAGTGTGTATTCTGTGCACGCCATATTCAAACTAATAAGCGGCGCGTAGTGCCAGTGTGTGTGTGTGCTCATAAATATTAGTGTACCACTCCGGATACAAACCGCATATCATTCATTGTGTATTCTGTGCACGCCATATTCAAACTAATAAGCGGCGCGTAGCGCTAGTGTGTATGTGTACTCAGAAAAATTAGTGTACCACTCCGGATACAAACTGCATATCATTAAGTGTGTATTCTGTGCACGCCATATTCAAACTTATAAGCTGCGCGTAGTGCCAGTGTGAATGTGTGCTCATGAATAAAAGTGTACCACTCCGGATACAAACCGCATATCATTCAGTGTGTATTCTGTGCGTGTCATATTGAAAATTATAAGCAGCGCGTAGTGTAAGTGTGCGTGCGTGTGCTCATAAATAATTGTGTACCACTCCGGATACAAACCGCATATCATTAAGTGTGTATTCTGTGCGCGCCAAATTAAAACCAATAAGCGGCGCGTAGTGCCAGTGTGTGTATGTGTGCTCATGTATATTAGTGTACCACTCCGAAAACAAACCGCATATCATTCAGTGTGTATTCTGTGCACGCTATATTCAAACCAATAAGCGGCGCGTAGTGCCAGTGTGTGTGTGTGCTCATAAATATTTGTGTACCACTCCGGATACAAACCGCATATCATTAAGTGTGTATTCTGTGCACGCCATATTCAAACTAATCAGCGGCGCGTAGTGCCAGTGTGTGTGTGCTCATGAATAATAGTGTACCACTCCGGATACAAACCGCATATCATTAAGTGTGTATTCTGTGCGCGCCATATTCAAACTAATAAGCGGCGCGTAGTGCCAGTGTGTGTGTGCTCATGAATAATAGTGTACCACTCCGGATACAAACCGCATATCATTCAGTGTGTATTCTGTGCGCGCCATATTCAAACCAATAAGCGGCGCATAGTGCCAGTGTGTGTGTGTATTTATAAATATAAGTGTACCACTCCGGATACAAACCGCATATCATTCAGTGTGTATTCTGTGCGCGCCATATTCAAACTTATAAGTGGCGCGTAGCTCTTGTGTGTATGTGTACTCATAAATTTTAGTGTACCACTCTGGATACAAACCGCATATCATTAAGTGTGTATTCTGTGCGCGCCATATTCAAACTAATAAGCGGCGCATAGTGCCAGTGTGTGTATGTGTGCTCATGAATAATAGTGTACCACTCCGGATACAAACTGCATATCATTAAGTGTGTATTATGTGCGCGCCATATTCAAACTAATAAGCGGCGCGTAGTGCCAGTGTGTGTATGTGTGCTCATGTATATTAGTGTACCACTCCGGATACAAACTGCATAAAATTAAGTGTGTATTCTGTGTGCGCCATATTCAAACTAATAAGCAGCGCATAGTGCCAGTGTGTGTGTGCTCATGAATAATAGTGTACCACTCCGGATACAAACCGCATATCATTCAGTGTGTATTCTGTGCGCGCCATATTCAAACTAATAAGCGGCGCATAGTGCCAGTGTGTGTGTGTATTTATAAATATTAGTGTACCACTCCGGATACAAACCGCATATCATTCAGTGTGTATTCTGTGCGCGCCATATTCAAACTTATAAGTGGCGCGTAGCTCTTGTGTGTATGTGTACTCATAAATTTTAGTGTACCACTCTGGATACAAACCGCATATCATTAAGTGTGTATTCTGTGCGCGCCATATTCAAACTAATTAGCGGCGCATAGTGCCAGTGTGTGTGTGTGCTCATAAATAATAGTGTACCACTCCGGATACAAACCGCATATCATTCAGTGTGTATTCTGTGCACGCCATATTCAAACCAATAAGCGGCGCGTAGTGCCAGTGTGTGTGTGCTCATGAATAATAGTGTACCACTCCGGATACAAACCGCATATCATTCAGTGTGTATTCTGTGCGCGCCATATTCAAACCAATAAGCGGCGCGTAGTGCCAGTGTGTGTGTGTACTCATAAATATTAGTGTACCACTCCGGATACAAACCGCATATCATTCAGTGTGTATTCTGTGCGCGCCATATTCAAACTTATAAGTGGCGCGTAGCTCTTGTGTGTATGTGTACTCATAAATTTTAGTGTACCACTCCGGATACAAACCGCATATCATTAAGTGTGTATTCTGTGCGCGCCATATTCAAACTAATAAGCGGCGCGTAGTGCCAGTGTGTGTATGTGTGCTCATGTATATTAGTGTACCACTCCGGATACAAACTGCATGAAATTAAGTGTGTATTCTGTGTGCGCCATATTGAAACTTATAAGCAGCGCGTAGTGCCAGTGTGTGTGTGTGCTCATAAATAATAGTGTACCACTGCGGATACAAACTGCATATAATTAAGTGTGTATTCTGTGCGCGCCATATTCAAACCAATAAGCGGCGCGTAGTGCCAGTGTGTGTGTGCTCATGAATAATAGTGTACCACTCTGGATACAAACCGCATATCATTAAGTGTGTATTCTGTGCGCGCCATATTCAAACTAATTAGCGGCGCATAGTGCCAGTGTGTGTGTGTGTGCTCATAAATAATAGTGTACCACTCCGGATACAAACCGCATATCATTCAGTGTGTATTCTGTGCACGCCATATTCAAACCAATAAGCGGCGCGTAGTGCCAGTGTGTGTGTGCTCATGAATAATAGTGTACCACTCCGGATACAAACCGCATATCATTCAGTGTGTATTCTGTGCGCGCCATATTCAAACCAATAAGCGGCGCGTAGTGCCAGTGTTTGTGTGTGCTCATAAATATTAGTGTACCACTCCGGATACAAACTGCATATCATTCAGTGTGTATTCTGTGCGCGCCATATTCAAACTAATAAGCGGCGCATAGTGCCAGTGTGTGTATGTGTGCTCATGAATAATAGTGTACCACTCCGGATACAAACTGCATATCATTAAGTGTGTATTCTGTGCGCGCCAAATTCAAACTTACAAGCGGCGCGTAGTGCCAGTGTGTGTGTGTACTCATAAATATTAGTGTACCACTCCGGATACAAACCGCATATCATTAAGTGTGTATTCTGTGCGCGCCATATTCAAACTAATAAGCGGCGCGTAGTGCCAGTGTGTGTATGTGTGCTCATGTATATTAGTGTACCACTCCGGATACAAACTGCATGAAATTAAGTGTGTATTCTGTGTGCGCCATATTGAAACTTATAAGCAGCGCGTAGTGCCAGTGTGTGTGTGTGCTCATAAATAATAGTGTACCACTGCGGATACAAACTGCATATAATTAAGTGTGTATTCTGTGCGCGCCATATTCAAACCAATAAGCGGCGCGTAGTGCCAGTGTGTGTGTGCTCATGAATAATAGTGTACCACTCCGGATACAAACCGCCTATCATTAAGTGTGTATTCTGTGCGCGCCATATTCAAACTAATAAGCGGCGCGTAGTGCCAGTGTGTGTGTGTGTGTATGCTCATGAATGATAGTGTACCACTCCGGATACAAACCGCATATCATTCAGTGTATATTCTGTGCACGCCATATTCAAACCAATAAGCGGCGCGTAGTGCCAGTGTGTGTGTGTGCTCATAAATAATAGTGTACCACTCCGGATACAAACCGCATATCATTAAGTGTGTATTCTGTGCGCGCCATATTCAAACTAATAAGCGGCACGTAGTGCCAGTGTGTGTGTGTGCTCATGAATAATAGTGTACTACTCCGGATACAAACCGCATATCATTAAGTGTGTATTCTGTGCGCGCCAAATTCAAACTAATAAGCGGCGCGTAGTGCCAGTGTGTGTATGTGTGCTCATGTATATTAGTGTACCACTCCGGATACAAACCGCATATCATCAAGTGTGTATTCTGTGCAAGCCATATTCAAACTTACAAGCGACGCGTAGCGCTAGTGTGTATGTGTGCTCATAAATATTAGTGTACCACTCCGGATACAAACCGCATATCATTCAGTGTGTATTCTGTGCGCGCCATATTCAAACCAATAAGCGGCGCGTAGTGCCAGTGTGTGTGTGTACTCATAAATATTAGTGTACCACTCCGGATACAAACCGCATATCATTAAGTGTGTATTCTGTGCGCGCCATATTCAAACTAATAAGCGGCGCGTAGTGCCAGTGTGTGTGTGTGTGCTCATGTATATTAGTGTACCACTCCGGATACAAACTGCATGAAATTAAGTGTGTATTCTGTGTGCGCCATATTGAAACTTATAAGCAGCGCGTAGTGCCAGTGTGTGTGTGTGCTCATAAATAATAGTGTACCACTGCGGATACAAACTGCATATAATTAAGTGTGTATTCTGTGAGCGCTATATTCAAACTAATAAGCGGCGCGTAGTGCCAGTGTGTGTATGTGTGCTCATGTATATTAGTGTATCACTCCGGATACAAACTGCATATCATTAAGTGTGTATTATGTGCGCGCCATATTCAAACTTATAAGCGGCGCGTAGTGCCAGTGTGTGTGTGCTCATGAATAATAGTGTACCACTCCGGATACAAACCGCATATAATTAAGTGTGTATTCTGTGCGCGCTATATTCAAACTAATAAGCGGCGCGTAGTGCCAGTGTGTGTGTGTGCTCATGAATATTAGTGTACCACTCTGGATACAAACCGCATATCATTCAGTGTGTATTCTGTGCGCGCCATATTCAAACTAAGAAGCGGCGCATAGTGCTAGTGTGTATGTGTGCTCATGAATAATTGTGTACCACTCCGGATACAAACCGCATATCATTCATTGTGTATTCTGTGCACGCCATATTCAAACTAATAAGCGGCGCGTAGTGCCAGTGTGTGTATGTGTGCTCATGTATATTAGTGTATCACTCCGGATACAAACTGCATATCATTAAGTGTGTATTCTGTGCGCGCCATATTCAAACTAATAAGCGGCGCGTAGTGCCTGTGTGTGTGTGCTCATGAATAATAGTGTACCACTCCGGATACAAACCGCATATAATTAAGTGTGTATTCTGTGCGCGCTATATTCAAACTAATAAGCGGCGCGTAGTGCCAGTGTGTGTGTGTGCTCATAAATATTGGTGTACCACTCCGGATATAAACCGCATATCATTCATTGTGTATTCTGTGCACGCCATATTCAAACCAATAAGCGGCGCGTAGTGCCAGTGTGTGTGTGCTCATGAATAATAGCGTACCACTCCGGATACAAACCGCATATCATTCATTGTGTATTCTGTGCACGCCATATTCAAACTAATAAGCGGCGCGTAGTGCCAGTGTGTGTATGTGTGCTCATGTATATTAGTGTATCACTCCGGATACAAACTGCATATCATTAAGTGTGTATTATGTGCGCGCCATATTCAAACTTATAAGCGTCGCGTAGCTCTAGTGTGTATGTGTACTCATAAATATTAGTGTACCACTCCGGATACAAACCGCATATCATTAAGTGTGTATTCTGTGCGCGCCATATTCAAACTAATAAGCGGCGCGTAGTGCCAGTGTGTGTGTGTGTGCTCATGAATAATTGTGTACCACTCCGGATACAAACTGCGTATCATTAAGTGTGTATTCTGTGCGCGCCATATTCAAACTAATAAGCGGCGCGTAGCTCTAGTGTGTATGTGTACTCATAAATATTAGTGTACCACTCCGGATACAAACCGCATATCATTAAGTGTGTATTCTGTGCGCGCCATATTCAAACCAATAAGCGGCGCGTAGTGCCAGTGTGTGCTCATAAATATTGGTGTACCACTCCGGATACAAACCGCATATCATTGAGTGTGTATTCTGTGCGCGCCATATTCAAACTAATAAGCAGCGCGTAGCGCTAGTGTGTGTGTCCGTGCTCATGAATAATAGTGTACCACTCCGGATACAAACTGCATATCATTAAGTGTGTATTCTGTGCGCGCCATATTCAAACCAATAAGCGGCGCGTAGTGCCAGTGTGTGTGTGTGTCCTCATAAATATTTGTGTACCACTCCGGATACAAACCGCATATCATTAAGTGTGTATTCTGTGCACGCCATATTTAAACCAATAAGCGGCACGTAGTGCCAGTGTGTGTGTGCTCATGAATAATAGTGTACCACTCCGGATACAAACCGCATATCATTAAGTGTGTATTCTGTGCGCGCCAAATTAAAACCAATAAGCTGCGCGTAGTGCCAGTGTGTGTGTGCTCATGAATAATAGTGTACCACTCCGGATACAAACTGCATATCATTAAGTGTGTATTCTGTGCGCGCCATATTCAAACTTACAAGCGGCGCGTAGCGCTAGTGTATGTGTGTGCTCATAAATATAAGTGTACCACTCCGGATACAAACCGCATATCATTAAGTGTGTATTCTGTGCACGCCATATTCAAACTAATAAGCGGCACGTAGTGCCAGTTTGTGTGTGTGTGTGTTTGCTCATGAATATTAGTGTACCACTCCGGATACAAACCGCATATCATTCAGTGTGTATTCTGTGCGCGCCATATTGAAAATTTTAAGCAGCGCGTAGTGTAAGTAAGCGTGTGTGTGCTCATAAATAAAAGTGTACCACTCCGGATACAAACCGCATATCATTAAGTGTGTATTCTGTGCGCGCCATATTCAAACTAATAAGCGGCGCGTAGCGCTAGTGTGTGTGTGTGCTCATAAATATTAGTGTACCACTCCGGATACAAACTGCATATCATTAAGTGTGTATTCTGTGCGCGCCATATTCAAACTAATAAGCGGCGGGTAGTGCCAGTGTGTATGTGTGCACATGAATAATAGCGTACCACTCCGGATACAAACCGCATATCATTGAGTGTGTATTCTGTGCGCGCCATATTCAAACCAATAAGCGGCGCGTAGTGCCAGTGTGTGTGTGCTCATAAATATTGGTGTACCACTCCGGATACAAACTGCATATCATTAAGTGTGTATTCTGTGCGCGCCATATTCAAACTTACAAGCGGCGCGTAGCGCTAGTGTATGTGTGTGCTCATAAATATAAGTGTACCACTCCGGATACAAACCGCATATCATTGAGTGTGTATTCTGTGCGCGCCATATTCAAACCAATAAGCGGCGCGTAGTGCCAGTGTGTGTGTGTGTCCTCATAAATATTAGTGTACCACTCCGGATACAAACCGCATATCATTAAGTGTGTATTCTGTGCGCGCCAAATTAAAACCAATAAGCTGCGCGTAGTGCCAGTGTGTGTGTGCTCATGAATAATAGTGTACCACTCCGGATACAAACTGCATATCATTAAGTGTGTATTCTGTGCGCGCCATATTCAAACTTACAAGCGGCGCGTAGCGCTAGTGTATGTGTGTGCTCATAAATATAAGTGTACCACTCCGGATACAAACCGCATATCATTGAGTGTGTATTCTGTGCGCGCCATATTCAAACTTACAAGCGGCGCGTAGCGCTAGTGTATGTGTGTGCTCATAAATATAAGTGTACCACTCCGGATACAAACCGCATATCATTAAGTGTGTATTCTGTGCACGCCATATTTAAACCAATAAGCGGCACGTAGTGCCAGTGTGTGTGTGCTCATGAATAATAGTGTACCACTCCGGATACAAACCGCATATCATTAAGTGTGTATTCTGTGCGCGCCAAATTAAAACCAATAAGCTGCGCGTAGTGCCAGTGTGTGTGTGCTCATGAATAATAGTGTACCACTCCGGATACAAACCGCATATCATTGAGTGTGTATTCTGTGCGCGCCATATTCAAACTAATAAGCAGCGCGTAGTGCCAGTGTGTGTGTACTCATGAATAATAGTGTACCACTCCGGATACAAACTGCATATCATTAAGTGTGTATTCTGTGCGCGCCATATTCAAACTTACAAGCGGCGCGTAGCGCTAGTGTATGTGTGTGCTCATAAATATAAGTGTACCACTCCGGATACAAACTGCATATCATTAAGTGTGTATTCTGTGCGCGCCATATTCAAACTAATAAGCGGCGCGTAGTGCCAGTGTGTGTGTGCTCATGAACAATAGTGTACCACTCCGGATACAAACCGCATATCATTAAGTGTGTATTCTGTGCACGCCATATTCAAACTAATCAGCGGCGCGTAGTGCCAGTGTGTATGTGTGCTCATGAATAAAAGTGTACCACTCCGGATACAAACCGCATATCATTAAGTGTGTATTCTGTGCGCGCCATATTCAAACTAATAAGCGGCACGTAGTGCCAGTGTGTGTGTGTGCTCATGTATATAAGTGTACCACTCAGAATACAAACCGCATATCATTAAGTGTGTATTCTGGGCACGCCATATTCAAACTTATAAGCGGCACGTAGTGCCAGTGTGTGTGTGTGCTCATGTATATAAGTGTACCACTCAGAATACAAACCGCATATCATTAAGTGTGTATTCTGGGCACGCCATATTCAAACTTATAAGCGGCGCGTAGTGCCAGTGTGTGTGTGCTCATGTATAATAGTGTACCACTCCGGATACAAACCGCATATCATTAAGTGTGTATTCTGTGCGCGCCATATTCAAACTAATAAGCGGCGCGTAGCTCTAGTGTGTATGTGTGCTCATGAATAATAGTGTACCACTCCGGATACAAACCGCATATCATTAAGTGTGTATTCTGTGCACGCCATATTCAAACTTATAAGCGGCACGTAGTGCCAGTGTGTGAATGTGTGCTCATAAATATTTGTGTACCACTCCGGATACAAACTGCATATCATTAAGTGTGTATTCTGTGCGCGCCATATTCAAACTAATAAGCGGCGCGTAGCGCTAGTGTGTATGTGTACTCAAAAATATTAGTGTACCACTCCGGATACAAACTGCATATCATTCAGTGTGTATTCTGTGCACGCCATATTCAAACCAATAAGCGGCGCGTAGTGCCAGCGTGTGTGTGCTCATGAATAATAGTGTATCACTCCGGATACAAACCGCATATCATTCAGTGTGTATTCTGTGCACGCCATATTCAAACTTATAAGCGGCACGTAGTGCCAGTGTGTGAATGTGTGCTCATAAATATTAGTGTACCACTCCGGATACAAACTGCATATCATTAAGTGTGTATTCTGTGCGCGTCATATTGAAAATTATAAGCAGCGCGTAGTGTAAGTGAGCGTGTGTGCTCATAAATATTAGTCTACCACTCCGGATACAAACCGCATATCATTAAGTGTGTATTCTGTGCACGCCATATTCAAACTTATAAGCGGCGCGTAGTGCCAGTGTGTGAATGTGTGCTCATAAATATTAGTGTACCACTCCGGATACAAACTGCATATCATTAAGTGTGTATTCTGTGCGCGCCATATTCAAACTTATAAGCGGCGCGTAGCGCTAGTGTGTATGTGTACTCAAAAATATTAGTGTACCACTCCGGATACAAACTGCATATCATTCAGTGTGTATTCTGTGCACGCCATATTCAAACTTATAAGCGGCACGTAGTGCCAGTGTGTGAATGTGTGCTCATAAATATTAGTGTACCACTCCGGATACAAACTGCATATCATTAAGTGTGTATTCTGTGCGCGCCATATTCAAACTTATAAGCGGCGCGTAGCGCTAGTGTGTATGTGTACTCATAAATATTAGTGTACCACTCCGGATACAAACTGCATATCATTAAGTGTGTATTCTGTGCGCGCCATATTCAAACTTATAAGCGGCGCGTAGCGCTAGTGTGTATGTGTACTCAAAAATATTAGTGTACCACTCCGGATACAAACTGCATATCATTCAGTGTGTATTCTGTGCACGCCATATTCAAACTTATAAGCGGCACGTAGTGCCAGTGTGTGAATGTGTGCTCATAAATATTAGTGTACCACTCCGGATACAAACTGCATATCATTAAGTGTGTATTCTGTGCGCGCCATATTCAAACTTATAAGCGGCGCGTAGCGCTAGTGTGTATGTGTACTCATAAATATTAGTGTACCACTCCGGATACAAACTGCATATCATTAAGTGTGTATTCTGTGCGCGCCATATTCAAACTTATAAGCGGCGCGTAGCGCTAGTGTGAATGTGTGCTCATAAATATTAGTGTACCACTCCGGATACAAACTGCATATCATTAAGTGTGTATTCTGTGCGCGTCATATTGAAAATTATAAGCAGCGCGTAGTGTAAGTGAGCGTGTGTGCTCATAAATATTAGTGTACCACTCCGGATACAAACCGCATATCATTAAGTGTGTATTCTGTGCGCGCCATATTGAAAATTATAAGCAGCGCGTAGTGTCTGTGTGTATGTGTGCGTGTGTGTGCTCATAAATAATAGTGTACCACTCCAAATACAAACAGCATATCATTAAGTGTGTATTCTGTGCACGCCATATTCAAACTAATAAGCGGCGCGTCGTGTCAGTGTGTATGTGTGCTCATAAATATTAGTGTACCACTCCGGATACAAACCGCATATCATTAAGTGTGTATTCTGTGCGCGCCATATTCAAACTTATAAGCGGCGCGTAGTGCCAGTGTGTGTGTGCTCATGTATAATAGTGTACCACTCCGGATACAAACCGCATATCATTAAGTGTGTATTCTGTGCGCGCCATATTCAAACTAATAAGCGGCGCATAGCTCTAGTGTGTATGTGTACTCATAAATATTAGTGTACCACTCCGGATACAAACCGCATATCATTAAGTGTGTATTCTGTGCGCGCCATATTCAAACTAATAAGCGGCGCGTAGCTCTAGTGTGTATGTGTACTCATAAATATTAGTGTACCACTCCGGATACAAACCGCATATCATTAAGTGTGTATTCTGTGCACGCCATATTCAAACCAATAAGCGGCGCGTAGTGCCAGTGTGTGTGTGTGATCATGAATAATAGTGTACTACTCCGGATACAAACCGCATATCATTAAGTGTGTAATCTGTGCTCGCCAAATTCAAACTAATAAGCGGCGCGTAGTGCCAGTGTGTGTATGTGTGCTCATGTATAATAGTGTACCACTCCGGATACAAACCGCATATCATTAAGTGTGTATTCTGTGCGCGCCATATTCAAACTAATAAGCGGCGCGTAGTGCCAGTGTGTGTGTGCTCATGAATAATAGTGTACCACTCCGGATACAAACCGCATATCATTCAGTGTGTATTCTGTGCGCGCCATATTCAAACTAATAAGCGGCGCGTAGCTCTAGTGTGTATGTGTACTCATAAATATTAGTGTACCACTCCGGATACAAACCGCATATCATTAAGTGTGTATTCTGTGCGCGCCATATTCAAACTAATAAGCGGCGCGTAGCTCTAGTGTGTATGTGTACTCATAAATATTAGTGTACCACTCCGGATACAAACCGCATATCATTAAGTGTGTATTCTGTGCACGCCATATTCAAACCAATAAGCGGCGCGTAGTGCCAGTGTGTGTGTGTGCTCATGAATAATAGTGTACTACTCCGGATACAAACCGCATATCATTAAGTGTGTATTCTGTGCTCACCAAATTCAAACTAATAAGCGGCGCGTAGTGCCAGTGTGTGTATGTGTGCTCATGTATAATAGTGTACCACTCCGGATACAAACCGCATATCATTAAGTGTGTATTCTGTGCACGCCATATTCAAACTTATAAGCGGCGCGTAGTGCCAGTGTGTGTGTGCTCATGTATATTAGTGTACCACTCCGGATACAAACCGCATATCATTAAGTGTGTATTCTGTGCGCGCCATATTCAAACTAATAAGCGGCGCGTAGCTCTAGTGTGTATTTGTACTCATAAATATTAGTGTACCACTCCGGATACAAACCGCATATCATTAAGTGTGTATTCTGTGCGCGCCATATTCAAACTAATAAGCGGCGCGTAGCTCTAGTGTGTATGTGTACTCATAAATATTAGTGTACCACTCCGGATACAAACCGCATATCATTAAGTGTGTATTCTGTGCACGCCATATTCAAACTTATAAGCGGCGCGTAGTGCCAGTGTGTGTGTGTGCTCATGAATATTAGTGTACCACTCCGGATACAAACTGCATATCATTAAGTGAGTATTCTGTGCACGCCATATTCAAACTAATAAGCGGCGCGTCGTGTCAGTGTGTGTGTGTGCTCATAAATATTTGTGTACCACTCCGGATACAAACCGCATATCATTAAGTGTGTATTCTGTGCGCGCCATATTCAATCTAATAAGCGGCGCGTAGTGCCAGTGTGTGTGTGCTCATGAATAATAGTGTACCACTCCGGATACAAACCGCATATCATTAAGTGTGTATTCTGTGCGCGCCATATTCAAACTAATAAGCGGCGCGTAGCTCTAGTGTGTATGTGTGCTCATAAATATTAGTGTACCACTCCGGATACAAACCGCATATCATTAAGTGTGTATTCTGTGCGCGCCATATTCAAACAAATAAGCGGCGCATAGTGCCAGTGTGTGTGTGTCCTCATAAATATTAGTGTACCACTCCGGATACAAACCGCATATCATTCAGTGTGTATTCTGTGCGCGCCATATTCAAACTTATAAGCGGCGCGTAGTGCCAGTGTGTGTATGTGTGCTCATGTATATTAGTGTACCACTCCGGATACAAACTGCATATCATTCAGTGTGTATTCTGTGCGCGCCATATTGAAAATTATAAGCAGCGCGTAGTGCCAGTGTGTGTGTGCTCATGAATAATAGTGTATCACTCCGGATACAAACCGCATATCATTCAGTGTGTATTCTGTGCACGCCATATTCAAACTTATAAGCGGCACGTAGTGCCAGTGTGTGAATGTGTGCTCATAAATATTTGTGTACCACTCCGGATACAAACTGCATATCATTAAGTGTGTATTCTGTGCGCGTCATATTGAAAATTATAAGCAGCGCGTAGTGTAAGTGTGTGTGTGTGTGCTCATAAATATTAGTGTACCACTCCGGATACAAACTGCATATCATTAAGTGTGTATTCTGTGCACGCCATATTCAAACTAATAAGCGGCGCATAGTGCTAGTGTGTATGTGTGCTCATGAATAATTGTGTACCACTCCGGATACAAACTGCATAACATTTACGTGTGTATTCTGTGCGCGCCATATTCAAACCAATAAGCGGCGCGTAGTGCCAGTGTTTGTGTGTGCTCATAAATATTTGTGTACCACTCCGGTTACAAACCGCATATCATTAAGTGTGTATTCTGTGCACGCCATATTCAAACTAATAAGCGGCGCGTAGTGCTAGTGTGTGTGTGTGCTCATGAATATAAGTGTACCACTCCGGATACAAACTGCATATCATTAAGTGTGTATTCTGTGCGCGCCATATTGAAATTTATAAGCGGCGCGTAGTGCCAGTGTGTGTGTATGCTCATAAATATTTGTGTACCACTCCGGATACAAACTGCATATCATTAAGTGTGTATTCTGTGCACGCCATATTCAAACTAATAAGCGGTGCGTAGTGCCAGTGTGTGTGTGTGCTCATGAATATTAGTGTACCACTCCGGATACAAACTGCATATCATTCAGTGTGTATTCTGTGCACGCCATATTCAAACTAATAAGCGGCGCGTAGTGCCAGTGTGTGTGTGTGCTCATGAATATAAGTGTACCACTCCGGATACAAACTGCATATCATTAAGTGTGTATTCTGTGCGCGCCATATTCAAACTTATAAGCGGCACGTAGCGCTAGTGTGTATGGGTACTCAAAAATATTAGTGTACCACTCCGGATACAAACTGCATATCATTAAGTGTGTATTCTGTGCACGCCATATTCAAACTAATAAGCGGCGCGTAGTGCCAGTGTGTGTGTGTGCTCATGAATATTAGTGTACCACTCCGGATACAAACTGCATATCATTAAGTGTGTATTCTGTGCACGCCATATTCAAACTTATAAGCGGCACGTAGTGCCAGTGTGTGAATGTGTGCTCATAAATATTAGTGTACCACTCCGGATACAAACTGCATATCATTAAGTGTGTATTCTGTGCACGCCATATTCAAACTTATAAGCGGCACGTAGTGCCAGTGTGTGAATGTGTGCTCATAAATATTAGTGTACCACTCCGGATACAAACTGCATATCATTTAGTGTGTATTCTGTGCACGCCATATTCAAACTAATAAGCGGCGCGTAGTGCCAGTGTGAGTGTGTGCTCATGAATATTAGTGTACCACTCCGGATACAAACTGCATATCATTAAGTGTGTATTCTGTGCACGCCATATTCAAACTTATAAGCGGCTCGTAGTGCCAGAATGTGAATGTGTGCTCATAAATATTAGTGTACCACTCCGGATACAAACTGCATATCATTCAGTGTGTATTCTGTGCACGCCATTTTCAAACCAATAAGCGGCACGTAGTGCCAGTGTGTGAATGTGTGCTCATGAATATTAGTATACCACTCCGGATACAAACTGCATATCATTAAGTGTGTATTCTGTGCACGCCATATTCAAACTTATAAGCGGCACGTAGTGCCAGTGTGTGAATGTGTGCTCATAAATATTAGTGTACCACTCCGGATACAAACTGCATATCATTAAGTGTGTATTCTGTGCACGCCATATTCAAACTTATAAGCGGCGCGTAGTGCCAGTGTGTGTGTGTGCTCATGAATATTAGTGTACCACTCCGGATACAAACTGCATATCATTAAGTGTGTATTCTGTGCACGCCATATTCAAACTTATAAGCGGCACGTAGTGCCAGTGTGTGAATGTGTGCTCATAAATATTAGTGTACCACTCCGGATACAAACTGCATATCATTCAGTGTGTATTCTGTGCGCGCCATATTCAAACTAAGAAGCGGCGCATAGTGCTAGTGTGTATGTGTGCTCATAAATATTAGTGTACCACTCCGGATACAAACTGCATATCATTAAGTGTGTATTCTGTGCGCGCCATATTCAAACTAAGAATCGGCGCATAGTGCTAGTGTGTATGTGTGCTCATGAATAATAGTGTATCACTCCGGATACAAACTGCATATCATTCAGTGTGTATTATGTGCGCGCCATATTCAAACTAAGAAGCGGCGCATAGCTCTAGTGTGTATGTGTGCTCATGAATAATAGTGTATCACTCCGGATACAAACCGCATATCATTAAGTGTGTATTCTGTGCGCGCCATATTCAAACTAATAAGCGGCGCGTGAATAATTGTGTACCACTCCGGATACAAACCGCATATCCTTAAGTGTGTATTCTGTGCGCGCCATATTCAAACTAAGAAGCGGCGCATAGTGCTAGTGTGTATGTGTGCTCATGAATAATTGTGTACCACTCCGGATACAAACTGCATATCATTAAGTGTGTATTCTGTGCGCGCCATATTCAAACTAATAAGCGGCACGTAGTGCTAGTCTGTATGTGTGCTCATGAATAATAGTGTATCACTCCGGATACAAACTGCATATCATTAAGTGTGTATTCTGTGCACGCCATATTGAAAATTATAAGCAGCGCGTAGTGTAAGTGTGCGTGTGTGTGCTCATAAATAAAAGTGTACCACTCCGGATACAAACTGCATATCATTAAGTGTGTATTCTGTGCGCGCCATATTCAAACTTATAAGCGGCACGTAGTGCCAGTGTGTGTGTGCTCATGAATAATAGTGTACCACTCCGGATACAAACCGCATATCATTAAGTGTGTATTCTGTGCGCGCCATATTCAAACCAATAAGCGGCTCGTAGTGCCAGTGTGTGTGTGCTCATGAATAATAGTGTACCACTCCGGATACAAACTGCATATCATTAAGTGTGTATTCTGTGCGCGCCATATTCAAACTAAGAAGCGTCGCGTCGTGTCAGTGTGTGTGTGTGTGCTCATAAAAATTTGTGTACCACTCCGGATACAAACCGCATATCATTAAGTGTGTATTCTGTGCACGCCATATTCAAACTTATAAGCGGCGCGTAGTGCCAGTGTGTGTGTGCTCATGTATAATAGTGTACCACTCCGGATACAAACTGCATATCATTAAGTGTGTATTCTGTGCGCGCCATATTCAAACTTATAAGCGGCGCGTAGTGTCAGTGTGTGTGTGTGTGCTCATAAATATTTGTGTACCACTCCGGATACAAACCGCATATCATTAAGTGTGTATTCTGTGCGCGCCATATTCAAACTAATAAGCGGCGCGTAGTGCTAGTGTGTTTGTGTGCTCATGAATAATTGTGTACCACTCCGGATACAAACTGCATATCATTAAGTGTGTATTCTGTGCGCGCCATATTCAAACTTATAAGCGGCACGTAGTGCCAGTGTGTGTGTGCTCATGAATAATAGTGTACCACTCCGGATACAAACCGCATATCATTAAGTGTGTATTCTGTGCGCGCCATATTCAAACCAATAAGCGGCTCGTAGTGCCAGTGTGTGTGTGCTCATGAATAATTGTGTACCACTCCGGATACAAACTGCATATCATTAAGTGTGTATTCTGTGCGCGCCATATTCAAACTAAGAAGCGTCGCGTCGTGTCAGTGTGTGTGTGTGCTCATAAATATTTGTGTACCACTCCGGATACAAACCGCATATCATTAAGTGTGTATTCTGTGCACGCCATATTCAAACTTATAAGCGGCGCGTAGTGCCAGTGTGTGTGTGCTCATGTATAATAGTGTACCACTCCGGATACAAACCGCATATCATTAAGTGTGTATTCTGTGCGCGCCATATTCAAACTAATAAGCGGCGCGTAGCTCTAGTGTGTATGTGTACTCATAAATATTAGTGTACCACTCCGGATACAAACCGCATATCATTCAGTGTGTATTCTGTGCACGCCATATTCAAACCAATAAGCGGCGCGTAGTGCCAGTGTGTGTGTGTGCTCATGTATATTAGTGTACCACTCCGGATACAAACTGCATATCATTAAGTGTGTATTCTTTGCACGCCATATTCAAACTTATAAGCGGCGCGTAGTGCCAGTGTGTGTGTGTGCTCATCAATATTAGTGTACCACTCCGGATACAAACTGCATATCATTAAGTGTGTATTCTGTGCACGCCATATTCAAACCAGTAAGCGGCGCGTAGTGCCAGTGTGTGTGTGTGCTCATGAATATTAGTGTACCACTCCGGATACAAACTGCATATCATTAAGTGAGTATTCTGTGCGCGCCATATTCAAACTTATAAGCGGCGCGTCGTGTCAGTGTGTGTGTGTGTGCTCATAAATATTTGTGTACCACTCCGGATACAAACCGCATATCATTAAGTGTGTATTCTGTGCGCGCCATATTCAAACTAAGAAGCGGCGCATAGTGCTAGTGTGTGTGTGTGCTCATGAATAATAGTGTACCACTCCGGATACAAACCGCATATCAGTAAGTGTGTATTCTGTGCGCGCCATATTCAAACTTATAAGCGGCGCGTAGTGCCAGTGTGTGTGTGTGCTCATCAATATTAGTGTACCACTCCGGATACAAACTGCATATCATTAAGTGTGTATTCTGTGCACGCCATATTCAAACTTATAAGCGGCGCGTAGTGCCAGTGTGTGTGTGTGCTCATGAATATTAGTGTACCACTCCGGATACAAACTGCATATCATTAAGTGAGTATTCTGTGCGCGCCATATTCAAACTTATAAGCGGCGCGTCGTGTCAGTGTGTGTGTGTGCTCATAAATATTTGTGTACCACTCCGGATACAAACCGCATATCATTAAGTGTGTATTCTGTGCACGCCATATTCAAACTTATAAGCGGCGCGTAGTGCCAGTGTGTGTGTGCTCATGTATAATAGTGTACCACTCCGGATACAAACCGCATATCATTAAGTGTGTATTCTGTGCGCGCCATATTCAAACTAATAAGCGGCGCGTAGCTCTAGTGTGTATGTGTACTCATTAATATTAGTGTACCACTCCGTATACAAACTGCATATCATTAAGTGTGTATTCTGTGCGCGCCATATTCAAACTTATAAGCGGCGCGTCGTGTCAGTGTGTGTGTGTGCTCATAAATATTTGTGTACCACTCCGGATACAAACCGCATATCATTAAGTGTGTATTCTGTGCACGCCATATTCAAACTTATAAGCGGCGCGTAGTGCCAGTGTGTGTGTGCTCATGTATAATAGTGTACCACTCCGGATACAAACCGCATATCATTAAGTGTGTATTCTGTGCGCGCCATATTCAAACTAATAAGCGGCGCGTAGCTCTAGTGTGTATGTGTACTCATAAATATTAGTGTACCACTCCGGATACAAACCGCATATCATTCAGTGTGTATTCTGTGCACGCCATATTCAAACCAATAAGCGGCGCGTAGTGCCAGTGTGTGTGTGTGCTCATGTATAATAGTGTACCACTCCGGATACAAACTGCATATCATTAAGTGTGTATTCTTTGCACGCCATATTCAAACCAATAAGCGGCGCGTAGTGCCAGTGTGTGTGTGTGCTCATGTATATTAGTGTACCACTCCGGATACAAACTGCATATCATTAAGTGTGTATTCTGTGCGCGCCATATTCAAACTTATAAGCGGCGCGTAGTGCCAGTGTGTGTGTGTGCTCATGAATATTAGTGTACCACTCCGGATACAAACTGCATATCATTAAGTGAGTATTCTGTGCGCGCCATATTCAAACTTATAAGCGGCGCGTCGTGTCAGTGTGTGTGTGTGCTCATAAATATTTGTGTACCACTCCGGATACAAACCGCATATCATTAAGTGTGTATTCTGTGCACGCCATATTCAAACTTATAAGCGGCGCGTAGTGCCAGTGTGTGTGTGCTCATGTATAATAGTGTACCACTCCGGATACAAACCGCATATCATTAAGTGTGTATTCTGTGCGCGCCATATTCAAACTAATAAGCGGCGCGTAGCTCTAGTGTGTATGTGTGCTCATAAATATTAGTATACCACTCCGGATACAAACCGCATATCATTCAGTGTGTATTCTGTGCACGCCATATTCAAACCAATAAGCGGCGCGTAGTGCCAGTGTGTGTGTGTGCTCATGTATATTAGTGTACCACTCCGGATACAAACTGCATATCATTAAGTGTGTATTCTTTGCACGCCATATTCAAACCAATAAGCGGCGCGTAGTGCCAGTGTGTGTGTGCTCATGTATAATAGTGTACCACTCCGGATACAAACCGCATATCATTAAGTGTGTATTCTGTGCGCGCCATATTCAAACTAATAAGCGGCGCGTAGCTCTAGTGTGTATGTGTACTCATAAATATTAGTGTACCACTCCGGATACAAACCGCATATCATTCAGTGTGTATTCTGTGCACGCCATATTCAAACCAATAAGCGGCGCGTAGTGCCAGTGTGTGTGTGTGCTCATGTATAATAGTGTACCACTCCGGATACAAACTGCATATCATTAAGTGTGTATTCTGTGCACGCCATATTCAAACTTATAAGCGGCGCGTAGTGCCAGTGTGTGTGTGCTCATGTATAATAGTGTACCACTCCGGATACAAACTGCATATCATTAAGTGTGTATTCTTTGCACGCCATATTCAAACTTATAAGCGGCGCGTAGTGCCAGTGTGTGTGTGTGCTCATCAATATTAGTGTACCACTCCGGATACAAACTGCATATCATTAAGTGTGTATTCTGTGCACGCCATATTCAAACTTATAAGCGGCGCGTAGTGCCAGTGTGTGTGTGTGCTCATGAATATTAGTGTACCACTCCGGATACAAACTGCATATCATTAAGTGAGTATTCTGTGCGCGCCATATTCAAACTTATAAGCGGCGCGTAGTGTCAGTGTGTGTGTGTGCTCATAAATATTTGTGTACCACTCCGGATACAAACCGCATATCATTAAGTGTGTATTCTGTGCACGCCATATTCAAACTTATAAGCGGCGCGTAGTGCCAGTGTGTGTGTGCTCATGTATAATAGTGTACCACTCCGGATACAAACCGCATATCATTAAGTGTGTATTCTGTGCGCGCCATATTCAAACTAATAAGCGGCGCGTAGCTCTAGTGTGTATGTGTGCTCATAAATATTAGTATACCACTCCGGATACAAACCGCATATCATTCAGTGTGTATTCTGTGCACGCCATATTCAAACCAATAAGCGGCGCGTAGTGCCAGTGTGTGTGTGTGCTCATGTATATTAGTGTACCACTCCGGATACAAACTGCATATCATTAAGTGTGTATTCTTTGCACGCCATATTCAAACCAATAAGCGGCGCGTAGTGCCAGTGTGTGTGTGTGCTCATGTATATTAGTGTACCACTCCGGATACAAACTGCATATCATTAAGTGTGTATTCTGTGCGCGCCATATTCAAACTTATAAGCGGCGCGTAGTGCCAGTGTGTGTGTGTGCTCATAAATATTTGTGTACCACTCCGGATACAAACTGCATATCATTAAGTGTGTATTCTGTGCGCGCCATATTCAAACTTATAAGCGGCGCGTAGCGCTAGTGTGTATGTGTACTCAAAAATATTAGTGTACCACTCCGGATACAAACTGCATATCATTCAGTGTGTATTCTGTGCACGCCATATTCAAACCAATAAGCGGCGCGTAGTGCCAGTGTGTGTATGTGTGCTCATGTATATTAGTGTACCACTCCGGATACAAACCGCATATCATTCAGTGTGTATTCTGTGCACGCCATATTCAAACCAATAAGCGGCGCGTAGTGCCAGTGTGTGTGTGCTCATGAATAATAGTGTATCACTCCGGATACAAACCGCATATCATTCAGTGTGTATTCTGTGCACGCCATATTCAAACTTATAAGCGGCACGTAGTGCCAGTGTGTGAATGTGTGCTCATAAATATTAGTGTACCACTCCGGATACAAACTGCATATCATTAAGTGTGTATTCTGTGCGCGTCATATTGAAAATTATAAGCAGCGCGTAGTGTAAGTGTGTGTGTGTGTGCTCATAAATAAAAGTGTACCACTCCGGATACAAACCGCATATCATTAAGTGTGTATTCTGTGCACGCCATATTCAAACTAATAAGCGGCGCATAGTGCTAGTGTGTATGTGTGCTCAATAATATTGGTGTACCACTCCGGATACAAACTGCATATCATTCAGTGTGTATTCTGTGCGCGCCATATTCAAACTAATAAGCGGCGCATAGTGCTAGTGTGTATGTGTGCTCATGAATATTAGTGTACCACTCCGGATACAAACTGCAAATCATTAAGTGTGTATTCTGTGCGCGCCATATTCAAACTTATAAGCGGCGCGTAGCGCTAGAGTGTATGTGTACTCATAAATATTAGTGTACCACTCCGGATACAAACCGCATATCATTAAGTGTGTATTCTGTGCTCGCCATATTCAAACTAATAAGTGGCGCATAGTGCTAGTGTGTATGTGTGCTCATGAATAATAGTGTACCACTCCGGATACAAACCGCATATCATTGAGACTGTATTCTGTGCGCGCCATATTCAAACCAATAAGCGGCGCGTAGTGCCAGTGTGTATGTGTGCTCATGAATAATAGTGTACCACTCCGGATACAAACCGCATATCATTCAGTGTGTATTCTGTGCGCGCCATATTCAAACTAATAAGCGGCGCGTAGTGCCAGTGTGTGTGTGTGCTCATGAATATTAGTGTACCACTCCGGATACAAACTGCATATCATTCAGTGTGTATTCTGTGCACGCCATATTCAAACCAATAAGCGGCGCGTAGTGCCAGTGTGTGTGTGTGCTCATAAATATTTGTGTACCACTCCGGATACAAACTGCATATCATTAAGTGTGTATTCTGTGCACGCCATATTCAAACCAATAAGCGGCGCGTAGTGCCAGTGTGTATGTGTGCTCATGAATAATCGTGTACCACTCCGGATACAAACTGCATATCATTAAGTGTGTATTCTGTGCGCGCCATATTGAAATTTATAAGCGGCGCGTAGTGCCAGTGTGTGTGTGTGCTCATAAATATTTGTGTACCACTCCGGATACAAACTGCATATCATTAAGTGTGTATTCTGTGTGCGCCATATTCAAACTAATAAGCGGCACGTAGTGCCAGTGTGTATGTGTGCTCATGAATAATTGTGTGCCACTCCGGATACAAACTGCATATCATTAAGTGTGTATTCTGTGCACGCCATGTTCAAACTAATAAGCGGCCCGTAGCGCTAGTGTGTGAATGTGTGCTTATGATAAAAAGTGTACAACTCCGGATACAAACCGCATATCATTCAGTGTGTATTCTGTGCACGCCATATTCAAACCAATAAGCGGCGCGTAGTGCCAGTGTGTGTGTGTGCTCATAAATATTTGTGTACCACTCCGGATACAAACTGCATATCATTAAGTGTGTATTCTGTGCACGCCATATTCAAACCAATAAGCGGCTCGTAGTGCTAGTGTGTATGTGTGCTCATGAATAATTGTGTACCACTCCGGATACAAACTGCATATCATTAAGTGTGTATTCTGTGCGCGCCATATTCAAACCAATAAGCGGCGCGTAGCTCTAGTGTGTATGTGTGCTCATGAATAATTGTGTACCACTCCGGATACAAACCTTATATCATTCAGTGTGTATTCTGTGCACGCCATATTCAAACCAATAAGCGGCGCGTAGTGCTAGTGTGTGTGTGTGCTCATGAATATAAGTGTACCACTCCGGATACAAACTGCATATCATTAAGTGTGTATTCTGTGCGCGCCATATTGAAATTTATAAGCGGCGCGTAGTGCCAGTGTGTGTGTATGCTCATAAATATTTGTGTACCACTCCGGATACAAACTGCATATCATTAAGTGTGTATTCTGTGCACGCCATATTCAAACTAATAAGCGGCGCGTAGTGCCAGTGTGTGTGTGTGCTCATAAATATTTGTGTACCACTCCGGAAACAAACTGCATATCATTAAGTGTGTATTCTGTGCACGCCATATTCAAACCAATAAGCGGCTCGTAGTGCCAGTGTGTGTGTGTGTGTGTGTGTGTGTTTGCTCATGAATAATAGTGTATCACTCCGGATACAAACTGCATATCATTAAGTGTGTATTCTGTGCACGCCATATTCAAACTAATAAGCGGCGCGTAGTGCCAGTGTGTGTGTGTGCTCATAAATATTTGTGTGCCACTCCGGATACAAACTGCATATCATTAAGTGTGTATTCTGTGCACGCCATATTCAAACCAATAAGCGGCTCGTAGTGCTAGTGTGTATGTGTGCTCATGAATAATTGTGTACCACTCCGGATACAAACTGCATATCATTAAGTGTGTATTCTGTGCGCGCCATATTCAAACCAATAAGCGGCGCGTAGCGCTAGTGTGTGTGTCCGTGCTCATGAATAATAGTGTACCACTCCGGATACAAACCGCATATCATTAAGTGTGTATTCTGTGCGCGCCATATTCAAACTTATCAGCGGCGCATAGTGCCAGTGTGTGTGTGTGCTCATGAATAAAAGTGTACCACTCCGGATACAAACCGCATATCATTAAGTGTGTATTCTGTGCGCGCCATATTCAAACCAATAAGCGGCGCGTAGTGCCAGTGTGTGTGTGTGCTCATAAAGATTTGTGTACCAATCTGGATACAAACTGCATATCATTAAGTGTGTATTCTGTGCGCGCCATATTCAAACTAATAAGCGGCCCGTAGCGCTAGTGTGTGAATGTGTGCTTATGATAAAAAGTGTACAACTCCGGATACAAACCGCATATCATTCAGTGTGTATTCTGTGCACGCCATATTCAAACCAATAAGCGGCGCGTAGTGCCAGTGTGTGTGTGTGCTCATAAATATTTGTGTACCACTCCGGATACAAACTGCATATCATTAAGTGTGTATTCTGTGCGCGCCATATTCAAACCAATAAGCGGCTCGTAGTGCTAGTGTGTATGTGTGCTCATGAATAATTGTGTACCACTCCGGATACAAACTGCATATCATTAAGTGTGTATTCTGTGCGCGCCATATTCAAACCAATAAGCGGCGCGTAGCTCTAGTGTGTATGTGTGCTCATGTATATTAGTGTACCACTCCGGATACAAACTGCATATCATTAAGTGTGTATTCTGTGCACGCCATATTCAAACTAATAAGCGGCGCGTAGTGCCAGTGTGTGTGTGTGCTCATAAATATTTGTGTACCACTCCGGAAACAAACTGCATATCATTAAGTGTGTATTCTGTGCGCGCCATATTCAAACTAATAAGCGGCCCGTAGCGCTAGTGTGTGAATGTGTGCTTATGATAAAAAGTGTACAACTCCGGATACAAACCGCATATCATTCAGTGTGTATTCTGTGCACGCCATATTCAAACCAATAAGCGGCGCGTAGTGCTAGTGTGTGTGTGTGCTCATGAATATAAGTGTACCACTCCGGATACAAACTGCATATCATTAAGTGTGTATTCTGTGCGCGCCATATTGAAATTTATAAGCGGCGCGTAGTGCCAGTGTGTGTGTATGCTCATAAATATTTGTGTACCACTCCGGATACAAACTGCATATCATTAAGTGTGTATTCTGTGCACGCCATATTCAAACTAATAAGCGGCGCGTAGTGCCAGTGTGTGTGTGTGCTCATAAATATTTGTGTACCACTCCGGAAACAAACTGCATATCATTAAGTGTGTATTCTGTGCACGCCATATTCAAACCAATAAGCGGCTCGTAGTGCTAGTGTGTATGTGTGCTCATGAATAATTGTGTACCACTCCGGATACAAACTGCATATCATTAAGTGTGTATTCTGTGCGCGCCATATTCAAACCAATAAGCGGCTCGTAGTGCCAGTGTGTGTGTGTGCTCATGAATAATAGTGTACCACTCCGGATACAAACCGCATATCATTCAGTGTGTATTCTGTGCACGCCATATTCAAACCAATAAGCGGCGCGTAGTGCTAGTGTGTATGTGTGCTCATGAATAATTGTGTACCACTCCGGATACAAACTGCATATCATTAAGTGTGTATTCTGTGCGCGCCATATTCAAACTAATAAGCGGCGCGTAGCTCTAGTGTGTATGTGTGCTCATAAATATTAGTGTACCACTCCGGATACAAACCGCATATCATTCAGTGTGTATTCTGTGCACGCCATATTCAAACCAATAAGCGGCGCGTAGTGCCAGTGTGTGTGTGTGCTCATTAATATAAGTGTACCACTCCGGATACAAACCGCATATCATTCAGTGTGTATTCTGTGCACGCCATATTCAAACCAATAAGCGGCGCGTAGTGCCAGTGTGTGTGTGTGCTCATAAATATAAGTGTACCACTCCGGATACAAACTGCATATCATTAAGTGTGTATTCTGTGCGCGACATATTGAAATTTATAAGCGGCGCGTAGTGCCAGTGTGTGTGTATGCTCATAAATATTTGTGTACCACTCCGGATACAAACTGCATATCATTAAGTGTGTATTCTGTGCACGCCATATTCAAACTAATAAGCGGCGCGTAGTGCCAGTGTGTGTGTGTGCTCATAAATATTTGTGTACCACTCCGGAAACAAACTGCATATCATTAAGTGTGTATTCTGTGCACGCCATATTCAAACCAATAAGCGGCTCGTAGTGCTAGTGTGTATGTGTGCTCATGAATAATTGTGTACCACTCCGGATACAAACTGCATATCATTAAGTGTGTATTCTGTGCACGCCATATTCAAACCAATAAGCGGCGCGTAGTGCCAGTGTGTGTGTGCTCATGAATAATAGTGTACCACTCCGGATACAAACCGCATATCATTCAGTGTGTATTCTGTGCACGCCATATTCAAACCAATAAGCGGCGCGTAGTGCCAGTGTGTGTGTGTGCTCATAAATATTTGTGTACCAATCTGGATACAAACTGCATATCATTAAGTGTGTATTCTGTGCGCGCCATATTCAAACTAATAAGCGGCCCGTAGCGCTAGTGTGTGAATGTGTGCTTATGATAAAAAGTGTACAACTCCGGATACAAACCGCATATCATTCAGTGTGTATTCTGTGCACGCCATATTCAAACCAATAAGCGGCGCGTAGTGCCAGTGTGTGTGTGTGCTCATAAATATTTGTGTACCACTCCGGATACAAACTGCATATCATTAAGTGTGTATTCTGTGCACGCCAAAGTCAAACCAATAAGCGGCTCGTAGTGCTAGTGTGTATGTGTGCTCATGAATAATTGTGTACCACTCCGGATACAAACTGCATATCATTAAGTGTGTATTCTGTGCGCGCCATATTCAAACCAATAAGCGGCGCGTAGCTCTAGTGTGTATGTGTGCTCATAAATATTAGTGTACCACTCCGGATACAAACCGCATATCATTCAGTGTGTATTCTGTGCACGCCATATTCAAACCAATAAGCGGCGCGTAGTGCTAGTGTGTGTGTGTGCTCATGAATATAAGTGTACCACTCCGGATACAAACTGCATATCATTAAGTGTGTATTCTGTGCACGCCATATTCAAACTAATAAGCGGCGCGTAGTGCCAGTGTGTGTGTGTGCTCATAAATATTTGTGTACCACTCCGGAAACAAACTGCATATCATTAAGTGTGTATTCTGTGCGCGCCATATTCAAACCAATAAGCGGCGCGTAGTGCCAGTGTGTGTGTATGCTCATAAATATTTGTGTACCACTCCGGATACAAACTGCATATCATTAAGTGTGTATTCTGTGCACGCCATATTCAAACTAATAAGCGGCGCGTAGTGCCAGTGTGTGTGTGTGCTCATAAATATTTGTGTACCACTCCGGAAACAAACTGCATATCATTAAGTGTGTATTCTGTGCACGCCATATTCAAACCAATAAGCGGCGCGTAGTGCTAGTGTGTATGTGTGCTCATGAATAATTGTGTACCACTCCGGATACCAACTGCATATCATTCAGTGTGTATTCTGTGCACGCCATATTCAAACCAATAAGCTGCTCGTAGTGCTAGTGTGTATGTGTGCTCATGAATAATTGTGTACCACTCCGGATACAAACTGCATATCATTCAGTGTGTATTCTGTGCACGCCATATTCAAACCAATAAGCGGCTCGTAGTGCTAGTGTGTATGTGTGCTCATGAATAATTGTGTACCACTCCGGATACAAACTGCATATCATTAAGTGTGTATTCTGTGCACGCCATATTCAAACCAATAAGCGGCTCGTAGTGCTAGTGTGTATGTGTGCTCATGAATAATTGTGTACCACTCCGGATACAAACTGCATATCATTAAGTGTGTATTCTGTGCGCGCCATATTCAAACCAATAAGCGGCGCGTAGTGCCAGTGTTTGTGTGTGCTCATAAATATTAGTGTACCACTCCGGATACAAACTGCATATCATTCAGTGTGTATTCTGTGCGCGCCATATTCAAACTTATAAGCGGTACGTAGTGCCAGTGTGTCCGGTATGGCCGGTCTCGTAGTACAGTCGTCAACTCGTACTACTTAATAACATGCCCGTCATGGGTTCAATCCCCAAACAGACCGTGCCGCCATACGTAGGATTGACTATCCTGCTATGGTGGGGAATCAATTAGTCACTGAAAGCCAAGCCCACAAGTGGGTACAGGCAGGCCTTGACCGACATCGGTTGTTGAGCCAGAGAAGAAGAAGAAGTGCCAGTGTGTGTGTGTGCTCATAAATATTAGTGTACCACTCCGGATACAAACTGCATATCATTAAGTGTGTATTCTGTGCACGCCATAATCAAACTTATAAGCGGCACGTAGTGCCAGTGTGTGTGTGTGCTCATAAATATTAGTGTACCACTCCGGATACAAACTGCATATCATTAAGTGTGTATTCTGTGCACGCCATATTCAAACTTATAAGCGGCACGTAGTGCCAGTGTGTGAATGTGTGCTCATAAATATTAGTGTACCACTCCGGATACAAACTGCATATCATTAAGTGTGTATTCTGTGCACGCCATATTCAAACCAATAAGCGGCGCGTAGTGCCAGTGTGTGTGTGTGCTCATAAATATTTGTGTACCAATCCGGATACAAACTGCATATCATTCAGTGTGTATTCTGTGCACGCCATATTCAAACTAATAAGCGGCGCGTAGTGCCAGTGTGTGTGTGTGCTCATGAATATAAGTGTACCACTCCGGATACAAACTGCATATCATTAAGTGTGTATTCTGTGCGCGCCATATTCAAACTTATAAGCGGCGCGTAGCGCTAGTGTGTATGGGTACTCAAAAATATTAGTGTACCACTCCGGATACAAACTGCATATCATTAAGTGTGTATTCTGTGCACGCCATATTCAAACTAATAAGCGGTACGTAGTGCCAGTGTGTGAATGTGTGCTCATAAATATTAGTGTACCACTCCGGATACAAACTGCATATCATTAAGTGTGTATTCTGTGCACGCCATATTCAAACTAATAAGCGGCGCGTAGTGCCAGTGTGTGTGTGTGCTCATGAATATTAGTGTACCACTCCGGATACAAACTGCATATCATTAAGTGTGTATTCTGTGCACGCCATATTCAAACTTATAAGCGGCACGTAGTGCCAGTGTGTAAATGTGTGCTCATTAATATTAGTGTACCACTCCGGATACAAACTGCATATCATTCAGTGTGTATTCTGTGCACGCCATATTCAAACCAATAAGCGGCGCGTAGTGCCAGTGTGTGTGTGTGCTCATGAATATTAGTGTACCACTCCGGATACAAACCGCATATCATTGAGTGTGTATTCTGTGCGCGCCATATTCAAACTAAGAAGCGGCGCATAGTGCTAGTGTGTATGTGTGCTCATGAATAATAGTGTATCACTCCGGATACAAACCGCATATCATTAAGTGTGTATTCTGTGCGCGCCATATTCAAACTAATAAGCGGCGCGTGAATAATAGTGTACCACTCCGGATACAAACTGCATATCATTAAGTGTGTATTCTGTGCGCGCCATATTCAAACTAAGAAGCGGCGCATAGTGCTAGTGTATGTGTGCTCATGAATAATTGTGTACCACTCCGGATACAAACTGCATATCATTAAGTGTGTATTCTGTGCGCGCCATATTCAAACTAAGAAGCGGCGCATAGTGCTAGTGTGTATGTGTGCTCATAAATATTAGTGTACCACTCCGGATACAAACTGCATATCATTAAGTGTGTATTCTGTGCGCGTCATATTGAAAATTTTAAGCAGCGCGTAGTGTAAGTGTGCGTGTGTGTGCTCATAAATAAAAGTGTACCACTCCGGATACAAACCGCATATCATTAAGTGTGTATTCTGTGCGCGCCATATTCAAACTAAGAAGCGGCGCATAGTGCTAGTTTGTATGTGTGCTCATAAATATTAGTGTACCACTCCGGATACAAACTGCATATCATTAAGTGTGTATTCTGTGCGCGTCATATTGAAAATTTTAAGCAGCGCGTAGTGTAAGTGTGCGTGTGTGTGCTCATAAATAAAAGTGTACCACTCCGGATACAAACTGCATATCATTAAGTGTGTATTCTGTGCGCGCCATATTCAAACTAAGAAGCGGCGCATAGTGCTAGTGTGTATGTGTGCTCATAAATATTAGTGTACCACTCCGGATACAAACTGCATATCATTAAGTGTGTATTCTGTGCGCGCCATATTCAAACTAAGAAGCGTCGCGTAGTGCCAGTGTGTGTGTGCTCATGAATAATAGTGTACCACTCCGGATACAAACCGCATATCATTAAGTGTGTATTCTGTGCGCGCCATATTCAAACTAAGAAGCGGCGCATAGTGCTAGTGTGTGTGTGTGCTCATAAATATTAGTGTACCACTCCGGATACAAACTGCATATCATTAAGTGTGTATTCTGTGCGCGTCATATTGAAAATTTTAAGCAGCGCGTAGTGTAAGTGTGCGTGTGTGTGCTCATAAATAAAAGTGTACCACTCCGGATACAAACTGCATATCATTAAGTGTGTATTCTGTGCACGCCATATTCAAACCAATAAGCGGCGCGTAGTGCTAGTGTGTGTGTGTGCTCATGAATATAAGTGTACCACTCCGGATACAAACTGCATATCATTAAGTGTGTATTCTGTGCGCGCCATATTGAAATTTATAAGCGGCGCGTAGTGTAAGTGTGCGTGTGTGTGCTCATAAATATTAGTGTACCACTCCGCATACAAGCCGCATATCATTAAGTGTGTATTCTTTGCGCGCCATATTCAAACTAATAAGCGGCGCGTAGTGCCAGTGTGTATGTGTGCTCATGAATAATAGTGTACCACTCCGGATACAAACCGCATATCATTAAGTGTGTATTCTGTGCACGCCATATTCAAACCAATAAGCGGCGCGTAGTGCCAGTGTGTGTGTGTGTGTTTGCTCATGAATAATAATGTACCACTCCGGATACAAACCGCATATCATTAAGTGTGTATTCTGTGCGCGCCATATTCAAACTAATAAGCGGCGCGTAGTGCCAGTGTGTGTGTGTGCTCATAAATATTTGTGTACCACTCCGGATACAAACCGCATATCATTAAGTGTGTATTCTGTGCGCGCCATATTCAAACTAATAAGCGGCGCGTAGCTCTAGTGTGTGTGTGTGCTCATGAATAATAATGTACCACTCCGGATACAAACCGCATATCATTAAGTGTGTATTCTGTGCGCGCTATATTCAAACTAATAAGCGGCGCGTAGTGCCAGTGTGTGTGTGTGCTCATAAATATTTGTGTACCACTCCGGATACAAACCGCATATCATTCATTGTGTATTCTGTGCACGCCATATTCAAACCAATAAGCGGCGCGTAGCTCTAGTGTGTGTGTGTACTCATAAATATAAGTGTACCACTCCGGATACAAACCGCATATCATTAAGTGTGTATTCTGTGCGCGCCATATTCAAACTAATAAGCGGCGCGTAGCTCTAGTGTGTGTGTGTGCTCATGAATAATAATGTACCACTCCGGATACAAACCGCATATCATTAAGTGTGTATTCTGTGCGCGCCATATTCAAACTAAGAAGCGGCGCAGAGTGCCAGTGTGTGTGTGTGCTCATAAATATTAGTGTACCACTCCGCATACAAGCCGCATATCATTAAGTGTGTATTCTGTGCGCGCCATATTCAAACTAATAAGCAGCGCGTGGTGTCTGTATGTATGTGTGCGTGTGTGTGCTCATAAATAATAGTGTACCACTCCAGATACAAACCGCATATCATTAAGTGTGTATTCTGTGCACGCCATATTCAAACTTATAAGCAGCGCGTAGTGCCAGTGTTTGAATGTGTGCTCATGAATAATAGTGTACCACTCCGGATACAAACCGCATATCATTGAGTGTGTATTCTGTGCGCGCCATATTAAAACTAATAAGCGGCGCGTAGTGTCTGTGTGTATGTGTGTGTGTGTGCTCATAAATATTAGAGTACCACTCCGGATACAAACCGCATATCATTAAGTGTGTATTCTGTGCGCGCCAAATTAAAACCAATAAGCGGCGTGTAGTGCCAGTGTGTGTGTGTGCTCATGAATAATAGTGTACCACTCCGGATACAAACCGCATATCATTCAGTGTGTATTCTGTGCGCGCCATATTCAAACTAATAAGCGGCGCGTAGCTCTAGTGTGTATGTGTATTCATAAATATTAGTGTACAGTATCGGACAGAAAGATAGGGCATTGGTTTTTTAACGCACCGTGCACCCGTTGGGCCAAGTTTATGTGTGGTTTGTATGTGTTTGTGTTTGTGTGTGTGTGTATGTGTGTGTATGTGTGTTTGTGTGTGTGTGTGTGTGTGTGTGTGTGTGTGTGTGTGTGTGTGTGTATGTGTGTGTGCATGTGTGTGTGTGTGTGTGGATGTATGTTTGAATGTGTATTGATGTGTGTGTTTGTTTCACAAGTAGGTCGTTTCGGATAGATTTGTAAGTAGTTTTTTTGTGTTTTGGGTTAGGTTTTCGGTGTGATAAGCAGGACCACCGCCCTCGCGATTAGTGTGTTTTCGATATATTAACAATGTTACGGTCTTCTTTCGCCGTGGTCTTCTGAGGACGTCCGGTTGACTTGCGCGTTTCGGTTGTCCAAGCGCGTTTCAGTTGTCTAAGCACGTTTCGGTTGTCCGAAGCGCGTTTGCCACAAAAGTGCGCGATCGTTCCATTACGAACTCGATCCTTTTGCGCTTAATGCCAGCAGCAGCCATTCGCTTTTACATATGGCGCTGATGATCGGTACAACGTTTACCTCGACCCATTGTTACTAACATTGCTTGCTTGGACCGTCAAGAACGCGCTGGTTAAAAACTTGGACACGGCTGATCCCGTGCTCTGCCTGCGTTCTACTTCTATACGCGATGAACTACATCGTTATGGAGCAGCGAAAACATCGCATGGATAAAAACTATCAACGAGTACGCGAGTAAGCGTCTTCCCTTCAAAATCGAGAAAAGAATACTGCCGCGCTCATGAAACAAAACGCCCATTGAAAAGAACAACTGCGCGCCAGCTCAATGAACGCACAAAGTTTACCATTCGCACACAACGTGCAACGCAGAGATGCACGAAGGCCTTTCAATGGCGTGCACTGGAGAAACACCTGTGAGGGAATGCCGAGTTCATTGCTATTGTGCGTGTGTCCATTTCGCACCGGTGTCGCATTCACATTCATGAAACAGCACACCTGCATTTTCGTCCGAGGAACAAGGGCTGCTGTCGATGCAAACTTTAGTTTTTATCCAAGTGTAAACGCACAATGTTTCACATGATAACACACATAATAAGAATAATTTCAACGCAATAAGACATCATGGCAAGCTATGTTTTTCAGACACAAACCCGCGCACTTGCAAATACACATTAAAAAGCACACTCACTTTCTACTACTACACACACACACATGCACACACACACACACAAACACACACACACACAAACACACACACTAATACACACATACACACACACATACACACATACACACACACAAACACAAGTAACGTGGCAAAACAAGTGTACGGTGCATTGAAAAAAAAGGGTCCTATCTTAATGTCCGATACTGTACCACTCCGGATACAAACCGCATATCATTCAGTGTGTATTCTGTGCACGCCATATTCAAACCAATAAGCGGCGCGTAGTGCCAGTGTGTGTGTGCTCATGAATAATAGTGTACCACTCCGGATACAAACCGCATATCATTCAGTGTGTATTCTGTGCACGCCATATTCAAACTAATAAGCGGCGCATAGTGCCAGTGTGTGTATGTGTGCTCATGAATAATAGTGTACCACTCCGGATACAAACCGCATATCATTAAGTGTGTATTCTGTGCGCGCCATTGTCAAACTAATAAGCGGCGCGTAGCTCTAGTGTGTATGTGTACTCATAAATATTAGTGTACCACTCCGGATACAAACCGCATATCATTAAGTGTGTATTCTGTGCGCGCCATATTGAAAATTATAAGCGGCGCGTAGTGTAAGTGTGCGTGTGCTCATGAATATTAGTGTACCACTCCGGATACAAACTGCATATCATTAAGTGAGTATTCTGTGCGCGCCATATTCAAACTTATAAGCGGCGCGTAGCTCTAGTGTGTATGTGTACTCATAAATATTAGTGTACCACTCCGGATACAAACCGCAGATCATTAAGTGTGTATTCTGTGCGCGCCATATTCAAACTAATAAGCGGCGCATAGTGCCAGTGTGTGTATGTGTGCTCATGAATAATAGTGTACCACTCCGGATACAAACCGCATATCATTGAGTGTGTATTCTGTGCGCGCCATATTAAAACTAATAAGCGGCGCGTAGTGTCTGTGTGTATGTGTGTGTGTGTGCTCATAAATATTAGAGTACCACTCCGGATACAAACCGCATATCATTAAGTGTGTATTCTGTGCGCGCCAAATTAAAACCAATAAGCGGCGCGTAGTGCCAGTGTGTGTGTGCTCATGAATAATAGTGTACCACTCCGGATACAAACCGCATATCATTCAGTGTGTATTCTGTGCACGCCATATTCAAACTAATAAGCGGCGCATAGTGCCAGTGTGTGTATGTGTGCTCATGAATAATAGTGTACCACTCCGGATACAAACCGCATATCATTAAGTGTGTATTCTGTGCGCGCCATTGTCAAACTAATAAGCGGCGCGTAGCTCTAGTGTGTATGTGTACTCATAAATATTAGTGTACCACTCCGGATACAAACCGCATATCATTAAGTGTGTATTCTGTGCGCGCCATATTGAAAATTATAAGCAGCGCGTAGTGTAAGTGTGCGTGTGTGTGCTCATGAATAATAGTGTACCACTCCGGATACAAACTGCAAATCATTAAGTGTGTATTCTGTGCGCGCCATATTGAAAATTATAAGCAGCGCGTAGTGTAAGTGTGCGTGTGTGTGCTCATAAATAAAAGTGTACCACTCCAGACACAAACTTCATATCATTGTGTGTGTATTCTGTGCGCGCCATTGTCAAACTAATAAGCGGCGCGTAGCTCTAGTGTGTATGTGTACTCATAAATATTAGTGTACCACTCCGGATACAAACCGCATATCATTAAGTGTGTATTCTGTGCGCGCCATATTGAAAATTATAAGCGGCGCGTAGTGTAAGTGTGCGTGTGCTCATGAATATTAGTGTACCACTCCGGATACAAACTGCAAATCATTAAGTGTGTATTCTGTGCGCGCCATATTGAAAATTATAAGCAGCGCGTAGTGTAAGTGTGCGTGTGTGTGCTCATAAATAAAAGTGTACCACTCCAGACACAAACTTCATATCATTGTGTGTGTATTCTGTGCGCGCCATTGTCAAACTAATAAGCGGCGCGTAGCTCTAGTGTGTATGTGTACTCATAAATATTTGTGTACCACTCCGGATACAAACCGCATATCATTAAGTGTGTATTCTGTGCGCGCCATATTGAAAATTAAAAGCAGCGCGTAGTGTCTGTATGTATGTGTGCGTGTGTGTGCTCATAAATAATAGTGTACCACTCCAGATACAAACCGCATATCATTAAGTGTGTATTCTGTGCACGCCATATTCAAACTTATAAGCAGCGCGTAGTGCCAGTGTTTGAATGTGTGCTCATGAATAATAGTGTACCACTCCGGATACAAACCGCATATCATTGAGTGTGTATTCTGTGCGCGCCATATTAAAACTAATAAGCGGCGCGTAGTGTCTGTGTGTATGTGTGTGTGTGTGCTCATGAATAATAGTGTACCACTCCGGATACAAACCGCATATCATTAGGTGTGTATTCTGTGCGCGCCATATTCAAACTAATTAGCGGCGCGTAGCGCTATTGTGTATGTGTACTTATAAATATTAGTGTACCACTCCGGATACAAACCGCATATCATTGAGTGTGTATTCTGTGCGTGCCATATTCAAACTTATAAGCGGCGCGTAGTGCCAGTGTGTGTGTGTGTGTTTGCTCATGAATAATAGTGTACCACTCCGGATACAAACCGCATATCATTAAGTGTGTATTCTGTGCGCGCCATATTCAAACTTATAAGCAGCGCGTAGCGCTAGTGTGAATGTGTACTCATAAATATTAGAGTACCACTCCGGATACAAACCGCATATCATTGAGTGTGTATTCTGTGCACGCCATATTCAAACTTATAAGCGGCGCGTAGCGCTAGTGTGCATGTGTACTCATAAATATTAGTGTACCACTCCGGATACAAACTGCATATCATTAAGTGTGTATTCTTAACGCGCCATATTCAAACCAATAAGCGGCGCGTAGTGCCAGTGTGAATGTGTGCTCATAAATATTAGAGTACCACTCCGGATACAAACCGCATATCATTAGGTGTGTATTCTGTGCGCGCCATATTCAAACTAATTAGCGGCGCGTAGCGCTATTGTGTATGTGTACTTATAAATATTAGTGTACCACTCCGGATACAAACTGCATATCATTCAGTGTGTATTCTGTGCGCGCCATATTCAAACTTATAAGCCGGTATGTATGTGTGCTCATGTATATTAGTGTACCACTCCGGATACAAACCGCATATCATTGAGTGTGTATTCTGTGCGTGCCATATTCAAACTTATAAGCGGCGCGTAGTGCCAGTGTGTGTGTGTGTGTTTGCTCATGAATAATAGTGTACCACTCCGGATACAAACCGCATATCATTGAGTGTGTATTCTGTGCGCGCCATATTCAAACTAATAAGCGGCGCGTAGTGCCAGTGTGTGTGTGTGCTCATAAATATTAGTGTACCACTCCGGATACAAACCGCATATCATTAAGTGTGTATTCTGTGCGCGCCATATTCAAACTTATAAGCGGCGCGTAGTGTAAGTGTGCGTGTGTGTGCTCATAAATAAAAGTGTACCACTCCGGATACAAACCGCATATCATTGAGTGTGTATTCTGTGCGCGCCATATTCAAACTTATAAGCAGCGCGTAGCGCTAGTGTGAATGTGTACTCATAAATATTAGAGTACCACTCCGGATACAAACCGCATATCATTGAGTGTGTATTCTGTGCGCGCCATTGTCAAACTAATAAGCGGCGCGTAGCTCTAGTGTGTATGTGTACTCATAAATATTAGTGTACCACTCCGGATACAAACCGCATATCATTAAGTGTGTATTCTGTGCGCGCCATATTAAAACTAATAAGCGGCGCGTAGTGTCTGTGTGTGTGTGTGTGTGTGCTCATGAATAATAGTGTACCACTCCGGATACAAACCGCATATCATTAAGTGTGTATTCTGTGCGCGCTATATTCAAACTAATAAGCGGCGCGTAGTGCCAGTGTGTGTGTGTGCTCATAAATATTAGTGTACCACTCCGGATACAAACCGCATATCATTAAGTGTGTATTCTGTGCGCGCCATATTCAAACTTATAAGCGGCGCGTAGTGTAAGTGTGCGTGTGTGTGCTCATAAATAAAAGTGTACCACTCCGGATACAAACCGCATATCATTGAGTGTGTATTCTGTGCGCGCCATATTCAAACTTATAAGCAGCGCGTAGCGCTAGTGTGAATGTGTACTCAAAAATATTAGAGTACCACTCCGGATACAAACCGCATATCATTGAGTGTGTATTCTGTGCGCGCCATTGTCAAACTAATAAGCGGCGCGTAGCTCTAGTGTGTATGTGTACTCATAAATATTAGTGTACCACTCCGGATACAAACCGCATATCATTAAGTGTGTATTCTGTGCGCGCCATATTGAAAATTATAAGCGGCGCGTAGTGCCAGTGTGTGTGTGTGTGCTCATGAATAGTAGTGTACCACTCCGGATACAAACCGCATATCATTGAGTGTGTATTCTGTGCGCGCCATTGTCAAACTTATAAGCGGCGCGTAGCTCTAGTGTGTATGTGTACTCATAAATATTAGTGTACCACTCCGGATACAAACCGCATATCATTGAGTGTGTATTCTGTGCGCGCCATATTCAAACTTATAAGCGGCGCGTAGCGCTAGTGTGCATGTGTACTCATAAATATTAGTGTACCACTCCGGATACAAACTGCATATCATTAAGTGTGTATTCTTAGCGCGCCATATTCAAACCAATAAGCGGCGCGTAGTGCCAGTGTGTGTGTGTGCTCATAAATAATAGTGTACCACTCCAGACACAAACTTCATATCATTGTGTGTGTATTCTGTGCGCGCCATATTTAAACTTATAAGCGGCGCGTAGCGCTAGTGTGCATGTGTACTCATAAATATTAGTGTACCACTCCGGATACAAACTGCATATCATTAAGTGTGTCTTCTTAGCGCGCCATATTCAAACCAATAAGCGGCGCGTAGTGCCAGTGTGTGTGTGTGCTCATGAATATTAGTGTACCACTCCGGATAAAAACTGCATATCATTAAGTGTGTATTCTGTGCGCGCCATTTTCAAACTTATAAGCGGCGCGTAGTGCCAGTGTGTATGTGTACTCATAAATATTAGTGTACCACTCCGGATACAAACTGCATATCATTAAGTGTGTATTCTGTGCGCGCCATATTGAAATTGTAAGCAGCGCGTAGTGTAAGTGTGCGTGTGCTCATAAATATTAGTGTACCACTCCGGATACAAACTGCATATCATTAAGTGTGTATTCTTAGCGCGCCATATTCAAACCAATAAGCGGCGCGTAGTGCCAGTGTGTGTGTGTGCTCATGAATATTAGTGTACCACTCCGGATAAAAACTGCATATCATTAAGTGTGTATTCTGTGCGCGCCATTTTCAAACTTATAAGCGGCGCGTAGCGCTAGTGTGCATGTGTACTCATAAATATTAGTGTACCACTCCGGATACAAACTGCATATCATTAAGTGTGTATTCTTAGCGCGCCATATTCAAACCAATAAGCGGCGCGTAGTGCCAGTGTGTGTGTGTGCTCATGAATATTAGTGTACCACTCCGGATAAAAACTGCATATCATTAAGTGTGTATTCTGTGCGCGCCATTTTCAAACTTATAAGCGGCGCGTAGCGCTAGTGTGCATGTGTACTCATAAATATTAGTGTACCACTCCGGATACAAACTGCATATCATTAAGTGTGTATTCTTAGCGCGCCATATTCAAACCAATAAGCGGCGCGTAGTGCCAGTGTGTGTGTGTGCTCATGAATATTAGTGTACCACTCCGGATACAAACTGCATATCATTAAGTGTGTATTCTGTGCGCGCCATATTCAAACTTATAAGCGGCGCGTAGTGCCAGTGTGTGTTAGCTCATGAATATTAGTGTACCACTCCGGATACAAACCGCATATCATTGAGTGTGTATTCTGTGCGCGCCATATTCAAACCAATAAGCGGCGCGTAGCGCTAGTGTGTATGTGTACTCATAAATATTAGTGTACCACTCCGGATACAAACTGCATATCATTAAGTGTGTATTCTGTGCGCGCCATATTGAAAATTATAAGCAGCGCGTAGTGTCTGTGTGTATTTGTGCGTGTTTGTGCTCATAAAAAAAAGTGTACCACTCCAGATTCAAACCGCATATCATTAAGTGTGTATTCTGTGCACGCCATATTCAAACTTATAAGCAGCGCGTAGTGCCAGTGTGTGAATGTGTGCTCATAAATATTAGTGTACCACTCGGGATACAAACCGCATATCATTAAGTGTGTATTCTGTGCGCGCCATATTCAAACTTATAAGCGGCGCGTAGTGCCAGTGTGTGAATGTGTGCTCATAAATATTAGTGTACCACTCCGGATACAAACTGCATATCATTAAGTGTGTATTCTGTGCGCGCCATATTCAAACTTATAAGCAGCGCGTAGTGTAAGTGTGCGTGTGTGTGCTCATAAATATTAGTGTACCACTCCGGATACAAACCGCATATCATTAAGTGTGTATTCTGTGCGCGCCATATTCAAACTTATAAGCAGCGCGTAGTGCCAGTGTGTGAATGTGTGCTCATAAATATTAGTGTACCACTCGGGATACAAACCGCATATCATTAAGTGTGTATTCTGTGCGCGCTATATTCAAACTAATAAGCGGCGCGTAGTGCCAGTGTGTGTGTGTGCTCATAAATATTAGTGTACCACTCCGGATACAAACCGCATATCATTAAGTGTGTATTCTGTGCGCGCCATATTCAAACTTATAAGCGGCGCGTAGTGTAAGTGTGCGTGTGTGTGCTCATAAATAAAAGTGTACCACTCCGGATACAAACCGCATATCATTGAGTGTGTATTCTGTGCGCGCCATATTCAAACTTATAAGCAGCGCGTAGCGCTAGTGTGAATGTGTACTCAAAAATATTAGAGTACCACTCCGGATACAAACCGCATATCATTGAGTGTGTATTCTGTGCGCGCCATTGTCAAACTAATAAGCGGCGCGTAGCTCTAGTGTGTATGTGTACTCATAAATATTAGTGTACCACTCCGGATACAAACCGCATATCATTAAGTGTGTATTCTGTGCGCGCCATATTGAAAATTATAAGCGGCGCGTAGTGCCAGTGTGTGTGTGTGTGCTCATGAATAGTAGTGTACCACTCCGGATACAAACCGCATATCATTGAGTGTGTATTCTGTGCGCGCCATTGTCAAACTTATAAGCGGCGCGTAGCTCTAGTGTGTATGTGTACTCATAAATATTAGTGTACCACTCCGGATACAAACCGCATATCATTGAGTGTGTATTCTGTGCGCGCCATATTCAAACTTATAAGCGGCGCGTAGCGCTAGTGTGCATGTGTACTCAGAAATATTAGTGTACCACTCCGGATACAAACTGCATATCATTAAGTGTGTATTCTTAGCGCACCATATTCAAACCAATAAGCGGCGCGTAGTGCCAGTGTGTGTGTGTGCTCATAAATAATAGTGTACCACTCCAGACACAAACTTCATATCATTGTGTGTGTATTCTGTGCGCGCCATATTTAAACTTATAAGCGGCGCGTAGCGCTAGTGTGCATGTGTACTCATAAATATTAGTGTACCACTCCGGATACAAACTGCATATCATTAAGTGTGTATTCTTAGCGCGCCATATTCAAACCAATAAGCGGCGCGTAGTGCCAGTGTGTGTGTGTGCTCATGAATATTAGTGTACCACTCCGGATAAAAACTGCATATCATTAAGTGTGTATTCTGTGCGCGCCATTTTCAAACTTATAAGCGGCGCGTAGTGCCAGTGTGTATGTGTACTCATAAATATTAGTGTACCACTCCGGATACAAACTGCATATCATTAAGTGTGTATTCTGTGCGCGCCATATTGAAATTGTAAGCAGCGCGTAGTGTAAGTGTGCGTGTGCTCATAAATATTAGTGTACCACTCCGGATACAAACTGCATATCATTAAGTGTGTATTCTTAGCGCGCCATATTCAAACCAATAAGCGGCGCGTAGTGCCAGTGTGTGTGTGTGCTCATGAATATTAGTGTACCACTCCGGATACAAACTGCATATCATTAAGTGTGTATTCTGTGCGCGCCATTTTCAAACTTATAAGCGGCGCGTAGCGCTAGTGTGCATGTGTACTCATAAATATTAGTGTACCACTCCGGATACAAACTGCATATCATTAAGTGTGTATTCTTAGCGCGCCATATTCAAACCAATAAGCGGCGCGTAGTGCCAGTGTGTGTGTGTGCTCATGAATATTAGTGTACCACTCCGGATAAAAACTGCATATCATTAAGTGTGTATTCTGTGCGCGCCATTTTCAAACTTATAAGCGGCGCGTAGCGCTAGTGTGCATGTGTACTCATAAATATTAGTGTACCACTCCGGATACAAACTGCATATCATTAAGTGTGTATTCTTAGCGCGCCATATTCAAACCAATAAGCGGCGCGTAGTGCCAGTGTGTGTGTGTGCTCATGAATATTAGTGTACCACTCCGGATACAAACTGCATATCATTAAGTGTGTATTCTGTGCGCGCCATATTCAAACTTATAAGCGGCGCGTAGTGCCAGTGTGTGTTAGCTCATGAATATTAGTGTACCACTCCGGATACAAACCGCATATCATTGAGTGTGTATTCTGTGCGCGCCATATTCAAACCAATAAGCGGCGCGTAGCGCTAGTGTGTATGTGTACTCATAAATATTAGTGTACCACTCCGGATACAAACTGCATATCATTAAGTGTGTATTCTGTGCGCGCCATATTGAAAATTATAAGCAGCGCGTAGTGTCTGTGTGTATTTGTGCGTGTTTGTGCTCATAAAAAAAAGTGTACCACTCCAGATTCAAACCGCATATCATTAAGTGTGTATTCTGTGCACGCCATATTCAAACTTATAAGCAGCGCGTAGTGCCAGTGTGTGAATGTGTGCTCATAAATATTAGTGTACCACTCGGGATACAAACCGCATATCATTAAGTGTGTATTCTGTGCACGCCATATTCAAACTTATAAGCAGCGCGTAGTGCCAGTGTGTGAATGTGTGCTCATAAATATTAGTGTACCACTCCGGATACAAACTGCATATCATTAAGTGTGTATTCTGTGCGCGCCATATTCAAACTTATAAGCAGCGCGTAGTGTAAGTGTGCGTGTGTGTGCTCATAAATATTAGTGTACCACTCCGGATACAAACCGCATATCATTGAGTGTGTATTCTGTGCGCGCCATATTAAAACTAATAAGCGGCGCGTAGTGTCTGTGTGTATGTGTGTGTGTGTGTGCTCATGAAAAATAGTGTACCACTCCGGATACAAACCGCATATCATTAAGTGTGTATTCTGTGCGCGCCATATTGAAAATTATAAGCGGCGCGTAGTGCCAGTGTGTGTGTGTGTGCTCATAAATATTAGTGTACCACTCCGGATTCAAACTGCATATCATTAAGTGTGTATTCTGTGCGCGCCATATTGAAATTATAAGCAGCGCGTAGTGTAAGTGTGCGTGTGTGTGCTCATAAATATTAGTGTACCACTCCGGATACAAACTGCAAATCATTAAGTGTGTATTCTGTGCGCGCCATATTCAAACTTATAAGCGGCGCGTAGTGTCTGTGTGTATGTGTGTGTGTGTGTGCTCATGAATAATAGTGTACCACTCCGGATACAAACCGCATATCATTAAGTGTGTATTCTGTGCGCGCCATATTCAAACTAATAAGCGGTGCGTAGTGCCAGTGTGTATGTGTGCTCATAAATATTAGTGTACCACTCCGGATACAAACTGCATATCATTAAGTGTGTATTCTGTGCGCGCCATATTGAAAATTATAAGCAGCGCGTAGTGTCTGTGTGTATGTGTGTGTGTGTGTGCTCATGAATAATAGTGTACCACTCCGGATACAACCTGCAAATCATTAAGTGTGTATTCTGTGCGCGCCATATTCAAACTAATAAGCGGCGCGTAGTGTCTGTGTGTATGTGTGTGTGTGTGTGCTCATGAATAATAGTGTACCACTCCGGATACAAACTGCAAATCATTAAGTGTGTATTCTGTGCGCGCCATATTAAAACTAATAAGCGGCGCGTAGTGTAAGTGTGCGTGTGTGTGCTCATAAATATTAGTGTACCACTCCGGATACAAACTGCAAATCATTAAGTGTGTATTCTGTGCGCGCCATATTCAAACTAATAAGCGGCGCGTAGTGTCTGTGTGTATGTGTGTGTGTGTGTGCTCATGAATAATAGTGTACCACTCCGGATACAAACCGCATATCATTAAGTGTGTATTCTGTGCGCGCCATATTCAAACTTATAAGCGGCGCGTAGTGTCTGTGTGTATGTGTGTGTGTGTGCTCAAGAAAAATAGTGTACCACTCCGGATACAAACCGCATATCATTAAGTGTGTATTCTGTGCACGCCATATTCAAACTTATAAGCAGCGCGTAGTGAAAGTGTGCGTGTGTGTGCTCATAAATATTAGTGTACCACTCCGGATACAAACTGCATATCATTAAGTGTGTATTCTGTGCGCGCCATATTGAAATTATAAGCAGCGCGTAGTGTAAGTGTGCGTGTGTGTGCTCATAAATATTAGTGTACCACTCGGGATACAAACCGCATATCATTAAGTGTGTATTCTGTGCGCGCCATATTCAAACTTATAAGCGGCGCGTAGTGCCAGTGTGTGTTAGCTCATGAATATTAGTGTACCACTCCGGATACAAACCGCATATCATTGAGTGTGTATTCTGTGCGCGCCATATTCAAACCAATAAGCGGCGCGTAGCGCTAGTGTGTATGTGTACTCATAAATATTAGTGTACCACTCCGGATACAAACCGCATATCATTAAGTGTGTATTCTGTGCGCGCCATATTGAAAATTATAAGCAGCGCGTAGTGTCTGTGTGTATTTGTGCGTGTTTGTGCTCATAAATAATAGTGTACCACTCCAGATACAAACCGCATATCATTAAGTGTGTATTCTGTGCACGCCATATTCAAACTTATAAGCAGCGCGTAGTGCCAGTGTGTGAATGTGTGCTCATAAATATTAGTGTACCACTCGGGATACAAATCGCATATCATTAAGTGTGTATTCTGTGCGCGCCATATTCAAACTAATAAGCAGCGCGTAGCGCTAGTGTGTGTGTCCGTTTTCATGAATAATAGTGTACCACTCCGGATACAAACTGCATATAATTAAGTGTGTATTCTGTGCGCGCTATATTCAAACTAATAAGCGGCGCGTAGTGCCAGTGTGTGTGTGTGCTCATAAATATTTGTGTACCACTCCGGATACAAACCGCATATCATTCATTGTGTATTCTGTGCACGCCATATTCAAACCAATAAGCGGCGCGTAGCTCTAGTGTGTGTGTGTACTCATAAATATAAGTGTACCACTCCGGATACAAACCGCATATCATTAAGTGTGTATTCTGTGCGCGCCATATTCAAACTAATAAGCGGCGCGTAGTGCTAGTGTGTATGTGTGCTCATAAATATTAGTGTACCACTCCGGATACAAACTGCATATCATTAAGTGTGTATTCTGTGCGCGTCATATTGAAAATTTTAAGCAGCGCGTAGTGTAAGTGTGCGTGTGTGTGCTCATAAATAAAAGTGTACCACTCCGGATACAAACCGCATATCATTAAGTGTGTATTCTGTGCGCGCCATATTCAAACTAAGAAGCGGCGCATAGTGCTAGGGTGTATGTGTGCTCATAAATATTAGTGTACCACTCCGGATACAAACTGCATATCATTAAGTGTGTATTCTGTGCGCGTCATATTGAAAATTTTAAGCAGCGCGTAGTGTAAGTGTGCGTGTGTGTGCTCATAAATAAAAGTGTACCACTCCGGATACAAACTGCATATCATTAAGTGTGTATTCTGTGCGCGCCATATTCAAACTAAGAAGCGGCGCATAGTGCTAGTGTGTATGTGTGCTCATAAATATTAGTGTACCACTCCGGATACAAACTGCATATCATTAAGTGTGTATTCTGTGCGCGTCATATTGAAAATTTTAAGCAGCGCGTAGTGTAAGTGTGCGTGTGTGTGCTCATAAATAAAAGTGTACCACTCCGGATACAAACCGCATATCATTAAGTGTGTATTCTGTGCGCGCCATATTCAAACTAAGAAGCGGCGCATAGTGCTAGTGTGTATGTGTGCTCATAAATATTAGTGTACCACTCCGGATACAAACTGCATATCATTAAGTGTGTATTCTGTGCGCGTCATATTGAAAATTTTAAGCAGCGCGTAGTGTAAGTGTGCGTGTGTGTGCTCATAAATAAAAGTGTACCACTCCGGATACAAACTGCATATCATTAAGTGTGTATTCTGTGCGCGCCATATTCAAACTAAGAAGCGGCGCATAGTGCTAGTGTGTATGTGTGCTCATAAATATTAGTGTACCACTCCGGATACAAACTGCATATCATTAAGTGTGTATTCTGTGCGCGCCATATTCAAACTAAGAAGCGTCGCGTAGTGCCAGTGTGTGTGTGCTCATGAATAATAGTGTACCACTCCGGATACAAACCGCATATCATTAAGTGTGTATTCTGTGCGCGCCATATTCAAACTAAGAAGCGGCGCATAGTGCTAGTGTGTGTGTGTGCTCATAAATATTAGTGTACCACTCCGGATACAAACTGCATATCATTAAGTGTGTATTCTGTGCGCGTCATATTGAAAATTTTAAGCAGCGCGTAGTGTAAGTGTGCGTGTGTGTGCTCATAAATAAAAGTGTACCACTCCGGATACAAACTGCATATCATTAAGTGTGTATTCTGTGCACGCCATATTCAAACCAATAAGCGGCGCGTAGTGCTAGTGTGTGTGTGTGCTCATGAATATAAGTGTACCACTCCGGATACAAACTGCATATCATTAAGTGTGTATTCTGTGCGCGCCATATTGAAATTTATAAGCGGCGCGTAGTGTAAGTGTGCGTGTGTGTGCTCATAAATATTAGTGTACCACTCCGCATACAAGCCGCATATCATTAAGTGTGTATTCTTTGCGCGCCATATTCAAACTAATAAGCGGCGCGTAGTGCCAGTGTGTATGTGTGCTCATGAATAATAGTGTACCACTCCGGATACAAACCGCATATCATTAAGTGTGTATTCTGTGCACGCCATATTCAAACCAATAAGCGGCGCGTAGTGCCAGTGTGTGTGTGTGTGTTTGCTCATGAATAATAATGTACCACTCCGGATACAAACCGCATATCATTAAGTGTGTATTCTGTGCGCGCCATATTCAAACTAATAAGCGGCGCGTAGTGCCAGTGTGTGTGTGTGCTCATAAATATTTGTGTACCACTCCGGATACAAACCGCATATCATTAAGTGTGTATTCTGTGCGCGCCATATTCAAACTAATAAGCGGCGCGTAGCTCTAGTGTGTGTGTGTGCTCATGAATAATAATGTACCACTCCGGATACAAACCGCATATCATTAAGTGTGTATTCTGTGCGCGCTATATTCAAACTATAAGCGGCGCGTAGTGCCAGTGTGTGTGTGTGCTCATAAATATTTGTGTACCACTCCGGATACAAACCGCATATCATTCATTGTGTATTCTGTGCACGCCATATTCAAACCAATAAGCGGCGCGTAGCTCTAGTGTGTGTGTGTACTCATAAATATAAGTGTACCACTCCGGATACAAACCGCATATCATTAAGTGTGTATTCTGTGCGCGCCATATTCAAACTAATAAGCGGCGCGTAGCTCTAGTGTGTGTGTGTGCTCATGAATAATAATGTACCACTCCGGATACAAACCGCATATCATTAAGTGTGTATTCTGTGCGCGCCATATTCAAACTTATAAGCGGCGCAGAGTGCCAGTGTGTGTGTGTGCTCATAAATATTAGTGTACCACTCCGCATACAAGCCGCATATCATTAAGTGTGTATTCTGTGCGCGCCATATTCAAACTAATAAGCAGCGCGTGGTGTCTGTATGTATGTGTGCGTGTGTGTGCTCATAAATAATAGTGTACCACTCCAGATACAAACCGCATATCATTAAGTGTGTATTCTGTGCACGCCATATTCAAACTTATAAGCAGCGCGTAGTGCCAGTGTTTGAATGTGTGCTCATGAATAATAGTGTACCACTCCGGATACAAACCGCATATCATTGAGTGTGTATTCTGTGCGCGCCATATTAAAACTAATAAGCGGCGCGTAGTGTCTGTGTGTATGTGTGTGTGTGTGCTCATGAATAATAGTGTACCACTCCGGATACAAACTGCATATCATTAAGTGTGTATTCTGTGCGCGCCATATTGAAAATTATAAGCGGCGCGTAGTGTAAGTGTGCGTGTGTGTGCTCATAAATAAAAGTGTACCACTCCGGATACAAACCGCATATCATTGAGTGTGTATTCTGTGCGCGCCATATTCAAACTTATAAGCAGCGCGTAGCGCTAGTGTGAATGTGTGCTCATAAATAATAGTGTACCACTCCAGACACAATCTTCATATCATTGTGTGTGTATTCTGTGCGCGCCATATTCAAACTTATAAGCGGCGCGTAGCGCTAGTGTGTATGTGTACTCATAAATATTAGAGTACCACTCCGGATACAAACCGCATATCATTAAGTGTGTATTCTGTGCGCGCCAAATTAAAACCAATAAGCGGCGTGTAGTGCCAGTGTGTGTGTGTGCTCATGAATAATAGTGTACCACTCCGGATACAAACCGCATATCATTCAGTGTGTATTCTGTGCGCGCCATATTCAAACTAATAAGCGGCGCGTAGCTCTAGTGTGTATGTGTATTCATAAATATTAGTGTACCACTCCGGATACAAACCGCATATCATTCAGTGTGTATTCTGTGCACGCCATATTCAAACCAATAAGCGGCGCGTAGTGCCAGTGTGTGTGTGCTCATGAATAATAGTGTACCACTCCGGATACAAACCGCATATCATTCAGTGTGTATTCTGTGCACGCCATATTCAAACTAATAAGCGGCGCATAGTGCCAGTGTGTGTATGTGTGCTCATTAATAATAGTGTACCACTCCGGATACAAACCGCATATCATTAAGTGTGTATTCTGTGCGCGCCATTGTCAAACTAATAAGCGGCGCGTAGCTCTAGTGTGTATGTGTACTCATAAATATTAGTGTACCACTCCGGATACAAACCGCATATCATTAAGTGTGTATTCTGTGCGCGCCATATTGAAAATTATAAGCGGCGCGTAGTGTAAGTGTGCGTGTGCTCATGAATATTAGTGTACCACTCCGGATACAAACTGCAAATCATTAAGTGTGTATTCTGTGCGCGCCATATTGAAAATTATAAGCAGCGCGTAGTGTAAGTGTTCGTGTGTGTGCTCATAAATAAAAGTGTACCACTCCAGACACAAACTTCATATCATTGTGTGTGTATTCTGTGCGCGCCATTGTCAAACTAATAAGCGGCGCGTAGCTCTAGTGTGTATGTGTACTCATAAATATTAGTGTACCACTCCGGATACAAACCGCATATCATTAAGTGTGTATTCTGTGCGCGCCATATTGAAAATTATAAGCGGCGCGTAGTGTAAGTGTGCGTGTGCTCATGAATATTAGTGTACCACTCCGGATACAAACTGCAAATCATTAAGTGTGTATTCTGTGCGCGCCATATTGAAAATTATAAGCAGCGCGTAGTGTAAGTGTGCGTGTGTGTGCTCATAAATAAAAGTGTACCACTCCAGACACAAACTTCATATCATTGTGTGTGTATTCTGTGCGCGCCATTGTCAAACTAATAAGCGGCGCGTAGCTCTAGTGTGTATGTGTACTCATAAATATTTGTGTACCACTCCGGATACAAACCGCATATCATTAAGTGTGTATTCTGTGCGCGCCATATTGAAAATTAAAAGCAGCGCGTAGTGTCTGTATGTATGTGTGCGTGTGTGTGCTCATAAATAATAGTGTACCACTCCAGATACAAACCGCATATCATTAAGTGTGTATTCTGTGCACGCCATATTCAAACTTATAAGCAGCGCGTAGTGCCAGTGTTTGAATGTGTGCTCATGAATAATAGTGTACCACTCCGGATACAAACCGCATATCATTGAGTGTGTATTCTGTGCGCGCCATATTAAAACTAATAAGCGGCGCGTAGTGTTTGTGTGTATGTGTGTGTGTGTGCTCATGAATAATAGTGTACCACTCCGGATACAAACCGCATATCATTAGGTGTGTATTCTGTGCGCGCCATATTCAAACTAATTAGCGGCGCGTAGCGCTATTGTGTATGTGTACTTATAAATATTAGTGTACCACTCCGGATACAAACCGCATATCATTGAGTGTGTATTCTGTGCGTGCCATATTCAAACTTATAAGCGGCGCGTAGTGCCAGTGTGTGTGTGTGTGTTTGCTCATGAATAATAGTGTACCACTCCGGATACAAACCGCATATCATTAAGTGTGTATTCTGTGCGCGCCATATTCAAACTTATAAGCAGCGCGTAGCGCTAGTGTGAATGTGTACTCATAAATATTAGAGTACCACTCCGGATACAAACCGCATATCATTGAGTGTGTATTCTGTGCACGCCATATTCAAACTTATAAGCGGCGCGTAGCGCTAGTGTGCATGTGTACTCATAAATATTAGTGTACCACTCCGGATACAAACTGCATATCATTAAGTGTGTATTCTTAACGCGCCATATTCAAACCAATAAGCGGCGCGTAGTGCCAGTGTGAATGTGTGCTCATAAATATTAGAGTACCACTCCGGATACAAACCGCATATCATTAGGTGTGTATTCTGTGCGCGCCATATTCAAACTAATAAGCAGCGCGTAGCGCTATTGTGTATGTGTACTTATAAATATTAGTGTACCACTCCGGATACAAACCGCATATCATTGAGTGTGTATTCTGTGCGTGCCATATTCAAACTTATAAGCGGCGCGTAGTGCCAGTGTGTGTGTGTGTGTTTGCTCATGAATAATAGTGTACCACTCCGGATACAAACCGCATATCATTGAGTGTGTATTCTGTGCGCGCCATATTCAAACTAATAAGCGGCGCGTAGTGCCAGTGTGTGTGTGTGCTCATAAATATTAGTGTACCACTCCGGATACAAACCGCATATCATTAAGTGTGTATTCTGTGCGCGCCATATTCAAACTTATAAGCGGCGCGTAGTGTAAGTGTGCGTGTGTGTGCTCATAAATAAAAGTGTACCACTCCGGATACAAACCGCATATCATTGAGTGTGTATTCTGTGCGCGCCATATTCAAACTTATAAGCAGCGCGTAGCGCTAGTGTGAATGTGTACTCATAAATATTAGAGTACCACTCCGGATACAAACCGCATATCATTGAGTGTGTATTCTGTGCGCGCCATTGTCAAACTAATAAGCGGCGCGTAGCTCTAGTGTGTATGTGTACTCATAAATATTAGTGTACCACTCCGGATACAAACCGCATATCATTAAGTGTGTATTCTGTGCGCGCCATATTAAAACTAATAAGCGGCGCGTAGTGTCTGTGTGTGTGTGTGTGTGTGCTCATGAATAATAGTGTACCACTCCGGATACAAACCGCATATAATTAAGTGTGTATTCTGTGCGCGCTATATTCAAACTAATAAGCGGCGCGTAGTGCCAGTGTGTGTGTGTGCTCATAAATATTAGTGTACCACTCCGGATACAAACCGCATATCATTAAGTGTGTATTCTGTGCGCGCCATATTCAAACTTATAAGCGGCGCGTAGTGTAAGTGTGCGTGTGTGTGCTCATAAATAAAAGTGTACCACTCCGGATACAAACCGCATATCATTGAGTGTGTATTCTGTGCGCGCCATATTCAAACTTATAAGCAGCGCGTAGCGCTAGTGTGAATGTGTACTCAAAAATATTAGAGTACCACTCCGGATACAAACCGCATATCATTGAGTGTGTATTCTGTGCGCGCCATTGTCAAACTAATAAGCGGCGCGTAGCTCTAGTGTGTATGTGTACTCATAAATATTAGTGTACCACTCCGGATACAAACCGCATATCATTAAGTGTGTATTCTGTGCGCGCCATATTGAAAATTATAAGCGGCGCGTAGTGCCAGTGTGTGTGTGTGTGCTCATGAATAGTAGTGTACCACTCCGGATACAAACCGCATATCATTGAGTGTGTATTCTGTGCGCGCCATTGTCAAACTTATAAGCGGCGCGTAGCTCTAGTGTGTATGTGTACTCATAAATATTAGTGTACCACTCCGGATACAAACCGCATATCATTGAGTGTGTATTCTGTGCGCGCCATATTCAAACTTATAAGCGGCGCGTAGCGCTAGTGTGTATGTGTACTCATAAATATTAGTGTACCACTCCGGATACAAACTGCATATCATTAAGTGTGTATTCTTAGCGCGCCATATTCAAACCAATAAGCGGCGCGTAGTGCCAGTGTGTGTGTGTGCTCATAAATAATAGTGTACCACTCCAGACACAAACTTCATATCATTGTGTGTGTATTCTGTGCGCGCCATATTTAAACTTATAAGCGGCGCGTAGCGCTAGTGTGCATGTGTACTCATAAATATTAGTGTACCACTCCGGATACAAACTGCATATCATTAAGTGTGTATTCTTAGCGCGCCATATTCAAACCAATAAGCGGCGCGTAGTGCCAGTGTGTGTGTGTGCTCATGAATATTAGTGTACCACTCCGGATAAAAACTGCATATCATTAAGTGTGTATTCTGTGCGCGCCATTTTCAAACTTATAAGCGGCGCGTAGTGCCAGTGTGTATGTGTACTCATAAATATTAGTGTACCACTCCGGATACAAACTGCATATCATTAAGTGTGTATTCTGTGCGCGCCATATTGAAATTGTAAGCAGCGCGTAGTGTAAGTGTGCGTGTGCTCATAAATATTAGTGTACCACTCCGGATACAAACTGCATATCATTAAGTGTGTATTCTGTGCGCGCCATATTCAAACTAATAAGCGGCGCGTAGTGTCTGTGTGTATGTGTGTGTGTGTGTGTGCTCATGAAGAATAGTGTACCACTCCGGATACAAACTGCAAATCATTAAGTGTGTATTCTGTGCGCGCCATATTCAAACTTATAAGCGGCGCGTAGTGCCAGTGTGTGTGTGTGCTCATGAATATTAGTGTACCACTCCGGATACAAACCGCATATCATTAAGTGTGTATTCTTTGCGCGCCATATTCAAACTTATAAGCGGTGCGTAGTGCCAGTGTGTATGTGTGCTCATGAATAATAGTGTACCACTCCGGATACAAACTGCATATCATTAAGTGTGTATTCTGTGCGCGCCATATTGAAAATTATAAGCAGCTCGTAGTGTCTGTGTGTATTTGTGCGTGTTTGTGCTCATAAATAATAGTGTACCACTCCAGATTCAAACCGCATATCATTAAGTGTGTATTCTGTGCACGCCATATTCAAACTTATAAGCAGCGCGTAGTGCCAGTGTGTGAATGTGTGCTCATAAATATTAGTGTACCACTCGGGATACAAACCGCATATCATTAAGTGTGTATTCTGTGCGCGCCATATTCAAACTTATAAGCGGCGCGTAGTGCCAGTGTGTGTTAGCTCATGAATATTAGTGTACCACTCCGGATACAAACCGCATATCATTGAGTGTGTATTCTGTGCGCGCCATATTCAAACCAATAAGCGGCGCGTAGCGCTAGTGTGTATGTGTACTCATAAATATTAGTGTACCACTCCGGATACAAACTGCATATCATTAAGTGTGTATTCTGTGCGCGCCATATTCAAACTTATAAGCAGCGCGTAGTGTAAGTGTGCGTGTGTGTGCTCATAAATATTAGTGTACCACTCCGGATACAAACCGCATATCATTGAGTGTGTATTCTGTGCGCGCCATATTAAAACTAATAAGCGGCGCGTAGTGTCTGTGTGTATGTGTGTGTGTGTGTGCTCATGAAAAATAGTGTACCACTCCGGATACAAACCGCATATCATTAAGTGTGTATTCTGTGCGCGCCATATTGAAAATTATAAGCGGCGCGTAGTGCCAGTGTGTGTGTGTGTGCTCATAAATATTAGTGTACCACTCCGGATTCAAACTGCATATCATTAAGTGTGTATTCTGTGCGCGCCATATTGAAATTATAAGCAGCGCGTAGTGTAAGTGTGCGTGTGTGTGCTCATAAATATTAGTGTACCACTCCGGATACAAACTGCAAATCATTAAGTGTGTATTCTGTGCGCGCCATATTCAAACTTATAAGCGGCGCGTAGTGTCTGTGTGTATGTGTGTGTGTGTGTGCTCATGAATAATAGTGTACCACTCCGGATACAAACCGCATATCATTAAGTGTGTATTCTGTGCGCGCCATATTCAAACCAATAAGCGGCTCGTAGTGCCAGTGTGTATGTGTGCTCATAAATATTAGTGTACCACTCCGGATACAAACTGCATATCATTAAGTGTGTATTCTGTGCGCGCCATATTGAAAATTATAAGCAGCGCGTAGTGTCTGTGTGTATGTGTGTGTGTGTGTGCTCATGAATAATAGTGTACCACTCCGGATACAACCTGCAAATCATTAAGTGTGTATTCTGTGCGCGCCATATTCAAACTAATAAGCGGCGCGTAGTGTCTGTGTGTATGTGTGTGTGTGTGTGCTCATGAATAATAGTGTACCACTCCGGATACAAACTGCAAATCATTAAGTGTGTATTCTGTGCGCGCCATATTAAAACTAATAAGCGGCGCGTAGTGCCAGTGTGTAAGTGTGTGAATGTGTGCTCATAAATAACAGTGTACCAATCCGGATACAAACCGCATATCATTAAGTGTGTATTCTGTGCACGCCATATTCAAACTTATAAGCAGCGCGTAGTGTAAGTGTGCGTGTGTGTGCTCATAAATATTAGTGTACCACTCCGGATACAAACCGCATATCATTAAGTGTGTATTCTGTGCGCACCATATTAAAACTAATCAGCGGCGCGTAGCGCTAGTGTGTGTGTGTGCTCATGAAAAATAGTGTACCACTCCGGATACAAACTGCATATCATTAAGTGTGTATTCTGTGCGCGCCATATTGAAATTATAAGCAGCGCGTAGTGTAAGTGTGCGTGTGTGTGCTCATAAATATTAGTGTACCACTCCGGATACAAACTGCAAATCATTAAGTGTGTATTCTGTGCGCGCCATATTCAAACTAATAAGCGGCGCGTAGTGTCTGTGTGTATGTGTGTGTGTGTGTGCTCATGAATAATAGTGTACCACTCCGGATACAAACCGCATATCATTAAGTGTGTATTCTGTGCGCGCCATATTCAAACTTATAAGCGGCGCGTAGTGTAAGTGTGCGTGTGTGTGCTCATAAATATTAGTGTACCACTCCGGATACAAACCGCCTATCATTAAGTGTGTATTCTGTGCGCGCCATATTCAAACTTATAAGCGGTGCGTAGTGCCAGTGTGTATGTGTGCTCATGAATAATAGTGTACCACTCCGGATACAAACCGCATATCATTGAGTGTGTATTCTGTGCGCGCCATATTAAAACTAATAAGCGGCGCGTAGTGTCTGTGTGTATGTGTGTGTGTGTGCTCAAGAAAAATAGTGTACCACTCCGGATACAAACCGCATATCATTAAGTGTGTATTTTGTGCGCGCCATATTCAAACTTATAAGCAGCGCGTAGTGAAAGTGTGCGTGTGTGTGCTCATAAATATTAGTGTACCACTCCGGATACAAACTGCATATCATTAAGTGTGTATTCTGTGCGCGCCATATTGAAATTATAAGCAGCGCGTAGTGTAAGTGTGCGTGTGTGTGCTCATAAATATTAGTGTACCACTCGGGATACAAACCGCATATCATTAAGTGTGTATTCTGTGCGCGCCATATTCAAACTTATAAGCGGCGCGTAGTGCCAGTGTGTGTTAGCTCATGAATATTAGTGTACCACTCCGGATACAAACCGCATATCATTGAGTGTGTATTCTGTGCGCGCCATATTCAAACCAATAAGCGGCGCGTAGCGCTAGTGTGTATGTGTACTCATAAATATTAGTGTACCACTCCGGATACAAACTGCATATCATTAAGTGTGTATTCTGTGCGCGCCATATTGAAAATTATAAGCAGCGCGTAGTGTCTGTGTGTATTTGTGCGTGTTTGTGCTCATAAATAATAGTGTACCACTCCAGATACAAACCGCATATCATTAAGTGTGTATTCTGTGCACGCCATATTCAAACTTATAAGCAGCGCGTAGTGCCAGTGTGTGAATGTGTGCTCATAAATATTAGTGTACCACTCGGGATACAAATCGCATATCATTAAGTGTGTATTCTGTGCGCGCCATATTCAAACTAATAAGCAGCGCGTAGCGCTAGTGTGTGTGTCCGTTTTCATGAATAATAGTGTACCACTCCGGATACAAACTGCATATAATTAAGTGTGTATTCTGTGCGCGCTATATTCAAACTAATAAGCGGCGCGTAGTGCCAGTGTGTGTGTGTGCTCATAAATATTTGTGTACCACTCCGGATACAAACCGCATATCATTCATTGTGTATTCTGTGCACGCCATATTCAAACCAATAAGCGGCGCGTAGCTCTAGTGTGTGTGTGTACTCATAAATATAAGTGTACCACTCCGGATACAAACCGCATATCATTAAGTGTGTATTCTGTGCGCGCCATATTCAAACTAATAAGCGGCGCGTAGCTCTAGTGTGTGTGTGTGCTCATGAATAATAATGTACCACTCCGGATACAAACCGCATATCATTAAGTGTGTATTCTGTGCGCGCCATATTCAAACTTATAAGCGGCGCAGAGTGCCAGTGTGTGTGTGTGCTCATAAATATTAGTGTACCACTCCGCATACAAGCCGCATATCATTAAGTGTGTATTCTTTGCGCGCCATATTCAAACTTATAAGCAGCGCGTGGTGTCTGTATGTATGTGTGCGTGTGTGTGCTCATAAATAATAGTGTACCACTCCAGATACAAACCGCATATCATTAAGTGTGTATTCTGTGCACGCCATATTCAAACTTATAAGCAGCGCGTAGTGCCAGTGTTTGAATGTGTGCTCATGAATAATAGTGTACCACTCCGGATACAAACCGCATATCATTGAGTGTGTATTCTGTGCGCGCCATAATAAAACTAATTAGCGGCGCGTAGTGAATAATAGTGTACCACTCCGGATACAAACTGCAAATCATTAAGTGTGTATTCTGTGCGCGCCATATTAAAACTAATAAGCGGCGCGTAGTGCCAGTGTGTAAGTGTGTGAATGTGTGCTCATAAATAACAGTGTACCAATCCGGATACAAACCGCATATCATTAAGTGTGTATTCTGTGCACGCCATATTCAAACTTATAAGCAGCGCGTAGTGTAAGTGTGCGTGTGTGTGCTCATAAATATTAGTGTACCACTCCGGATACAAACCGCATATCATTAAGTGTGTATTCTGTGCGCACCATATTAAAACTAATCAGCGGCGCGTAGCGCTAGTGTGTGTGTGTGCTCATGAAAAATAGTGTACCACTCCGGATACAAACTGCATATCATTAAGTGTGTATTCTGTACGCGCCATATTGAAATTATAAGCAGCGCGTAGTGTAAGTGTGCGTGTGTGTGCTCATAAATATTAGTGTACCACTCCGGATACAAACTGAAAATCATTAAGTGTGTATTCTGTGCGCGCCATATTCAAACTAATAAGCGGCGCGTAGTGTCTGTGTGTATGTGTGTGTGTGTGTGCTCATGAATAATAGTGTACCACTCCGGATACAAACCGCATATCATTAAGTGTGTATTCTGTGCGCGCCATATTCAAACTTATAAGCGGCGCGTAGTGTAAGTGTGCGTGTGTGTGCTCATAAATATTAGTGTACCACTCCGGATACAAACCGCCTATCATTAAGTGTGTATTCTGTGCGCGCCATATTCAAACTTATAAGCGGTGCGTAGTGCCAGTGTGTATGTGTGCTCATGAATAATAGTGTACCACTCCGGATACAAACCGCATATCATTGAGTGTGTATTCTGTGCGCGCCATATTAAAACTAATAAGCGGCGCGTAGTGTATGTGTGTATGTGTGTGTGTGTGCTCATGAAAAATAGTGTACCACTCCGGATACAAACCGCATATCATTAAGTGTGTATTCTGTGCACGCCATATTCAAACTTATAAGCAGCGCGTAGTGAAAGTGTGCGTGTGTGTGCTCATAAATATTAGTGTACCACTCCGGATACAAACTGCATATCATTAAGTGTGTATTCTGTGCGCGCCATATTGAAATTATAAGCAGCGCGTAGTGTAAGTGTGCGTGTGTGTGCTCATAAATATTAGTGTACCACTCGGGATACAAACCGCATATCATTAAGTGTGTATTCTGTGCGCGCCATATTCAAACTTATAAGCGGCGCGTAGTGCCAGTGTGTGTTAGCTCATGAATATTAGTGTACCACTCCGGATACAAACCGCATATCATTGAGTGTGTATTCTGTGCGCGCCATATTCAAACCAATAAGCGGCGCGTAGCGCTAGTGTGTATGTGTACTCATAAATATTAGTGTACCACTCCGGATACAAACTGCATATCATTAAGTGTGTATTCTGTGCGCGCCATATTGAAAATTATAAGCAGCGCGTAGTGTCTGTGTGTATTTGTGCGTGTTTGTGCTCATAAATAATAGTGTACCACTCCAGATACAAACCGCATATCATTAAGTGTGTATTCTGTGCACGCCATATTCAAACTTATAAGCAGCGCGTAGTGCCAGTGTGTGAATGTGTGCTCATAAATATTAGTGTACCACTCGGGATACAAATCGCATATCATTAAGTGTGTATTCTGTGCGCGCCATATTGAAATTATAAGCAGCGCGTAGTGTAAGTGTGCGTGTGTGTGCTCATAAATATTAGTGTACCACTCGGGATACAAACCGCATATCATTAAGTGTGTATTCTGTGCGCGCCATATTCAAACTTATAAGCGGCGCGTAGTGCCAGTGTGTGTTAGCTCATGAATATTAGTGTACCACTCCGGATACAAACCGCATATCATTGAGTGTGTATTCTGTGCGCGCCATATTCAAACCAATAAGCGGCGCGTAGCGCTAGTGTGTATGTGTACTCATAAATATTAGTGTACCACTCCGGATACAAACTGCATATCATTAAGTGTGTATTCTGTGCGCGCCATATTGAAAATTATAAGCAGCGCGTAGTGTCTGTGTGTATTCGTGCGTGTTTGTGCTCATAAATAATAGTGTACCACTCCAGATACAAACCGCATATCATTAAGTGTGTATTCTGTGCGCGCCATATTCAAACTTATAAGCGGCGCGTAGTGCCAGTGTGTGTTAGCTCATGAATATTAGTGTACCACTCCGGATACAAACCGCATATCATTGAGTGTGTATTCTGTGCGCGCCATATTCAAACTAATAAGCAGCGCGTAGCGCTAGTGTGTGTGTCCGTTTTCATGAATAATAGTGTACCACTCCGGATACAAACTGCATATAATTAAGTGTGTATTCTGTGCGCGCTATATTCAAACTAATAAGCGGCGCGTAGTGCCAGTGTGTGTGTGTGCTCATAAATATTTGTGTACCACTCCGGATACAAACCGCATATCATTCATTGTGTATTCTGTGCACGCCATATTCAAACCAATAAGCGGCGCGTAGCTCTAGTGTGTGTGTGTACTCATAAATATAAGTGTACCACTCCGGATACAAACCGCATATCATTAAGTGTGTATTCTGTGCGCGCCATATTCAAACTAATAAGCGGCGCGTAGCTCTAGTGTGTGTGTGTGCTCATGAATAATAATGTACCACTCCGGATACAAACCGCATATCATTAAGTGTGTATTCTGTGCGCGCCATATTCAAACTTATAAGCGGCGCAGAGTGCCAGTGTGTGTGTGTGCTCATAAATATTAGTGTACCACTCCGCATACAAGCCGCATATCATTAAGTGTGTATTCTTTGCGCGCCATATTCAAACTAATAAGCAGCGCGTGGTGTCTGTATGTATGTGTGCGTGTGTGTGCTCATAAATAATAGTGTACCACTCCAGATACAAACCGCATATCATTAAGTGTGTATTCTGTGCGCGCCATATTCAAACTTATAAGCAGCGCGTAGTGCCAGTGTTTGAATGTGTGCTCATGAATAATAGTGTACCACTCCGGATACAAACCGCATATCATTGAGTGTGTATTCTGTGCGCGCCATATTAAAACTAATAAGCGGCGCGTAGTGTCTGTGTGTATGTGTGTGTGTGTGCTCATGAATAATAGTGTACCACTCCGGATACAAACCGCATATCATTAAGTGTGTATTCTGTGCGCGCCATATTCAAACTAATTAGCGGCGCGTAGCGCTATTGTGTATGTGTACTTATAAATATTAGTGTACCACTCCGGATACAAACCGCATATCATTGAGTTTGTATTCTGTGCGTGCCATATTCAAACTTATAAGCGGCGCGTAGTGCCAGTGTGTGTGTGTGTGCTCATGAATATTAGTGTACCACTCCGGATACAAACTGCATATCATTAAGTGTGTATTCTGTGCGCGCCATATTGAAAATTATAAGCGGCGCGTAGTGTAAGTGTGCGTGTGTGTGCTCATAAATAAAAGTGTACCACTCCGGATACAAACCGCATATCATTGAGTGTGTATTCTGTGCGCGCCATATTCAAACTTATAAGCAGCGCGTAGCGCTAGTGTGAATGTGTGCTCATAAATAATAGTGTACCACTCCAGACACAATCTTCATATCATTGTGTGTGTATTCTGTGCGCGCCATATTCAAACTTATAAGCGGCGCGTAGCGCTTGTGTGTATGTGTACTCATAAATATTAGAGTACCACTCCGGATACAAACCGCATATCATTAAGTGTGTATTCTGTGCGCGCCATATTCAAATTTATAAGCGGCGCGTAGCGCTAATGTGCATGTGTACTCATAAATATTAGTGTACCACTCCGGATACAAACTGCATATCATTAAGTGTGTATTCTTAGCGCGCCATATTCAAACCAATAAGCGGCGCGTAGTGCCAGTGTGAATGTGTGCTCATAAATAATAGTGTACCACTCCAGGCACAAACTTCATATCATTGTGTGTGTATTCTGTGCGCGCCATATTTAAACTTATAAGCGGCGCGTAGCGCTAGTGTGCATGTGTACTCATAAATATTAGTGTACCACTCCGGATACAAACTGCATATCATTAAGTGTGTATTCTTAGCGCGCCATATTCAAACTTATAAGCGGCGCGTAGTGCCAGTGTGTATGTGTACTCATAAATATTAGTGTACCACTCCGGATACAAACTGCATATCATTGAGTGTGTATTCTGTGCGCGCCATATTCAAACTTATAAGCGGTGCGTAGTGTCTGTGTGTATGTGTGTGTGTGTGTGTGTGCTCATGAAGAATAGTGTACCACTCCGGATACAAACTGCATATCATTAAGTGTGTATTCTGTGCACGCCATAGTCAAACTTATAAGCAGCGCGTAGTGCCAGTGTGTGTGTGTGTGTGTACTCATAAATATTAGTGTACCACTCCGGATACAAACCGCATATCATTAAGTGTGTATTCTGTGCACGCCATATTCAAACTTATAAGCGGCGCGTAGTGCCAGTGTGTGTGTGTGCTCATGAATATTAGTGTACCACTCCGGATACAAACTGCATATCATTAAGTGAGTATTCTGTGCACGCCATATTCAAACTAATAAGCGGCGCGTCGTGTCAGTGTGTGTGTGTGCTCATAAATATTGGTGTACCACTCCGGATACAAACTGCATATCATTAAGTGTGTATTCTGTGCGCGCCATATTGAAATTATAAGCAGCGCGTAGTGTCAGTGTGTATGTGTGCATGTTTGGTCTCATAAATAAAAGTGTAACGCTCCGGATACAAACCGCATATCATTAAGTGTGTATTCTGTGCGCGCCAAATTCAAACTTATAAGCGGCGCGTAGCGCTAGTGTGTATGTGTACTTATAAATATTAGTGTACCACTCCGGATACAAACCGCATATCATTAAGTATTTATTCTGTGCGCGCCATATTGAAAATTATAAGCAGCGCGTAGTGTAAGTGTGCGTGTGTGTGCTCATAAATATTAGTGTACCACTCCGGATTTAAACCGCATATCATTAAGTGTGTATTCTGTGCGCGCCAAATTCAAACCAATAAGCGGCGCGTAGCTCTAGTGTGTATGTGTACTCATAAATATTAGTGTACCACTCCGGATACAAACCGCATATCATTAAGTGTGTATTCTGTGCGCACCATATTAAAACTAATCAGCGGCGCGTAGTGCCAGTGTGTGTGTGTGCTCATGAATATTAGTGTACCACTCCGGATACAAACAGCATATCCTTAAGTGTGTATTCTGTGCGCGCCATATTCAAACTTATAAGCGGCCCGTAGCGCTAGTGTGTATGTGTACTCATAAATATTAGTGTACCACTCCGGATACAAACAGCGTATCATTAAGTGTGTATTCTGTGCGCGCCATATTTAAACTTATAAGCGGCGCGTAGTGCCAGTGTGTGTGTGCTCATGAATAATAGTGTACCACTCCGGATACAAACAGCATATCATTAAGTGTGTATTCTGTGCGCGCCAAATTAAAAACAATAAGCGGCGCGTAGTGCCAGTGTGTGTGTGCTCATAAATATTAGTGTACCACTCCGGATACAAACCGCATATCATTAAGTGTGTATTCTGTGCGCGCCATATTCAAACTTATAAGCGGCACGTAGTGCCAGTGTGTATGTGTACTCATAAATATTAGTGTACCACTCCGGATACAAACTGCATATCATTAAGTGTGTATTCTGTGCGCGCCATATTCAAACTAATCAGCGGCGCGTAGCTCTAGTGTGTATGTGTACTCATAAATATTAGTGTACCACTCCGGATACAAACCGCATATCATTCATTGTGTATTCTGTGCACGCCATATTCAAACCAATTAGCGGCGCGTAGTGCCAGTGTGTGTGTGTGCTCATAAATAATAGTGTACCACTCCGGATACAAACCGCATATCATTCAGTGTATATTCTGTGCGCGCCATATTCAAACTTATAAGCGGCCCGTAGCGCTAGTGTGTATGTGTACTCATAAATATTAGTGTACCACTCCGGATACAAACAGCGTATCATTAAGTGTGTATTCTGTGCGCGCCATATTTAAACTTATAAGCGGCGCGTAGTGCCAGTGTGTGTGTGCTCATGAATAATAGTGTACCACTCCGGATACAAACAGCATATCATTAAGTGTGTATTCTGTGCGCGCCAAATTAAAACCAATAAGCGGCGCGTAGTGCCAGTGTGTGTGTGCTCATAAATATTAGTGTACCACTCCGGATACAAACCGCATATCATTAAGTGTGTATTCTGTGCGCGCCATATTCAAACTAATAAGCGGCACGTAGTGCCAGTGTGTGTGTGCTCATAAATATTAGTGTACCACTCCGGATACAAACCGCATATCATTCAGTGTGTATTCTGTGCGCGCCATATTCAAACTAATAAGCGGCGCGTAGCTCTAGTGTGTATGTGTACTCATAAATATTAGTGTACCACTCCGGATACAAACCGCATATCATTCATTGTGTATTCTGTGCACGCCATATTCAAACCAATTAGCGGCGCGTAGTGCCAGTGTGTGTGTGTGCTCATAAATAATAGTGTACCACTCCGGATACAAACCGCATATCATTCAGTGTATATTCTGTGCGCGCCATATTCAAACTTATAAGCGGCCCGTAGCGCTAGTGTGTATGTGTACTCATAAATATTAGTGTACCACTCCGGATACAAACAGCGTATCATTAAGTGTGTATTCTGTGCGCGCCATATTTAAACTTATAAGCGGCGCGTAGTGCCAGTGTGTGTGTGCTCATGAATAATAGTGTACCACTCCGGATACAAACCGCATATCATTAAGTGTGTATTCTGTGCGCGCCAAATTAAAACCAATAAGCGGCGCGTAGTGCCAGTGTGTGTGTGCTCATGAATAATAGTGTACCACTCCGGATACAAACTGCATATCATTAAGTGTGTATTCTGTGCGCGCCATATTCAAACTAATCAGCGGCGCGTAGTGCCAGTGTGTATGTGTGCTCATAAATATTAGTGTACCACTCCGGATACAAACCGCATATCATTAAGTGTGTATTCTGTGCGCGCCATATTCAAACTAATAAGCAGCGCGTAGTGTAAGTGTGCGTGTGTGTGCTCATAAATAATGGTGTACCACTCCGGATACAAACCGCATATCATTAAGTGTGTATTCTGTGCACGCCATATTCAAACTAATAAGCGGCGCATAGTGCCAGTGTGTGTGTGTGCTCATGAATAATTGTGTACCACTCCGGATACAAACCGCATATCATTAAGTGTGTATTCTGTGCGCGCCATATTCAAACTAAGAAGCGGCACGTAATGCCAGTGTGTGTGTGTGCTCATGAATAATAGTGTACTACTCCGGATACAAACCGCATATCATTAAGTGTGTATTCTGTGCGCGCCATATTCAAACCAATAAGCGGCGCGTAGTGCCAGTGTGTGTGTGTGCTCATAAATAATAATGTACCACTCCGGATACAAACTGCATATCATTAAGTGTGTATTCTGTGCGCGCCATATTCAAACTAATAAGCGGCACGTAGTGCCAGTGTGTGTGTGTGTGTTTGCTCATGAATGATAGTGTACCACTCCGGATACAAACCGCATATCATTCAGTGTATATTCTGTGCACGCCATATTCAAACCAATAAGCGGCGCGTAGTGCCAGTGTGTGTGTGTGCTCATAAATAATAGTGTACCACTCCGGATACAAACCGCATATCATTAAGTGTGTATTCTGTGCGCGCCATATTCAAACTAAGAAGCGGCGCGTAGTGCCAGTGTGTGTGTGCTCATGAATAATAGTGTACCACTCCGGATACAAACCGCATATCATTCAGTGTGTATTCTGTGCGCGCCAAATTAAAACCAATAAGCGGCGCATAGTGCCAGTGTGTGTGTGTGCTCATGAATAATTGTGTACCACTCCGGATACAAACCGCATATCATTAAGTGTGTATTCTGTGCGCGCCAAATTAAAACCAATAAGCGGCGTGTAGTGCAAGTGTGTGTGTGTGCTCATGAATAATTGTGTACCACTCCGGATACAAACCGCAGATCATTAAGTGTGTATTCTGTGCGCGCCATATTCAAACTAATAAGCGGTGCATAGTGTCTGTGTGAATGTCTACTCATAAATATTAGTGTACCACTCCGGATACAAACCGCAGATCATTAATTGTGTATTCTGTGCGCGCCATATTCAAACTAATAAGCGGCGCGTAGTGTCTGTGTGTATGTGTACTCATAAATATAAGTGTACCACTCCGGATACAAACTGCATATCATTAAGTGTGTATTCTGTGCGCGCCATATTCAAACTAATAAGCGGCACGTAGTGCCAGTGTGTGTGTGCTCATGAATAATAGTGTACCACTTCGGATACAAACTGCATATCATTAAGTGTGTATTATGTGCGCGCCATATTCAAACTAACAAGCGGCGCGTAGTGCCAGTGTGAATGTGTGCTCATGAATAAAAGTGTACCACTCCGGATACAAACCGCATATCATTCAGTGTGTATTCTGTGCGCGCCATATTCAAACTAATAAGCAGCGCGAAGTGTAAGTGTGTGTGTGTGCTCATGAATAATAGTGTACCACTCTGGATACAAACCGCATATCATTCAGTGTGTATTCTGTGCAGGCCATATTCAAACCAATAAGCGGCGTGTAGTGCCAGTGTGTGTGTGCTCATGAATAATAGTGTACCACTCCGGATACAAACCGCATATCATTAAGTGTGTATTCTGTGCGCGCCAAATTCAAAATTACAAGCGGCGCGTAGTGCCAGTGTGTGTGTGTGCTCATAAATATTTGTGTACCACTCCGGATACAAACCGCATATCATTCAGTGTGTATTCTGTGCACGCCATATTCAAACTTATAAGCTGCGCGTTGTGCCAGTGTGAATGTGTGCTCATGAATAAAAGTGTACCACTCCGGATACAAACCGCATATCATTCAGTGTGTATTCTGTGCGCGCCATATTCAAACTAATAAGCAGCGCGAAGTGTAAGTGTGTGTGTGTGCTCATGAATAATAGTGTACCACTCTGGATACAAACCGCATATCATTCATTGTGTATTCTGTGCGCGCCATATTCAAACTAATAAGCGGCACGTAATGCCAGTGTGTGTGTGTGCTCATGAATAATAGTGTACTACTCCGGATACAAACTGCATATCATTAAGTGTGTATTCTGTGCGCGCCATATTCAAACTAATAAGCGGCGCGTAGCTCTAGTGTGTATGTGTGCTCATAAATATTAGTGTACCACTCCGGATACAAACTGCATATCATTAAGTGTGTATTCTGTGCGCGCCATATTCAAACTTATAAGCTGCGCGTAGTGCCAGTGTGAATGTGTGCTCATGAATAAAAGTGTACCACTCCGGATACAAACCGCATATCATTCAGTGTGTATTCTGTGCACGCCATATTCAAACCAATAAGCGGCGTGTAGTGCCAGTGTGTGTGTGCTCATAAATATTAGTGTACCACTCCGGATACAAACTGCATATCATTAAGTGTGTATTCTGTGCGCGCCATATTCAAACTTATAAGCGGCGCGTAGTGCCAGTGTGTGTGTGTGTGCTCATAAACAATAGTGTACCACTCCGGATACAAACCGCCTATCATTAAGTGTGTATTCTGTGCGCGCCATATTGAAAATTATAAGCAGCGCGTAGTGCCAGTGTGAATGTGTGCTAATGAATAAAAGTGTACCACTCCGGATACAAACCGCATATCATTCAGTGTGTATTCTGTGCGCGCCATATTCAAACTAATAAGCGGCGCGTAGCTCTAGTGTGTATGTGTACTCATAAATATTTGTGTACCACTCCGGATACAAACCGCATATCATTCATTGTGTATTCTGTGCACGCCATATTCAAACTAATAAGCGGCGTGTAATGCCAGTGTGTGTGTGTGCTCATGAATAATAGTGTACCACTCCGGATACAAACCGCATATCATTCATTGTGTATTCTGTGCGCGCCATATTCAAACTAATAAGCGGCACGTAATGCCAGTGTGTGTGTGTGCTCATGAATAATAGTGTACTACTCCGGATACAAACCGCATATCATTAAGTGTGTATTCTGTGCGCGCCATATTCAAACCAATAAGCGGCGCGTAGTGCCAGTGTGTGTGTGTGCTCATAAATAATAGTGTACCACTCCGGATACAAACTGCATATCATTAAGTGTGTATTCTGTGCGCGCCATATTCAAACTTATAAGCTGCGCGTAGTGCCAGTGTGAATGTGTGCTCATGAATAAAAGTGTACCACTCCGGATACAAACCGCATATCATTCAGTGTGTATTCTGTGCGCGCCATATTCAAACTAATAAGCAGCGCGAAGTGTAAGTGTGTGTGTGTGCTCATGAATAATAGTGTACCACTCTGGATACAAACCGCATATCATTCAGTGTGTATTCTGTGCACGCCATATTCAAACCAATAAGCGGCGTGTAGTGCCAGTGTGTGTGTGCTCATAAATATTAGTGTACCACTCCGGATACAAACTGCATATCATTAAGTGTGTATTCTGTGCGCGCCATATTCAAACTTATAAGCGGCGCGTAGTGCCAGTGTGTGTGTGTGTGCTCATAAACAAAAGTGTACCACTCCGGATACAAACCGCCTATCATTAAGTGTGTATTCTGTGCGCGCCATATTGAAAATTATAAGCAGCGCGTAGTGCCAGTGTGAATGTGTGCTAATGAATAAAAGTGTACCACTCCGGATACAAACCGCATATCATTCAGTGTGTATTCTGTGCGCGCCATATTCAAACTAATAAGCAGCGCGAAGTGTAAGTGTGTGTGTGTGCTCATGAATAATAGTGTACCACTCTGGATACAAACCGCATATCATTCAGTGTGTATTCTGTGCACGCCATATTCAAACCAATAAGCGGCGTGTAGTGCCAGTGTGTGTGTGCTCATGAATAATAGTGTACCACTCCGGATACAAACCGCATATCATTCATTGTGTATTCTGTGCACGCCATATTCAAACTAATAAGCGGCGTGTAGTGCCAGTGTGTGTGTGTGCTCATGAATAATAGTGTACCACTCTGGATACAAACCGCATATCATTCAGTGTGTATTCTGTGCGCGCCATATTCAAACTAATAAGCGGCGCGTAGCTCTAGTGTGTATGTGTGCTCATAAATATTGGTGTACCACTCCGGATACAAACCGCATATCATTCAGTGTGTATTCTGTGCACGCCATATTCAAACCAATAAGCGGCGCGTAGTGCCAGTGTGTGTGTGCTCATGAATAATAGTGTACCACTCCGGATACAAACCGCATATCATTAAGTGTGTATTCTGTGCGCGCCAAATTCAAAATTACAAGCGGCGCGTAGTGCCAGTGTGTGTGTGTGCTCATAAATATTTGTGTACCACTCCGGATACAAACCGCATATCATTCATTGTGTATTCTGTGCACGCCATATTCAAACTAATAAGCGGCGCGTAGCTCTAGTGTGTATGTGTACTCATAAATATTAGTGTACCACTCCGGATACAAACCGCATATCATTCAGTGTGTATTCTGTGCGCGCCATATTCAAACTAATAAGCGGCGCGTAGCTCTAGTGTGTATGTGTACTCATAAATATTAGTGTACCACTCCGGATACAAATCGCATATCATTCATTGTGTATTCTGTGCACGCCATATTCAAACTAATAAGCGGCGCATAGTGCCAGTGTGTATGTGTGCTCATGAATAATTGTGTACCACTCCGGATACAAACTGCATATCATTAAGTGTGTATTATGTGCGCGCCATATTCAAACTAACAAGCGGCGCGTAGCTCTAGTGTGTATGTGTACTCATAAATATTAGTGTACCACTCCGGATACAAACCGCATATCATTCATTGTGTATTCTGTGCACGCCATATTCAAACCAATAAGCGGCGCGTAGTGCCAGTGTGTGTGTGCTCATGAATAATAGTGTACCACTCCGGATACAAACCGCATATCATTAAGTGTGTATTCTGTGCGCGCCATATTCAAACTAATAAGCGGCGCGTAGCTCTAGTGTGTATGTGTGCTCATAAATATTAGTGTACCACTCCGGATACAAACCGCATATCATTCAGTGTGTATTCTGTGCACGCCATATTCAAACTAATAAGCGGCGCATAGTGCTAGTGTGTATGTGTGCTCATGAATAATTGTGTACCACTCCGGATACAAACTGCATATCATTAAGTGTGTATTATGTGCGCGCCATATTCAAACTAACAAGCGGCGCGTAGCTCTAGTGTGTATGTGTACTCATAAATATTAGTGTACCACTCCGGATACAAACCGCATATCATTCATTGTGTATTCTGTGCACGCCATATTCAAACCAATAAGCGGCGCGTAGTGCCAGTGTGTGTGTGCTCATGAATAATAGTGTACCACTCCGGATACAAACCGCATATCATTAAGTGTGTATTCTGTGCACGCCATATTCAAACCAATAAGCTGCGCGTAGTGCCAGTGCGTGTGTGCTTATGAATAATATTGTACCACTCCGGATACAAACTGCATATCATTAAGTGTGTATTCTGTGCGCGCCATATTCAAACTAATAAGCGGCGCGTAGTGCCAGTGTGTGTGTGCTCATGAATAATAGTGTACCACTCCGGATACAAACCGCATATCATTAAGTGTGTATTCTGTGCGCGCCATATTCAAACTAATAAGCCGGTATGTATGTGTGCTCATGTATATTAGTGTACCACTCCGGATACAAACCGCATATCATTAAGTGTGTATTCTGTACACGCCATATTCAAACCAATAAGCAGCGCGTAGTGCCAGTGTGTGTGTGCTCATGAATAATATTGTACCACTCCGGATACAAACTGCATATCATTAAGTGTGTATTCTGTGCGCGCCATATTCAAACTAATAAGCGGCGCGTAGTGCCAGTGTGTGTATGTGTGCTCATGTATATTAGTGAACCACTCCGGATACAAACTGCATATCATTAAATGTGTATTATGAGCGCGCCATATTCAAACCAATAAGCGGCGCGTAGCTCTAGTGTGTATAAGTATTCATAAATATAAGTGTACCACTCCGGATACAAACCGCATATCATTCAGTGTGTATTCTGTGCACGCCATATTCAAACCAATAAGCGGCGCGTAGTGCCAGTGTGTGTGTGCTCATGAATAATAGTGTACCACTCCGGATACAAACCGCATATCATTCAGTGTGTATTCTGTGCGCGCCATATTCAAACTTATAAGCCGGTATGTATGTGTGCTCATGTATATTAGTGTACCACTCCGGATACAAACCGCATATCATTAAGTGTGTATTCTGTGCACGCCATATTCAAACCAATAAGCTGCGCGTAGTGCCAGTGTGTGTGTGCTCATGAATATTAGTGTACCACTCCGGATACAAACCGCATATCATTCAGTGTGTATTCTGTGCGCGCCATATTCAAACTTATAAGCCGGTATGTATGTGTGCTCATGTATATTAGTGTACCACTCCGGATACAAACCGCATATCATTCAGTGTGTATTCTGTGCGCGCCATATTCAAACTAATAAGCGGCGCGTAGCTCTAGTGTGTATGTGTACTCATAAATATTTGTGTACCACTCCGGATACAAACCGCATATCATTCATTGTGTATTCTGTGCACGCCATATTCAAACTAATAAGCGGCGTGTAGTGCCAGTGTGTGTGTGTGCTCATGAATAATAGTGTACCACTCTGGATACAAACCGCATATCATTAAGTGTGTATTCTGTGCGCGCCATATTCAAACTAATAAGCGGCGCGTAGCTCTAGTGTGTATGTGTACTCATAAATATTAGTGTACCACTCCGGATACAAACCGCATATCATTCAGTGTGTATTCTGTGCGCGCCATATTCAAACTAATAAGCGGCGCGTAGCTCTAGTGTGTATGTGTACTCATAAATATTAGTGTACCACTCCGGATACAAATCGCATATCATTCATTGTGTATTCTGTGCACGCCATATTCAAACTAATAAGCGGCGCATAGTGCCAGTGTGTATGTGTGCTCATGAATAATAGTGTACCACTCCGGATACAAACTGCATATCATTAAGTGTGTATTATGTGCGCGCCATATTCAAACTAACAAGCGGCGCGTAGCTCTAGTGTGTATGTGTACTCATAAATATTAGTGTACCACTCCGGATACAAACCGCATATCATTCATTGTGTATTCTGTGCACGCCATATTCAAACCAATAAGCGGCGCGTAGTGCCAGTGTGTGTGTGCTCATGAATAATAGTGTACCACTCCGGATACAAACCGCATATCATTAAGTGTGTATTCTGTGCGCGCCATATTCAAACTAATAAGCGGCGCGTAGCTCTAGTGTGTATGTGTGCTCATAAATATTAGTGTACCACTCCGGATACAAACCGCATATCATTCAGTGTGTATTCTGTGCACGCCATATTCAAACTAATAAGCGGCGCATAGTGCTAGTGTGTATGTGTGCTCATGAATAATTGTGTACCACTCCGGATACAAACTGCATATCATTAAGTGTGTATTATGTGCGCGCCATATTCAAACTAACAAGCGGCGCGTAGCTCTAGTGTGTATGTGTACTCATAAATATTAGTGTACCACTCCGGATACAAACCGCATATCATTCATTGTGTATTCTGTGCACGCCATATTCAAACCAATAAGCGGCGCGTAGTGCCAGTGTGTGTGTGTGCTCATGAATAATAGTGTACTTCTCCGGATACAAACCGCATATCATTAAGTGTGTATTCTGTGCGCGCCATATTCAAACTTATAAGCGGCACGTAGTGCCAGTGTGTGTATGTGTGCTCATGTATATTAGTGTACCACTCCGGATACAAACCGCATATCATTCATTGTGTATTCTGTGCACGCCATATTCAAACCAATAAGCGGCGCGTAGTGCCAGTGTGTGTGTGCTCATGAATAATAGTGTACCACTCCGGATACAAACCGCATATCATTAAGTGTGTATTCTGTGCGCGCCATATTCAAACTAATAAGCCGGTTTGTAGGTGTGCTCATGTATATTAGTGTACCACTCCGGATACAAACCGCATATCATTCAGTGTGTATTCTGTGCACGCCATATTCAAACCAATAAGCTGCGCGTAGTGCCAGTGCGTGTGTGCTTATGAATAATATTGTACCACTCCGGATACAAACTGCATATCATTAAGTGTGTATTCTGTGCGCGCCATATTCAAACTAATAAGCGGCGCGTAGTGCCAGTGTGTGTGTGCTCATGAATAATAGTGTACCACTCCGGATACAAACCGCATATCATTAAGTGTGTATTCTGTGCGCGCCATATTCAAACTAATAAGCCGGTATGTATGTGTGCTCATGTATATTAGTGTACCACTCCGGATACAAACCGCATATCATTAAGTGTGTATTCTGTACACGCCATATTCAAACCAATAAGCTGCGCGTAGTGCCAGTGTGTGTGTGCTCATGAATAATATTGTACCACTCCGGATACAAACTGCATATCATTAAGTGTGTATTCTGTGCGCGCCATATTCAAACTAATAAGCGGCGCGTAGTGCCAGTGTGTGTATGTGTGCTCATGTATATTAGTGAACCACTCCGGATACAAACTGCATATCATTAAATGTGTATAATGAGCGCGCCATATTCAAACCAATAAGCGGCGCGTAGCTCTAGTGTGTATAAGTATTCATAAATATAAGTGTACCACTCCGGATACAAACCGCATATCATTCAGTGTGTATTCTGTGCACGCCATATTCAAACCAATAAGCGGCGCGTAGTGCCAGTGTGTGTGTGCTCATGAATAATAGTGTACCACTCCGGATACAAACCGCATATCATTCAGTGTGTATTCTGTGCGCGCCATATTCAAACTTATAAGCCGGTATGTATGTGTGCTCATGTATATTAGTGTACCACTCCGGATACAAACCGCATATCATTAAGTGTGTATTCTGTGCACGCCATATTCAAACCAATAAGCTGCGCGTAGTGCCAGTGTGTGTGTGCTCATGAATAATAGTGTACCACTCCGGATACAAACCGCATATCATTCAGTGTGTATTCTGTGCGCGCCATATTCAAACTTATAAGCCGGTATGTATGTGTGCTCATGTATATTAGTGTACCACTCCGGATACAAACCGCATATCATTCAGTGTGTATTCTGTGCGCGCCATATTCAAACTAATAAGCGGCGCGTAGCTCTAGTGTGTATGTGTACTCATAAATATTTGTGTACCACTCCGGATACAAACCGCATATCATTAAGTGTGTATTCTGTGCGCGCCAAATTAAAACCAATAAGCGGCGTGTAGTGCCAGTGTGTGTGTGTGCTCATGAATAATAGTATACCACTCTGGATACAAACCGCATATCATTCAGTGTGTATTCTGTGCGCGCCATATTCAAACTAATAAGCGGCCCGTAGCGCTAGTGTTTGAATGTGTGCTTATGATAAAAAGTGTACAACTCCGGATACAAACCGCATATCATTCAGTGTGTATTCTGTGCGCGCCATATTCAAACTAATAAGCGGCGTGTAGCTCTAGTGTGTAAATGTGTGCTCATTAATAAAAGTGTACCACTCCGGATACAAACCGCATATCATTCAGTGTGTATTCTGTGCGCGCCATATTCAAACTAATAAGCGGCGCGTAGCTCTAGTGTGTATGTGTACTCATAAATATTTGTGTACCACTCTGGATACAAACCGCATATCATTCAGTGTGTATTCTGTGCGCGCCATATTCAAACTAATAAGCGGCGCGTAGCTCTAGTGTGTATGTGTACTCATAAATTTAAGTATACCACTCCGGATACAAACCGCATATCATTAAGTGTGTATTCTGTGCGCGCCATATTCAAACTAATAAGCGGCACGTAGTGCCAGTGTGTGTGTGTGTGTGTTTGCTCATGAATAATAGTGTATCACTCCGGATACAAACCGCATATCATTAAGTGTGTATTCTGTGCACGCCATATTCAAACTAATAAGCAGCGCGTAGTGCCAGTGTGTGTGTGTGCTCATGAATATTAGTGTACCACTCCGGATACAAACTGCATATCATTCAGTGTGTATTCTGTGCACGCCATATTCAAACCAATAAGCGGCGCGTAGTGCCAGTGTGTATGTGTGCTCATGAATAATTGTGTACCACTCCGGATACAAATCGCATATCATTAAGTGTGTATTCTGTGCACGCCATATTCAAACCAATAAGCGGCGCGTAGTGCCAGTGTGTATGTGTGCTCATGAATAATTGTGTACCACTCCGGATACAAATCGCATATCATTAAGTGTGTATTCTGTGCGCGCCATATTCAAACTAATAAGCAGCGCGTAGTGCCAGTGTGTATGTGTGCTCATGTATATTAGTGTACCACTCCGGATACAAACTGCATATCATTAAGTGTGTATTCTGTGCGCGCCATATTCAAAATTACAAGCGGCGCGTAGTGCCAGTGTGTATGTGTGCTCATAAATATTAGTGTACCACTCCGGATACAAACCGCATATCATTAAGTGTGTATTCTGTGCGCGCCATATTCAAACCAATAAGCGGCGCGTAGTGCCAGTGTGTGTGTGCTCATAAATATTAGTGTACCACTCCGGATACAAACCGCATATCATTCATTGTGTATTCTGTGCACGCCATATTCAAACTTATAAGCGGCGCGTAGTGCCAGTGTTTGTGTGCTCATGAATAATAGTGTACCACTCCGGATACAAACCGCATATCATTAAGTGTGTATTCTGTGCGCGCCATATTCAAACTAATAAGCGGCGCGTAGCTCTAGTGTGTAGGTGTACTCATAAATATAAGTATACCACTCCGGATACAAACCGCATATCATTTAGTGTGTATTCTGTGCGCGCCATATTCAAACTTATAAGCGGCGCGTAGCTCTAGTGTGTATGTGTACTCATAAATATTAGTGTACCACTCCGGATACAAACCGCATATCATTAAGTGTGTATTCTGTGCGCGCCATATTCAAACCAATAAGCGGCGCGTAGTGCCAGTGTGTGTATGTGTGCTCATGTATATTAGTGTACCACTCCGGATACAAACCGCATATCATTAAGTGAGTATTCTGTGCGCGCCAAATTAAAACCAATAAGCGGCACGTAGTGCCAGTGTGTGTGTGTGTGTTTGCTCATGAATTATAGTGTACCACTCCGGATACAAACCGCATTTCATTAAGTGTGTTTTCTGTGCACGCCATATTCAAACCAATAAGCGGCGCGTAGTGCCAGTGTGTGTGTGCTCATAAATATTAGTGTACCACTCTGGATACAAACCGCATATCATTCAGTGTGTATTCTGTGCGCGCCATATTCAAACTAACAAGCGGCGCGTAGCTCTAGTGTGTATGTGTACTCATAAATATTAGTATACCACTCCGGATACAAACCGCATATCATTAAGTGTGTATTCTGTGCGAGCCATATTCAAACTAATAAGCGGCGCGTAGTGTAAGTGTGCGTGTGTGTGCTCATAAATATTAGTGTACCACTCCGGATACAAACCGCATATCATTAAGTGTGTATTCTGTGCAAGCCATATTCAAACTTACAAGCGACGCGTAGCGCTAGTGTGTATGTGTGCTCATAAATATTAGTGTACCACTCCGGATACAAACCGCATATCATTCAGTGTGTATACTGTGCACGCCAAATTAAAACCAATAAGCGGCGCGTAGTGCCAGTGTGTGTGTGTGCTCATGAATAATAGTGTACCACTCCGGATACAAACCGCATATCATTAAGTGTGTATTCTGTGCGCGCCAAATTCAAACTAATAAGCGGCGCGTAGTGCCAGTGTGTGTGTGTGTGTGTTTGCTCATGAATAATAGTGTACCACTCCGGATACAAACCGCATATCATTAAGTATGTATTCTGTGCGCGCCATATTCAAACTAATAAGCGGCACGTAGTGCCAGTGTGTGTGTGTGTGTGTTTGCTCATGAATTATAGTGTACCACTCCGGATACAAACCGCATTTCATTCAGTGTGTATTCTGTGCACGCCATATTCAAACCAATAAGCGGCGCGTAGTGCCAGTGTGTGTGTGTGTGTTTGCTAATGAATTATAGTGTACCACTCCGGATACAAACCGCATATCATTAAGTATGTATTCTGTGCGCGCCATATTCAAACTAATAAGCGGCGCGTAGTGCCAGTGTGTGTGTGTGTGTGTTTGCTCATGAATAATAGTGTACCACTCCGGATACAAACCGCATATCATTAAGTATGTATTCTGTGCGCGCCATATTCAAACTAATAAGCGGCGCGTAGTGCCAGTGTGTGTGTGTGTGTGTTTGCTCATGAATAATAGTGTACCACTCCGGATACAAACCGCATATCATTAAGTGTGTATTCTGTGCGTGCCAAATTAAAACCAATAAGCGGCGCGTAGTGCCAGTGTGTGTGTGTGCTCATGAATAATAGTGTACCACTCCGGATACAAACCGCATATCATTCAGTGTGTATTCTGTGCACGCCATATTCAAACCAATAAGCGGCGCGTAGTGCCAGTGTGTGTGTGTGCTCATAAATAATAGTGTACCACTCCGGATACAAACCGCATATCATTAAGTGAGTATTCTGTGCGCGCCAAATTAAAACCAATAAGCGGCACGTAGTGCCAGTGTGTCAGTGTGCTCATGAATAATAGTGTACTACTCCGGATACAAACCGCATATCATTTAGTGTGTATTCTGTGCGCGCCAAATTCAAACTAATAAGCGGCGCGTAGTGCCAGTGTGTGTATGTGTGCTCATGTATATTAGTGTACCACTCCGGATACAAACTGCATATCATTAAGTGTGTATTCTGTGCGCGCCATATTCAAAATTACAAGCGGCGCGTAGTGCCAGTGTGTATGTGTGCTCATAAATATTAGTGTACCACTCCGGATACAAACTGCAAATCATTAAGTGTGTATTCTATGCGCGCCATATTCAAACTAATAAGCGGCGCGTTGTGCCTGTGTGTTTGTGCTCATAAATATTAGTGTACCACTCCGGATACAAACCGCATATCATTAAGTGTGTATTCTTAGCGCGCCATATTCAAACCAATAAGCGGCGCGTAGTGCCAGTGTGTGTGTGTGCTCATGAATATTAGTGTACCACTCCGGATAAAAACTGCATATCATTAAGTGTGTATTCTGTGCGCGCCATATTCAAACTAATAAGCGGCGCGTAGTGCCAGTGTGTGTGTGTGTGTTTGCTCATGAATAATAGTGTACCACTCCGGATACAAACCGCATATCATTAAGTGTGTATTCTGTGCGCGCCAAATTCAAACCAATAAGCGGCGCGTAGTGCCAGTGTGTGTGCGCTCATGTATATTAGTGTACCACTCCGGATAAAAACTGCATATCATTAAGTGTGTATTCTGTGCACGCCATATTCAAACTAATAAGCGGCGCGTTGTGCCAGTGTGTGTGTGTGCTCATGAATAATAGTGTACCACTCCGGATACAAACCGCATATCATTAAGTGAGTATTCTGTGCACGCCAAATTAAAACCAATAAGCGGCGCGTAATGCCAGTGCGTGTGTGTGTGTTTGCTCATGAATAATAGTGTACCACTCCGGATACAAACCGCATATCATTCAGTGTGTATTCTGTGCGCGCCAAATTGAAACCAATAAGCGGCCCGTAGTGCCAGTGTGTGTGTGCTCATGTATATTAGTGTACCACTCCGGATACAAACTGCATATCATTAAGTGTGTATTCTGTGCGCGCCAAATTCAAACTTACAAGCGGCGCGTAGCGCTAGTGGGTATGTGTGCTCATAAATATTAGTGTACCACTCCGGATACAAACCGCATATCATTCAGTGAGTATTCTGTGCGCGCCAAATTAAAACCAATAAGCGGCACGTAGTGCCAGTGTGTGTGTGTGTGTTTGCTCATGAATAATAGTGTACCACTCCGGATACAAACCGCATATCATTAAGTGTGTATTCTGTGCGCGCCATATTCAAACTAATAAGCGGCACGTAGTGCCAGTGTGTGTGTGTGTGTTTGCTCATGAATGATAGTGTACCACTCCGGATACAAACCGCATATCATTCAGTGTATATTCTGTGCACGCCATATTCAAACCAATAAGCGGCGCGTAGTGCCAGTGTGTGTGTGTGCTCATAAATAATAGTGTACCACTCCGGATACAAACCGCATATCATTAAGTGTGTATTCTGTGCGCGCCATATTCAAACTAAGAAGCGGCGCGTAGTGCCAGTGTGTGTGTGTGCTCATGAATAATAGTGTACCACTCCGGATACAAACCGCATATCATTCAGTGTGTATTCTGTGCGCGCCAAATTAAAACCAATAAGCGGCGCGTAGTGCCAGTGTGAGTGTGCTCATGAATAATAGTGTACCACTCCGGATACAAACCGCATATCATTAAGTGTGTATTCTGTGCGCGCCAAATTAAAACCAATAAGCGGCGCGTAGTGCCAGTGTGTGTGTGTGCTCATGAATAATTGTGTACCACTCCGGATACAAACTGCATATCATTTAGTGTGTATTCTGTGCGCGCCATATTGGAAATTACAAGCAGCGCGTAGTGTAAGTGTGCGTGTGTGTGCTCATGAATAATAGTGTACTACTCCGGATACAAACCGCATATCATTTAGTGTGTATTCTGTGCGCGCCATATTGGAAATTACAAGCAGCGCGTAGTGTAAGTGTGCGTGTGTGTGCTCATAAATAAAAGTGTACCACTCCGGATACAACCCGCATATCATTTAGTGTGTATTCTGTGCGCGCCATATTGGAAATTACAAGCAGCGCGTAGTGTAAGTGTGCGTGTGTGTGCTCATGAATAATAGTGTACCACTCCGGATACAAACCGCATATCATTAAGTGTGTATTCTGTGCGCGCCATATTGGAAATTACAAGCAGCGCGTAGTGTAAGTGTACGTGTGTGTGCTCATAAATATTAGTGTACCGCTCCGGATACAAACCGCATATCATTAAGTGTGTATTCTGTGCGCGTCATATTGAAAATTATAAGCGGCGCGTAGTGCCAGTATGTTTGTGTGCTCATGAATAATTGTGTACTTCTCCGGATACAAACCGCATATCATTTAGTGTGTATTCTGTGCGCGCCATATTGGAAATTACGAGCAGCGCGTAGTGTAAGTGTGCGTGTGTGTGCTCATAAATAAAAGTGTACAACTCCGGATACAAACCGCATATCATTAAGTGTGTATTCTGTGCGCGCCATATTCAAACTAAGAAGCGGCGCATAGTGCCAGTGTGTATGTGTGCTCATGAATATAAGTGTACCACTCTGGATACAAACCGCATATAATTCAGTGTGTATTCTGTGCGCGCCATATTCAAACTAAGAAGCGGCGCATAGTGCTACTGTGTATGTGTGCTCATGAATAATTGTGTACCACTCCGGATACAAACTGCATATCATTAAGTGTGTATTCTGTGCGCGCCATATTCAAACTAATAAGCGGCGCATAGTGCTAGTGTGTATGTGTGCTCATAAATAATAGTGTACCACTCCGGATACAAACCGCATATCATTAAGTGTGTATTCTGTGCGCGCCATATTCAAACTAATAAGCAGCGCGTAGTGTAAGTGTTCGTGTGTGTGCTAATGAATAATAGTGTACCACTCCGGATACAAACTGCATATCATTAAGTGTGTATTCTGTGCGCACCATATTCAAACTAATAAGCAGCGCGTAGTGTAAGTGTACGTGTGTGTGCTCATAAATATTAGTGTACCGCTCCGGATACAAACCGCATATCATTAAGTGTGTATTCTGTGCGCGTCATATTGAAAATTATAAGCGGCGCGTAGTGCCAGTATGTTTGTGTGCTCATGAATAATTGTGTACCACTCCGGATACAAACCGCATATCATTTAGTGTGTATTCTGTGCGCGCCATATTGGAAATTACAAGCAGCGCGTAGTGTAAGTGTGCGTGTGTGTGCTCATAAATAAAAGTGTACAACTCCGGATACAAACCGCATATCATTAAGTGTGTATTCTGTGCGCGCCATATTCAAACTAAGAAGCGGCGCATAGTGCCAGTGTGTATGTGTGCTCATGAATATAAGTGTACCACTCTGGATACAAACCGCATATAATTCAGTGTGTATTCTGTGCGCGCCATATTCAAACTAATAAGCGGCGCATAGTGCTACTGTGTATGTGTGCTCATGAATAATTGTGTACCACTCCGGATACAAACTGCATATCATTAAGTGTGTATTCTGTGCGCGCCATATTCAAACTAATAAGCGGCGCATAGTGCTAGTGTGTATGTGTGCTCATGAATAATAGTGTACCACTCCGGATACAAACCGCATATCATTCAGTGTGTATTCTGTGCGCGCCATATTCAAACTAATAAGCAGCGCGTAGTGTAAGTGTTCGTGTGTGTGCTAATGAATAATAGTGTACCACTCCGGATACAAACTGCATATCATTAAGTGTGTATTCTGTGCGCACCATATTCAAACTAATAAGCGGCGCGTAGTGCCAGTGTGTGAATGTGTGCTCATAAATATTTGTGTACCACTCCGGATACAAACTGCATATCATTAAGTGTGTATTCTGTGCACGCCATATTCAAACTAATAAGCGGCGCATAGTGCCAGTGTGTATGTATGCTCATGAATAATTGTGTACCACTCCGGATACAAACCGCATATCATTAAGTGTGTATTCTGTGCACGCCATATTCAAACTAATAAGCGGCGCATAGTGCTAGTGTGTATGTGTACTCATAAATATTAGTGTACCACTCCGGATACAAACCGCATATCATTCATTGTGTATTCTGTGCACGCCATATTCAAACTAATAAGCGGCGCGTAGCGCTAGTGTGTATGTGTACTCATAAATATTAGTGTACCACTCCGGATACAAACTGCATATCATTAAGTGTGTATTCTGTGCGCGCCATATTCAAACTTATAAGCTGCGCGTAGTGCCAGTGTGTGTATGCTCATGAATAATAGTGTACCACTCCGGATACAAACCGCATATCATTCAGTGTGTATTCTGTGCGCGCCATATTCAAACCAATAAGCGGCGCGAAGTGCCAGTGTGTGAATGTGTGCTCATAAATATTTGTGTACCACTCCGGATACAAACTGCATATCATTAAGTGTGTATTCTGTGCACGCCATATTCAAACTAATAAGCGGCGCGTAGTGCCAGTGTGTGTGTGTGCTCATAAATATTAGTGTACCACTCCGGATACAAACCGCATATCATTCATTGTGTATTCTGTGCACGCCATATTCAAACTAATAAGCGGCGCGTAGCGCTAGTGTGTATGTGTACTCATAAATATTAGTGTACCACTCCGGATACAAACTACATATCATTAAGTGTGTATTCTGTGCACGCCATATTCAAACTAATAAGCAGCGCGTAGTGTAAGTGTGCGTGCGTGTGCTCATAAATATTAGTGTACCACTCCGGATACAAACCGCATATCATTAAGTGTGTATTCTGTGCACGCCATATTCAAACCAATAAGCGGCGCATAGTGCTAGTGTGTATGTGTACTCATAAATATTAGTGTACCACTCCGGATACAAACTACATATCATTGAGTGTGTATTCTGTGCGCGCCATATTCAAACCAATAAGCGGCGCGTAGCGCTAGTGTGTATGTGTACTCATAAATATTAGTGTACCACTCCGGATACAAACTGCATATCATTAAGTGTGTATTCTGTACACGCCATATTAAAACTAATAAGCGGCGCGTAGTGCCAGTGTGTGAATGTGTGCTCATAAATAATTGTGTACCACTCCGGATACAAACCGCATATCATTAAGTGTGTATTCTGTGCACGCCATATTCAAACTAATAAGCGGCGCGTAGTGCCAGTGTGTGTGTGTGCTCATAAATATTAGTGTACCACTCCGGATACAGACCGCATATCATATATTGTGTATTCTGTGCGCGCCAAATTAAAACTAATAAGCGGCGTGTAGTGCCAGTGTGTGTGTGTGCTCATGAATAATTGTGTACCACTCCGGATACAAACTGCATATCATTTAGTGTGTATTCTGTGCGCGCCATATTGGAAATTACAAGCAGCGCGTAGTGTAAGTGTGCGTGTGTGTGCTCATGAATAATAGTGTACTACTCCGGATACAAACCGCATATCATTTAGTGTGTATTCTGTGCGCGCCATATTGGAAATTACAAGCAGCGCGTAGTGTAAGTGTGTGTGTGTGTGCTCATAAATAAAAGTGTACCACTCCGGATACAACCCGCATATCATTTAGTGTGTATTCTGTGCGCGCCATATTGGAAATTACAAGCAGCGCGTAGTGCCAGTGTGTGTGTGTGTGCTCATGAATAATAGTGTACCACTCCGGATACAAACCGCATATCATTAAGTGTGTATTCTGTGCGCGCCATATTGGAAATTACAAGCAGCGCGTAGTGTAAGTGTACGTGTGTGTGCTCATAAATATTAGTGTACCGCTCCGGATACAAACCGCATATCATTAAGTGTGTATTCTGTGCGCGTCATATTGAAAATTATAAGCGGCGCGTAGTGCCAGTATGTTTGTGTGCTCATGAATAATTGTGTACCACTCCGGATACAAACCGCATATCATTTAGTGTGTATTCTGTGCGCGCCATATTGGAAATTACAAGCAGCGCGTAGTGTAAGTGTGCGTGTGTGTGCTCATAAATAAAAGTGTACCACTCCGGATACAAACCGCATATCATTAAGTGTGTATTCTGTGCGCGCCAAATTAAAACTAATAAGCGGCGTGTAGTGCCAGTGTGTGTGTGTGCTCATGAATAATAGTGTACCACTCTGGATACAAACCGCATTTCATTCAGTGTGTATTCTGTGCGCGCCATATTCAAACTAATAAGCGGCGCGTAGTGCCAGTGTGTATGTGTGCTCATGAATAATTGTGTACCACTCCGGATACAAACCGCATATCATTAAGTGTGCATTCTGTGCACGCCATATTCAAACTTATAAGCGGCACGTAGTGCCATTGTGTGTGTGCTCATGAATAATAGTGTACCACTCCGGATACAAGCCGCATATCATTAAGTGTGTATTCTGTGCGCGCCAAATTAAAACCAATTAGCGGCGCGTAGTGCCAGTGTGTGTGTGCTCATGAATAATAGTGTACCACTCCGGATACAAACCGCATATCATTCAGTGTGTATTCTGTGCACGCCATATTCAAACCAATAAGCGGCGCGTAGTGCCAGTGTGTGTGTGTACTCATAGATAATAGTGTACCACTCCGAAAACAAACTGCATATCATTAAGTGTGTATTCTGTGCACGCCATATTCAAACTAATCAGCGGTGCGTAGTGCCAGCGTGTGTGTGCTCATGAATAATAGTGTACCACTCCGGATACAAACCGCATATCATTAAGTGTGTATTCTGTGCGCGCCATATTCAAACTAATCAGCGGCGCGTAGTGCCAGTGTGTATGTATGCTTTGAATAATTGTGTACCACTCCGGATACAAACCGCATATCATTAAGTGTGTATTCTGTGCACGCCATATTCAAACCAGTAAGCGGCGCGTAGTGCCAGTGTGTGTGTGTACTCATAAATAATAGTGTACCACTCCGAAAACAAACTGCATATCATTAAGTGTGTATTCTGTGCACGCCATATTCAAACTAATCAGCGGTGCGTAGTGCCAGCGTGTGTGTGCTCATGAATAATAGTGTACCACTCCGGATACAAACCGCATATCATTCAGTGTGTATTCTGTGCGCGCCATATTCAAACCAATAAGCGGCGCGTAGTGCCAGTGTGTGTGTGCTCATGAATAATAGTGTACCACTCCGGATACAAACCGCATATCATTAAGTGTGTATTATGTGCGCGCCATATTCAAACTAATAAGCGGCGCGTAGTGCCAGTGTGTGTGTGCTCATGAATAATAGTGTACCACTCCGGATACAAACCGCATATCATTAAGTGTGTATTCTGTGTGCGCCATATTCAAACTTATAAGCGGCGCGTAGTGCCAGTGTGTGTGTGTGCTCATAATTAATAGTGTACCACTCCGGATACAAACTGCATATAATTAAGTGTGTATTCTGTGCGCGCCATATTCAAACTAATAAGATGTGCATAGTGCCAGTGTGTGTATGTGTGCTCATGAATAATAGTGTACCACTCCGGATACAAACCGCATATCATTAAGTGTGTATTCTGTGCGCGCCATATTCAAACTAATAAGCGGCGCGTAGTGCCAGTGTGTGTATGTGTGCTCATGTATATAAGTGTACCACTCCGGATACAAACTGCATATCATTAAGCGTGTATTCTGTGCGCGCCATATTCAAACTTATAAGCGGCACGTAGTGCCAGTGTGTGTGTGCTCATGAATAATAGTGTACCACTCCGGATACAAACCGCATATCATTAAGTGTGTATTCTGTGCGCGCCATATTCAAACCAATAAGCGGCTCGTAGTGCCAGTGTGTGTGTGCTCATGAATAATTGTGTACCACTCCGGAAACAAACTGCATATCATTAAGTGTGTATTCTGTGCACGCCATATTCAAACTTATAAGCGGCGCGTAGTGCCAGTGTGTGTATGTGTGCTTATGTTTATTAGTGTACCACTCCGGATACAAACCGCATATCATTAAGTGTGTATTCTGTGCGCGCCATATTCAAACTAATCAGCGGCGCGTAGTGCTATTGTGTATGTGTACTCATAAATAATATTGTACCACTCCGGATACAAACCGCATATCATTCAGTGTGTATTCTGTGCACGCCATATTCAAACTTATAAGCGGCGCATAGTGCTAGTGTGTATGTGTGCTCATGAATAATTGTGTACCACTCCGGATACAAACTGCATATCATTAAGTGTGTATTCTGTGCGCGCCATATTCAAACTAATCAGCAGCGCGTAGTGCCAGTGTGTGTGTGTGCTCATAAATATTAGTGTACCACTCCGGATACAAACCGCATATCATTAAGTGTGTATTCTGTGCGCGCCATATTCAAACTTATCAGCGGCGCATAGTGCCAGTGTGTATGTGTGCTCATGAATAATAGTGTACCACTCCGGATACAAACCGCATATCATTAAGTGTGTATTCTGTGCGCGCCAAATTAAAACCAATAAGCGGCGCGTAGTGCCAGTGTGTGTGTGTGCTCATGAATATTAGTGTACCACTCTGAATACAAACCGCATATCATTAAGTGTGTATTCTGTGCGCGCCATATTCAAACCAATAAGCGGCGCGTAGTGCCAGCGTGTGTGTGCTCATAAATATTGGTGTACCACTCCGGATACAAATCGCATATCATTAAGTGTGTATTCTGTGCGCGCCAAATTCAAACTAATAAGCGGCGCGTAGTGCCAGTGTATGTATGTGTGCTCATGTAAATTAGTGTACCACTCCGGATACAAACTGCATATAAATAAGTGTGTATTCTGTGGGGGCCATATTCAAACTTATAAGCGGCGCGTAGTGCCAGTGTGTGTGTGTGCTCATAAATATTTGTGTACCACTCCGGATACAAACCGCATATCATTCATTGTGTATTCTGTGCGCGCCATATTCAAACCAATAAGCGGCGCGTAGTGCCAGTGTGTGTGTGCTCATGAATAATAGTGTACCACTCCGGATACAAACCGCATATCATTAAGCGTGTATTCTGTGCACGCCATATTCAAACTAATAAGCGGCGCGTAGTGCCAGTGTGTGTGTGTGCTCATAAATATTGGTGTACCACTCCGGATACAAATCGCATATCATTAAGTGTGTATTCTGTGCGCGCCAAATTCAAACTAATAAGCGGCGCGTAGTGCCAGTGTATGTATGTGTGCTCATGTATATTAGTGTACCACTCCGGATACAAACTGCATATAATTAAGTGTGTATTCTGTGTGCGCCATATTCAAACTTATAAGCGGCGCGTAGTGCCAGTGTGTGTGTGTGCTCATAAATATTTGTGTACCACTCCGGATACAAACCGCATATCATTCATTGTGTATTCTGTGCACGCCATATTCAAACCAATAAGCGGCGCGTAGTGCCAGTGTGTGTGTGCTCATGAATAATAGTGTACCACTCCGGATACAAACCGCATATCATTAAGTGTGTATCCTGTGCAAGCCATATTCAAACCAATAAGCGGCGCGTAGTGCCAGTGTGTGTGTGTGCTCATGAATAATAGTGTACCACTCCGGATACAAACCGCATATCATTAAGTGTGTATTCTGTGCGCGCCATATTCAAACTAATAAGCGGCGCGTAGCTCTAGTGTGTATGTGTACTCATAAATATTAGTGTACCACTCCGGATACAAACTGCATATAAATAAGTGTGTATTCTGTGTGCGCCATATTCAAACTTATAAGCGGCGCGTAGTGCCAGTGTGTGTGTGTGCTCATAAATATTTGTGTACCACTCCGGATACAAACCGCATATCATTCATTGTGTATTCTGTGCGCGCCATATTCAAACCAATAAGCGGCGCGTAGTGCCAGTGTGTGTGTGCTCATGAATAATAGTGTACCACTCCGGATACAAACCGCATATCATTAAGCGTGTATTCTGTGCACGCCATATTCAAACTAATAAGCGGCGCGTAGTGCCAGTGTGTGTGTGTGCTCATAAATATTGGTGTACCACTCCGGATACAAATCGCATATCATTAAGTGTGTATTCTGTGCGCGCCAAATTCAAACTTATAAGCGGCGCGTAGTGCCAGTGTATGTATGTGTGCTCATGTATATTAGTGTACCACTCCGGATACAAACTGCATATAATTAAGTGTGTATTCTGTGTGCGCCATATTCAAACTTATAAGCGGCGCGTAGTGCCAGTGTGTGTGTGTGCTCATAAATATTTGTGTACCACTCCGGATACAAACCGCATATCATTCATTGTGTATTCTGTGCACGCCATATTCAAACCAATAAGCGGCGCGTAGTGCCAGTGTGTGTGTGCTCATGAATAATAGTGTACCACTCCGGATACAAACCGCATATCATTCAGTGTGTATTCTGTGCACGCCATATTCAAACCAATAAGCGGCGCGTAGTGCCAGTGTGTGTGTGTGCTCATGAATAATAGTGTACCACTCCGGATACAAACCGCATATCATTAAGTGTGTATTCTGTGCGCGCCATATTCAAACTAATAAGCGGCGCGTAGCTCTAGTGTGTATGTGTACTCATAAATATTAGTGTACCACTCCGGATACAAACTGCATATAAATAAGTGTGTATTCTGTGTGCGCCATATTCAAACTTATAAGCGGCGCGTAGTGCCAGTGTGTGTGTGTGCTCATAAATATTTGTGTACCACTCCGGATACAAACCGCATATCATTCATTGTGTATTCTGTGCACGCCATATTCAAACCAATAAGCGGCGCGTAGTGCCAGTGTGTGTGTGCTCATGAATAATAGTGTACCACTCCGGATACAAACCGCATATCATTAAGTGTGTATTCTGTGCGCGCCATATTCAAACTAATAAGCGGCGCGTAGCTCTAGTGTGTATGTGTACTCATAAATATTAGTGTACCACTCCGGATACAAACTGCATATAAATAAGTGTGTATTCTGTGTGCGCCATATTCAAACTTATAAGCGGCGCGTAGTGCCAGTGTGTGTGTGTGCTCATAAATATTTGTGTACCACTCCGGATACAAACCGCATATCATTCATTGTGTATTCTGTGCACGCCATATTCAAACCAATAAGCTGCGCGTAGTGCCAGTGTGTGTGTGCTCATGAATAATATTGTACCACTCCGGATACAAACTGCATATCATTAAGTGTGTATTCTGTGCGCGCCATATTCAAACTAATAAGCGGCACGTAGTGCCAGTGTGTGTATGTGTGCTCATGAATAATATTGTACCACTCCGGATACAAACTGCATATCATTAAGTGTGTATTATGTGCGCGCCATATTCAAACTAATAAGCGGCGCGTAGTGCCAGTGTGTGTGTGCTCATGAATAATAGTGTACCACTCCGGATACAAACCGCATATCATTCAGTGTGTATTCTGTGCGCGCCATATTCAAACTTATAAGCCGGTATGTATATGTGCTCATGTATATTAGTGTACCACTCCGGATACAAACCGCATATCATTAAGTGTGTATTCTGTGCACGCCATATTCAAACCAATAAGCTGCGCGTAGTGCCAGTGTGTGTATGCTCATGAATAATATTGTACCACTCCGGATACAAACCGCATATCATTCAGTGTGTATTCTGTGCGCGCCATATTCAAACTAATAAGCGGCGCGTAGCTCTAGTGTGTATGTGTACTCATAAATATTAGTGTACCACTCCGGATACAAACCGCATATCATTAAGTGTGTATTCTGTGCACGCCATATTCAAACTTATAAGCGGCGCGTAGCTCTAGTGTGTATGTGTACTCATAAATATTTGTGTACCACTCCGGATACAAACCGCATATCATTAAGTGTGTATTCTGTGCGCGCCAAATTAAAACCAATAAGCGGCGTGTAGTGCCAGTGTGTGTGTGTGCTCATGAATAATAGTGTACCACTCTGGATACAAACCGCATATCATTCAGTGTGTATTCTGTGCGCGCCATATTCAAACCAATAAGCGGCGCGTAGCTCTAGTGTGTATGTGTACTCATAAATTTAAGTATACCACTCCGGATACAAACCGCATATCATTTAGTGTGTATTCTGTGCGCGCCATATTCAAACTAATAAGCCGGTATGTAGGTGTGCTCATGTATATTAGTGTACCACTCCGGATACAAACCGCATATCATTCAGTGTGTATTCTGTGCACGCCATATTCAAACCAATAAGCTGCGCGTAGTGCCAGTGTGTGTGTGCTCATGAATAATATTGTACCACTCCGGATACAAACTGCATATCATTAAGTGTGTATTCTGTGCGCGCCATATTCAAACCAATAAGCGGCACGTAGTGCCAGTGTGTGTATGTGTGCTCATGTATATTAGTGTACCACTCCGGATACAAACCGCATATCATTAAGTGAGTATTCTGTGCGCGCCAAATTAAAGCCAATAAGCGGCACGTAGTGCCAGTGTGTGTGTGTGTGTGTTTGCTCATGAATTATAGTGAACCACTCCGGATACAAACCGCATATCATTAAGTGTGTATTCTGTGCACGCCATATTCAAACCAATAAGCGGCGCGTAGTGCCAGTGTGTGTGTGCTCATAAATATTAGTGTACCACTCCGGATACAAACCGCATATCATTAAGTGTGTATTCTGTGCAAGCCATATTCAAACTTACAAGCGACGCGTAGCGCTAGTGTGTATGTGTGCTCATAAATATTAGTGTACCACTCCGGATACAAACTGCATATCATTAAGTGTGTATTCTGTGCGCGCCATATTCAAACTAATAAGTGGCGCGTAGTGCCAGTGTGTGTATGTGTGCTTATGAATATTAGTGTACCACTCCGGATACAAACCGCATATCATTAAGTGTGTATTCTGTGCGAGCCATATTCAAACCAATAAGCGGCGCGTAGTGTAAGTGTGCGTGTGTGTGCTCATAAATATTAGTGTACCACTCCGGATACAAACCGCATATCATTAAGTGTGTATTCTGTGCAAGCCATATTCAAACCAATAAGCGGCGCGTAGTGTAAGTGTGCGTGTGTGTGCTCATAAATATTAGTGTACCACTCCGGATACAAACCGCATATCATTAAGTGTGTATTCTGTGCAAGCCATATTCAAACTTACAAGCGACGCGTAGCGCTAGTGTGTATGTGTGCTCATAAATATTAGTGTACCACTCCGGATACAAACCGCATATCATTCAGTGTGTATTCTGTGCACGCCATATTCAAACCAATAAGCGGCGCGTAGTGCCAGTGTGTGTGTGTGCTCATGAATAATAGTGTACTTCTCCGGATACAAACCGCATATCATTAAGTGTGTATTCTGTGCGCGCCAAATTCAAAATTACAAGCGGCGCGTAGTGCCAGTGTGTGTGTGTGCTCATGAATAATAGTGTACCACTCCGGATACAAACCGCATATCATTAAGTGTGTATTCTGTGCGCGCCAAATTCAAACTAATAAGCGGCGCGTAGTGCCAGTGTGTGTGTGTGTGTTTGCTCATGAATAATAGTGTACCACTCCGGATACAAACCGCATATCATTAAGTGTGTATTCTGTGCGCGCCAAATTCAAAATTACAAGCGGCGCGTAGTGCCAGTGTGTGTGTGTGCTCATGAATAATAGTGTACCACTCCGGATACAAACCGCATATCATTAAGTGTGTATTCTGTGCGCGCCAAATTCAAACTAATAAGCGGCGCGTAGTGCCAGTGTGTGTGTGTGTGTTTGCTCATGAATAATAGTGTACCACTCCGGATACAAACCGCATATCATTAAGTGTGTATTCTGTGCGCGCCATATTCAAACCAATAAGCGGCACGTAGTGCCAGTGTGTGTGTGCTCATAAATATTTGTGTACCACTCCGGATACAAACCGCATATCATTCATTGTGTATTCTGTGCACGCCATATTCAAACCAATAAGCTGCGCGTAGTGCCAGTGTGTGTGTGCTCATGAATAATATTGTACCACTCCGGATACAAACTGCATATCATTAAGTGTGTATTCTGTGCGCGCCATATTCAAACCAATAAGCGGCACGTAGTGCCAGTGTGTGTGTGTGTGTTTGCTCATGAATAATAGTGTACCACTCCGGATACAAACCGCATTTCATTAAGTGTGTATTCTGTGCACGCCATATTCAAACCAATAAGCGGCGCGTAGTGCCAGTGTGTGTGTGTGCTCATGAATAATAGTGTACTTCTCCGGATACAAACCGCATATCATTAAGTGTGTATTCTGTGCGCGCCAAATTCAAAATTACAAGCGGCGCGTAGTGCCAGTGTGTGAATGTGTGTTTGCTCATGAATAATAGTGTACCACTCCGGATACAAACCGCATATCATTAAGTGTGTGTTCTGTGCATGCCATATTCAAACTAATAAGCGGCGAGTAGTGTATGTGTGCGTGTGTGTGCTCATAAATATTAGTGTACCACTCCGGATACAAACCGCATATCATTCAGTGTGTATTCTGTGCAAGCCATATTCAAACTTACAAGCGACGCGTAGCGCTAGTGTGTATGTGTGCTCATAAATATTAGTGTACCACTCCGGATACAAACTGCATATCATTAAGTGTGTATTCTGTGCATGCCATATTCAAACTAATAAGCGGCGCGTAGTGTAAGTGTGTGTGTGTGCTCATGCATAATAGTGTACTTCTCCGGATACAAACCGCATATCATTAAGTGTGTATTCTGTGCGCGCCAAATTCAAAATTACAAGCGGCGCGTAGTGCCAGTGTGTGTGTGTGCTCATGAATAATAGTGTACCACTCCGGATACAAACCGCATATCATTAAGTGTGTATTCTGTGCGCGCCATATTCAAACTAATAAGCGGCGCGTAGTGCCAGTGTGTGTGTGTGCTCATGAATAATAGTGTACCACTCCGGATACAAACCGCATTACATTCAGTGTGTATTCTGTGCACGCCATATTCAAACCAATAAGCGGCGCGTAGTGCCAGTGTGTGTGTGTGCTCATGAATAATTGTGTACCACTCCGGATACAAACTGCATATCATTCAGTGTGTATACTGTGCACGCCATATTCAAACCAATAAGCGGCGCGTAGTGCCAGTGTGTGTGTGTGCTCATGAATAATAGTGTACCACTCCGGATACAAACCGCATATCATTAAGTGTGTATTCTGTGCGCGCCAAATTCAAAATTACAAGCGGCGCGTAGTGCCAGTGTGTGTGTGTGCTCATGAATAATAGTGTACCACTCCGGATACAAACCGCATATCATTAAGTGTGTATTCTGTGCGCGCCAAATTCAAACTAATAAGCGGCGCGTAGTGCCAGTGTGTGTGTGTGTGTTTGCTCATGAATAATAGTGTACCACTCCGGATACAAACCGCATATCATTAAGTATGTATTCTGTGCGCGCCATATTCAAACTAATAAGCGGCACGTAGTGCCAGTGTGTCTGTGTGTGTGTTTGCTCATGAATTATAGTGTACCACTCCGGATACAAACCGCACATCATTAAGTGTGTATTCTGTGCGCGCCAAATTCAAAATTACAAGCGGCGCGTAGTGCCAGTGTGTGAATGTGTGTTTGCTCATGAATAATAGTGTACCACTCCGGATACAAACCGCATATCATTAAGTGTGTGTTCTGTGCGCGCCATATTCAAACTACTAAGCGGCACGTAGTGCCAGTGTGTGTGTGTGTGTGTTTGCTCATGAATAATAGTGTACCACTCCGGATACAAACCGCATATCATTAAGTGTGTATTCTGTGCACGCCATATTCAAACCAATAAGCGGCGCGTAGTGCCAGTGTGTGTGTGTGCTCATGAATAATTGTGTACCACTCCGGATACAAACTGCATATCATTCAGTGTGTATACTGTGCACGCCATATTCAAACCAATAAGCGGCGCGTAGTGCCAGTGTGTGTGTGTGCTCATGAATAATAGTGTACCACTCCGGATACAAACCGCATATCATTAAGTGTGTATTCTGTGCGCGCCAAATTCAAAATTACAAGCAGCGCGTAGTGTAAGTGTGCGTGTGTGTGCTCATAAATATTAGTGTACCACTCCGGATACAAACCGCATATCATTAAGTGTGTATTCTGTGCAAGCCATATTCAAACTTACAAGCGACGCGTAGCGCTAGTGTGTATGTGTGCTCATAAATATTAGTGTACCACTCCGGATACAAACCGCATATCATTCAGTGTGTATTCTGTGCACGCCATATTCAAACCAATAAGCGGCGCGTAGTGCCAGTGTGTGTGTGTGTGCTCATGAATAATAGTGTACTTCTCCGGATACAAACCGCATATCATTAAGTGTGTATTCTGTGCGCGCCAAATTCAAAATTACAAGCGGCGCGTAGTGCCAGTGTGTGAATGTGTGTTTGCTCATGAATAATAGTGTACCACTCCGGATACAAACCGCATATCATTAAGTGTGTGTTCTGTGCGCGCCATATTCAAACTTATAAGCGGCACGTAGTGCCAGTGTGTGTGTGTGCTCATAAATATTAGTGTACCACTCCGGATACAAACCGCATATCATTCAGTGTGTATTCTGTGCACGCCATATTCAAACCAATAAGCGGCGCGTAGTGCCAGTGTGTGTGTGTGCTCATGAATAATTGTGTACCACTCCGGATACAAACTGCATATCATTCAGTGTGTATACTTTGCACGCCATATTCAAACCAATAAGCGGCGCGTAGTGCCAGTGTGTGTGTGTGTGTTTGCTCATGAATTATAGTGTACCACTCCGGATACAAACCGCATATCATTAAGTATGTATTCTGTGCGCGCCATATTCAAACTAATAAGCGGCACGTAGTGCCAGTGTGTGTGTGTGTGTGTTTGCTCATAAATAAAAGTGTACCACTCCGGATACAAACCGCATTTCATTCAGTGTGTATTCTGTGCACGCCATATTCAAACCAATAAGCGGCGCGTAGTGCCAGTGCGTGTGTGCTCATGTATAATAGTGTACCACTCCGGATACAAACTGCATATCATTAAGTGTGTATTCTGTGCGCGCCATATTCAAACTAATAAGCGGCACGTAGTGCCAGTGTGTGTGTGTGCTCATGAATAATAGTGTACTACTCCGGATACAAACCGCATATCATTAAGTGTGTATTCTGTGCGCGCCAAATTCAAACTAATAAGCGGCGCGTAGTGCCAGTGTGTGTATGTGTGCTCATGTATATTAGTGTACCACTCCGGATACAAACCGCATATCATTAAGTGTGTATTCTGTGCAAGCCATATTCAAACTTACAAGCGACGCGTAGCGCTAGTGTGTATGTGTGCTCATAAATATTAGTGTACCACTCCGGATACAAACCGCATATCATTCAGTGTGTATTCTGTGCACGCCATATTCAAACCAATAAGCGGCGCGTAGTGCCAGTGTGTGTGTGTGCTCATGAATAATAGTGTACTTCTCCGGATACAAACCGCATATCATTAAGTGTGTATTCTGTGCGCGCCAAATTCAAACTAATAAGCGGCGCGTAGTGCCAGTGTGTGTATGTGTGCTCATGTATATTAGTGTACCACTCCGGATACAAACTGCATATCATTAAGTGTGTATTCTGTGCGCACCATATTCAAAATTACAAGCGGCGCGTAGTGCCAGTGTGTATGTGTGCTCATAAATATTAGTGTACCACTCCGGATACAAACTGCAAATCATTAAGTGTGTATTCTATGCGCGCCATATTTAAACTAATAAGCGGCGCGTTGTGCCTGTGTGTGTGTGCTCATAAATATTAGTGTACCACTCCGGATACAAACCGCATATCATTAAGTGTGTATTCTGTGCGCGCCATATTCAAACCAATAAGCGGCGCGTAGTGCCAGTGTGTATGTGTGCTCATAAATATTAGTGTACCACTCCGGATACAAACCGCATATCATTCAGTGTGTATTCTGTGCACGCCATATTCAAACCAATAAGCGGCGCGTAGTGCCAGTGTGTGTGTGTGCTCATAAATAATAGTGTACCACTCCGGATACAAACCGCATATCATTAAGTGAGTATTCTGTGCGCGCCAAATTAAAACCAATAAGCGGCACGTAGTGCCAGTGTGTGTGTGTGTGTGTTTGCTCATGAATTATAGTGTACCACTCCGGATACAAACCGCATTTCATTAAGTGTGTATTCTGTGCACGCCATATTCAAACCAATAAGCGGCGCGTAGTGCCAGTGTGTGTGTGTGTGCTCATAAATAATAGTGTACCACTCCGGATACAAACCGCCTATCATTAAGTGTGTATTCTGTGCGCGCCATATTCAAACTAATAAGCGGCACGTAGTGCCAGTGTGTGTGTGTGCTCATGAATAATAGTGTACTACTCCGGATACAAACCGCATATCATTAAGTGTGTATTCTGTGCGCGCCAAATTCAAACTAATAAGCGGCGCGTAGTGCCAGTTTGTGTATGTGTGCTCATGTATATTAGTGTACCACTCCGGATACAAACTGCATATCATTAAGTGTGTATTCTGTGCGCGCCATATTCAAAATTACAAGCGGCGCGTAGTGCCTGTGTGTATGTGTGCTCATAAATATTAGTGTACCACTCCGGATACAAACTGCAATTCATTAAGTGTGTATTCTATGCGCGCCATATTTAAACTAATAAGCGGCGCGTTGTGCCTGTGTGTGTGTGCTCATAAATATTAGTGTACCATACCGGATACAAACCGCATATCATTAAGTGTGTATTCTGTGCGCGCCATATTCAAACCAATAAGCGGCGCGTAGTGCCTGTGTGTATGTGTGCTCATAAATATTAGTGTACCACTCCGGATACAAACTGCAAATCATTAAGTGTGTATTCTATGCGCGCCAAATTCAAACCAATAAGCGGCGCGTAGTGCCAGTGTGTATGTGTGCTCATAAATAATAGTGTACCACTCCGGATACAAACCGCATATCAATAAGTGTGTATTCTGTGCGCGCCATATTCAAACCAATAAGCGGCGCGTAGTGCCAGTGTGTGTGTGCTCATGTATATTAGTGTACCACTCCGGATACAAACTGCAAATCATTAAGTGTGTATTCTATGCGCGCCATATTCAAACCAATAAGCGGCGCGTAGTGCCAGTGTGTGTGTGTGCTCATGAATAATAGTGTACCACTCCGGATACAAACCGCATATCATTAAGTGTGTATTCTGTGCGCGCCATATTCAAATCAATAAGCGGCGCGTAGTGCCAGTGTGTGTGTGTGTGTTTGCTCATGAATAATAGTGTACCACTCCGGATACAAACCGCATATCATTAAGTGTGTATTCTGTGCGCGCCAAATTCAAACCAATAAGCGGCGCGTAGTGCCAGTGTGTGTGTGCTCATGTATATTAGTGTACCACTCCGGATAAAAACTGCATATCATTAAGTGTGTATTCTGTGCACGCCATATTCAAAATTACAAGCGGCGCGTAGTGCCAGTGTGTATGTGTGCTCATAAATATTAGTGTACCACTCCGGATACAAACTGCATATCATTAAGTGTGTATTCTGTGCGCGCCAAATTCAAACTTACAAGCGGCGCGTAGCGCTAGTGGGTATGTGTGCTCATAAATATTAGTGTACCACTCTGGATACAAACCGCATATCATTTAGTGTGTATTCTGTGCGCGCCATATTGGAAATTACAAGCAGCGCGTAGTGTAAGTGTGCGAGTGTGTGCTCATAAATATTGGTGTACCACTCCGGATACAAACCGCATATCATTAAGTGTGTATTCTGTGCGCGCCATATTCAAACTAATAAGCGGCACGTAGTGCCAGTGTGTGTGTGTGTGTGTTTGCTCATGAATGATAGTGTACCACTCCGGATACAAACCGCATATCATTAAGTGTGTATTCTGTGCGCGCCAAATTCAAACCAATAAGCGGCGCGTAGTGCCAGTGTGTGTGCGCTCATGTATATTAGTGTACCACTCCGGATAAAAACTGCATATCATTAAGTGTGTATTCTGTGCACGCCATATTCAAAATTACAAGCGGCGCGTAGTGCCAGTGTGTATGTTTGCTCATAAATATTAGTGTACCACTCCGGATACAAACTGCATATCATTAAGTGTGTATTCTGTGCGCGCCAAATTCAAACTTACAAGCGGCGCGTAGCGCTAGTGGGTATGTGTGCTCATAAATATTAGTGTACCACTCCGGATACAAACCGCATATCATTAAGTGTGTATTCTGTGCGCGCCATATTCAAACTAATAAGCGGCACGTAGTGCCAGTGTGTGTGTGCTCATGTATATTAGTGTACCACTCCGGATAAAAACTGCATATCATTAAGTGTGTATTCTGTGCGCGCCATATTCAAACTAATAAGCGGCGCATAGTGCCAGTGTGTGTATGTGTTCTCATGAATAATAGTGTACCACTCCGGATACAAACCGCATATCATTAAGTGTGTATTCTGTGCGCGCCATATTCAAACTAATAAGCGGCGCGTAGTGCCAGTGTGTGTATGTGTGCTCATGTTTATAAGTGTACCACTCCGGATACAAACTGCATATCATTAAGTGTGTATTCTGTGTGCGCCATATTCAAACTTATAAGCGGCGCGTAGTGCCAGTGTGTGTGTGTGCTCATGAATAATAGTGTACCACTCCGGATACAAACCGCATATCATTAAGTGTGTATTCTGTGCGCGCCATATTCAAACTAATAAGATGTGCATAGTGCTAGTGTGTATGTGTGCTCATGTATATTAGTGTACCACTCCGGATACAAACCGCATATCATTAAGTGTGTGTTATGTGCGCGCCATATTCAAACTTATAAGAGGCGCGTAGCTCTAGTGTGTATGTGTACTCATAAATATTAGTGTACCACTCCGGATACAAACCGCATATCATTAAGTGTGTATTATGTGCGCGCCATATTCAAACCAATAAGCGGCGCGTAGTGCCAGTGTGTGTGTGCTCATAAATATTGGTGTACCACTCCGGATACAAATCGCATATCATTAAGTGTGTATTCTGTGCGCGCTAAATTCAAACTAATAAGCGGCGCGTAGTGCCAGTGTGTGTGTGTGCTCATGAATAATAGTGTACCACTCCGGATACAAACCGCATATCATTAAGTGTGTATTCTGTGCGCGCCATATTCAAACTAATAAGCGGCGCGTAGCGCTAGTGTGTATGTGTACTCATAAATATTAGTGTACCACTCTGGATACAAACCGCATATCATTTAGTGTGTATTCTGTGCGCGCCAAATTAAAACCAATAAGCGGCGCGTAGTGCCAGTGTGTGTGTGTGCTCATGAATATTAGTGTACCACTCCGGATACAAACCGCATATCATTAAGTGTGTATTCTGTGCGCGCCATATTCAAACTAATAAGCGGCGCATAGTGCCAGTGTGTGTATGTGTGCTCATGAATAATAGTGTACCACTCCGGATACAAACCGCATATCATTAAGTGTGTATTCTGTGTGCGCCATATTCAAACTAATAAGCGGCGCGTAGTGCCAGTGTGTGTGTGTGTGCTCATGAATAATAGTGTACCACTCCGGATACAAACCGCATATCATTCAGTGTGTATTCTGTGCGCGCCATATTCAAACTAATAAGCGGCGCGTAGCGCTAGTGTGTATGTGTACTCATAAATATTAGTGTACCACTCCGGATACAAACTGCATATCATTAAGTGTGTATTCTGTGCGCGCCATATTCAAACTTATAAGCTGCGCGTAGTGCCAGTGTGTGTGTGTGCTCATAAATATTAGTGTACCACTCCGGATACAAACCGCATATCATTCATTGTGTATTCTGTGCACGCCATATTCAAACTAATAAGCGGCGCGTAGCGCTAGTGTGAATGTGTACTCATAAATATTAGTGTACCACTCCGGATACAAACTGCATATCATTAAGTGTGTATTCTGTGCGCGCCATATTCAAACTTATAAGCTGCGCGTAGTGCCAGTGTGTGTATGCTCATGAATAATAGTGTACCACTCCGGATACAAACCGCATATCATTCAGTGTGTATTCTGTGCACGCCATAGTCAAACCAATAAGCGGCGCGAAGTGCCAGTGTGTGAATGTGTGCTCATAAATATTTGTGTACCACTCTGGATACAAACTGCATATCATTAAGTGTGTATTCTGTGCACGCCATATTCAAACTAATAAGCGGCGCGTAGTGCCAGTGTGTGTGTGTGCTCATAAATATTAGTGTACCACTCCGGATACAAACCGCATATCATTCATTGTGTATTCTGTGCACGCCATATTCAAACTAATAAGCGGCGCGTAGCGCTAGTGTGTATGTGTACTCATAAATATTAGTGTACCACTCCGGATACAAACTACATATCATTAAGTGTGTATTCTGTGCACGCCATATTCAAACTAATAAGCAGCGCGTAGTGTAAGTGTGCGTGCGTGTGCTCATAAATAATTGTGTACCACTCCGGATACAAACCGCATATCATTAAGTGTGTATTCTGTGCGCGCCAAATTAAAACCAATAAGTGGCGCGTAGTGCCAGTGTGTGTATGTGTGCTCATGTATATTAGTGTACCACTCCGGATACAAACTGCATATCATTAAGTGTGTATTCTGTGCACGCCATATTCAAACTTATAAGCGGCGCGTAGTGCCAGTGTGTGTGTGTGCTCATAAATATTAGTGTACCACTCCGGATACAAACCGCATATCATTAAGTGTGTATTCTGTGCGCTTCATATTCAAACTAATAAGCGGCGCGTAGTGCCAGTGTGTGTGTGTGCTCATAAATATTAGTGTACCACTCCGGATACAAACCGCATATCATTCATTGTGTATTCTGTGCACGCCATATTCAAACTAATAAGCGGCGCGTAGCGCTAGTGTGTATGTGTACTCATAAATAATAGTGTACCACTCCGGATACAAACTACATATCATTAAGTGTGTATTCTGTGCACGCCATATTCAAACTAATAAGCAGCGCGTAGTGTAAGTGTGCGTGCGTGTGCTCATAAATAATTGTGTACCACTCCGGATACAAACCGCATATCATTAAGTGTGTATTCTGTGCGCGCCAAATTAAAACCAATAAGTGGCGCGTAGTGCCAGTGTGTGTGTGTGCTCATGTATATTAGTGTACCACTCCGGATACAAACTGCATATCATTAAGTGTGTATTCTGTGCACGCCATATTCAAACTAATAAGCGGCGCGTAGTGCCAGTGTGTGTGTGTGCTCATAAATATTAGTGTACCACTCCGGATACAAACCGCATATCATTAAGTGTGTATTCTGTGCGCTTCATATTCAAACTAATAAGCGGCGCGTAGTGCCAGTGTGTATGTGTGCTCATGTATATTAGTGTACCACTCCGGATACAAACTGCATATCATTAAGTGTGTATTCTGTGCACGCCATATTCAAACTAATAAGCGGCGCGTAGTGCCAGTGTGTATGTGTGCTCATGTATATTAGTGTACCACTCCGGATACAAACCGCATATCATTCAGTGTGTATTCTGTGCACGCCATAGTCAAACCAATAAGCGGCGCGAAGTGCCAGTGTGTGAATGTGTGCTCATAAATATTTGTGTACCACTCCGGATACAAACTGCATATCATTAAGTGTGTATTCTGTGCGCGCCATATTCAAACTAATAAGCGGCGCGTAGTGCCAGTGTGAGTGTGCTCATGAATAATAGTGTACCACTCCGGATACAAACCGCATATCATTAAGTGTGTATTCTGTGCGCGCCAAATTAAAACCAATAAGCGGCGCGTAGTGCCAGTGTGTGTGTGTGCTCATGAATAATTGTGTACCACTCCGGATACAAACCGCATATCATTAAGTGTGCATTCTGTGCACGCCATATTCAAACTTATAAGCGGCACGTAGTGCCAGTGTGTGTGTGCTCATGAATAATAGTGTACCACTCCGGATACAAACCGCATATCATTCAGTGTGTATTCTGTGCGCGCCAAATTAAAACCAATAAGCGGCGCGTAGTGCCAGTGTGTGTGTGCTCATGAATAATAGTGTACCACTCCGGATACAAACCGCATATCATTGAGTGTGTATTCTGTGCGCGCCATATTCAAACTAATCAGCGGCACGTAGTGCCAGTGTGTATGTATGCTCTTGAATAATTGTGTACCACTCCGGATGCAAACCGCATATCATTAAGTGTGTATTCTTTGCACGCCATATTCAAACCAGTAAGCGGCGCGTAGTGCCAGTGTGTGTGTGCTCATGAATAATAGTGTACCACTCCGGATACAAACCGCATATCATTCAGTGTGTATTCTGTGCGCGCCATATTCAAACTAATCAGCGGCGCGTAGTGCCAGTGTGTGTGTGCTCATGAATAATAGTGTACCACTCCGGATACAAACCGCATATCATTCAGTGTGTATTCTGTGCACGCCATATTCAAACCAATAAGCGGCGCGTAGTGCCAGTGTGTGTGTGCTCATGAATAATAGTGTACCACTCCGGATACAAACCGCATATCATTAAGTGTGTATTCTGTGCGCGCCATATTCAAACTAATAAGATGTGCATAGTGCCAGTGTGTGTATGTGTGCTCATGAATAATAGTGTACCACTCCGGATACAAACTGCATATCATTAAGTGTGTATTCTGTGCGCGCCATATTCAAACTAATAAGCGGCGCGTAGTGCCAGTGTGTGTATGTGTGCTCATGTATATTAGTGTACCACTCCGGATACAAACCGCATATCATTAAGTGTGTATTCTGTGCGCGCCATATTCAAACTAATAAGCGGCGCATAGTGCCAGTGTGTGTATGTGTGCTCATGAATAATAGTGTACCACTCCGGATACAAACCGCATATCATTAAGTGTGTATTCTGTGCGCGCCATATTCAAACTAATAAGCGGCGCGTAGTGCCAGTGTGTGTATGTGTGCTCATGTATATTAGTGTACCACTCCGGATACAAACTGCATATCATTAAGTGTGTATTCTGTGTGCGCCATATTCAAACTTATAAGCGGCGCGTAGTGCCAGTGTGTGTGTGTGCTCATGAATAATAGTGTACCACTCCGGATACAAACCGCATATCATTAAGTGTGTATTCTGTGCGCGCCATATTCAAACTAATAAGATGTGCATAGTGCTAGTGTGTATGTGTGCTCATGTATATTAGTATACCACTCCGGATACAAACCGCATATCATTAAGTGTGTATTATGTGCGCGCCATATTCAAACTAATAAGCGGCGCGTAGTGCCAGTGTGTGTATGTGTGCTCATGTATATTAGTGTACCACTCCGGATACAAACCGCATATCATTAAGTGTGTATTCTGTGCGCGCCATATTCAAACTAATAAGCGGCGCATAGTGCCAGTGTGTGTATGTGTGCTCATAAATAATAGTGTACCACTCCGGATACAAACCGCATATCATTAAGTGTGTATTCTGTGTGCGCCATATTCAAACTAATAAGCGGCGCGTAGTGCCAGTGTGTGTGTGTGCTCATAAATAATAGTGTACCACTCCGGATACAAACTGCATATAATTAAGTGTGTATTCTGTGCGCGCCATATTCAAACTAATAAGATGTGCATAGTGCCAGTGTGTGTATGTGTGCTCATGAATAATAGTGTACCACTCAGGATACAAACTGCATATCATTAAGTGTGTATTATGTGCGCGCCATATTCAAAGTAATAAGCGGCGCGTAGTGCCAGTGTGCGTATGTGTGCTCATGTATATTAGTGTACCACTCCGGATACAAACCGCATATCATTAAGTGTGTATTCTGTGCGCGCCATATTCAAACTAATAAGCGGCGCATAGTGCCAGTGTGTGTATGTGTGCTCATGAATAATAGTGTACCACTCCGGATACAAACCGCATATCATTAAGTGTGTATTCTGTGCGCGCCATATTCAAACTAATAAGCGGCGCGTAGTGCCAGTGTGTGTATGTGTGCTCATGTATATAAGTGTACCACTCCGGATACAAACTGCATATCATTAAGTGTGTATTCTGTGTGCGCCATATTCAAACTTATAAGCGGCGCGTAGTGCCAGTGTGTGTGTGTGCTCATGAATAATAGTGTACCACTCCGGATACAAACCGCATATCATTAAGTGTGTATTCTGTGCGCGCCATATTCAAACTAATAAGATGTGCATAGTGCTAGTGTGTGTGTGCTCATAAATATTGGTGTACCACTCCGGATACAAATCGCATATCATTAAGTGTGTATTCTGTGCGCGCCATATTCAAACTAATAAGCGGCGCGTAGCGCTAGTGTGTATGTGTACTCATAAATATTAGTGTACCACTCTGGATACAAACCGCATATCATTTAGTGTGTATTCTGTGCGCGCCAAATTAAAACCAATAAGCGGCAAGTAGTGCCAGTGTGTGTGTGTGCTCATGAATATTAGTGTACCACTCCGGATACAAACCGCATATCATTAAGTGTGTATTCTGTGCGCGCCATATTCAAACTAATAAGCGGCGCATAGTGCCAGTGTGTGTATGTGTGCTCATGAATAATAGTGTACCACTCCGGATACAAACCGCATATCATTAAGTGTGTATTCTGTGTGCGCCATATTCAAACTAATAAGCGGCGCGTAGTGCCAGTGTGTGTGTGTGCTCATAAATTATAGTGTACCACTCCGGATACAAACCGCATATCATTAAGTGTGTATTCTGTGCGCGCCATATTCAAACTAATAAGCGGCGCGTAGTGCCAGTGTGTGTATGTGTGCTCATGTATATAAGTGTACCACTCTGGATACAAACCGCATATCATTCAGTGTGTATTCTGTGCGCGCCATATTCAAACTAAGAAGCGGCGCATAGTGCTAGTGTGTATGTGTGCTCATGAATAATTGTGTACCACTCCGGATACAAACTGCATATCATTAAGTGTGTATTATGTGCGCGCCATATTCAAACTTATAAGCGGCGCGTAGCTCTAGTGTGTATGTGTACTCATAAATATTTGTGTACCACTCCGGATACAAACCGCATATCATTCAGTGTGTATTCTGTGCGCGCCAAATTAAAACCAATAAGCGGCGCGTAGTGCCAGTGTGTGTATGTGTGCTCATGTATATTAGTGTACCACTCCGGATACAAACTGCATATAATTAAGTGTGATTTCTGTGTGCGCCATATTCAAACGCGTAGTGCCAGTGTGTGTGTGTGCTCATAAATATTAGTGTACCACTCCGGATACAAACTGCATATCATTAAGTGTGTATTATGTGCGCGCCATATTCAAACTTATAAGAGGCGCGTAGTGCCAGTGTGTGTGTGTGCTCATAAATAATAGTGTACCACTCCGGATACAAACCGCATATCATTAAGTGTGTATTATTTGCGCGCCATATTCAAACCAATAAGCGGCGCGTAGTGCCAGTGTGTGTGTGTGCTCATAAATAATAGTGTACCACTCCGGATACAAACCGCATATCATTAAGTGAGTATTCTGTGCGCGCCAAATTAAAACCAATAAGGGGTGCGTAGTGCCAGTGTGAGTGTGCTCATGAATAATAGTGTACCACTCCGGATACAAACCGCATATCATTAAGTGTGTATTCTGTGCGCGCCAAATTAAAACCAATAAGCGACGCGTAGTGCCAGTGTGTGTGTGTGCTCATAAATAATAGTGTACCACTCCGGATACAAACCGCATATCATTCAGTGAGTATTCTGTGCGCGCCAAATTAAAACCAATAAGCGGCACGTAGTGCCAGTGTGTGTGTGTGCTCATAAATAATAGTGTACCACTCCGGATACAAACCGCATATAATTAAGTGTGTATTCTGTGCGCGCTATATTCAAACTAATAAGCGGCGCGTAGTGCCAGTGTGTGTATGTGTGCTCATGTATATTAGTGTACCACTCCGGATACAAACTGCATATCATTAAGTGTGTATTATGTGCGCGCCATATTCAAACTTATAAGCGGCGCGTAGCTCTAGTGTGTATGTGTACTCATAAATATTTGTGTACCACTCCGGATACAAACCGCATATCATTCAGTGTGTATTCTGTGCGCGCCAAATTAAAACCAATAAGCGGCGCGTAGTGCCAGTGTGTGTATGTGTGCTCATGTATATTAGTGTACCACTCCGGATACAAACTGCATATAATTAAGTGTGATTTCTGTGTGCGCCATATTCAAACTTATAAGCGGCGCGTAGTGCCAGTGTGTGTGTGTGCTCATAAATATTTGTGTACCACTCCGGATACAAACCGCATATCATTCAGTGTGTATTCTGTGCGCGCCATATTCAAACCAATAAGCGGCGCGTAGTGCCAGTGTGTGTGTGTGCTCATAAATAATAGTGTACCACTCCGGATACAAACCGCATATCATTCAGTGTGTATTATTTGCGCGCCATATTCAAACCAATAAGCGGCGCGTAGTGCCAGTGTGTGTGTGTGCTCATAAATAATAGTGTACCACTCCGGATACAAACCGCATATCATTAAGTGAGTATTCTGTGCGCGCCAAATTAAAACCAATAAGGGGTGCGTAGTGCCAGTGTGAGTGTGCTCATGAATAATAGTGTACCACTCCGGATACAAACCGCATATCATTAAGTGTGTATTCTGTGCGCGCCAAATTAAAACCAATAAGCGGCGCGTAGTGCCAGTGTGTGTGTGTGCTCATGAATAATTGTGTACCACTCCGGATACAAACTGCATATCATTAAGTGAGTATTCTGTGCGCGCCAAATTAAAACCAATAAGCGGTGCGTAGTGCCAGTGTGAGTGTGCTCATGAATAATAGTGTACCACTCCGGATACAAACTGCATATCATTAAGTGTGTATTATGTGCGCGCCATATTCAAACTTATAAGCGGCGCGTAGTGCCAGTGTGTGTGTGTGCTCATAAATATTAGTGTACCACTCCGGATACAAACCGCATATAATTAAGTGTGTATTCTGTGCGCGCTATATTCAAACTAATAAGCGGCGCGTAGTGCCAGTGTGTGTATGTGTGCTCATGTATATTAGTGTACCACTCCGGATACAAACTGCATATCATTAAGTGTGTATTATGTGCGCGCCATATTCAAACTTATAAGAGGCGCGTAGCTCTAGTGTGTATGTTTACTCATAAATATTTGTGTACCACTCCGGATACAAACCGCATATCATTCAGTGTGTATTCTGTGCGCGCCATATTCAAACTAATAAGCGGCGCGTAGTGCCAGTGTGTGTATGTGTGCTCATGTATATTAGTGTACCACTCCGGATACAAACTGCATATAATTAAGTGTAATTTCTGTGTGCGCCATATTCAAACTTATAAGCGGCGCGTAGTGCCAGTGTGTGTGTGTACTCATAAATATTAGTGTACCACTCCGGATACAAACCGCATATCATTCAGTGTGTATTCTGTGCACGCCATATTCAAACCAATAAGCGGCGCGTAGTGCCAGTGTGTGTGTGTGTGCTCATAAATAATAGTGTACCACTTCGGATACAAACCGCATATCATTAAGTGAGTATTCTGTGCGCGCCAAATTAAAACCAATAAGCGGTGCGTAGTGCCAGTGTGAGTGTGCTCATGAATAATAGTGTACCACTCCGGATACAAACCGCATATCATTAAGTGTGTATTCTGTGCGCGCCAAATTAAAACCAATAAGCGGCGCGTAGTGCCAGTGTGTGTGTGTGCTCATGAATAATTGTGTACCACTCCGGATACAAACTGCATATCATTTAGTGTGTATTCTGTGCGCGCCATATTGGAAATTACAAGCAGCGCGTAGTGTAAGTGTGCGTGTGTGTGCTCATAAATATTAGTGTACCGCTCCGGATACAAACCGCATATCATTAAGTGTGTATTCTGTGCACGCCATATTCAAACCAATAAGCGGCGCGTAGTGCCAGTGTGTGTGTGTGCTCATAAATAATAGTGTACCACTCCGGATACAAACCGCATATCATTAAGTGTGTATTCTGTGCACGCCATATTCAAACTTATAAGCGGCGCGTAGTGCCAGTGTGTGTGTGTGCTCATAAATATTAGTGTACCACTCCGGATACAAACCGCATATAATTAAGTGTGTATTCTGTGCGCGCTATATTCAAACTAATAAGCGGCACGTAGTGCCAGTGTGTGTATGTGTGCTCATGTATATTAGTGTACCACTCCGGATACAAACTGCATATCATTAAGTGTGTATTCTGTGCGCGCCATATTCAAACCAATAAGCGGCGCGTAGTGCCAGTGTGTGTGTGCTCATAAATATTGGTGTACCACTCCGGATACAAACCGCATATCATTAAGTGTGTATTCTGTGCGCGCCAAATTAAAACCAATAAGCGGCGCGTAGTGCCAGTGTGTGTGTGTGCTCATGAATAATTGTGTACCACTCCGGATACAAACTGCATATCATTTAGTGTGTATTCTGTGCGCGCCATATTGGAAATTACAAGCAGCGCGTAGTGTAAGTGTGCGTGTGTGTGCTCATAAATATTAGTGTACCGCTCCGGATACAAACCGCATATCATTAAGTGTGTATTCTGTGCACGCCATATTCAAACCAGTAAGCGGCGCGTAGTGCCAGTGTGTGTGTGTGCTCATAAATAATAGTGTACCACTCCGGATACAAACCGCATATCATTAAGTGTGTATTCTGTGCACGCCATATTCAAACTTATAAGCGGCGCGTAGTGCCAGTGTGTGTGTGTGCTCATAAATATTAGTGTACCACTCCGGATACAAACCGCATATCATTCAGTGTGTATTCTGTGCGCGCCATATTCAAACTAATAAGCGGCGCGTAGTGCCAGTGTGTGTATGTGTGCTCATGTATATTAGTGTACCACTCCGGATACAAACTGCATATAATTAAGTGTAATTTCTGTGTGCGCCATATTCAAACTTATAAGCGGCGCGTAGTGCCAGTGTGTGTGTGTACTCATAAATATTAGTGTACCACTCCGGATACAAACCGCATATCATTCAGTGTGTATTATGTGCGCGCCATATTCAAACCAATAAGCGGCGCGTAGTGCCAGTGTGTGTGTGTGCTCATAAATAATAGTGTACCACTCCGGATACAAACCGCATATCATTAAGTGAGTATTCTGTGCGCGCCAAATTAAAACCAATAAGCGGTGCGTAGTGCCAGTGTGAGTGTGCTCATGAATAATAGTGTACCACTCCGGATACAAACCGCATATCATTAAGTGTGTATTCTGTGCGCGCCAAATTAAAACCAATAAGCGGCGCGTAGTGCCAGTGTGTGTGTGTGCTCATGAATAATTGTGTACCACTCCAGATACAAACTGCATATCATTTAGTGTGTATTCTGTGCGCGCCATATTGGAAATTACAAGCAGCACGTAGTGTAAGTGTGCGTGTGTGTGCTCATGAATAATAGTGTACCACTCCGGATACAAACCGCATATCATTTAGTGTGTATTCTGTGCGCGCCATATTGGAAATTACAAGCAGCGCGTAGTGTAAGTGTGCGTGTGTGTGCTCATAAATATTAGTGTACCGCTCCGGATACAAACCGCATATCATTAAGTGTGTATTCTGTGCACGCCATATTCAAACCAGTAAGCGGCGCGTAGTGCCAGTGTGTGTGTGTGCTCATAAATAATAGTGTACCACTCCGGATACAAACCGCATATCATTAAGTGTGTATTCTGTGCACGCCATATTCAAACTAATCAGCGGTGCGTAGTGCCAGTGTGTGTGTGCTCATGAATAATAGTGTACCACTCCGGATACAAACCGCATATCATTAAGTGAGTATTCTGTGCGCGCCAAATTAAAACCAATAAGCGGTGCGTAGTGCCAGTGTGTGTATGTGTGCTCATGTAAATTAGTGTACCACTCCGGATACAAACCGCATATCATTCAGTGTGTATTCTGTGCACGCCATATTCAAACCAATAAGCGGCGCGTAGTGCCAGTGTGTGTGTGTGTGTTTGCTCATGAATGATAGTGTACCACTCCGGATACAAACCGCATATCATTCAGTGTGTATTCTGTGCGCGCCATATTCAAACTAATAAGCGGCGCGTAGTGCCAGTGTGTGTATGTGTGCTCATGTATATTAGTGTACCACTCCGGATACAAACTGCATATAATTAAGTGTGATTTCTGTGTGCGCCATATTCAAACTTATAAGCGGCGCGTAGTGCCAGTGTGTGTGTGTACTCATAAATATAAGTGTACCACTCCGGATACAAACCGCATATCATTCAGTGAGTATTCTGTGCACGCCATATTCAAACTAATCAGCGGTGCGTAGTGCCAGTGTGAGTGTGCTCATGAATAATAGTGTACCACTCCGGATACAAACCGCAGATCATTAAGTGTGTATTCTGTGCGCGCCAAATTAAAACCAATAAGCGGCGCGTAGTGCCAGTGTGTGTGTGTGCTCATGAATAATTGTGTACCACTCCGGATACAAACTGCATATCATTTAGTGTGTATTCTGTGCGCGCCATATTGGAAATTACAAGCAGCACGTAGTGTAAGTGTGCGTGTGTGTGCTCATGAATAATAGTGTACCACTCCGGATACAAACCGCATATCATTTAGTGTGTATTCTGTGCGCGCCATATTGGAAATTACAAGCAGCGCGTAGTGTAAGTGTGTGTATGTGTGCTCATGTATATTAGTGTACCACTCCGGATACAAACTGCATATCATTAAGTGTGTATTATGAGCGCGCCATATTCAAACTTATAAGCGGCGCGTAGCTCTAGTGTGTATGTTTACTCATAAATATTTGTGTACCACTCCGGATACAAACCGCATATCATTCAGTGTGTATTCTGTGCGCGCCATATTCAAACTAATAAGCGGCGCGTAGTGCCAGTGTGTGTGTGCTCATGAAATAGTGTACCACTCCGGATACAAACCGCATATCATTCAGTGTGTATTCTGTGCACGCCATATTCAAACTAATAAGCGGCGCGTAGTGCCAGTGTGTGTATGTGTGCTCATGTATATTAGTGTACCACTCCGGATACAAACTGCATATCATTAAGTGTGTATTCTGTGCACGCCATATTCAAACTAATCAGCGGTGCGTAGTGCCAGTGTGTGTGTGCTCATGAATAATAGTGTACCACTCCGGATACAAACCGCATATCATTAAGTGAGTATTCTGTGCGCGCCAAATTAAAACCAATAAGCGGTGCGTAGTGCCAGTGTGTGTATGTGTGCTCATGTAAATGAGTGTACCACTCCGGATACAAACCGCATATCATTCAGTGTGTATTCTGTGCGCGCTATATTCAAACTAATAAGCGGCGCGTAGTGCCAGTGTGTGTATGTGTGCTCATGTATATTAGTGTACCACTCCGGATACAAACTGCATATCATTAAGTGTGTATTATGTGCGCGCCATATTCAAACTTATAAGCGGCGCGTAGCTCTAGTGTGTATGTTTACTCATAAATATTTGTGTACCACTCCGGATACAAACCGCATATCATTAAGTGAGTATTCTGTGCGCGCCAAATTAAAACCAATAAGCGGTGCGTAGTGCCAGTGTGTGTATGTGTGCTCATGTAAATGAGTGTACCACTCCGGATACAAACCGCATATAATTAAGTGTGTATTCTGTGCGCGCCATATTCAAACTAATAAGATGTGCATAGTGCCAGTGTGTGTATGTGTGCTCATGAATAATAGTGTACCACTCAGGATACAAACTGCATATCATTAAGTGTGTATTATGTGCGCGCCATATTCAAAGTAATAAGCGGCGCGTAGTGCCAGTGTGTGTATGTGTGCTCATGTATATTAGTGTACCACTCCGGATACAAACCGCATATCATTAAGTGTGTATTCTGTGCGCGCCATATTCAAACTAATAAGCGGCGCATAGTGCCAGTGTGTGTATGTGTGCTCATGAATAATAGTGTACCACTCCGGATACAAACCGCATATCATTAAGTGTGTATTCTGTGCGCGCCATATTCAAACTAATAAGCGGCGCGTAGTGCCAGTGTGTGTATGTGTGCTCATGTATATAAGTGTACCACTCCGGATACAAACTGCATATCATTAAGTGTGTATTCTGTGTGCGCCATATTCAAACTTATAAGCGGCGCGTAGTGCCAGTGTGTGTGTGTGCTCATGAATAATAGTGTACCACTCCGGATACAAACCGCATATCATTAAGTGTGTATTCTGTGCGCGCCATATTCAAACTAATAAGATGTGCATAGTGCTAGTGTGTGTGTGCTCATAAATATTGGTGTACCACTCCGGATACAAATCGCATATCATTAAGTGTGTATTCTGTGCGCGCCATATTCAAACTAATAAGCGGCGCGTAGCGCTAGTGTGTATGTGTACTCATAAATATTAGTGTACCACTCTGGATACAAACCGCATATCATTTAGTGTGTATTCTGTGCGCGCCAAATTAAAACCAATAAGCGGCAAGTAGTGCCAGTGTGTGTGTGTGCTCATGAATATTAGTGTACCACTCCGGATACAAACTGCATATCATTAAGTGTGTATTCTGTGCGCGCCATATTCAAACTAATAAGCGGCGCATAGTGCCAGTGTGTGTATGTGTGCTCATGAATAATAGTGTACCACTCCGGATACAAACCGCATATCATTAAGTGTGTATTCTGTGTGCGCCATATTCAAACTAATAAGCGGCGCGTAGTGCCAGTGTGTGTGTGTGCTCATAAATAATAGTGTACCACTCCGGATACAAACCGCATATCATTAAGTGTGTATTCTGTGCGCGCCATATTCAAACTAATAAGCGGCGCGTAGTGCCAGTGTGTGTATGTGTGCTCATGTATATAAGTGTACCACTCTGGATACAAACCGCATATCATTCAGTGTGTATTCTGTGCGCGCCATATTCAAACTAAGAAGCGGCGCATAGTGCTAGTGTGTATGTGTGCTCATGAATAATTGTGTACCACTCCGGATACAAACTGCATATCATTAAGTGTGTATTATGTGCGCGCCATATTCAAACTTATAAGCGGCGCGTAGCTCTAGTGTGTATGTGTACTCATAAATATTTGTGTACCGCTCCGGATACAAACCGCATATCATTCAGTGTGTATTCTGTGCGCGCCAAATTAAAACCAATAAGCGGCGCGTAGTGCCAGTGTGTGTATGTGTGCTCATGTATATTAGTGTACCACTCCGGATACAAACTGCATATAATTAAGTGTGATTTCTGTGTGCGCCATATTCAAACGCGTAGTGCCAGTGTGTGTGTGTGCTCATAAATATTAGTGTACCACTCCGGATACAAACTGCATATCATTAAGTGTGTATTATGTGCGCGCCATATTCAAACTTATAAGAGGCGCGTAGTGCCAGTGTGTGTGTGTGCTCATAAATAATAGTGTACCACTCCGGATACAAACCGCATATCATTAAGTGTGTATTATTTGCGCGCCATATTCAAACCAATAAGCGGCGCGTAGTGCCAGTGTGTGTGTGTGCTCATAAATAATAGTGTACCACTCCGGATACAAACCGCATATCATTAAGTGAGTATTCTGTGCGCGCCAAATTAAAACCAATAAGGGGTGCGTAGTGCCAGTGTGAGTGTGCTCATGAATAATAGTGTACCACTCCGGATACAAACCGCATATCATTAAGTGTGTATTCTGTGCGCGCCAAATTAAAACCAATAAGCGACGCGTAGTGCCAGTGTGTGTGTGTGCTCATAAATAATAGTGTACCACTCCGGATACAAACCGCATATCATTCAGTGAGTATTCTGTGCGCGCCAAATTAAAACCAATAAGCGGCACGTAGTGCCAGTGTGTGTATGTGTGCTCATGTATATTAGTGTACCACTCCGGATACAAACTGCATATAATTAAGTGTGATTTCTGTGTGCGCCATATTCAAACTTATAAGCGGCGCGTAGTGCCAGTGTGTGTGTGTGCTCATAAATATTAGTGTACCACTCCGGATACAAACCGCATATCATTCAGTGTGTATTCTGTGCACGCCATATTCAAACCAATAAGCGGCGCGTAGTGCCAGTGTGTGTGTGTGCTCATAAATAATAGTGTACCACTCCGGATACAAACCGCATATCATTCAGTGTGTATTATTTGCGCGCCATATTCAAACCAATAAGCGGCGCGTAGTGCCAGTGTGTGTGTGTGCTCATAAATAATAGTGTACCACTCCGGATACAAACCGCATATCATTAAGTGAGTATTCTGTGCGCGCCAAATTAAAACCAATAAGGGGTGCGTAGTGCCAGTGTGAGTGTGCTCATGAATAATAGTGTACCACTCCGGATACAAACCGCATATCATTAAGTGTGTATTCTGTGCGCGCCAAATTAAAACCAATAAGCGGCGCGTAGTGCCAGTGTGTGTGTGTGCTCATGAATAATTGTGTACCACTCCGGATACAAACTGCATATCATTCAGTGTGTATTCTGTGCACGCCATATTCAAACCAATAAGCGGCGCGTAGTGCCAGTGTGTGTGTGTGCTCATAAATAATAGTGTACCACTCCGGATACAAACCGCATATCATTCAGTGTGTATTATTTGCGCGCCATATTCAAACCAATAAGCGGCGCGTAGTGCCAGTGTGTGTGTGTGCTCATAAATAATAGTGTACCACTCCGGATACAAACCGCATATCATTAAGTGAGTATTCTGTGCGCGCCAAATTAAAACCAATAAGGGGTGCGTAGTGCCAGTGTGAGTGTGCTCATGAATAATAGTGTACCACTCCGGATACAAACCGCATATCATTAAGTGTGTATTCTGTGCGCGCCAAATTAAAACCAATAAGCGGCGCGTAGTGCCAGTGTGTGTATGTGTGCTCATGTATATTAGTGTACCACTCCGGATACAAACTGCATATAATTAAGTGTGATTTCTGTGTGCGCCATATTCAAACTTATAAGCGGCGCGTAGTGCCAGTGTGTGTGTGTGCTCATAAATATTAGTGTACCACTCCGGATACAAACCGCATATCATTCAGTGTGTATTCTGTGCACGCCATATTCAAACCAATAAGCGGCGCGTAGTGCCAGTGTGTGTGTGTGCTCATAAATAATAGTGTACCACTCCGGATACAAACCGCATATCATTCAGTGTGTATTATTTGCGCGCCATATTCAAACCAATAAGCGGCGCGTAGTGCCAGTGTGTGTGTGTGCTCATAAATAATAGTGTACCACTCCGGATACAAACCGCATATCATTAAGTGAGTATTCTGTGCGCGCCAAATTAAAACCAATAAGGGGTGCGTAGTGCCAGTGTGAGTGTGCTCATGAATAATAGTGTACCACTCCGGATACAAACCGCATATCATTAAGTGTGTATTCTGTGCGCGCCAAATTAAAACCAATAAGCGGCGCGTAGTGCCAGTGTGTGTGTGTGCTCATGAATAATTGTGTACCACTCCGGATACAAACTGCATATCATTAAGTGAGTATTCTGTGCGCGCCAAATTAAAACCAATAAGCGGTGCGTAGTGCCAGTGTGAGTGTGCTCATGAATAATAGTGTACCACTCCGGATACAAACTGCATATCATTAAGTGTGTATTATGTGCGCGCCATATTCAAACTTATAAGCGGCGCGTAGTGCCAGTGTGTGTGTGTGCTCATAAATATTAGTGTACCACTCCGGATACAAACCGCATATAATTAAGTGTGTATTCTGTGCGCGCTATATTCAAACTAATAAGCGGCGCGTAGTGCCAGTGTGTGTATGTGTGCTCATGTATATTAGTGTACCACTCCGGATACAAACTGCATATCATTAAGTGTGTATTATGTGCGCGCCATATTCAAACTTATAAGAGGCGCGTAGCTCTAGTGTGTATGTTTACTCATAAATATTTGTGTACCACTCCGGATACAAACCGCATATCATTCAGTGTGTATTCTGTGCGCGCCATATTCAAACTAATAAGCGGCGCGTAGTGCCAGTGTGTGTATGTGTGCTCATGTATATTAGTGTACCACTCCGGATACAAACTGCATATAATTAAGTGTAATTTCTGTGTGCGCCATATTCAAACTTATAAGCGGCGCGTAGTGCCAGTGTGTGTGTGTACTCATAAATATTAGTGTACCACTCCGGATACAAACCGCATATCATTCAGTGTGTATTCTGTGCACGCCATATTCAAACCAATAAGCGGCGCGTAGTGCCAGTGTGTGTGTGTGTGCTCATAAATAATAGTGTACCACTTCGGATACAAACCGCATATCATTAAGTGAGTATTCTGTGCGCGCCAAATTAAAACCAATAAGCGGTGCGTAGTGCCAGTGTGAGTGTGCTCATGAATAATAGTGTACCACTCCGGATACAAACCGCATATCATTAAGTGTGTATTCTGTGCGCGCCAAATTAAAACCAATAAGCGGCGCGTAGTGCCAGTGTGTGTGTGTGCTCATGAATAATTGTGTACCACTCCGGATACAAACTGCATATCATTTAGTGTGTATTCTGTGCGCGCCATATTGGAAATTACAAGCAGCACGTAGTGTAAGTGTGCGTGTGTGTGCTCATAAATATTAGTGTACCGCTCCGGATACAAACCGCATATCATTAAGTGTGTATTCTGTGCACGCCATATTCAAACCAGTAAGCGGCGCGTAGTGCCAGTGTGTGTGTGTGCTCATAAATAATAGTGTACCACTCCGGATACAAACCGCATATCATTAAGTGTGTATTCTGTGCACGCCATATTCAAACTTATAAGCGGCGCGTAGTGCCAGTGTGTGTGTGTGCTCATAAATATTAGTGTACCACTCCGGATACAAACCGCATATAATTAAGTGTGTATTCTGTGCGCGCTATATTCAAACTAATAAGCGGCACGTAGTGCCAGTGTGTGTATGTGTGCTCATGTATATTAGTGTACCACTCCGGATACAAACTGCATATCATTAAGTGTGTATTCTGTGCGCGCCATATTCAAACCAATAAGCGGCGCGTAGTGCCAGTGTGTGTGTGCTCATAAATATTGGTGTACCACTCCGGATACAAACCGCATATCATTAAGTGTGTATTCTGTGCGCGCCAAATTAAAACCAATAAGCGGCGCGTAGTGCCAGTGTGTGTGTGTGCTCATGAATAATTGTGTACCACTCCGGATACAAACTGCATATCATTTAGTGTGTATTCTGTGCGCGCCATATTGGAAATTACAAGCAGCGCGTAGTGTAAGTGTGCGTGTGTGTGCTCATAAATATTAGTGTACCGCTCCGGATACAAACCGCATATCATTAAGTGTGTATTCTGTGCACGCCATATTCAAACCAGTAAGCGGCGCGTAGTGCCAGTGTGTGTGTGTGCTCATAAATAATAGTGTACCACTCCGGATACAAACCGCATATCATTAAGTGTGTATTCTGTGCACGCCATATTCAAACTTATAAGCGGCGCGTAGTGCCAGTGTGTGTGTGTGCTCATAAATATTAGTGTACCACTCCGGATACAAACCGCATATCATTCAGTGTGTATTCTGTGCGCGCCATATTCAAACTAATAAGCGGCGCGTAGTGCCAGTGTGTGTATGTGTGCTCATGTATATTAGTGTACCACTCCGGATACAAACTGCATATAATTAAGTGTAATTTCTGTGTGCGCCATATTCAAGCTTATAAGCGGCGCGTAGTGCCAGTGTGTGTGTGTACTCATAAATATTAGTGTACCACTCCGGATACAAACCGCATATCATTCAGTGTGTATTATGTGCGCGCCATATTCAAACCAATAAGCGGCGCGTAGTGCCAGTGTGTGTGTGTGCTCATAAATAATAGTGTACCACTCCGGATACAAACCGCATATCATTAAGTGAGTATTCTGTGCGCGCCAAATTAAAACCAATAAGCGGTGCGTAGTGCCAGTGTGAGTGTGCTCATGAATAATAGTGTACCACTCCGGATACAAACCGCATATCATTAAGTGTGTATTCTGTGCGCGCCAAATTAAAACCAATAAGCGGCGCGTAGTGCCAGTGTGTGTGTGTGCTCATGAATAATTGTGTACCACTCCAGATACAAACTGCATATCATTTAGTGTGTATTCTGTGCGCGCCATATTGGAAATTACAAGCAGCACGTAGTGTAAGTGTGTGTGTGTTTGCTCATGAATGATAGTGTACCACTCCGGATACAAACCGCATATCATTTAGTGTGTATTCTGTGCGCGCCATATTGGAAATTACAAGCAGCGCGTAGTGTAAGTGTGCGTGTGTGTGCTCATAAATATTAGTGTACCGCTCCGGATACAAACCGCATATCATTAAGTGTGTATTCTGTGCACGCCATATTCAAACCAGTAAGCGGCGCGTAGTGCCAGTGTGTGTGTGTGCTCATAAATAATAGTGTACCACTCCGGATACAAACCGCATATCATTAAGTGTGTATTCTGTGCACGCCATATTCAAACTAATCAGCGGTGCGTAGTGCCAGTGTGTGTGTGCTCATGAATAATAGTGTACCACTCCGGATACAAACCGCATATCATTAAGTGAGTATTCTGTGCGCGCCAAATTAAAACCAATAAGCGGTGCGTAGTGCCAGTGTGTGTATGTGTGCTCATGTAAATTAGTGTACCACTCCGGATACAAACCGCATATCATTCAGTGTGTATTCTGTGCACGCCATATTCAAACCAATAAGCGGCGCGTAGTGCCAGTGTGTGTGTGTGTGTTTGCTCATGAATGATAGTGTACCACTCCGGATACAAACCGCATATCATTAAGTGTGTATTATGTGCGCGCCATATTCAAACTTATAAGCGGCGCGTAGCTCTAGTGTGTATGTTTACTCATAAATATTTGTGTACCACTCCGGATACAAACCGCATATCATTCAGTGTGTATTCTGTGCGCGCCATATTCAAACTAATAAGCGGCGCGTAGTGCCAGTGTGTGTATGTGTGCTCATGTATATTAGTGTACCACTCCGGATACAAACTGCATATAATTAAGTGTGATTTCTGTGTGCGCCATATTCAAACTTATAAGCGGCGCGTAGTGCCAGTGTGTGTGTGTACTCATAAATATAAGTGTACCACTCCGGATACAAACCGCATATCATTCAGTGAGTATTCTGTGCACGCCATATTCAAACTAATCAGCGGTGCGTAGTGCCAGTGTGAGTGTGCTCATGAATAATAGTGTACCACTCCGGATACAAACCGCAGATCATTAAGTGTGTATTCTGTGCGCGCCAAATTAAAACCAATAAGCGGCGCGTAGTGCCAGTGTGTGTGTGTGCTCATGAATAATTGTGTACCACTCCGGATACAAACTGCATATCATTTAGTGTGTATTCTGTGCGCGCCATATTGGAAATTACAAGCAGCACGTAGTGTAAGTGTGCGTGTGTGTGCTCATGAATAATAGTGTACCACTCCGGATACAAACCGCATATCATTTAGTGTGTATTCTGTGCGCGCCATATTGGAAATTACAAGCAGCGCGTAGTGTAAGTGTGTGTATGTGTGCTCATGTATATTAGTGTACCACTCCGGATACAAACTGCATATCATTAAGTGTGTATTATGAGCGCGCCATATTCAAACTTATAAGCGGCGCGTAGCTCTAGTGTGTATGTTTACTCATAAATATTTGTGTACCACTCCGGATACAAACCGCATATCATTCAGTGTGTATTCTGTGCGCGCCATATTCAAACTAATAAGCGGCGCGTAGTGCCAGTGTGTGTGTGCTCATGAAATAGTGTACCACTCCGGATACAAACCGCATATCATTCAGTGTGTATTCTGTGCACGCCATATTCAAACTAATAAGCGGCGCGTAGTGCCAGTGTGTGTATGTGTGCTCATGTATATTAGTGTACCACTCCGGATACAAACTGCATATCATTAAGTGTGTATTCTGTGCACGCCATATTCAAACTAATCAGCGGTGCGTAGTGCCAGTGTGTGTGTGCTCATGAATAATAGTGTACCACTCCGGATACAAACCGCATATCATTAAGTGAGTATTCTGTGCGCGCCAAATTAAAACCAATAAGCGGTGCGTAGTGCCAGTGTGTGTATGTGTGCTCATGTAAATGAGTGTACCACTCCGGATACAAACCGCATATCATTCAGTGTGTATTCTGTGCGCGCTATATTCAAACTAATAAGCGGCGCGTAGTGCCAGTGTGTGTATGTGTGCTCATGTATATTAGTGTACCACTCCGGATACAAACTGCATATCATTAAGTGTGTATTATGTGCGCGCCATATTCAAACTTATAAGCGGCGCGTAGCTCTAGTGTGTATGTTTACTCATAAATATTTGTGTACCACTCCGGATACAAACCGCATATCATTAAGTGTGTATTCTGTGCGCGCCATATTCAAACTAATAAGCGGCGCGTAGTGCCAGTGTGTGTATGTGTGCTCATGTATATTAGTGTACCACTCCGGATACAAACTGCATATAATTAAGTGTGATTTCTGTGTGCGCCATATTCAAACTTATAAGCGGCGCGTAGTGCCAGTGTGTGTGTGTACTCATAAATATAAGTGTACCACTCCGGATACAAACCGCATATCATTCAGTGTGTATTCTGTGCACGCCAAATTCAAACCAGTAAGCGGCGCGTAGTGCCAGTGTGTGTGTGTGCTCATAAATAATAGTGTACCACTCCGGATACAAACCGCATATCATTAAGTGAGTATTCTGTGCGCGCCAAATTAAAACCAATAAGTGGTGCGTAGTGCCAGTGTGAGTGTGCTCATGAATAATAGTGTACCACTCCGGATACAAACCGCATATCATTAAGTGTGTATTCTGTGCGCGCCAAATTAAAACCAATAAGCGGCGCGTAGTGCCAGTGTGTGTGTGTGCTCATGAATAATTGTGTACCACTCCGGATACAAACTGCATATCATTTAGTGTGTATTCTGTGCGCGCCATATTGGAAATTACAAGCAGCACGTAGTGTAAGTGTGCGTGTGTGTGCTCATGAATAATAGTGTACCACTCCGGATACAAACTGCATATCATTAAGTGTGTATTCTGTGCGCGCCATATTCAAACTTATAAGCGGCGCGTAGCTCTAGTGTGTATGTTTACTCATAAATATTTGTGTACCACTCCGGATACAAACCGCATATCATTCAGTGTGTATTCTGTGCGCGCCATATTCAAACTAATAAGCGGCGCGTAGTGCCAGTGTGTGTGTGCTCATGAAATAGTGTACCACTCCGGATACAAACCGCATATCATTCAGTGTGTATTCTGTGCACGCCATATTCAAACTAATCAGCGGCGCGTAGTGCCAGTGTGTGTGTGCTCATGAATAATAGTGTACCACTCCGGATACAAACCGCATATCATTCAGTGTGTATTCTGTGCACGCCATATTCAAACTAATCAGCGGCGCGTAGTGCCAGTGTGTGTGTGCTCATGAATAATAGTGTACCACTCCGGATACAAACTGCATATCATTAAGTGTGTATTATGTGCGCGCCATATTCAAACTTATAAGCGGCGCGTAGCTCTAGTGTGTATGTTTACTCATAAATATTTGTGTACCACTCCGGATACAAACCGCATATCATTCAGTGTGTATTCTGTGCGCGCCATATTCAAACTAATAAGCGGCGCGTAGTGCCAGTGTGTGTGTGCTCATGAAATAGTGTACCACTCCGGATACAAACCGCATATCATTCAGTGTGTATTCTGTGCACGCCATATTCAAACCAATAAGCGGCGCGTAGTGCCAGTGTGTGTGTGCTCATGAATAATAGTGTACCACTCCGGATACAAACCGCATATCATTCAGTGTGTATTCTGTGCACGCCATATTCAAACCAATAAGCGGCGCGTAGTGCCAGTGTGTGTGTGCTCATGAATAATAGTGTACCACTCCGGATACAAACCGCATATCATTAAGTGTGTATTCTGTGCGCGCCATATTCAAACTAATCAGCGGCGCGTAGTGCCAGTGTGTGTGTACTCATGAATAATAGTGTACCACTCCGGATACAAACCGCATATCATTCAGTGTGTATTCTGTGCACGCCATATTCAAACCAATAAGCGGCGCGTAGTGCCAGTGTGTGTGTGCTCATGAATAATAGTGTACCACTCCGGATACAAACCGCATATCATTCAGTGTGTATTCTGTGCACGCCATATTCAAACCAATAAGCGGCGCGTAGTGCCAGTGTGTGTGTGCTCATGAATAATAGTGTACCACTCCGGATACAAACCGCATATCATTAAGTGTGTATTCTGTGCTCGCCATATTCAAACTAATCAGCGGCGCGTAGTGCCAGTGTGTGTGTGCTCATGAATAATAGTGTACCACTCCGGATACAAACCGCATATCATTCAGTGTGTATTCTGTGCACGCCATATTCAAACCAATAAGCGGCGCGTAGTGCCAGTGTGTGTGTGCTCATGAATAATAGTGTACCACTCCGGATACAAACCGCATATCATTCAGTGTGTATTCTGTGCACGCCATATTCAAACCAATAAGCGGCGCGTAGTGCCAGTGTGTGTGTGTTCATGAATAATAGTGTACCACTCCGGATACAAACCGCATATCATTAAGTGTGTATTATTTGCGCGGCATATTCAAACTAATAAGCGGCGCGTAGTGCCAGTGTGTGTGTGCTCATGAATAATAGTGTACCACTCCGGATACAAACCGCATATCATTAAGTGTGTATTCTGTGTGCGCCATATTCAAACTTATAAGCGGCGCGTAGTGCCAGTGTGTGTGTGTGCTCATAAATAATAGTGTACCACTCCGGATACAAACTGCATATCATTAAGTGTGTATTCTGTGCGCGCCATATTCAAACTTATAAGCGGCGCGTAGTGCCAGTGTGTGTGTGTGCTCATAAATATTAGTGTACCACTCCGGATACAAACCGCATATAATTAAGTGTGTATTCTGTGCGCGCTATATTCAAACTAATAAGCGGCACGTAGTGCCAGTGTGTGTATGTGTGCTCATGAATAATAGTGTACCACTCCGGATACAAACTGCATATCATTAAGTGTGTATTATGTGCGCGCCATATTCAAACTTATAAGCGGCGCGTAGTGCCAGTGTGTGTGTGTGCTCATAAATATTAGTGTACCACTCCGGATACAAACCGCATATCATTCATTGTGTATTCTGTGCGCGCCATATTCAAACTTATAAGCGGCGCGTAGTGCCAGTGTGTGTGTGTGCTCATAAATATTAGTGTACCACTCCGGATACAAACCGCATATAATTAAGTGTGTATTCTGTGCGCGCTATATTCAAACTAATAAGCGGCGCGTAGTGCCAGTGTGTGTATGTGTGCTCATGTATATTAGTGTACCACTCCGGATACAAACTGCATATCATTAAGTGTGTATTATGTGCGCGCCATATTCAAACTTATAAGCGGCGCGTAGCTCTAGTGTGTATGTGTACTCATAAATAATAGTGTACCACTCCGGATACAAACCGCATATCATTCAGTGTGTATTCTGTGTGCGCCATATTCAAACTTATAAGCGGCGCGTAGTGCCAGTGTGTGTGTGTGCTCATAAATATTAGTGTACCACTCCGGATACAAACCGCATATCATTCAGTGTGTATTCTGTGCACGCCATATTCAAACCAATAAGCGGCGCGTAGTGCCAGTGTGTGTGTGTGCTCATAAATAATAGTGTACCACTCCGGATACAAACCGCATATCATTAAGTGAGTATTCTGTGCGCGCCAAATTAAAACCAATAAGCGGCGCGTAGTGCCAGTGTGAGTGTGCTCATGAATAATAGTGTACCACTCCGGATACAAACCGCATATCATTAAGTGTGTATTCTGTGCGCGCCAAATTAAAACCAATAAGCGGCGCGTAGTGCCAGTGTGTGTGTGTGCTCATGAATAATTGTGTACCACTCCGGATACAAACTGCATATCATTAAGTGTGTATTCTGTTCGCGCCATATTGGAAATTACAAGCAGCGCGTAGTGTAAGTGTGCGTGTGTGTGCTCATGAATAATAGTGTACCACTCCGGATACAAACCGCATATCATTTAGTGTGTATTCTGTGCGCGCCATATTGGAATTTACAAGCAGCGCGTAGTGTAAGTGTGCGTGTGTGTGCTCATAAATATAAGTGTACCGCTCCGGATACAAACCGCATATCATTAAGTGTGTATTCTGTGCGCGTCATATTGAAAATTATAAGCGGCGCGTAGTGCCAATATGTATGTGTGCTCATGAATAATTGTGTACCACTCCGGATACAAACCGCATATCATTTAGTGTGTATTCTGTGCGCGCCATATTCAAAATTACAAGCGGCGCGTAGTGCCAGTGTGTATGTGTGCTCATGAATAATTGTGTACCACTCCGGATACAAACTGCATATCATTAAGTGTGTATTCTGTGCGCGCCATATTCAAACTAATAAGCGGCGCATAGTGCTAGTGTGTATGTGTGCTCAAGAATAATAGTGTACCACTCCGGATACAAACCGCATATCATTAAGTGTGTATTCTGTGCGCGCCATATTCAAACTAATAAGCAGCGCGTAGTGTAAGTGTTCGTGTGTGTGCTAATGAATAATGGTGTACCACTCCGGATACAAACTGCATATCATTAAGTGTGTATTCTGTGCACGCCATATTCAAACTAATAAGCGGCGCGTAGCGCTAGTGTGTATGTGTACTCATAAATATTAGTGTACCACTCCGGATACAAACTGCATATCATTAAGTGTGTATTCTGTGCGCGCCATATTCAAACTTATAAGCTGCGCGTAGTGCCAGTGTGTGTGTGCTCATGAATAATAGTGTACCACTTCGGATACAAACTGCATATCATTAAGTGTGTATTCTGTGCGCGCCAAATTAAAACCAATAAGCGGCGTGTAGTGTAAGTGTTCGTGTGTGTGCTAATGAATAATAGTGTACCACTCCGGATACAAACTGCATATCATTAAGTGTGTATTCTGTGCACGCCATATTCAAACTAATAAGCGGCGCATAGTGCTAGTGTGTATGTGTGCTCATGAATAATAGTGTACCACTCCGGATACAAACCGCATATCATTCAGTGTGTATTCTGTGCGCGCCATATTCAAACTAATAAGCAGCGCGTAGTGTAAGTGTTCATGTGTGTGCTAATGAATAATAGTGTACCACTCCGAATACAAACTGCATTTCATTCAGTGTGTATTCTGTGCACGCCATATTCAAACCAATAAGCGGCGCGTAGTGCCAGTGTGTGAATGTGTGCTCATAAATATTTGTGTACCACTCCGGATACAAACTGCATATCATTAAGTGTGTATTCTGTGCACGCCATATTCAAACTAATAAGCGGCGCGTAGTGCCAGTGTGTGTGTGTGCTCATAAATATTAGTGTACCACTCCGGATACAAACCGCATATCATTCATTGTGTATTCTGTGCACGCCATATTCAAACTAATAAGCGGCGCGTAGCGCTAGTGTGTATGTGTACTCATAAATATTAGTGTACCACTCCGGATACAAACTGCATATCATTAAGTGTGTATTCTGTGCACGCCATATTCAAACTTATAAGCTGCGCGTAGTGCCAGTGTGAATGTGTGCTCATGAATAAAAGTGTACCACTCTGGATACAAACCGCATATCATTAAGTGTGTATTCTGTGCGTGTCATATTGAAAATTATAAGCGGCGCGTAGTGTAAGTGTGCGTGCGTGTGCTCATAAATAATTGTGTACCACTCCGGATACAAACCGCATATCATTAAGTGTGTATTCTGTGCGCGCCAAATTAAAACCAATAAGCGGCGCGTAGTGCCAGTGTGTATGTGTGCTCATGAATAATTGTGTACCACTCCGGATACAAACCGCATATCATTCAGTGTGTATTCTGTGCACGCCATATTCAAACTTATAAGCGGCACGTAGTGCCAGTGTGTGTGTGCTCATGAATAATAGTGTACCACTCCGGATACAAACCGCATATCATTCAGTGTGTATTCTGTGCGCGCCAAATTAAAACCAATAAGCGGCGCGTAGTGCCAGTGTGTGTGTGCTCATGAATAATTGTGTACCACTCCGGATACAAACTGCATATCATTAAGTGTGTATTATGTGCACGCCATATTCAAACTAATAAGCGGCGCATAGTGCCAGTGTGTATGTGTGCTCATGAATAATTGTGTACCACTCCGGATACAAACTGCATATCATTAAGTGTGTATTATGTGCGTGCCATATTCAAACTAACAAGCGGCGCGTAGCTCTAGTGTGTATGTGTACTCAAAAATATTAGTGTACCACTCCGGATACAAACCGCATATCATTCATTGTGTATTCTGTGCACGCCATATTCAAACCAATAAGCGGCGCGTAGTGCCAGTGTGTGTGTGCTCATGAATAATAGTGTACCACTCCGGATACAAACCGCATATCATTAAGTGTGTATTCTGTGCGCGCCATATTCAAACTTATAAGCGGCGCGTAGCTCTAGTGTGTATGTGTGCTCATAAATATTAGTGTACCACGCCGGATACAAACCGCATATCATTAAGTGTGTATTCTGTGCGCGCCATATTCAAACTAATAAGCGGCGCGTAGTGCCAGTGTGTATGTATGCTCTTGAATAATTGTGTACCACTCCGGATACAAACCGCATATCATTAAGTGTGTATTCTGTGCACGCCAAATTCAAACCAGTAAGCGGCGCGTAGTGCCAGTGTGTGTGTGTGCTCATAAATAATAGTGTACCACTCCGGATACAAACCGCATATCATTCAGTGTGTATTCTGTGCACGCCATATTCAAACCAATAAGCGGCGCGTAGTGCCAGTGTGTGTGTGTGCTCATAAATAAAAGTGTACCACTCCGGATACAAACCGCATATCATTAAGTGTGTATTCTGTGCACGCCATATTCAAACTAATCAGCGGCGCGTAGTGCCAGTGTGTGTGTGCTCATGAATAATAGTGTACCACTCCGGATACAAACCGCATATCATTAAGTGTGTATTCTGTGCGCGCCATATTCAAACTAATCAGCGGCGCGTAGTGCCAGTGTGTGTGTGTGCTCATAAATAATAGTGTACCACTCCGGATACAAACCGCATATCATTCAGTGTGTTTTCTGTGCACGCCATATTCAAACCAATAAGCGGCGCGTAGTGCCAGTGTGTGTGTGCTCATGAATAATAGTGTACCACTCCGGATACAAACCGCATATCATTCAGTGTGTATTCTGTGCACGCCATATTCAAACTAATAAGCGGCGCATAGTGCTAGTGTGTATGTGTGCTCATCAATATTAGTGTACCACTCCGGATACAAACTGCATATCATTAAGTGTGTATTCTGTGCACGCCATATTCAAACCAATAAGCGGCGCGTAGTGCCAGTGTGTGAATGTGTGCTCATAAATATTTGTGTACCACTCCGGATACAAACTGCATATCATTCAGTGTGTATTCTGTGCGCGCCATATTCAAACCAATAAGCGGCGCGTAGTGCCAGTGTGTGTATGTGTGCTCATGAATAATAGTGTACCACTCCGGATACAAACTGCATATCATTTAGTGTGTATTATGTGCGTGCCATATTCAAACTAATAAGCGGCGCGTAGTGCCAGTGTGTGTATGTGTGCTCATGTATATTAGTGTACCACTCCGGATACAAACTGCATATAATTAAGTGTGTATTCTGTGTGCGCCATATTCAAACTTATAAGCGGCGCGTAGTGCCAGTGTGTGTGTGTGCTCATGAATAATAGTGTACCACTCCGGATACAAACTGCATATAATTAAGTGTGTATTCTGTGCGCGCTAAATTCAAACTAATAAGCGGCGCGTAGTGCCAGTGTGTGTATGTGTGCTCATGTATATCAGTGTACCACTCCGGATACAAACTGCATATCATTAAGAGTGTATTCTGTGCGCGTCATATTGAAAATTATAAGCAGCGCGTAGTGTAAGTGTGCGTGTGTGTACTCATAAATATTAGTGTACCACTCCGGATACAAACCGCATATCATTAAGTGTGTATTCTGTGCGCGCCATATTCAAACCAATAAGCGGCGCGTAGTGCCAGTGTGTGTATGTGTGCTCATGTATATTAGTGTACCACTCCGGATACAAACTGCATATCATTAAGTGTGTATTCTGTGCACGCCATATTCAAACTAATAAGCGGCGCGTAGTGCCAGTGTGAGTGTGCTCATGAATATTAGTGTACCACTCCGGATACAAACCGCATATCATTAAGTGTGTATTCTGTGCACGCCATATTCAAACTTATAAGCGGCGCGTAGTGCCAGTGTGTGTGTGCTCATGTATAATAGTGTACCACTCCGGATACAAACCGCATATCATTAAGTGTGTATTCTGTGCGCGCCATATTCAAACTAATAAGCGGCGCGTCGTGTCAGTGTGTGTGTGTGCTCATAAATATTTGTGTACCACTCCGGATACAAACTGCATATAAATAAGTGTGTATTCTGTGTGCGCCATATTCAAACTTATAAGCGGCGCGTAGTGCCAGTGTGTGTGTGTGCTCATAAATTTTTGTGTACCACTCCGGATACAAACCGCATATCATTCATTGTGTATTCTGTGCACGCCATATTCAAACTTATAAGCGGCGCGTAGTGCCAGTGTGTGTGTGCTCATGTATAATAGTGTACCACTCCGGATACAAACCGCATATCATTAAGTGTGTATTCTGTGCGCGCCATATTCAAACTAATAAGCGGCGCGTAGCTCTAGTGTGTATGTGTACTCATAAATATTAGTGTACCACTCCGGATACAAACCGCATATCATTAAGTGTGTATTCTGTGCGCGCCATATTTAAACTTATAAGCGGCGCGTAGCTCTAGTGTGTATGTGTACTCATAAATATTAGTGTACCACTCCGGATACAAACCGCATATCATTAAGTGTGTATTCTGTGCGCGCCATATTCAAACCAATAAGCGGCGCGTAGTACCAGTGTGTGTGTGTGCTCATGGATAATAGTGTACCACTCCGGATACAAACTGCATATCATTAAGTGTGTATTCTGTGCACGCCATATTCAAACTTATAAGCGGCGCGTAGTGCCAGTGTGTGTGTGTGCTCATGAATATTAGTGTACCACTCCGGATACAAACCGCATATCATTAAGTGTGTATTCTGTGCACGCCATATTCAAACTTATAAGCGGCGCGTAGTGCCAGTGTGTGTGTGCTCATGTATAATAGTGTACCACTCCGGATACAAACTGCATATCATTAAGTGTGTATTCTGTGCGCGCCATATTCAAACTAATAAACGGCGCGTAGCTCTAGTGTGTATGTGTACTCATAAATATTAGTGTACCACTCCGGATACAAACCGCATATCATTAAGTGTGTATTCTGTGCGCGCCATATTCAAACAAATAAGCGGCGCATAGTGCCAGTGTGTGTGTGTGTCCTCATAAATATTAGTGTACCACTCCGGATACAAACCGCATATCATTCAGTGTGTATTCTGTGCGCGCCATATTCAAACTTATAAGCGGCGCGTAGTGCCAGTGTGTGTATGTGTGCTCATGTATATTAGTGTACCACTCCGGATACAAACTGCATATCATTCAGTGTGTATTCTGTGCGCGCCATATTGAAAATTATAAGCAGCGCGTAGTGCCAGTGTGTGTGTGTGCTCATAAATAATAGTGTACCACTCCGGATACAAACTGCATATCATTAAGTGTGTATTCTGTGCGCGCCATATTCAAACTTATAAGCGACGCGTAGCGCTAGTGTGTATGTGTACTCAAAAATATTAGTGTACCACTCCGGATACAAACTGCATATCATTGAGTGTGTATTCTGTGCACGCCATATTCAAACCAATAAGCGGCGCGTAGTGCCAGTGTGTGTGTGCTCATGAATAATAGTGTATCACTCCGGATACAAACCGCATATCATTAAGTGTGTATTCTGTGCTCGCCAAATTCAAACTAATAAGCGGCGCGTAGCTCTAGTGTGTATGTGTACTCATAAATATTAGTGTACCACTCCGGATACAAACCGCATATCATTAAGTGTGTATTCTGTGCGCGCCAAATTAAAACCAATAAGCGGCGCGTAGTGCCAGCGTGTGTGTGCTCATGAATAATAGTGTACCACTCCGGATACAAACTGCATATCATTAAGTGTGTATTCTGTGCGCGCCAAATTCAAACCAATAAGCGGCGCGTAGCTCTAGTGTGTATGTGTACTCATAAATATTAGTGTACCACTCCGGATACAAACCGCATATCATTAAGTGTGTATTCTGTGCACGCCATATTCAAACCAATAAGCGGCGCGTAGTGCCAGTGTGTGTGTGTGCTCATGAATAATAGTGTACTACTCCGGATACAAACCGCATATCATTAAGTGTGTATTCTGTGCTCGCCAAATTCAAACTAATAAGCGGCGCGTAGTGCCAGTGTGTGTATGTGTGCTCATGTATATTAGTGTACCACTCCGGATACAAACTGCATATCATTAAGTGTGTATTCTGTGCGCGTCATATTGAAAATTATAAGCAGCGCGTAGTGTAAGTGTGTGTGTGTGTGCTCATAAATAAAAGTGTACCACTCCGGATACAAACCGCATATCATTAAGTGTGTATTCTGTGCACGCCATATTCAAACTAATAAGCGGCGCAAAGTGCTAGTGTGTATGTGTGCTCAATAATATTGGTGTTCCACTCCGGATACAAACTGCATATCATTAAGTGTGTATTCTGTGCGCGCCATATTCAAACTTATAAGCGGCACGTAGTGCCAGCGTGTGTGTGCTCATGAATAATAGTGTACCACTCCGGATACAAACCGCATATCATTCAGTGTGTATTCTGTGCGCGCCATATTCAAACTAATAAGCGGCGCGTAGCTCTAGTGTGTATGTGTACTCATAAATATTAGTGTACCACTCCGGATACAAACCGCATATCATTCAGTGTGTATTATGTGCGCGCCATATTCAAACTAATAAGCGGCGCGTAGCTCTAGTGTGTATGTGTACTCATAAATATTAGTGTACCACTCCGGATACAAACTGCATATCATTAAGTGTGTATTCTGTGCGCGCCATATTCAAACTAATAAGCGGCGCGTAGCTCTAGTGTGTGTGTGTGCTCATAAATATTTGTGTACCACTCCGGATACAAACCGCATATCATTCAGTGTGTATTCTGTGCGCGCCATATTCAAACTAATAAGCGGCGCGTAGCTCTAGTGTGTATGTGTACTCATAAATATTAGTGTACCACTCCGGATACAAACCGCATATCATTAAGTGTGTATTCTGTGCACGCCATATTCAAACTAATAAGCGGCACGTAGTGCCAGCGTGTGTGTGCTCATGAATAATAGTGTACCACTCCGGATACAAACCGCATATCATTCAGTGTGTATTCTGTGCGCGCCATATTCAAACTAATAAGCGGCGCGTAGCTCTAGTGTGTATGTGTACTCATAAATATTAGTGTACCACTCCGGATACAAACTGCATATCATTAAGTGTGTATTCTGTGCGCGCCATATTCAAACTTATAAGCGGCACGTAGTGCCAGCGTGTGTGTGCTCATGAATAATAGTGTACCACTCCGGATACAAACCGCATATCATTCAGTGTGTATTCTGTGCGCGCCATATTCAAACTAATAAGCGGCGCGTAGCTCTAGTGTGTATGTGTACTCATAAATATTAGTGTACCACTCCGGATACAAACTGCATATCATTAAGTGTGTATTCTGTGCGCGCCATATTCAAACTAATAAGCGGCGCGTAGTGCCAGTGTGTGTGTGTGCTCATGAATAATAGTGTACAACTCCGGATACAAACCGCATATCATTAAGTGTGTATTCTGTGCTCGCCAAATTCAAACTAATAAGCGGCGCGTAGCTCTAGTGTGTGTGTGTGCTCATAAATATTTGTGTACCACTCCGGATACAAACCGCATATCATTCAGTGTGTATTCTGTGCGCGCCATATTCAAACTAATAAGCGGCGCGTAGCTCTAGTGTGTATGTGTACTCATAAATATTAGTGTACCACTCCGGATACAAACCGCATATCATTAAGTGTGTATTCTGTGCACGCCATATTCAAACTAATAAGCGGCACGTAGTGCCAGCGTGTGTGTGCTCATGAGTAATAGTGTACCACTCCGGATACAAACTGCATATCATTAAGTGTGTATTCTGTGCGCGCCATATTCAAACCAATAAGCGGCGCGTAGTGCCAGCGTGTGTGTGCTCATGAATAATAGTGTACCACTCCGGATACAAACCGCATATCATTCAGTGTGTATTCTGTGCGCGCCATATTCAAACTAATAAGCGGCGCGTAGCTCTAGTGTGTATGTGTACTCATAAATATTAGTGTACCACTCCGGATACAAACCGCATATCATTCAGTGTGTATTCTGTGCGCGCCATATTCAAACTAATAAGCGGCGCGTAGCTCTAGTGTGTATGTGTACTCATAAATATTAGTGTACCACTCCGGATACAAACCGCATATCATTAAGTGTGTATTCTGTGCACGCCATATTCAAACTAATAAGCGGCACGTAGTGCCAGCGTGTGTGTGCTCATGAATAATAGTGTACCACTCCGGATACAAACAGCATATCATTAAGTGTGTATTCTGTGCGCGCCATATTCAAACCAATAAGCGGCGCGTAGTGCCAGCGTGTGTGTGCTCATGAATAATAGTGTACCACTCCGGATACAAACTGCATATCATTAAGTGTGTATTCTGTGCGCGCCATATTCAAACTAATAAGCGGCGCGTAGTGCCAGTGTGTGTGTGTGCTCATGAATAATAGTGTACAACTCCGGATACAAACCGCATATCATTAAGTGTGTATTCTGTGCTCGCCAAATTCAAACTAATAAGCGGCGCGTAGCTCTAGTGTGTGTGTGTGCTCATAAATATTTGTGTACCACTCCGGATACAAACCGCATATCATTCAGTGTGTATTCTGTGCGCGCCATATTCAAACTAATAAGCGGCGCGTAGCTCTAGTGTGTATGTGTACTCATAAATATTAGTGTACCACTCCGGATACAAACCGCATATCATTAAGTGTGTATTCTGTGCACGCCATATTCAAACTAATAAGCGGCACGTAGTGCCAGCGTGTGTGTGCTCATGAATAATAGTGTACCACTCCGGATACAAACTGCATATCTTTAAGTGTGTATTCTGTGCGCGCCATATTCAAACCAATAAGCGGCGCGTAGTGCCAGCGTGTGTGTGCTCATGAATAATAGTGTACCACTCCGGATACAAACCGCATATCATTCAGTGTGTATTCTGTGCGCGCCATATTCAAACTAATAAGCGGCGCGTAGCTCTAGTGTGTATGTGTACTCATAAATATTAGTGTACCACTCCGGATACAAACCGCATATCATTAAGTGTGTATTCTGTGCACGCCATATTCAAACTAATAAGCGGCACGTAGTGCCAGCGTGTGTGTGCTCATGAATAATAGTGTACCACTCCGGATACAAACTGCATATCATTAAGTGTGTATTCTGTGCGCGCCATATTCAAACCAATAAGCGGCGCGTAGTGCCAGCGTGTGTGTGCTCATGAATAATAGTGTACCACTCCGGATACAAACCGCATATCATTCAGTGTGTATTCTGTGCGCGCCATATTCAAACTAATAAGCGGCGCGTAGCTCTAGTGTGTATGTGTGCTCATGTTTATTAGTGTACCACTCCGGATACAAACCGCATATCATTAAGTGTGTATTCTGTGCGCGCCATATTCAAACTAATAAGCAGCGCGTAGCTCTAGTGTGTGTGTGTGCTCATAAATATTTGTGTACCACTCCGGATACAAACCGCATATCATTCAGTGTGTATTCTGTGCGCGCCATATTCAAACTAATAAGCGGCGCGTAGCTCTAGTGTGTATGTGTACTCATAAATATTAGTGTACCACTCCGGATACAAACCGCATATCATTAAGTGTGTATTCTGTGCACGCCATATTCAAACTAATAAGCGGCACGTAGTGCCAGCGTGTGTGTGCTCATGAATAATAGTGTACCACTCCGGATACAAACTGCATATCATTAAGTGTGTATTCTGTGCACGCCATATTCAAACCAATAAGCGGCGCGTAGTGCCAGCGTGTGTGTGCTCATGAATAATAGTGTACCACTCCGGATACAAACCGCATATCATTCAGTGTGTATTCTGTGCGCGCCATATTCAAACTAATAAGCGGCGCGTAGCTCTAGTGTGTATGTGTACTCATAAATATTAGTGTACCACTCCGGATACAAACCGCATATCATTCAGTGTGTATTCTGTGCGCGCCATATTCAAACTAATAAGCGGCGCGTAGCTCTAGTGTGTATGTGTACTCATAAATATTAGTGTACCACTCCGGATACAAACCGCATATCATTAAGTGTGTATTCTGTGCACGCCATATTCAAACTAATAAGCGGCACGTAGTGCCAGCGTGTGTGTGCTCATGAATAATAGTGTACCACTCCGGATACAAACTGCATATCATTAAGTGTGTATTCTGTGCGCGCCATATTCAAACCAATAAGCGGCGCGTAGTGCCAGCGTGTGTGTGCTCATGAATAATAGTGTACCACTCCGGATACAAACTGCATATCATTAAGTGTGTATTCTGTGCGCGCCATATTCAAACTAATAAGCGGCGCGTAGTGCCAGTGTGTGTGTGTGCTCATGAATAATAGTGTACAACTCCGGATACACACCGCATATCATTAAGTGTGTATTCTGTGCTCGCCAAATTCAAACTAATAAGCGGCGCGTAGTGCCAGTGTGTGTGTGTGCTCATGAATAATATTGTACCACTCCGGATACAAACCGCATATAATTAAGTGTGTATTCTGTGCGCGCCATATTCAAACTAATAAGCGGCGCGTAGCTCTAGTGTGTATGTGTACTCATAAATATTAGTGTACCACTCCGGATACAAACCGCATATCATTAAGTGTGTATTCTGTGCACGCCATATTCAAACTAATAAGCGGCACGTAGTGCCAGCGTGTGTGTGCTCATGAATAATAGTGTACCACTCCGGATACAAACTGCATATCATTAAGTGTGTATTCTGTGCGCGCCATATTCAAACCAATAAGCGGCGCGTAGTGCCAGCGTGTGTGTGCTCATGAATAATAGTGTACCACTCCGGATACAAACCGCATATCATTCAGTGTGTATTCTGTGCGCGCCATATTCAAACTAATAAGCGGCGCGTAGCTCTAGTGTGTATGTGTACTCATAAATATTAGTGTACCACTCCGGATACAAACCGCATATCATTAAGTGTGTATTCTGTGCACGCCATATTCAAACTAATAAGCGGCACGTAGTGCCAGCGTGTGTGTGCTCATGAATAATAGTGTACCACTCCGGATACAAACTGCATATCATTAAGTGTGTATTCTGTGCGCGCCATATTCAAACCAATAAGCGGCGCGTAGTGCCAGCGTGTGTGTGCTCATGAATAATAGTGTACCACTCCGGATACAAACCGCATATCATTCAGTGTGTATTCTGTGCGCGCCATATTCAAACTAATAAGCGGCGCGTAGCTCTAGTGTGTATGTGTGCTCATGTTTATTAGTGTACCACTCCGGATACAAACCGCATATCATTAAGTGTGTATTCTGTGCGCGCCATATTCAAACTAATAAGCAGCGCGTAGCTCTAGTGTGTGTGTGTGCTCATAAATATTTGTGTACCACTCCGGATACAAACCGCATATCATTCAGTGTGTATTCTGTGCGCGCCATATTCAAACTAATAAGCGGCGCGTAGCTCTAGTGTGTATGTGTACTCATAAATATTAGTGTACCACTCCGGATACAAACCGCATATCATTAAGTGTGTATTCTGTGCACGCCATATTCAAACTAATAAGCGGCACGTAGTGCCAGCGTGTGTGTGCTCATGAATAATAGTGTACCACTCCGGATACAAACTGCATATCATTAAGTGTGTATTCTGTGCGCGCCATATTCAAACCAATAAGCGGCGCGTAGTGCCAGCGTGTGTGTGCTCATGAATAATAGTGTACCACTCCGGATACAAACTGCATATCATTAAGTGTGTATTCTGTGCGCGCCATATTCAAACTAATAAGCGGCGCGTAGTGCCAGTGTGTGTGTGTGCTCATGAATAATAGTGTACCACTCCGGATACAAACCGCATATCATTAAGTGTGTATTCTGTGCTCGCCAAATTCAAACTAATAAGCGGCGCGTAGCTCTAGTGTGTGTGTGTGCTCATAAATATTTGTGTACCACTCCGGATACAAACCGCATATCATTCAGTGTGTATTCTGTGCGCGCCATATTCAAACTAATAAGCGGCGCGTAGCTCTAGTGTGTATGTGTACTCATAAATATTAGTGTACCACTCCGGATACAAACCGCATATCATTAAGTGTGTATTCTGTGCACGCCATATTCAAACTAATAAGCGGCACGTAGTGCCAGCGTGTGTGTGCTCATGAATAATAGTGTACCACTCCGGATACAAACCGCATATCATTAAGTGTGTATTCTGTGCGCGCCATATTCAAACCAATAAGCGGCGCGTAGTGCCAGCGTGTGTGTGCTCATGAATAATAGTGTACCACTCCGGATACAAACCGCATATCATTCAGTGTGTATTCTGTGCGCGCCATATTCAAACTAATAAGCGGCGCGTAGCTCTAGTGTGTATGTGTACTCATAAATATTAGTGTACCACTCCGGATACAAACCGCATATCATTCAGTGTGTATTCTGTGCGCGCCATATTCAAACTAATAAGCGGCGCGTAGCTCTAGTGTGTATGTGTACTCATAAATATTAGTGTACCACTCCGGATACAAACCGCATATCATTAAGTGTGTATTCTGTGCACGCCATATTCAAACTAATAAGCGGCACGTAGTGCCAGCGTGTGTGTGCTCATGAATAATAGTGTACCACTCCGGATACAAACTGCATATCATTAAGTGTGTATTCTGTGCGCGCCATATTCAAACCAATAAGCGGCGCGTAGTGCCAGCGTGTGTGTGCTCATGAATAATAGTGTACCACTCCGGATACAAACCGCATATCATTCAGTGTGTATTCTGTGCGCGCCATATTCAAACTAATAAGCGGCGCGTAGCTCTAGTGTGTATGTGTACTCATAAATATTAGTGTACCACTCCGGATACAAACCGCATATCATTCAGTGTGTATTCTGTGCGCGCCATATTCAAACTAATAAGCGGCGCGTAGTGCCAGCGTGTGTGTGCTCATGAATAATAGTGTACCACTCCGGATACAAACTGCATATCATTAAGTGTGTATTCTGTGCGCGCCATATTCAAACTAATAAGCGGCGCATAGTGCCAGTGTGTGTATGTGTGCTCATGAATAATAGTGTACCACTCCGGATACAAACTGCATATCATTAAGTGTGTATTCTGTGCGCGCCATATTCAAACTAATAAGCGGCGCGTAGTGCCAGTGTGTGTGTGTGCTCATGAATAATAGTGTACAACTCCGGATACAAACCGCATATCATTAAGAGTGTATTCTGTGCTCGCCAAATTCAAACTAATAAGCGGCGCGTAGCTCTAGTGTGTGTGTGTGCTCATAAATATTTGTGTACCACTCCGGATACAAACCGCATATCATTCAGTGTGTATTCTGTGCGCGCCATATTCAAACTAATAAGCGGCGCGTAGCTCTAGTGTGTATGTTTACTCATAAATATTAGTGTACCACTCCGGATACAAACCGCATATCATTAAGTGTGTATTCTGTGCACGCCATATTCAAACTAATAAGCGGCACGTAGTGCCAGCGTGTGTGTGCTCATGAATAATAGTGTACCACTCCGGATACAAACTGCATATCATTAAGTGTGTATTCTGTGCGCGCCATATTCAAACCAATAAGCGGCGCGTAGTGCCAGCGTGTGTGTGCTCATGAATAATAGTGTACCACTCCGGATACAAACCGCATATCATTCAGTGTGTATTCTGTGCGCGCCATATTCAAACTAATAAGCGGCGCGTAGCTCTAGTGTGTATGTGTACTCATAAATATTAGTGTACCACTCCGGATACAAACCGCATATCATTAAGTGTGTATTCTGTGCACGCCATATTCAAACTAATAAGCGGCACGTAGTGCCAGCGTGTGTGTGCTCATGAATAATAGTGTACCACTCCGGATACAAACTGCATATCATTAAGTGTGTATTCTGTGCGCGCCATATTCAAACCAATAAGCGGCGCGTAGTGCCAGCGTGTGTGTGCTCATGAATAATAGTGTACCACTCCGGATACAAACCGCATATCATTCAGTGTGTATTCTGTGCGCGCCATATTCAAACTAATAAGCGGCGCGTAGCTCTAGTGTGTATGTGTGCTCATGTTTATTAGTGTACCACTCCGGATACAAACCGCATATCATTAAGTGTGTATTCTGTGCGCGCCATATTCAAACTAATAAGCAGCGCGTAGCTCTAGTGTGTGTGTGTGCTCATAAATATTTGTGTACCACTCCGGATACAAACCGCATATCATTCAGTGTGTATTCTGTGCGCGCCATATTCAAACTAATAAGCGGCGCGTAGCTCTAGTGTGTATGTGTACTCATAAATATTAGTGTACCACTCCGGATACAAACCGCATATCATTAAGTGTGTATTCTGTGCACGCCATATTCAAACTAATAAGCGGCACGTAGTGCCAGCGTGTGTGTGCTCATGAATAATAGTGTACCACTCCGGATACAAACTGCATATCATTAAGTGTGTATTCTGTGCTCGCCAAATTCAAACTAATAAGCGGCGCGTAGCTCTAGTGTGTGTGTGTGCTCATAAATATTTGTGTACCACTCCGGATACAAACCGCATATCATTCAGTGTGTATTCTGTGCGCGCCATATTCAAACTAATAAGCGGCGCGTAGCTCTAGTGTGTATGTGTACTCATAAATATTAGTGTACCACTCCGGATACAAACCGCATATCATTAAGTGTGTATTCTGTGCACGCCATATTCAAACTAATAAGCGGCACGTAGTGCCAGCGTGTGTGTGCTCATGAATAATAGTGTACCACTCCGGATACAAACTGCATATCATTAAGTGTGTATTCTGTGCGCGCCATATTCAAACTAATAAGCGGCGCGTAGTGCCAGTGTGTGTGTGTGCTCATGAATAATAGTGTACCACTCCGGATACAAACCGCATATCATTAAGTGTGTATTCTGTGCTCGCCAAATTCAAACTAATAAGCGGCGCGTAGCTCTAGTGTGTGTGTGTGCTCATAAATATTTGTGTACCACTCCGGATACAAACCGCATATCATTCAGTGTGTATTCTGTGCGCGCCATATTCAAACTAATAAGCGGCGCGTAGCTCTAGTGTGTATGTGTACTCATAAATATTAGTGTACCACTCCGGATACAAACCGCATATCATTAAGTGTGTATTCTGTGCACGCCATATTCAAACTAATAAGCGGCACGTAGTGCCAGCGTGTGTGTGCTCATGAATAATAGTGTACCACTCCGGATACAAACTGCATATCATTAAGTGTGTATTCTGTGCGCGCCATATTCAAACCAATAAGCGGCGCGTAGTGCCAGCGTGTGTGTGCTCATGAATAATAGTGTACCACTCCGGATACAAACCGCATATCATTAAGTGTGTATTCTGTGCGCGCCATATTCAAACTAATAAGCGGCGCGTAGCTCTAGTGTGTATGTGTGCTCATGTTTATTAGTGTACCACTCCGGATACAAACCGCATATCATTAAGTGTGTATTCTGTGCGCGCCATATTCAAACTAATAAGCAGCGCGTAGCTCTAGTGTGTGTGTGTGCTCATAAATATTTGTGTACCACTCCGGATACAAACCGCATATCATTCAGTGTGTATTCTGTGCGCGCCATATTCAAACTAATAAGCGGCGCGTAGCTCTAGTGTGTATGTGTACTCATAAATATTAGTTTACCACTCCGGATACAAACCGCATATCATTAAGTGTGTATTCTGTGCACGCCATATTCAAACTAATAAGCGGCACGTAGTGCCAGCGTGTGTGTGCTCATGAATAATAGTGTACCACTCCGGATACAAACTGCATATCATTAAGTGTGTATTCTGTGCGCGCCATATTCAAACCAATAAGCGGCGCGTAGTGCCAGCGTGTGTGTGCTCATGAATAATAGTGTACCACTCCGGATACAAACTGCATATCATTAAGTGTGTATTCTGTGCGCGCCATATTCAAACTAATAAGCGGCGCGTAGTGCCAGTGTGTGTGTGTGCTCATGAATAATAGTGTACAACTCCGGATACAAACCGCATATCATTAAGTGTGTATTCTGTGCTCGCCAAATTCAAACTAATAAGCGGCGCGTAGCTCTAGTGTGTGTGTGTGCTCATAAATATTTGTGTACCACTCCGGATACAAACCGCATATCATTCAGTGTGTATTCTGTGCGCGCCATATTCAAACTAATAAGCGGCGCGTAGCTCTAGTGTGTATGTGTACTCATAAATATTAGTGTACCACTCCGGATACAAACCGCATATCATTAAGTGTGTATTCTGTGCACGCCATATTCAAACTAATAAGCGGCACGTAGTGCCAGCGTGTGTGTGCTCATGAATAATAGTGTACCACTCCGGATACAAACTGCATATCATTAAGTGTGTATTCTGTGCGCGCCATATTCAAACCAATAAGCGGCGCGTAGTGCCAGCGTGTGTGTGCTCATGAATAATAGTGTACCACTCCGGATACAAACCGCATATCATTCAGTGTGTATTCTGTGCGCGCCATATTCAAACTAATAAGCGGCGCGTAGCTCTAGTGTGTATGTGTACTCATAAATATTAGTGTACCACTCCGGATACAAACCGCATATCATTAAGTGTGTATTCTGTGCACGCCATATTCAAACTAATAAGCGGCACGTAGTGCCAGCGTGTGTGTGCTCATGAATAATAGTGTATCACTCCGGATACAAACTGCATATCATTAAGTGTGTATTCTGTGCGCGCCATATTCAAACCAATAAGCGGCGCGTAGTGCCAGCGTGTGTGTGCTCATGAATAATAGTGTACCACTCCGGATACAAACTGCATATCATTAAGTGTGTATTCTGTGCGCGCCATATTCAAACTAATAAGCGGCGCGTAGTGCCAGTGTGTGTGTGTGCTCATGAATAATAGTGTACAACTCCGGATACAAACCGCATATCATTAAGTGTGTATTCTGTGCTCGCCAAATTCAAACTAATAAGCGGCGCGTAGCTCTAGTGTGTGTGTGTGCTCATAAATATTTGTGTACCACTCCGGATACAAACCGCATATCATTCAGTGTGTATTCTGTGCACGCCATATTCAAACTAATAAGCGGCGCGTAGCTCTAGTGTGTATGTGTACTCATAAATATTAGTGTACCACTCCGGATACAAACCGCATATCATTAAGTGTGTATTCTGTGCACGCCATATTCAAACTAATAAGCGGCACGTAGTGCCAGCGTGTGTGTGCTCATGAATAATAGTGTACCACTCCGGATACAAACTGCATATCATTAAGTGTGTATTCTGTGCGCGCCATATTCAAACCAATAAGCGGCGCGTAGTGCCAGCGTGTGTGTGCTCATGAATAATAGTGTACCACTCCGGATACAAACCGCATATCATTCAGTGTGTATTCTGTGCGCGCCATATTCAAACTAATAAGCGGCGCGTAGCTCTAGTGTGTATGTGTACTCATAAATATTTGTGTACCACTCCGGATACAAACCGCATATCATTAAGTGTGTATTCTGTGCACGCCATATTCAAACTAATAAGCGGCGCGTAGCTCTAGTGTGTATGTGTACTCATAAATATTAGTGTACCACTCCGGATACAAACCGCATATCATTAAGTGTGTATTCTGTGCACGCCATATTCAAACTAATAAGCGGCACGTAGTGCCAGCGTGTGTGTGCTCATGAATAATAGTGTACCACTCCGGATACAAACTGCATATCATTAAGTGTGTATTCTGTGCGCGCCATATTCAAACCAATAAGCGGCGCGTAGTGCCAGCGTGTGTGTGCTCATGAATAATAGTGTACCACTCCGGATACAAACTGCATATCATTAAGTGTGTATTCTGTGCGCGCCATATTCAAACCAATAAGCGGCGCGTAGTGCCAGCGTGTGTGTGCTCATGAATAATAGTGTACCACTCCGGATACAAACCGCATATCATTCAGTGTGTATTCTGTGCGCGCCATATTCAAACTAATAAGCGGCGCGTAGCTCTAGTGTGTATGTGTACTCATAAATATTAGTGTACCACTCCGGATACAAACCGCATATCATTAAGTGTGTATTCTGTGCACGCCATATTCAAACTAATAAGCGGCACGTAGTGCCAGCGTGTGTGTGCTCATGAATAATAGTGTACCACTCCGGATACAAACTGCATATCATTAAGTGTGTATTCTGTGCGCGCCATATTCAAACCAATAAGCGGCGCGTAGTGCCAGCGTGTGTGTGCTCATGAATAATAGTGTACCACTCCGGATACAAACTGCATATCATTAAGTGTGTATTCTGTGCGCGCCATATTCAAACTAATAAGCGGCGCGTAGTGCCAGTGTGTGTGTGTGCTCATGAATAATAGTGTACAACTCCGGATACAAACCGCATATCATTAAGTGTGTATTCTGTGCTCGCCAAATTCAAACTAATAAGCGGCGCGTAGCTCTAGTGTGTGTGTGTGTGCTCATAAATATTTGTGTACCACTCCGGATACAAACCGCATATCATTCAGTGTGTATTCTGTGCGCGCCATATTCAAACTAATAAGCGGCGCGTAGCTCTAGTGTGTATGTGTACTCATAAATATTAGTGTACCACTCCGGATACAAACCGCATATCATTAAGTGTGTATTCTGTGCACGCCATATTCAAACTAATAAGCGGCACGTAGTGCCAGCGTGTGTGTGCTCATGAATAATAGTGTACCACTCCGGATACAAACTGCATATCATTAAGTGTGTATTCTGTGCGCGCCATATTCAAACCAATAAGCGGCGCGTAGTGCCAGCGTGTGTGTGCTCATGAATAATAGTGTACCACTCCGGATACAAACCGCATATCATTCAGTGTGTATTCTGTGCGCGCCATATTCAAACTAATAAGCGGCGCGTAGCTCTAGTGTGTATGTGTACTCATAAATATTAGTGTACCACTCCGGATACAAACCGCATATCATTCAGTGTGTATTCTGTGCACGCCATATTCAAACTAATAAGCGGCACGTAGTGCCAGCGTGTGTGTGCTCATGAATAATAGTGTACCACTCCGGATACAAACTGCATATCATTAAGTGTGTATTCTGTGCGCGCCATATTCAAACCAATAAGCGGCGCGTAGTGCCAGCGTGTGTGTGGTCATGAATAATAGTGTACCACTCCGGATACAAACCGCATATCATTCAGTGTGTATTCTGTGCGCGCCATATTCAAACTAATAAGCGGCGCGTAGCTCTAGTGTGTATGTGTACTCATAAATATTAGTGTACCACTCCGGATACAAACCGCATATCATTCAGTGTGTATTCTGTGCGCGCCATATTCAAACTAATAAGCGGCGCGTAGCTCTAGTGTGTATGTGTACTCATAAATATTAGTGTACCACTCCGGATACAAACCGCATATCATTAAGTGTGTATTCTGTGCACGCCATATTCAAACTAATAAGCGGCACGTAGTGCCAGCGTGTGTGTGCTCATGAATAATAGTGTACCACTCCGGATACAAACTGCATATCATTAAGTGTGTATTCTGTGCGCGCCATATTAAAACCAATAAGCGGCGCGTAGCTCTAGTGTGTATGTGTACTCATCAATATTAGTGTACCACTCCGGATACAAACCGCATATCATTAAGTGTGTATTCTGTGCACGCCATATTCAAACTAATAAGCGGCACGTAGTGCCAGCGTGTGTGTGCTCATAAATAATAGTGTACCACTCCGGATACAAACTGCATATCATTAAGTGTGTATTCTGTGCACGCCATATTCAAACTAATAAGCGGCGCGTAGTGCCAGTGTGTGTGTGCTCATGTATAATAGTGTACCACTCCGGATACAAACCGCATATCATTAAGTGTGTATTCTGTGCGCGCCATATTCAAACTAATAAGCGGCGCATAGTGCTAGTGTGTATGTGTGCTCATGAATAATTGTGTACCACTCCGGATACAAACCGCATATCATTCAGTGTGTATTCTGTGCACGTCATATTCAAACTTATAAGCGGCGCGTAGTGCCAGTGTGTGTATGTGTGCTCATGTATATTAGTGTACCACTCCGGATACAAACTGCATATCATTCAGTGTGTATTCTGTGCACGCCATATTCAAACCAATAAGCGGCGCGTAGTGCCAGTGTGTGTATGTGTGCTCATGTATATTAGTGTACCACTCCGGATACAAACCGCATATCATTCAGTGTGTATTCTGTGCACGCCATATTCAAACCAATAAGCGGCGCGTAGTGCCAGTGTGTGTGTGCTCATGAATAATAGTGTATCACTCCGGATACAAACCGCATATCATTCAGTCTGTATTCTGTGCACGCCATATTCAAACTTATAAGCGGCGCGTAGTGCCAGTGTGTGTGTGCTCATGTATAATAGTGTACCACTCCGGATACAAACCGCATATCATTAAGTGTGTATTCTGTGCGCGCCATATTCAAACTAATAAGCGGCGCATAGTGCTAGTGTGTATGTGTGCTCATGAATAATTGTGTACCACTCCGGATACAAACTGCATATCATTCAGTGTGTATTCTGTGCACGCCAAATTCAAACTTATAAGCGGCGCGTAGTGCCAGTGTGTGTATGTGTGCTCATGTATATTAGTGTACCACTCCGGATACAAACTGCATATCATTCAGTGTGTATTCTGTGCACGCCATATTCAAACCAATAAGCGGCGCGTAGTGCCAGTGTGTGTGTGCTCATGAATATTAGTGTACCACTCCGGATACAAACCGCATATCATTCAGTGTGTATTCTGTGCACGTCATATTCAAACTTATAAGCGGCACGTAGTGCCAGTGTGTGAATGTGTGCTCATAAATATTAGTGAACCACTCCGGATACAAACCGCATATCATTAAGTGTGTATTCTGTGCACGCCATATTCAAACTTATAAGCGGCGCGTAGTGCCAGTGTGTGTGTTCTCATGTATAATAGTGTACCACTCCGGATACAAACCGCATATCATTAAGTGTGTATTCTGTGCGCGCCATATTAAAACCAATAAGCGGCGCGTAGTGCCAGCGTGTGTGTGCTCATGAATAATAGTGTACCACTCCGGATACAAACCGCATATCATTAAGTGTGTATTCTGTGCACGCCATATTCAAACTTATAAGCGGCGCGTAGTGCCAGTGTGTGTGTGCTCATGTATAATAGTGTACCACTCCGGATACAAACCGCATATCATTAAGTGTGTATTCTGTGCGCGCCATATTCAAACCAATAAGCGGCGCGTAGCTCTAGTGTGTATGTGTACTCATAAATATTAGTGTACCACTCCGGATACAAACCGCATATCATTCAGTGTGTATTCTGTGCACGCCATATTCAAACCAATAAGCGGCGCGTAGTGCCAGTGTGTGTGTGTGCTCATGTATATTAGTGTACCACTCCGGATACAAACTGCATATCATTAAGTGTGTATTCTGTGCACGCCATATTCAAACTAATAAGCGGCGCGTAGTGCCAGTGTGTGTGTGTGCTCATGAATATTAGTGTACCACTCCGGATACAAACTGCATATCATTAAGTGTGTATTCTGTGCGCGTCATATTGAAAATTATAAGCAGCGCGTAGTGTAAGTGTGTGTGTGTGTGCTCATAAATAAAAGTGTACCACAGTGTGTGTGTGTGCTCATAAATAAAAGTCTACCACTCCGGATACAAACTGCATATCATTAAGTGTGTAGTCTGTGCGCGCCATATTCAAACTTATAAGCGGCGCGTAGTGCCAGTGTGTGTGTGTGCTCATGAATATTAGTGTACCACTCCGGATACAAACTGCATATCATTCAGTGTGTATTCTGTGCACGCCATATTCAAACCAATAAGCGGCGCGTAGTGCCAGTGTGTGTGTGTGCTCATAAATATTTGTGTACCACTCCGGATACAAACTGCATATCATTAAGTGTGTATTCTGTGCGCGCCATATTCAAACTTATAAGCGGCACGTAGTGCCAGCGTGTGTGTGCTCATGAATAATAGTGTACCACTCCGGATACAAACCGCATATCATTCAGTGTGTATTCTGTGCGCGCCATATTCAAACTAATCAGCGGCGCGTAGTGCCAGTGTGTGTGTGTGCTCATGAATAATAGTGTACCACTCCGGATACAAACTGCATATCATTAAGTGTGTAGTCTGTGCGCGCCATATTCAAACTTATAAGCGGCGCGTAGTGCCAGTGTGTGTGTGTGCTCATGAATATTAGTGTACCACTCCGGATACAAACTGCAAATCATTAAGTGTGTATTCTGTGCGCGCCATATTCAAACTTATAAGCGGCGCGTAGCTCTAGTGTGTATGTGTACTCATAAATATTTGTGTACCACTCCGGATACAAACCGCATATCATTAAGTTTGTATTCTGTACGCGCCATATTCAAACTAATAAGCGGCGCGTAGCTCAAGTGTGTATTTGTCCTCATAAATATTTGTGTAGCACTCCGGATACAAACCACATATCATTAAGTGTGTATTCTGTGCACGCCATATTCAAACCAATAAGCGGCGCGTAGTGCCAGTGTGTGTGTGCTCATAAATATTGGTGTACCACTCCGGATACAAATCGCATATCATTAAGTGTGTATTCTGTGCGCGCCATATTCAAACCAATAAGCAGCGCGTAGCTCTAGTGTGTATGTGTACTCATAAATATTAGTGTACCACTCCGGCTACAAACTGCAAATCATTAAGTGTGTATTCTGTGCGCGCCATATTCAAACTTATAAGCGGCGCGTAGCTCAAGTGTGTATTTGTCCTCATAAATATTTGTGTAGCACTCCGGATACAAACCGCATATCATTGAGTGTGTATTCTGTGCGCGCCAAATTCAAACTAATAAGCGGCGCGTAGTGCCAGTGTGTGTGTGTGTGCTCATGAATAATAGTGTACCACTCTGGATACAAACCGCATATCATTCAGTGTGTATTCTGTGCACGCCATATTCAAACCAATAAGCGGCGCGTAGTGCCAGTGTGTGTGTGTGCTCATAAATATTTGTGTACCACTCCGGATACAAACCGCATATCATTAAGTGTGTATTCTGTGCACGCCATATTCAAACCAATAAGCGGCGCGTAGTGCCAGTGTGTGTGTGCTCATGAATAATAGTGTACCACTCCGGATACAAACCGCATATCATTGAGTGTGTATTCTGTGCGCGCCATATTCAAACCAATAAGCGGCGCGTAGTGCCAGTGTGTATGTGTGCTCATGAATAATAGTGTACCACTCCGGATACAAACCGCATATCATTCAGTGTGCATTCTGTGCACGCCATATTCAAACCAATAAGCGGCGCGTAGTGCCAGTGTGTGTGTGTGCTCATAAATATTTGTGTACCAATCCGGATACAAACTGCATATCATTAAGTGTATATTCTGTGCACGCCATATTCAAACTAATAAGCGGCGCGTAGTGCCAGTGTGTGTGTGTGCTCATGAATATAAGTGACCACTCCGGATACAAACTGCATATCATTAAGTGTGTATTCTGTGCGCGCCATATTGAAATTTATAAGCGGCGCGTAGTGCCAGTGTGTATGTGTGCTCATGAATAATAGTGTACCACTCCGGATACAAACCGCATATCATTCAGTGTGCATTCTGTGCACGCCATATTCAAACCAATAAGCGGCGCGTAGTGCCAGTGTGTGTGTGTGCTCATAAATATTTGTGTACCACTCCGGATACAAACTGCATATCATTAAGTGTGTATTCTGTGCACGCCATATTCAAACTAATAAGCGGCGCGTAGTGCCAGTGTGTGTGTGTGCTCATGAATATTAGTGTACCACTCCGGATACAAACTGCATATCATTCAGTGTGTATTCTGTGCACGCCATATTCAAACCAATAAGCGGCGCGTAGTGCCAGTGTGTGTGTGTGCTCATAAATATTTGTGTACCACTCCGGATACAAACTGCATATCATTAAGTGTGTATTCTGTGCGCGCCATATTCAAACCAATAAGCGGCGCGTAGTGCCAGTGTGTATGTGTGCTCATGAATAATCGTGTACCACTCCGGATACAAACTGCATATCATTCAGTGTGTATTCTGCGCGCGCCATATTCAAACTTACAAGCGGCGCGTAGCGCTAGTGTGTATGTGTACTCATAAATATAAGTGTACCACTCCGGATACAAACCGCATATCATTAAGTGTGTATTCTGTGCGCGCCATATTAAAACTAATAAGCGGCACGTAGTGCCAGTGTGTGTGTGTGTGTGTGTTTGCTCATGAATAATAGTGTATCACTCCGGATACAAACCGCATATCATTAAGTGTGTATTCTGTGCACGCCATATTCAAACTAATAAGCGGCGCGTAGTGCCAGTGTGTGTGTGTGCTCATGAATATAAGTGACCACTCCGGATACAAACTGCATATCATTCAGTGTGTATTCTGTGCACGCCATATTCAAACCAATAAGCGGCGCGTAGTGCCAGTGTGTGTGTGCTCATGAATAATAGTGTATCACTCCGGATACAAACCGCATATCATTAAGTGTGTATTCTGTGCGCGCCATATTCAAACTAATAAGCGGCGCGTGAATAATTGTGTACCACTCCGGATACAAACTGCATATCATTAAGTGTGTATTCTGTGCGCGCCATATTCAAACTAAGAAGCGACGCATAGTGCTAGTGTGTATGTGTGCTCATGAATAATTGTGTACCACTCCGGATACAAACTGCATATCATTAAGTGTGTATTCTGTGCGCGTCATATTGAAAATTATAAGCAGCGCGTAGTGTAAGTGTGCGTGTGTGTGCTCATAAATAAAAGTGTACCACTCCGGATACAAACCGCATATCATTAAGTGTGTATTCTGTGCGCGCCATATTCAAACTTATAAGCGGCGCGTAGTGCCAGTGTGTGTGTGTGCTCATGAATATTAGTGTACCACTCCGGATACAAACTGCATATCATTCAGTGTGTATTCTGTGCACGCCATATTCAAACTAATAAGCGGCGCATAGTGCTAGTGTGTATGTGTGCTCATGAATAATTGTGTACCACTCCGGATACAAACTGCATATCATTAAGTGTGTATTCTGTGCGCGTCATATTGAAAATTATAAGCAGCGCGTAGTGTAAGTGTGCGTGTGTGTGCTCATAAATATTAGTGTACCACTCCGGATACAAACCGCATATCATTAAGTGTGTATTCTGTGCGCGCCATATTCAAACTTATAAGCGGCCCGTAGCGCTAGTGTGTATGTGGGCTCATAAATATTAGTGTACCACTCCGGATACAAACCGCATATAATTCATTGTGTATTCTGTGCACGCCATATTCAAACTAATAAGCGGCGCGTAGTGTCTGTGTGTATGTGTACTCATAAATATTAGTGTACCACTCCGGATACAAACTGCATATCATTAAGTGTGTATTCTGTGCGCGCCATATTCAAACTAATAAGCGGCGCGTAGCTCTAGTGTGTATGTGTGCTCATAAATATTAGTGTACCACTCCGGATACAAACCGCATATCATTAAGTGTGTATTCTGTGCACGCCATATTCAAACTAATAAGCGGCGCGTAGTGTCTGTGTGTATGTGTACTCATAAATATTAGTGTACCACTCCGGATACAAACTGCATATCATTAAGTGTGTATTCTGTGCGCGCCATATTCAAACTAATAAGCGGCGCTTTGCTCTAGTGTGTATGTGTGCTCATAAATATTAGTGTACCACTCCGGATACAAACCGCATATCATTCATTGTGTATTCTGTGCACGCCATATTCAAACCAATAAGCGGCGCGTAGTGCCAGTGTGTGTGTGCTCATGAATAATAGTGAACCACTCCGGATACAAACCGCATATCATTAAGTGTGTATTCTGTACTCGCCATATTCAAACTAATAAGCGGCGCGTAGTGCCAGTGTGTAAGTGTGTGAATGTGTGCTCATAAATAAAAGTGTACCACTCCGGATACAATCCGCATATCATTAAGTGTGTATTCTGTGCGCGCCATATTCAAACTAATAAGCGGCGCGTAGCTCTAGTGTGTATGTGTGCTCATAAATATTAGTGTACCACTCCGGATACAAACCGCATATCATTCAGTGTGTATTCTGTGCACGCCATATTCAAACTAATAAGCGGCGCATAGTGCTAGTGTGTATGTGTGCTCATGAATATTAGTGTACCACTCCGGATACAAACTGCATATCATTAAGTGTGTATTCTGTGCGCGCCATATTCAAACTAATAAGCGGCGCGTAGTGTAAGTGTGCGTGTGTGTGCTCATAAATATTAGTGTACCACTCCGGATACAAACTGCATATCATTAAGTGTGTATTCTGTGCGCGCCATATTCAAACTAATAAGCGGCGCGTAGTGCCAGTGTGTGTATGTGTGCTCATGTATATTGGTGTACCACTCCGGATACAAACTGCATATCATTAAGTGTGTATTATGTGCGCGCCATATTCAAACCAATAAGCGGCGCGTAGCTCTAGTGTGTATGTGTACTCATAAATATTAGTGTACCACTCCGGATACAAACCGCAGATCATTAGGTGTGTATTCTGTGCGCGCCATATTCAAACTAATAAGCAGCGCGTAGTGTCTGTGTGTATGTGTACTCATAAATATTAGTGTACCACTCCGGATACAAACTGCATATCATTAAGTGTGTATTCTGTGCGCGCCGTATTCAAACTTATAAGCTGCGCGTAGTGCCAGTGTGAATGTGTGCTCATGAATAAAAGTGTACCACTCCGGATACAAACTGCATATCATTAAGTGTGTATTCTGTGCGCGCCATATTCAAACTAATAAGCGGCGCGTAGTGCCAGTGTGTGTATGTGTGCTCATGTATATTAGTGTACCACTCCGGATACAAACTGCATATCATTAAGTGTGTATTATGTGCGCGCCATATTCAAACCAATAAGCGGCGCGTAGCTCTAGTGTGTATGTGTACTCATAAATATTAGTGTACCACTCCGGATACAAACCGCATATCATTAAGTGTGTATTCTGTGCGCGCCATATTCAAACTAATAAGCGGCGCATAGTGCTAGTGTGTATGTGTACTCATAAATATTAGTGTACCACTCCGGATACAAACTGCATATCATTCCGTGTGTATTCTGTGCGCGCCATATTCAAACTAATAAGCAGCGCAAAGTGTAAGTGTGCGTGTGTGTGCTCATAAATAGTGGTGTACCACTCCGGATACAAACCGCATATCATTCATTGTGTATTCTGTGCACGCAATATTCAAACCAATAAGCGGCGCGTAGTGCCAGTGTGTGTGTGCTCATGAATAATAGTGTACCACTCCGGATACAAACCGCATATCATTCAGTGTGTATTCTGTGCGCGCCATATTCAAATTTATAAGCGGCGCGTAGCTCTAGTGTGTATGCGTGCTCATAAATATTAGTGTACCACTCCGGATACAAACCGCATATCATTCAGTGTGTATTCTGTGCACGCCATATTCAAACTTATAAGCGGCGCGTAGCTCTAGTGTGTATTTGTCCTCATAAATATTAGTGTACCACTCCGGATACAAACCGCATATCATTTAGTGTGTATTCTGTGCGCGCCATATTGGAAATTACAAGCAGCGCGTAGTGTAAGTGTACGTGTGTGTGCTCATAAATATTAGTGTACCGCTCCGGATACAAACCGCATATCATTAAGTGTGTATTCTGTGCGCGTCATATTGAAAATTATAAGCGGCGCGTAGTGCCAGTATGTATGTGTGCTCATGAATAATTGTGTACCACTCCGGATACAAACTGCATATCATTGAGTGTGTATTCTGTGCACGCCATATTCAAACTAATCAGCGGCGCATAGTGCTAGTGTGTATGTGTGCTCATAAATATTTGTGTACCACTCCGGATACAAACCGCATATCATTCAGTGTGTATTCTGTGCACGCCATATTCAAACTAATAAGCGGCGCGTAGCTCTAGTGTGTATGTGTGCTCATAAATAATAGTGTACCACTCCGGATACAAACCGCATATCATTCAGTGTGTATTCTGTGCACGCCATATTCAAACTAATAAGCGGCGCATAGTGCTAGTGTGTATGTGTGCTCATGAATAATTGTGTACCACTCCGGATACAAACTGCATATCATTAAGTGTGTATTCTGTGCGCGCCATATTCAAACTAATAAGCGGCGCGTAGCTCTAGTGTGTATGTGTGCTCATAAATATTAGTGTACCACTCCGGATACAAACCGCATATCATTCAGTGTGTATTCTGTGCACGCCATATTCAAACCAATAAGCGGCGCGTAGTGCCAGTGTGTGTGTGCTCATAAATATTGGTGTACCACTCCGGATACAAATCGCATATCATTAAGTGTGTATTCTGTGCGCGCCATATTCAAACTAATAAGCGGCGCGTAGCTCTAGTGTGTATGTGTGCTCATAAATAATAGTGTACCACTCCGGATACAAACCGCATATCATTCAGTGTGTATTCTGTGCGCGCCGTATTAAAACCAATAAGCGGCGCGTAGTGCCAGTGTGAGTGTGTGCTCATGAATAATTGTGTACCACTCCGGATACAAACTGCATATCATTGAGTGTATATTCTGTGCGCGCCATATTCAAACTAATAAGCGGCGCGTAGCTCTAGTGTGTATGTGTGCTCATAAATATTAGTGTACCACTCCGGATACAAACCGCATATCATTCAGTGTGTATTCTGTGCACGCCATATTCAAACTAATAAGCGGCGCATAGTGCCAGTGTGTGTATGTGTGCTCATGTATATTAGTGTACCACTCCGGATACAAACTGCATATCATTCAGTGTGTATTCTGTGCACGCCATATTCAAACTAATAAGCGGTGCGTAGCGCTAGTGTGTATGTGTACTCATAAATATTAGTGTACCACTCCAGATACAAACTGCATATCATTAAGTGTGTATTCTGTGCGCGCCATATTCAAACTAATAAGCGGCGCGTGAATAATTGTGTACCACTCCGGATACAAATCGCATATCATTAAGTGTGTATTCTGTGCGCGCCATATTCAAACTAATAAGCGGCGCGTAGCTCTAGTGTGTATGTGTGCTCATAAATAATAGTGTACCACTCCGGATACAAACCGCATATCATTCAGTGTGTATTCTGTGCGCGCCGTATTAAAACCAATAAGCGGCGCGTAGTGCCAGTGTGAGTGTGTGCTCATGAATAATTGTGTACCACTCCGGATACAAACTGCATATCATTGAGTGTATATTCTGTGCGCGCCATATTCAAACTAATAAGCGGCGCGTAGCTCTAGTGTGTATGTGTGCTCATAAATATTAGTGTACCACTCCGGATACAAACCGCATATCATTCAGTGTGTATTCTGTGCACGCCATATTCAAACTAATAAGCGGCGCATAGTGCCAGTGTGTGTATGTGTGCTCATGTATATTAGTGTACCACTCCGGATACAAACCGCATATCATTAAGTGTGTATTCTGTGCACGCCATATTCAAACCAATAAGCTGCGCGTAGTGCCAGTGTGAGTGTGTGCTCATGAATAATTGTGTACCACTCCGGATACAAACTGCATATCATTCAGTGTGTATTCTGTGCGCGCCATATTCAAACTGATAAGCGGCGCGTAGTGCCAGTGTGTGTATGTGTGCTCATGTATATTAGTGTACCACTCCGGATACAAACTGCATATCATTAAGTGTGTATTCTGTTTACGCCATATTCAAACCAATAAGCGGCGCGTAGCTCTAGTGTGTATGTGTACTCATAAATATTAGTGTACCACTCCGGATACAAACCGCATATCATTCAGTGTGTATTCTGTGCACGCCATATTCAAACTAATAAGCGGCGCATAGTGCCAGTGTGTGTATGTGTGCTCATGTATATTAGTGTACCACTCCGGATACAAACTGCATATCATTCAGTGTGTATTCTGTGCACGCCATATTCAAACTAATAAGCGGTGCGTAGCGCTAGTGTGTATGTGTGCTCATAAATATTAGTGTACCACTCCGGATACAAACCGCATATCATTCAGTGTGTATTCTGTGCGCGCCGTATTAAAACCAATAAGCGGCGCGTAGTGCCAGTGTGAGTGTGTGCTCATGAATAATTGTGTACCACTCCGGATACAAACTGCATATCATTGAGTGTATATTCTGTGCGCGCCATATTCAAACTAATAAGCGGCGCGTAGCTCTAGTGTGTATGTGTGCTCATAAATATTAGTGTACCACTCCGGATACAAACCGCATATCATTAAGTGTGTATTCTGTGCGCGCCATATTCAAACTAATAAGCGGCGCGTAGCTCTAGTGTGTATGTGTACTCATAAATATTAGTGTACCACTCCGGATACAAACCGCATATCATTCAGTGTATATTCTGTGCACGCCATATTCAAACCAATAAGCGGCGCATAGTGCTAGTGTGTGTGTGTGCTCATAAATATTTGTGTACCACTCCGGATACAAACCGCATATCATTCATTGTGTATTCTGTGCGCGCCATATTCAAACCAATAAGCGGCGCGTAGTGCCAGTGTGTGTGTGCTCATAAATAATAGTGTACCACTCCGGATACAAACCGCATATCATTAAGTGTGTATTCTGTGCGCGCCAAATTAAAACCAATAAGCGGCGCGTAGTGCCAGTGTGTGTGTGTGTCCTCATAAATATTAGTGTACCACTCCGGATACAAACCGCATATCATTCAGTGTGTATTCTGTGCACGCCATATTCAAATTTATAAGCGGCACGTAGTGCCAGTGTGTGTGTGCTCATGAATAATAGTGTACCACTCCGGATACAAACCGCATATCATTAAGTGTGTATTCTGTGCGCGCCATATTCAAACTTATCAGCGGCGCATAGTGCCAGTGTGTGTGTGTGCTCATAAATAATAGTGTACCACTCCGGATACAAACCGCATATCATTAAGTGTGTATTCTGTGCGCGCCATATTCAAACCAATAAGCGGCGCGTAGTGCCAGTGTGTGTGTGTGTCCTCATAAATATTAGTGTACCACTCCGGATACAAACCGCATATCATTAAGTGTGTATTCTGTGCGCGCCATATTCAAACTTATCAGCGGCGCATAGTGCCAGTGTGTGTGTGTGCTCATGAATAAAAGTGTACCACTCCGGATACAAACCGCATATCATTAAGTGTGTATTCTGTGCGCGCCATATTCAAACCAATAAGCGGCGCGTAGTGCCAGTGTGTGTGTGTGCTCATGAATAATAGTGTACCACTCCGGATACAAACCGCATATCATTTAGTGTGTATTCTGTGCGCGCCATATTCAAACCAATAAGCGGCGCGTAGTGCCAGTGTGTGTGTGCTCATAAATATTGGTGTACCACTCCGGATACAAACCGCATATCATTAAGTGTGTATTCTGTGCGCGCCATATTCAAACTAATAAGCAGCGCGTAGCGCTAGTGTGTGTGTCCGTGCTCATGAATAATAGTGTACCACTCCGGATACAAACCGCATATCATTAAGTGTGTATTCTGTGCGCGCCATATTCAAACTAATAAGCGGCGCGTAGTGCCAGTGTGTGTGTGTGCTCATGAATAATAGTGTACCACTCTGGATACAAACCGCATATCATTCAGTGTGTATTCTGTGCGCGCCATATTCAAACTAATAAGCAGCGCGTAGCGCTAGTGTGTGTGTCCGTGCTCATGAATAATAGTGTACCACTCCGGATACAAACCGCATATCATTAAGTGTGTATTCTGTGCGCGCCATATTCAAACCAATAAGCGGCGCATAGTGCTAGTGTGTATGTGTGCTCATAAATATTAGTGTACCACTCCGGATACAAACCGCATATCATTGAGTGTGTATTCTGTGCGCGCCATATTAAAATTAATAAGCGGCGCGTAGTGTCTGTGTGTATGTGTGTGTATGTGTACTCATGAATAATAGTGTACCACTCCGGATACAAACCGCATATCATTAAGTGTGTATTCTGTGCGCGCCATATTCAAACTAATAAGCGGCGCGTAGTGCCAGTGTGTATGTGTGCTCATAAATAATAGTGTACCACTCCGGATACAAACCGCCTATCATTAAGTGTGTATTCTGTGCGCGCCATATTCAAACTAATAAGCAGCGCGTAGCGCTAGTGTGTGTGTCCGTGCTCATGAATAATAGTGTACCACTCTGGATACAAACCGCATATCATTCAGTGTGTATTCTGTGCGCGCCATATTCAAACTAATAAGCGGCGCGTAGCTCTAGTGTGTATGTGTGCTCATAAATATTAGTGTACCACTCCGGATACAAACCGCATATCATTGAGTGTGTATTCTGTGCGCGCCATATTAAAATTAATAAGCGGCGCGTAGTGTCTGTGTGTATGTGTGTGTATGTGTACTCATGAATAATAGTGTACCACTCCGGATACAAACCGCATATCATTAAGTGTGTATTCTGTGCGCGCCATATTCAAACTAATAAGCAGCGCGTAGCGCTAGTGTGTGTGTCCGTGCTCATGAATAATAGTGTACCACTCCGGATACAAACCGCATATCATTAAGTGTGTATTCTGTGCGCGCCATATTCAAACTAATAAGCGGCGCGTAGTGCCAGTGTGTATGTGTGCTCATAAATAATAGTGTACCACTCCGGATACAAACCGCCTATCATTAAGTGTGTATTCTGTGCGCGCCATATTCAAACTAATAAGCGGCACGTAGTGCCAGTGTGTGTGTGTGTGTGTTTGCTCATGAATTATAGTGTACCACTCCGGATACAAACCGCATATCATTAAGTGTGTATTCTGTGCGCGCCATATTCAAACTAATAAGCAGCGCGTAGCGCTAGTGTGTGTGTCCGTGCTCATGAATAATAGTGTACCACTCCGGATACAAACCGCATATCATTAAGTGTGTATTCTGTGCGCGCCATATTCAAACTAATAAGCGGCGCGTAGTGCCAGTGTGTGTGTGTGTCCTCATAAATATTGGTGTACCACTCCGGATACAAACCGCATATCATTAAGTGTGTATTCTGTGCGCGCCATATTCAAACTTATCAGCGGCGCATAGTGCCAGTGTGTGTGTGTGCTCATGAATAAAAGTGTACCACTCCGGATACAAACCGCATATCATTAAGTGTGAATTCTGTGCGCGCCATATTCAAACCAATAAGCGGCGCGTAGTGCCAGTGTGTGTGTGTGCTCATGAATAATAGTGTACCACTCCGGATACAAACCGCATATCATTTAGTGTGTATTCTGTGCGCGCCATATTCAAACCAATAAGCGGCGCGTAGTGCCAGTGTGTGTGTGCTCATAAATATTGGTGTACCACTCCGGATACAAACCGCATATCATTAAGTGTGTATTCTGTGCGCGCCATATTCAAACTAATAAGCAGCGCGTAGCGCTAGTGTGTGTGTCCGTGCTCATGAATAATAGTGTACAACTCCGGATACAAACCGCATATCATTAAGTGTGTATTCTGTGCGCGCCATATTCAAACTAATAAGCGGCGCGTAGTGCCAGTGTGTGTGTGTGTCCTCATAAATATTAGTGTACCACTCCGGATACAAACCGCATATCATTAAGTGTGTATTCTGTGCGCGCCATATTCAAACTTATCAGCGGCGCATAGTGCCAGTGTGTGTGTGTGCTCATGAATAAAAGTGTACCACTCCGGATACAAACCGCATATCATTAAGTGTGTATTCTGTGCGCGCCATATTCAAACCAATAAGCGGCGCGTAGTGCCAGTGTGTGTGTGTGCTCATGAATAATAGTGTACCACTCCGGATACAAACCGCATATCATTTAGTGTGTATTCTGTGCGCGCCATATTCAAACCAATAAGCGGCGCGTAGTGCCAGTGTGTGTGTGCTCATAAATATTGGTGTACCACTCCGGATACAAACCGCATATCATTAAGTGTGTATTCTGTGCGCGCCATATTCAAACTAATAAGCAGCGCGTAGCGCTAGTGTGTGTGTCCGTGCTCATGAATAATAGTGTACCACTCCGGATACAAACCGCATATCATTAAGTGTGTATTCTGTGCGCGCCATATTCAAACTAATAAGCGGCGCGTAGTGCCAGTGTGTGTGTGTGCTCATGAATAATAGTGTACCACTCTGGATACAAACCGCATATCATTCAGTGTGTATTCTGTGCGCGCCATATTCAAACTAATAAGCAGCGCGTAGCGCTAGTGTGTGTGTCCGTGCTCATGAATAATAGTGTACCACTCCGGATACAAACCGCATATCATTAAGTGTGTATTCTGTGCGCGCCATATTCAAACCAATAAGCGGCGCATAGTGCTAGTGTGTATGTGTGCTCATAAATATTAGTGTACCACTCCGGATACAAACCGCATATCATTGAGTGTGTATTCTGTGCGCGCCATATTAAAATTAATAAGCGGCGCGTAGTGTCTGTGTGTATGTGTGTGTATGTGTACTCATGAATAATAGTGTACCACTCCGGATACAAACCGCATATCATTAAGTGTGTATTCTGTGCGCGCCATATTCAAACTAATAAGCGGCGCGTAGTGCCAGTGTGTATGTGTGCTCATAAATAATAGTGTACCACTCCGGATACAAACCGCCTATCATTAAGTGTGTATTCTGTGCGCGCCATATTCAAACTAATAAGCAGCGCGTAGCGCTAGTGTGTGTGTCCGTGCTCATGAATAATAGTGTACCACTCTGGATACAAACCGCATATCATTCAGTGTGTATTCTGTGCGCGCCATATTCAAACTAATAAGCGGCGCGTAGCTCTAGTGTGTATGTGTGCTCATAAATATTAGTGTACCACTCCGGATACAAACCGCATATCATTGAGTGTGTATTCTGTGCGCGCCATATTAAAATTAATAAGCGGCGCGTAGTGTCTGTGTGTATGTGTGTGTATGTGTACTCATGAATAATAGTGTACCACTCCGGATACAAACCGCCTATCATTAAGTGTGTATTCTGTGCGCGCCATATTCAAACTAATAAGCAGCGCGTAGCGCTAGTGTGTGTGTCCGTGCTCATGAATAATAGTGTACCACTCCGGATACAAACCGCATATCATTAAGTGTGTATTCTGTGCGCGCCATATTCAAACTAATAAGCGGCGCGTAGTGCCAGTGTGTATGTGTGCTCATAAATAATAGTGTACCACTCCGGATACAAACCGCCTATCATTAAGTGTGTATTCTGTGCGCGCCATATTCAAACTAATAAGCGGCACGTAGTGCCAGTGTGTGTGTGTGTGTGTTTGCTCATGAATTATAGTGTACCACTCCGGATACAAACCGCATATCATTCAGTGTGTATTCTGTGCACGCCATATTCAAACCAATAAGCGGCGCGTTGTGCCTGTGTGTGTGTGCTCATAAATATTAGTGTACCACTCCGGATACAAACCGCATATCATTAAGTGTGTATTCTGTGCGCGCCATATTCAAACCAATAAGCGGCGCGTAGTGCCAGTGTGTGTGTGCTCATAAATATTGGTGTACCACTCCGGATACAAACCGCATATCATTAAGTGTGTATTCTGTGCGCGCCATATTCAAACTAATAAGCAGCACGTAGCGCTAGTGTGTGTGTCCGTGCTCATGAATAATAGTGTACCACTCCGGATACAAACCGCATATCATTAAGTGTGTATTCTGTGCGCGCCATATTCAAACCAATAAGCGGCGCGTAGTGCCAGTGTGTGTGTGCTCATAAATATTGGTGTACCACTCCGGATACAAACCGCATATCATTAAGTGTGTATTCTGTGCGCGCCATATTCAAACTAATAAGCAGCGCGTAGCGCTAGTGTGTGTGTCCGTGCTCATGAATAATAGTGTACCACTCCGGATACAAACCGCATATCATTAAGTGTGTATTCTGTGCGCGCCATATTCAAACTTATCAGCGGCGCATAGTGCCAGTGTGTGTGTGTGCTCATGAATAAAAGTGTACCACTCCGGATACAAACCGCATATCATTAAGTGTGTATTCTGTGCGCGCCATATTCAAACCAATAAGCGGCGCGTAGTGCCAGTGTGTGTGTGTGCTCATGAATAATAGTGTACCACTCCGGATACAAACCGCATATCATTTAGTGTGTATTCTGTGCGCGCCATATTCAAACCAATAAGCGGCGCGTAGTGCCAGTGTGTGTGTGCTCATAAATATTGGTGTACCACTCCGGATACAAACCGCATATCATTAAGTGTGTATTCTGTGCGCGCCATATTCAAACTAATAAGCAGCGCGTAGCGCTAGTGTGTGTGTCCGTGCTCATGAATAATAGTGTACCACTCCGGATACAAACCGCATATCATTAAGTGTGTATTCTGTGCGCGCCATATTCAAACTAATAAGCGGCGCGTAGTGCCAGTGTGTGTGTGTGTCCTCATGTAAATTAGTGTACCACTCCGGATACAAACCGCATATCATTCAGTGTGTATTCTGTGCGCGCCATATTCAAACTAATCAGCGGCGGGTAGTGCCAGTGTGTATGTGTGCTCATAAATAATAGTGTACCACTCCGGATACAAACCGCATATCATTCAGTGTATATTCTGTGCACGCCATATTCAAACCAATAAGCGGCGCATAGTGCTAGTGTGTGTGTGTGCTCATAAATATTTGTGTACCACTCCGGATACAAACCGCATATCATTCATTGTGTATTCTGTGCGCGCCATATTCAAACCAATAAGCGGCGCGTAGTGCCAGTGTGTGTGTGCTCATAAATAATAGTGTACCACTCCGGATACAAACCGCATATCATTAAGTGTGTATTCTGTGCGCGCCAAATTAAAACCAATAAGCGGCGCGTAGTGCCAGTGTGTGTGTGTGTCCTCATAAATATTAGTGTACCACTCCGGATACAAACCGCATATCATTCAGTGTGTATTCTGTGCACGCCATATTCAAATTTATAAGCGGCACGTAGTGCCAGTGTGTGTGTGCTCATGAATAATAGTGTACCACTCCGGATACAAACCGCATATCATTAAGTGTGTATTCTGTGCGCGCCATATTCAAACTTATCAGCGGCGCATAGTGCCAGTGTGTGTGTGTGCTCATAAATAATAGTGTACCACTCCGGATACAAACCGCATATCATTAAGTGTGTATTCTGTGCGCGCCATATTCAAACCAATAAGCGGCGCGTAGTGCCAGTGTGTGTGTGTGCTCATGAATTATAGTGTACCACTCTGGATACAAACCGCATATCATTAAGTGTGTATTCTGTGCACGCCATATTCAAACCAATAAGCGGCGCGTAGTGCCAGTGTGTGTGTGCTCATAAATAATAGTGTACCACTCCGGATACAAACCGCATATCATTAAGTGTGTATTCTGTGCGCGCCAAATTAAAACCAATAAGCGGCGCGTAGTGCCAGTGTGTGTGTGTGTCCTCATAAATATTGGTGTACCACTCCGGATACAAACCGCATATCATTCAGTGTGTATTCTGTGCACGCCATATTCAAATTTATAAGCGGCACGTAGTGCCAGTGTGTGTGTGCTCATGAATAATAGTGTACCACTCCGGATACAAACCGCATATCATTAAGTGTGTATTCTGTGCGCGCCAAATTAAAACCAATAAGCGGCGCGTAGTGCCAGTGTGTGTGTGTGTCCTCATAAATATTGGTGTACCACTCCGGATACAAACCGCATATCATTCAGTGTATATTCTGTGCACGCCATATTCAAACCAATAAGCGGCGCATAGTGCTAGTGTGTGTGTGTGCTCATAAATATTTGTGTACCACTCCGGATACAAACCGCATATCATTCATTGTGTATTCTGTGCGCGCCATATTCAAACCAATAAGCGGCGCGTAGTGCCAGTGTGTGTGTGCTCATAAATAATAGTGTACCACTCCGGATACAAACCGCATATCATTAAGTGTGTATTCTGTGCGCGCCAAATTAAAACCAATAAGCGGCGCGTAGTGCCAGTGTGTGTGTGTGTCCTCATAAATATTAGTGTACCACTCCGGATACAAACCGCATATCATTCATTGTGTATTCTGTGCACGCCATATTCAAACTAATAAGCGGCGCATAGTGCCAGTGTGTGTGTGTGTCCTCATAAATATTAGTGTACCACTCCGGATACAAACCGCATATCATTCAGTGTGTATTCTGTGCACGCCATATTCAAATTTATAAGCGGCACGTAGTGCCAGTGTGTGTGTGCTCATGTATAATAGTGTACCACTCCGGATACAAACCGCATATCATTAAGTGTGTATTCTGTGCGCGCCATATTCAAACTTATCAGCGGCGCATAGTGCCAGTGTGTGTGTGTGCTCATAAATAATAGTGTACCACTCCGGATACAAACCGCATATCATTAAGTGTGTATTCTGTGCGCGCCATATTCAAACCAATAAGCGGCGCGTAGTGCCAGTGTGTGTGTGTGCTCATGAATTATAGTGTACCACTCTGGATACAAACCGCATATCATTAAGTGTGTATTCTGTGCACGCCATATTCAAACCAATAAGCGGCGCGTAGTGCCAGTGTGTGTGTGCTCATGAATAATAGTGTACCACTCCGGATACAAACCGCATATCATTAAGTGTGTATTCTGTGCGCGCCGTATTAAAACCAATAAGCGGCGCGTAGTGCCAGTGTGAGTGTGTGTTCATGAATAATTGTGTACCACTCCGGATACAAACTGCATATCATTGAGTGTATATTCTGTGCGCGCCATATTCAAACTAATAAGCGGCGCGTAGCTCTAGTGTGTATGTGTGCTCATAAATATTAGTGTACCACTCCGGATACAAACCGCATATCATTAAGTGTGTATTCTGTGCGCGCCATATTCAAACTAATAAGCGGCGCGTAGCTCTAGTGTGTATGTGTACTCATAAATATTAGTGTACCACTCCGGATACAAACCGCATATCATTCAGTGTATATTCTGTGCACGCCATATTCAAACCAATAAGCGGCGCATAGTGCTAGTGTGTGTGTGTGCTCATAAATATTTGTGTACCACTCCGGATACAAACCGCATATCATTCATTGTGTATTCTGTGCGCGCCATATTCAAACCAATAAGCGGCGCGTAGTGCCAGTGTGTGTGTGCTCATAAATAATAGTGTACCACTCCGGATACAAACCGCATATCATTAAGTGTGTATTCTGTGCGCGCCAAATTAAAACCAATAAGCGGCGCGTAGTGCCAGTGTGTGTGTGTGTCCTCATAAATATTAGTGTACCACTCCGGATACAAACCGCATATCATTCAGTGTGTATTCTGTGCACGCCATATTCAAATTTATAAGCGGCACGTAGTGCCAGTGTGTGTGTGCTCATGAATAATAGTGTACCACTCCGGATACAAACCGCATATCATTAAGTGTGTATTCTGTGCGCGCCATATTCAAACTTATCAGCGGCGCATAGTGCCAGTGTGTGTGTGTGCTCATAAATAATAGTGTACCACTCCGGATACAAACCGCATATCATTAAGTGTGTATTCTGTGCGCGCCATATTCAAACAAATAAGCGGCGCGTAGTGCCAGTGTGTGTGTGTGCTCATGAATTATAGTGTACCACTCTGGATACAAACCGCATATCATTAAGTGTGTATTCTGTGCACGCCATATTCAAACCAATAAGCGGCGCGTAGTGCCAGTGTGTGTGTGCTCATAAATAATAGTGTACCACTCCGGATACAAACCGCATATCATTAAGTGTGTATTCTGTGCGCGCCAAATTAAAACCAATAAGCGGCGCGTAGTGCCAGTGTGTGTGTGTGTCCTCATAAATATTAGTGTACCACTCCGGATACAAACCGCATATCATTCAGTGTGTATTCTGTGCACGCCATATTCAAATTTATAAGCGGCACGTAGTGCCAGTGTGTGTGTGCTCATGAATAATAGTGTACCACTCCGGATACAAACCGCATATCATTAAGTGTGTATTCTGTGCGCGCCATATTCAAACTTATCAGCGGCGCATAGTGCCAGTGTGTGTGTGTGCTCATAAATAATAGTGTACCACTCCGGATACAAACCGCATATCATTAAGTGTGTATTCTGTGCGCGCCATATTCAAACCAATAAGCGGCGCGTAGTGCCAGTGTGTGTGTGTGCTCATGAATAATAGTGTACCACTCTGGATACAAACCGCATATCATTCAGTGTGTATTCTGTGCGCGCCATATTCAAACTAATAAGCAGCGCGTAGCGCTAGTGTGTGTGTCCGTGCTCATGAATAATAGTGTACCACTCCGGATACAAACCGCATATCATTAAGTGTGTATTCTGTGCGCGCCATATTCAAACTAATAAGCGGCGCGTAGTGCCAGTGTGTATGTGTGCTCATAAATAATAGTGTACCACTCCGGATACAAACCGCCTATCATTAAGTGTGTATTCTGTGCGCGCCATATTCAAACTAATAAGCAGCACGTAGCGCTAGTGTGTGTGTCCGTGCTCATGAATAATAGTGTACCACTCCGGATACAAACCGCATATCATTAAGTGTGTATTCTGTGCGCGCCATATTCAAACTAATAAGCGGCGCGTAGCTCTAGTGTGTATGTGTACTCATAAATATTAGTGTACCACTCCGGATACAAACCGCATATCATTCAGTGTGTATTCTGTGCGCGCCATATTCAAACTAATAAGCGGCGCGTAGTGCCAGTGTGTATGTGTGCTCATAAATAATAGTGTACCACTCCGGATACAAACCGCCTATCATTAAGTGTGTATTCTGTGCGCGCCATATTCAAACTAATAAGCAGCGCGTAGCGCTAGTGTGTGTGTCCGTGCTCATGAATAATAGTGTACCACTCCGGATACAAACCGCATATCATTAAGTGTGTATTCTGTGCGCGCCATATTCAAACTAATAAGCGGCGCGTAGTGCCAGTGTGTATGTGTGCTCATAAATAATAGTGTACCACTCCGGATACAAACCGCCTATCATTAAGTGTGTATTCTGTGCGCGCCATATTCAAACTAATAAGCGGCACGTAGTGCCAGTGTGTGTGTGTGTGTGTTTGCTCATGAATTATACTGTACCACTCCGGATACAAACCGCATATCATTAAGTGTGTATTCTGTGCGCGCCATATTCAAACTAATAAGCAGCGCGTAGCGCTAGTGTGTGTGTCCGTGCTCATGAATAATAGTGTACCACTCCGGATACAAACCGCATATCATTAAGTGTGTATTCTGTGCGCGCCATATTCAAACTAATAAGCGGCGCGTAGTGCCAGTGTGTGTGTGTGTCCTCATAAATATTGGTGTACCACTCCGGATACAAACCGCATATCATTAAGTGTGTATTCTGTGCGCGCCATATTCAAACTTATCAGCGGCGCATAGTGCCAGTGTGTGTGTGTGCTCATGAATAAAAGTGTACCACTCCGGATACAAACCGCATATCATTAAGTGTGTATTCTGTGCGCGCCATATTCAAACCAATAAGCGGCGCGTAGTGCCAGTGTGTGTGTGTGCTCATGAATAATAGTGTACCACTCCGGATACAAACCGCATATCATTTAGTGTGTATTCTGTGCGCGCCATATTCAAACCAATAAGCGGCGCGTAGTGCCAGTGTGTGTGTGCTCATAAATATTGGTGTACCACTCCGGATACAAACCGCATATCATTAAGTGTGTATTCTGTGCGCGCCATATTCAAACTAATAAGCAGCGCGTAGCGCTAGTGTGTGTGTCCGTGCTCATGAATAATAGTGTACCACTCCGGATACAAACCGCATATCATTAAGTGTGTATTCTGTGCGCGCCATATTCAAACTAATAAGCGGCGCGTAGTGCCAGTGTGTGTGTGTGTCCTCATAAATATTAGTGTACCACTCCGGATACAAACCGCATATCATTAAGTGTGTATTCTGTGCGCGCCATATTCAAACTTATCAGCGGCGCATAGTGCCAGTGTGTGTGTGTGCTCATGAATAAAAGTGTACCACTCCGGATACAAACCGCATATCATTAAGTGTGTATTCTGTGCGCGCCATATTCAAACCAATAAGCGGCGCGTAGTGCCAGTGTGTGTGTGTGCTCATGAATAATAGTGTACCACTCCGGATACAAACCGCATATCATTTAGTGTGTATTCTGTGCGCGCCATATTCAAACCAATAAGCGGCGCGTAGTGCCAGTGTGTGTGTGCTCATAAATATTGGTGTACCACTCCGGATACAAACCGCATATCATTAAGTGTGTATTCTGTGCGCGCCATATTCAAACTAATAAGCAGCGCGTAGCGCTAGTGTGTGTGTCCGTGCTCATGAATAATAGTGTACCACTCCGGATACAAACCGCATATCATTAAGTGTGTATTCTGTGCGCGCCATATTCAAACTAATAAGCGGCGCGTAGTGCCAGTGTGTGTGTGTGCTCATGAATAATAGTGTACCACTCTGGATACAAACCGCATATCATTCAGTGTGTATTCTGTGCGCGCCATATTCAAACTAATAAGCAGCGCGTAGCGCTAGTGTGTGTGTCCGTGCTCATGAATAATAGTGTACCACTCCGGATACAAACCGCATATCATTAAGTGTGTATTCTGTGCGCGCCATATTCAAACCAATAAGCGGCGCATAGTGCTAGTGTGTATGTGTGCTCATAAATATTAGTGTACCACTCCGGATACAAACCGCATATCATTGAGTGTGTATTCTGTGCGCGCCATATTAAAATTAATAAGCGGCGCGTAGTGTCTGTGTGTATGTGTGTGTATGTGTACTCATGAATAATAGTGTACCACTCCGGATACAAACCGCATATCATTAAGTGTGTATTCTGTGCGCGCCATATTCAAACTAATAAGCGGCGCGTAGTGCCAGTGTGTATGTGTGCTCATAAATAATAGTGTACCACTCCGGATACAAACCGCCTATCATTAAGTGTGTATTCTGTGCGCGCCATATTCAAACTAATAAGCAGCGCGTAGCGCTAGTGTGTGTGTCCGTGCTCATGAATAATAGTGTACCACTCTGGATACAAACCGCATATCATTCAGTGTGTATTCTGTGCGCGCCATATTCAAACTAATAAGCGGCGCGTAGCTCTAGTGTGTATGTGTGCTCATAAATATTAGTGTACCACTCCGGATACAAACCGCATATCATTGAGTGTGTATTCTGTGCGCGCCATATTAAAATTAATAAGCGGCGCGTAGTGTCTGTGTGTATGTGTGTGTATGTGTACTCATGAATAATAGTGTACCACTCCGGATACAAACCGCATATCATTAAGTGTGTATTCTGTGCGCGCCATATTCAAACCAATAAGCGGCGCGTAGTGCCAGTGTGTATGTGTGCTCATAAATAATAGTGTACCACTCCGGATACAAACCGCCTATCATTAAGTGTGTATTCTGTGCGCGCCATATTCAAACTAATAAGCAGCACGTAGCGCTAGTGTGTGTGTCCGTGCTCATGAATAATAGTGTACCACTCCGGATACAAACCGCATATCATTAAGTGTGTATTCTGTGCGCGCCATATTCACACTAATAAGCGGCGCGTAGCTCTAGTGTGTATGTGTACTCATAAATATTAGTGTACCACTCCGGATACAAACCGCATATCATTCAGTGTGTATTCTGTGCGCGCCATATTCAAACTAATAAGCGGCGCGTAGTGCCAGTGTGTATGTGTGCTCATAAATAATAGTGTACCACTCCGGATACAAACCGCCTATCATTAAGTGTGTATTCTGTGCGCGCCATATTCAAACTAATAAGCAGCGCGTAGCGCTAGTGTGTGTGTCCGTGCTCATGAATAATAGTGTACCACTCCGGATACAAACCGCATATCATTAAGTGTGTATTCTGTGCGCGCCATATTCAAACTAATAAGCGGCGCGTAGTGCCAGTGTGTATGTGTGCTCATAAATAATAGTGTACCACTCCGGATACAAACCGCCTATCATTAAGTGTGTATTCTGTGCGCGCCATATTCAAACTAATAAGCGGCACGTAGTGCCAGTGTGTGTGTGTGTGTGTTTGCTCATGAATTATAGTGTACCACTCCGGATACAAACCGCATATCATTCAGTGTGTATTCTGTGCACGCCATATTCAAACCAATAAGCGGCGCGTTGTGCCTGTGTGTGTGTGCTCATAAATATTAGTGTACCACTCCGGATACAAACCGCATATCATTAAGTGTGTATTCTGTGCGCGCCATATTCAAACCAATAAGCGGCGCGTAGTGCCAGTGTGTGTGTGCTCATAAATATTGGTGTACCACTCCGGATACAAACCGCATATCATTAAGTGTGTATTCTGTGCGCGCCATATTCAAACTAATAAGCAGCACGTAGCGCTAGTGTGTGTGTCCGTGCTCATGAATAATAGTGTACCACTCCGGATACAAACCGCATATCATTAAGTGTGTATTCTGTGCGCGCCATATTCAAACCAATAAGCGGCGCGTAGTGCCAGTGTGTGTGTGCTCATAAATATTGGTGTACCACTCCGGATACAAACCGCATATCATTAAGTGTGTATTCTGTGCGCGCCATATTCAAACTAATAAGCAGCGCGTAGCGCTAGTGTGTGTGTCCGTGCTCATGAATAATAGTGTACCACTCCGGATACAAACCGCATATCATTAAGTGTGTATTCTGTGCGCGCCATATTCAAACTTATCAGCGGCGCATAGTGCCAGTGTGTGTGTGTGCTCATGAATAAAAGTGTACCACTCCGGATACAAACCGCATATCATTAAGTGTGTATTCTGTGCGCGCCATATTCAAACCAATAAGCGGCGCGTAGTGCCAGTGTGTGTGTGTGCTCATGAATAATAGTGTACCACTCCGGATACAAACCGCATATCATTTAGTGTGTATTCTGTGCGCGCCATATTCAAACCAATAAGCGGCGCGTAGTGCCAGTGTGTGTGTGCTCATAAATATTGGTGTACCACTCCGGATACAAACCGCATATCATTAAGTGTGTATTCTGTGCGCGCCATATTCAAACTAATAAGCAGCGCGTAGCGCTAGTGTGTGTGTCCGTGCTCATGAATAATAGTGTACCACTCCGGATACAAACCGCATATCATTAAGTGTGTATTCTGTGCGCGCCATATTCAAACTAATAAGCGGCGCGTAGTGCCAGTGTGTGTGTGTGTCCTCATAAATATTAGTGTACCACTCCGGATACAAACCGCATATCATTAAGTGTGTATTCTGTGCGCGCCATATTCAAACTAATCAGCGGCGCGTAGTGCCAGTGTGTGTGTGCTCATGAATAATAGTGTACCACTCCGGATACAAACCGCATATCATTCAGTGTGTATTCTGTGCACGCCATATTCAAACCAATAAGCGGCGCGTAGTGCCAGTGTGTGTGTGCTCATGAATAATAGTGTACCACTCCGGATACAAACCGCATATCATTTAGTGTGTATTCTGTGCGCGCCATATTCAAACTAATAAGCGGCGCGTAGTGCCAGTGTGTGTGTGTGCTCATAAATATTAGTGTACCACTCCGGATACAAACCGCATATCATTAAGTGTGTATTCTGTGCGCGCCATATTCAAACTTACAAGCGGCGCGTAGCGCTAGTGTGTATGTGTGCTCATAAATATTAGTGTACCACTCCGGATACAAACCGCATATCATTAAGTGTGTATTCTGTGCGCGCCATATTCAAACTTATAAGCGGCACGTAGTGCCAGTGTGTGTGTGTGTTTGCTCATGAATAATAGTGTACCACTCCGGATACAAACCGCATATCATTAACTAATAAGCGGCGCGTAGCTCTAGTGTGTATGTGTACTCATAAATATTAGTGTACCACTCTGGATACAAACCGCATATCATTCAGTGTGTATTCTGTGCGCGCCATATTCAAACTAATAAGCGGCGCATTGTTCTAGTGTGTATGTGTGCTCATCAATATTAGTGTACCACTCCGGATACAAACTGCAAATCATTAAGTGTGTATTCTGTGCGCGCCATATTCAAACTTACAAGCGACGCGTAGTGCCAGAGTGTGTGTGTGTGTTTGCTCATGAATAATAGTGTACCACTCCGGATACAAACCGCATATCATTTAGTGTGTATTCTGTTTACGCCATATTCAAACCAATAAGCGGCGCGTAGTGCCAGTGTGTGTGTGTGCTCATGAATAATAGTGTACTTCTCCGGATACAAACCGCATATCATTAAGTGTGTATTCTGTGCGCGCCAAATTCAAAATTACAAGCGGCGCGTAGTGCCAGTGTGTGTATGTGTGCTCATGTATATTAGTGTACCACTCCGGATACAAACTGCATATCATTAAGTGTGTATTCTGTGCGCGCCATATTCAAACTAATAAGCGGCGCGTAGTGCCAGTGTGTATGTGTGCTCATAAATATTAGTGTACCACTCCGGATACAAACCGCATATCATTAAGTGTGTATTCTGTGCGCGCCATATTCAAACTAATAAGCGGCACGTAGTGCCAGTGTGTGTGTGTGTGTTTGCTCATGAATAATAGTGTACCACTCCGGATACAAACCGCATATCATTCAGTGTGTATTCTGTGCACGCCATATTCAAACCAATAAGCGGCGCGTAGTGCCAGTGTGTGTGTGTGCTCATGAATAATAGTGTACCACTCCGGATACAAACCGCATATCATTAAGTGTGTATTCTGTGCGCGCCAAATTAAAACCAATAAGCGGCGCGTAGTGCCAGTGTGTGTGTGTGCTCATGAATAATAGTGTACCACTCCGGATACAAACCGCATATCATTAAGTGTGTATTCTGTGCACGCCATATTCAAACTAATAAGCGGCACGTAGTGCCAGTGTGTGTGTGTGTGTTTGCTCATGAATAATAGTGTACCACTCCGGATACAAACTGCATATCATTAAGTGTGTATTCTGTGCACGCCATATTCAAACTAATAAGCGGCGCGTAGTGCCAGTGTGTGTGTGTGCTCATAAATATTAGTGTACCACTCCGGATACAGACCGCATATCATTCATTGTGTATTCTGTTTACGCTATATTCAAACCAATAAGCGGCGCGTAGTGCCAGTGTGTGTGTGCTCATGAATAATAGTGTACCACTCCGGATACAAACCGCATATCATTTAGTGTGTATTCTGTTTACGCCATATTCAAACCAATAAGCGGCGCGTAGTGCCAGTGTGTGTGTGTGCTCATGAATAATAGTGTACTTCTCCGGATACAAACCGCATATCATTAAGTGTGTATTCTGTGCGCGCCAAATTCAAACTAATAAGCGGCGCGTAGTGCCAGTGTGTGTATGTGTGCTCATGTATATTAGTGTACCACTCCGGATACAAACTGCATATCATTAAGTGTGTATTCTGTGCGCGCCATATTCAAACTAATAAGCGGCGCGTAGTGCCAGTGTGTATGTGTGCTCATAAATATTAGTGTACCACTCCGGATACAAACCGCATATCATTAAGTGTGTATTCTGTGCGCGCCATATTCAAACTAATAAGCGGCGCGTAGTGCCAGTGTGTGTGTGTGTGTTTGCTCATGAATAATAGTGTACCACTCCGGATACAAACCGCATATCATTCAGTGTGTATTCTGTGCACGCCATATTCAAACCAATAAGCGGCGCGTAGTGCCAGTGTGTGTGTGTGCTCATGAATAATAGTGTACCACTCCGGATACAAACCGCATATCATTAAGTGTGTATTCTGTGCGCGCCAAATTAAAACCAATAAGCGGCGCGTAGTGCCAGTGTGTGTGTGTGCTCATGAATAATAGTGTACCACTCCGGATACAAACCGCATATCATTAAGTGTGTATTCTGTGCACGCCATATTCAAACTAATAAGCGGCACGTAGTGCCAGTGTGTGTGTGTGTGTTTGCTCATGAATAATAGTGTACCACTCCGGATACAAACTGCATATCATTAAGTGTGTATTCTGTGCACGCCATATTCAAACTAATAAGCGGCGCGTAGTGCCAGTGTGTGTGTGTGCTCATAAATATTAGTGTACCACTCCGGATACAGACCGCATATCATTCAGTGTGTATTCTGTTTACGCTATATTCAAACCAATAAGCGGCGCGTAGTGCCAGTGTGTGTGTGCTCATGAATAATAGTGTACCACTCCGGATACAAACCGCATATCATTAAGTGTGTATTCTGTGCGCGCCATATTCAAACTAATAAGCGGCGCGTAGCTCTAGTGTGTATGTGTACTCATAAATATTAGTGTACCACTCCGGATACAAACTGCATATCATTAAGTGTGTATTCTGTGCGCGCCATATTCAAACTAATAAGCGGCGCGTAGCTCTAGTGTGTATGTGTGCTCATAAATATTAGTGTACCACTCCGGATACAAACCGCATATCATTCAGTGTGTATTCTATGCACGCCATATTCAAACTAATAAGCGGCGCATAGTGCTAGTGTGTGTGTGTGCTCATAAATATTTGTGTACCACTCCGGATACAAACCGCATATCATTAAGTGTGTATTCTGTGCGCGCCATATTCAAACTAATCAGCGGCGCGTAGTGCCAGTGTGTGTGTGCTCATGAATAATAGTGTACCACTCCGGATACAAACCGCATATCATTCAGTGTGTATTCTGTGCACGCCATATTCAAACCAATAAGCGGCGCGTAGTGCCAGTGTGTGTGTGCTCATGAATAATAGTGTACCACTCCGGATACAAACCGCATATCATTCAGTGTGTATTCTGTGCACGCCATATTCAAACCAATAAGCGGCGCGTAGTGCCAGTGTGTGTGTGCTCATGAATAATAGTGTACCACTCCGGATACAAACCGCATATCATTAAGTGTGTATTCTGTGCACGCCATATTCAAACTAATCAGCGGCGCGTAGTGCCAGTGTGTGTGTGCTCATGAATAATTGTGTACCACTCCGGATACAAACCGCATATCATTCAGTGTGTATTCTGTGCACGCCATATTCAAACCAATAAGCGGCGCGTAGTGCCAGTGTGTGTGTGCTCATGAATAATAGTGTACCACTCCGGATACAAACCGCATATCATTCAGTGTGTATTCTGTGCACGCCATATTCAAACCAATAAGCGGCGCGTAGTGCCAGTGTGTGTGTGTTCATGAATAATAGTGTACCACTCCGGATACAAACCGCATATCATTAAGTGTGTATTATTTGCGCGGCATATTCAAACTAATAAGCGGCGCGTAGTGCCAGTGTGTGTGTGCTCATGAATAATAGTGTACCACTCCGGATACAAACCGCATATCATTAAGTGTGTATTCTGTGTGCGCCATATTCAAACTTATAAGCGGCGCGTAGTGCCAGTGTGTGTGTGTGCTCATAAATAATAGTGTACCACTCCGGATACAAACTGCATATCATTAAGTGTGTATTCTGTGCGCGCCATATTCAAACTTATAAGCGGCGCGTAGTGCCAGTGTGTGTGTGTGCTCATAAATATTAGTGTACCACTCCGGATACAAACCGCATATAATTAAGTGTGTATTCTGTGCGCGCTATATTCAAACTAATAAGCGGTGCGTAGTGCCAGTGTGTGTATGTGTGCTCATGAATAATCGTGTACCACTCCGGATACAAACTGCATATCATTAAGTGTGTATTATGTGCGCGCCATATTCAAACTTATAAGCGGCGCGTAGTGCCAGTGTGTGTGTGTGCTCATAAATATTAGTGTACCACTCCGGATACAAACCGCATATCATTCATTGTGTATTCTGTGCGCGCCATATTCAAACTTATAAGCGGCGCGTAGTGCCAGTGTGTGTGTGTGCTCATAAATATTAGTGTACCACTCCGGATACAAACCGCATATAATTAAGTGTGTATTCTGTGCGCGCTATATTCAAACTAATAAGCGGCGCGTAGTGCCAGTGTGTGTATGTGTGCTCATGTATATTAGTGTACCACTCCGGATACAAACTGCATATCATTAAGTGTGTATTATGTGCGCGCCATATTCAAACTTATAAGCGGCGCGTAGCTCTAGTGTGTATGTGTACTCATAAATATTTGTGTACCACTCCGGATACAAACCGCATATCATTCAGTGTGTATTCTGTGCGCGTCATATTGAAAATTATAAGCGGCGCGTAGTGCCAGTGTGTGTGTGTGCTCATAAATATTAGTGTACCACTCCGGATACAAACCGCATATCATTCAGTGTGTATTCTGTGCGCGCCAAATTAAAACCAATAAGCGGCGCGTAGTGCCAGTGTGAGTGTGTGCTCATAAATAATAGTGTACCACTCCGGATACAAACCGCATATCATTAAGTGAGTATTCTGTGCGCGCCAAATTAAAACCAATAAGCGGCGCGTAGTGCCAGTGTGAGTGTGCTCATGAATAATAGTGTACCACTCCGGATACAAACCGCATATCATTAAGTGTGTATTCTGTGCGCGCCAAATTAAAACCAATAAGCGGCGCGTAGTGCCAGTGTGTGTGTGTGCTCATGAATAATTGTGTACCACTCCGGATACAAACTGCATATCATTAAGTGTGTATTCTGTGCGCGCCATATTGGAAATTACAAGCAGCGCGTAGTGTAAGTGTGCGTGTGTGTGCTCATGAATAATAGTGTACCACTCCGGATACAAACCGCATATCATTTAGTGTGTATTCTGTGCGCGCAATATTGGAATTTACAAGCAGCGCGTAGTGTAAGTGTGCGTGTGTGTGCTCATAAATATTAGTGTACCGCTCCGGATACAAACCGCATATCATTAAGTGTGTATTCTGTGCGCGTCATATTGAAAATTATAAGCGGCGCGTAGTGCCAGTATGTATGTGTGCTCATGAATAATTGTGTACCACTCCGGATACAAACCGCATATCATTTAGTGTGTATTCTGTGCGCGCCATATTCAAAATTACAAGCGGCGCGTAGTGCCAGTGTGTATGTGTGCTCATGAATAATTGTGTACCACTCCGGATACAAACTGCATATCATTAAGTGTGTATTCTGTGCGCGCCATATTCAAACTAATAAGCGGCGCATAGTGCTAGTGTGTATGTGTGCTCAAGAATAATAGTGTACCACTCCGGATACAAACCGCATATCATTAAGTGTGTATTCTGTGCGCGCCATATTCAAACTAATAAGCAGCGCGTAGTGTAAGTGTTCGTGTGTGTGCTAATGAATAATGGTGTACCACTCCGGATACAAACTGCATATCATTAAGTGTGTATTCTGTGCGCGCCATATTCAAACTAATAAGCGGCGCGTAGCGCTAGTGTGTATGTGTACTCATAAATATTAGTGTACCACTCCGGATACAAACTGCATATCATTAAGTGTGTATTCTGTGCGCGCCATATTCAAACTTATAAGCTGCGCGTAGTGCCAGTGTGTGTGTGCTCATGAATAATAGTGTACCACTCCGGATACAAACCGCATATCATTCAGTGTGTATTCTGTGCGCGCCATATTCAAACTAATAAGCAGCGCGTAGTGTAAGTGTTCGTGTGTGTGCTAATGAATAATAGTGTACCACTCCGAATACAAACTGCATTTCATTCAGTGTGTATTCTGTGCACGCCATATTCAAACCAATAAGCGGCGCGTAGTGCCAGTGTGTGAATGTGTGCTCATAAATATTTGTGTACCACTCCGGATACAAACTGCATATCATTAAGTGTGTATTCTGTGCACGCCATATTCAAACTAATAAGCGGCGCGTAGTGCCAGTGTGTGTGTGTGCTCATAAATATTAGTGTACCACTCCGGATACAAACCGCATATCATTCATTGTGTATTCTGTGCACGCCATATTCAAACTAATCAGCGGCGCGTAGTGCCAGTGTGTGTGTGCTCATGAATAATAGTGTACCACTCCGGATACAAACCGCATATCATTAAGTGTGTATTCTGTGCACGCCATATTCAAACTTATAAGCTGCGCGTAGTAACAGTGTGAATGTGTGCTCATGAATAAAAGTGTACTACTCTGGATACAAACCGCATATCATTAAGTGTGTATTCTGTGCGTGTCATATTGAAAATTATAAGCGGCGCGTAGTGTAAGTGTGCGTGCGTGTGCTCATAAATAATTGTGTACCACTCCGAATACAAACTGCATTTCATTCAGTGTGTATTCTGTGCACGCCATATTCAAACCAATAAGCGGCGCGTAGTGCCAGTGTGTGAATGTGTGCTCATAAATATTTGTGTACCACTCCGGATACAAACTGCATATCTTAAGTGTGTATTCTGTGCACGCCATATTCAAACCAATAAGCGGCGCGTAGTGCCAGTGTGTGTATGTGTGCTCATGAATAATAGTGTACCACTCCGGATACAAACTGCATATCATTAAGTGTGTATTATGTGCGTGCCATATTCAAACTAATAAGCGGCGCGTAGTGCCAGTGTGTGTATGTGTGCTCATGTATATTAGTGTACCACTCCGGATACAAACTGCATATAATTAAGTGTGTATTCTGTGTGCGCCATATTCAAACTTATAAGCGGCGCGTAGTGCCAGTGTGTATGTGTGCTCATAAATAATAGTGTACCACTCCGGATACAAACTGCATATAATTAAGTGTGTATTCTGTGCGCGCTAAATTCAAACTAATAAGCGGCGCGTAGTGCCAGTGTGTGTATGTGTGCTCATGTATATCAGTGTACCACTCCGGATACAAACTGCATATCATTAAGTGTGTATTATGTGCGCGCCATATTCAAACTTATAAGCGGCGCGTAGTGCCAGTGTGTGTGTGCTCATGAATAATATTGTACCACTCCGGATACAAACCGCATATAATTAAGTGTGTATTCTGTGCGCGCTATATTCAAACTAATAAGCGGCGCGTAGTGCCAGTGTGTGTGTGCTCATAAATATTGGTGTACCACTCCGGATACAAATCGCATATCATTAAGTGTGTATTCTGTGCGCGCCAAATTCAAACTAATAAGCGGCGCGTAGTGCTAGTGTGTATGTGTGCTCATGAATAATTGTGTACCACTCCGGATACAAACTGCATATCATTAAGTGTGTATTCTGTGCGCGCCATATTCAAACTAATAAGCGGCACGTAGTGCTAGTGTGTGAATGTGTGCTCATGAATATTAGTGTACCACTCCGGATACAAACCGCATATCATTAAGTGTGTATTCTGTGCACGCCATATTCAAACCAATAAGCGGCACGTAGTGCCAGTGTGTGTGTGCTCATGAATAATAGTGTACCACTCCGGATACAAACCGCATATCATTAAGTGTGTATTCTGTGCGCGCCAAATTAAAACCAATAAGCGGCGCGTAGTGCCAGTGTGTGTGTGTGCTCATGAATAATAGTGTACCACTCTGGATACAAACCGCATATCATTAAGTGTGTATTCTGTGCACGCCATATTCAAACCAATAAGCGGCGCGTAGTGCCAGTGTGTGTGTGCTCATGAATAATAGTGTACCACTCCGGATACAAACTGCATATCATTAAGTGTGTATTCTGTGCACGCCATATTCAAACTAATCAGCGGCGCGTAGTGCCAGTGTGTATGTGTGCTCATGAATAAAAGTGTACCACTCCGGATACAAACTGCGTATTATTAAGTGTGTATTCTGTGCAAGCCATATTCAAACTAATAAGCGGCGCGTAGCGCTAGTGTGTATGTGTGCTCATAAATATTAGTGTACCACTCCGGATACAAACCGCATATCATTAAGTGTGTATTCTGTGCGCGCCATATTCAAACTTATAAGCGGCGCGTAGTTCCAGTGTGTGAATGTGTGCTCATAAATAATAATGTACCACTCCGGATACAAACTGCATATCATTAAGAGTGTATTCTGTGCGCGTCATATTGAAAATTATAAGCAGCGCGTAGTGTAAGTGTGCGTGTGTGTACTCATAAATATTAGTGTACCACTCCGGATACAAACTGCATATCATTAAGTGTGTATTCTGTGCACGCCATATTCAAACTAATAAGCGGCGCGTAGTGCCAGTGTGAGTGTGCTCATGAATATTAGTGTACCACTCCGGATACAAACCGCATATCATTAAGTGTGTATTCTGTGCACGCCATATTCAAACTTATAAGCGGAACGTAGTGCCAGTGTGTGTGTGCTCATGTATAATAGTGTACCACTCCGGATACAAACCGCATATCATTAATTGTGTATTCTGTGCGCGCCATATTCAAACTAATAAGCGGCGCGTAGTGCCAGTGTGTATGTGTGCTCATGAATAATTGTGTACCACTCCGGATACAAACCGCATATCATTAAGTGTGTATTCTGTGCGCGCCATATTCAAACTTATAAGCGGCGCGTCGTGTCAGTGTGTGTGTGTGCTCATAAATATTTGTGTACCACTCCGGATACAAACCGCATATCATTAAGTGTGTATTCTGTGCACGCCATATTCAAACTTATAAGCGGCGCGTAGTGCCAGTGTGTGTGTGCTCATGTATAATAGTGTACCACTCCGGATACAAACCGCATATCATTAAGTGTGTATTCTGTGCGCGCCATATTCAAACTAATAAGCGGCGCGTAGCTCTAGTGTGTATGTGTACTCATAAATATTAGTGTACCACTCCGGATACAAACCGCATATCATTAAGTGTGTATTCTGTGCGCGCCATATTTAAACTAATAAGCGGCGCGTAGCTCTAGTGTGTATGTGTACTCATAAATATTAGTGTACCACTCCGGATACAAACCGCATATCATTAAGTGTGTATTCTGTGCGCGCCATATTCAAACCAATAAGCGGCGCGTAGTGCCAGTGTGTGTGTGTGCTCATGAATAATAGTGTACTACTCCGGATACAAACCGCATATCATTAAGTGTGTATTCTGTGCTTGCCAAATTCAAACTAATAAGCGGCGAGTAGTGCCAGTGTGTGTATGTGTGCTCATGTATATTAGTGTACCACTCCGGATACAAACTGCATATCATTAAGTGTGTATTCTGTGCACGCCATATTCAAACTTATAAGCGGCGCGTAGTGCCAGTGTGTGTGTGTGCTCATGAATATTAGTGTACCACTCCGGATACAAACCGCATATCATTCAGTGTGTATTCTGTGCGCGCCATATTCAAACTAATAAACGGCGCGTAGCTCTAGTGTGTATGTGTACTCATAAATATTAGTGTACCACTCCGGATACAAACCGCATATCATTAAGTGTGTATTCTGTGCGCGCCATATTCAAACAAATAAGCGGCGCATAGTGCCAGTGTGTGTGTGTGTCCTCATAAATATTAGTGTACCACTCCGGATACAAACCGCATATCATTCAGTGTGTATTCTGTGCGCGCCATATTCAAACTTATAAGCGGCGCGTAGTGCCAGTGTGTGTATGTGTGCTCATGTATATTAGTGTACCACTCCGGATACAAACTGCATATCATTCAGTGTGTATTCTGTGCGCGCCATATTGAAAATTATAAGCAGCGCGTAGTGCCAGTGTGTGTGTGTGCTCATAAATAATAGTGTACCACTCCGGATACAAACTGCATATCATTAAGTGTGTATTCTGTGCGCGCCATATTCAAACTTATAAGCGACGCGTAGCGCTAGTGTGTATGTGTACTCAAAAATATTAGTGTACCACTCCGGATACAAACTGCATATCATTGAGTGTGTATTCTGTGCACGCCATATTCAAACCAATAAGCGGCGCGTAGTGCCAGTGTGTGTGTGCTCATGAATAATAGTGTATCACTCCGGATACAAACCGCATATCATTAAGTGTGTATTCTGTGCTCGCCAAATTCAAACTAATAAGTGGCGCGTAGCTCTAGTGTGTATGTGTACTCATAAATATTAGTGTACCACTCCGGATACAAACCGCATATCATTAAGTGTGTATTCTGTGCGCGCCATATTCAAACCAATAAGCGGCGCGTAGTGCCAGTGTGTGTGTGTGCTCATGAATAATAGTGAACTACTCCGGATACAAACCGCATATCATTAAGTGTGTATTCTGTGCTCGCCATATTCAAACTAATAAGCGGCGCGTAGTGCCAGTGTGTGTATGTGTGCTCATGTATATTAGTGTACCACTCCGGATACAAACTGCATATCATTAAGTGTGTATTCTGTGCGCGTCATATTGAAAATTATAAGCAGCGCGTAGTGTAAGTGTGTGTGTGTGTGCTCATAAATAAAAGTGTACCACTCCGAATACAAACCGCATATCATTAAGTGTGTATTCTGTGCTCGCCAAATTCAAACTAATAAGCGGCACGTAGTGCCAGCGTGTGTGTGCTCATGAATAATAGTGTACCACTCCGGATACAAACTGCATATCATTAAGTGTGTATTCTGTGCGCGCCAAATTCAAACCAATAAGCGGCGCGTAGCTCTAGTGTGTATGTGTGCTCATGTATATTAGTGTACCACTCCGGATACAAACTGCATATCATTAAGTGTGTATTCTGTGCGCGCCATATTCAAACTAATCAGCGGCGCATAGTGCTAGTGTGTATGTGTGCTCATGAATAATTGTGTACCATTCCGGATACAAACCGCATATCATTAAGTGTGTATTCTGTGCTCGCCAAATTCAAACTAATAAGCGGCGCGTAGTGCCAGTGTGTGTATGTGTGCTCATGTATATTAGTGTACCACTCCGGATACAAACTGCATATCATTAAGTGTGTATTCTGTGCGCGTCATATTGAAAATTATAAGCAGCGCGTAGTGTAAGTGTGTGTGTGTGTGCTCATAAATAAAAGTGTACCACTCCGGATACAAACCTGATATCATTAAGTGAGTATTCTGTGCACGCCATATTCAAACTAATAAGCGGCGCATAGTGCTAGTGTGTATGTGTGCTCAATAATATTGGTGTTCCACTCCGGATACAAACTGCATATCATTAAGTGTGTATTCTGTGCGCGCCATATTCAAACTTATAAGCGGCACGTAGTGCCAGCGTGTGTGTGCTCATGAATAATAGTGTACCACTCCGGATACAAACCGCATATCATTCAGTGTGTATTCTGTGCGCGCCATATTCAAACTAATAAGCGGCGCGTAGCTCTAGTGTGTATGTGTACTCATAAATATTAGTGTACCACTCCGGATACAAACCGCATATCATTCAGTGTGTATTCTGTGCGCGCCATATTCAAACTTATAAGCGGCGCGTAGCTCTAGTGTGTATGTGTACTCATAAATATTAGTGTACCACTCCGGATACAAACCGCATATCATTAACTGTGTATTCTGTGCACGCCATATTCAAACTAATAAGCGGCACGAAGTGCCAGCGTGTGTGTGCTCATGAATAATAGTGTACCACTCCGGATACAAACTGCATATCATTAAGTGTGTATTCTGTGCGCGCCATATTCAAACTAATAAGCGGCGCGTAGTGCCAGTGTGTGTGTGTGTGCTCATGAATAATAGTGTACAACTCCGGATACAAACCGCATATCATTAAGTGTGTATTCTGTGCTCGCCAAATTCAAACTAATAAGCGGCGCGTAGTGCCAGTGTGTGTATGTGTGCTCATGTTTATTAGTGTACCACTCCGGATACAAACCGCATATCATTAAGTGTGTATTCTGTGCGCGCCATATTCAAACTAATAAGCAGCGCGTAGCTCTAGTGTGTGTGTGTGCTCATAAATATTTGTGTACCACTCCGGATACAAACCGCATATCATTCAGTGTGTATTCTGTGCGCGCCATATTCAAACTAATAAGCGGCGCGTAGCTCTAGTGTGTATGTGTACTCATAAATATTAGTGTACCACTCCGGATACAAACCGCATATCATTCAGTGTGTATTCTGTGCGCGCCATATTCAAACTAATAAGCGGCGCGTAGCTCTAGTGTGTATGTGTACTCATAAATATTAGTGTACCACTCCGGATACAAACTGCATATCATTAAGTGTGTATTCTGTGCGCGCCATATTCAAACTTATAAGCGGCACGTAGTGCCAGCGTGTGTGTGCTCATGAATAATAGTGTACCACTCCGGATACAAACCGCATATCATTCAGTGTGTATTCTGTGCGCGCCATATTCAAACTAATAAGCGGCGCGTAGCTCTAGTGTGTATGTGTACTCATAAATATTAGTGTACCACTCCGGATACAAACCGCATATCATTCAGTGTGTATTCTGTGCGCGCCATATTCAAACTAATAAGCGGCGCGTAGCTCTAGTGTGTATGTGTACTCATAAATATTAGTGTACCACTCCGGATACAAACCGCATATCATTAAGTGTGTATTCTGTGCACGCCATATTCAAACTAATAAGCGGCACGTAGTGCCAGCGTGTGTGTGCTCATGAATAATAGTGTACCACTCCGGATACAAACTGCATATCATTAAGTGTGTATTCTGTGCGCGCCATATTAAAACCAATAAGCGGCGCGTAGCTCTAGTGTGTATGTGTACTCATCAATATTAGTGTACCACTCCGGATACAAACCGCATATCATTAAGTGTGTATTCTGTGCACGCCATATTCAAACTAATAAGCGGCACGTAGTGCCAGCGTGTGTGTGCTCATAAATAATAGTGTACCACTCCGGATACAAACTGCATATCATTAAGTGTGTATTCTGTGCACGCCATATTCAAACTAATAAGCGGCGCGTAGTGCCAGTGTGTGTGTGCTCATGAATAATAGTGTATCACTCCGGATACAAACCGCATATCATTCAGTCTGTATTCTGTGCACGCCATATTCAAACTTATAAGCGGCGCGTAGTGCCAGTGTGTGTGTGCTCATGTATAATAGTGTACCACTCCGGATACAAACCGCATATCATTAAGTGTGTATTCTGTGCGCGCCATATTCAAACTAATAAGCGGCGCATAGTGCTAGTGTGTATGTGTGCTCATGAATAATTGTGTACCACTCCGGATACAAACCGCATATCATTCAGTGTGTATTCTGTGCACGTCATATTCAAACTTATAAGCGGCGCGTAGTGCCAGTGTGTGTATGTGTGCTCATGTATATTAGTGTACCACTCCGGATACAAACTGCATATCATTCAGTGTGTATTCTGTGCACGCCATATTCAAACCAATAAGCGGCGCGTAGCTCAAGTGTGTATGTGTACTCATAAATATTAGTGTACCACTCCGGATACAAACCGCATATCATTAAGTGTGTATTCTGTGCACGCCAAATTCAAACTTATAAGCGGCGCGTAGTGCCAGTGTGTGTATGTGTGCTCATGTATATTAGTGTACCACTCCGGATACAAACTGCATATCATTCAGTGTGTATTCTGTGCACGCCATATTCAAACCAATAAGCGGCGCGTAGTGCCAGTGTGTGTGTGCTCATGAATAATAGTGTATCACTCCGGATACAAACCGCATATCATTCAGTGTGTATTCTGTGCACGTCATATTCAAACTTATAAGCGGCACGTAGTGCCAGTGTGTGAATGTGTGCTCATAAATATTAGTGAACCACTCCGGATACAAACCGCATATCATTAAGTGTGTATTCTGTGCACGCCATATTCAAACTTATAAGCGGCGCGTAGTGCCAGTGTGTGTGTTCTCATGTATAATAGTGTACCACTCCGGATACAAACCGCATATCATTAAGTGTGTATTCTGTGCGCGCCATATTCAAACCAATAAGCGGCGCGTAGTGCCAGCGTGTGTGTGCTCATGAATAATAGTGTACCACTCCGGATACAAACCGCATATCATTAAGTGTCTATTCTGTGCACGCCATATTCAAACTTATAAGCGGCGCGTAGTGCCAGTGTGTGTGTGCTCATGTATAATAGTGTACCACTCCGGATACAAACCGCATATCATTAAGTGTGTATTCTGTGCGCGCCATATTCAAACCAATAAGCGGCGCGTAGCTCTAGTGTGTATGTGTACTCATAAATATTAGTGTACCACTCCGGATACAAACCGCATATCATTCAGTGTGTATTCTGTGCACGCCATATTCAAACCAATAAGCGGCGCGTAGTGCCAGTGTGTGTGTGTGCTCATGTATATTAGTGTACCACTCCGGATACAAACTGCATATCATTAAGTGTGTATTCTGTGCACGCCATATTCAAACTAATAAGCGGCGCGTAGTGCCAGTGTGTGTGTGTGCTCATGAATATTAGTGTACCACTCCGGATACAAACTGCATATCATTAAGTGTGTATTCTGTGCGCGTCATATTGAAAATTATAAGCAGCGCGTAGTGTAAGTGTGTGTGTGTGTGCTCATAAATAAAAGTGTACCACTCCGGATACAAACCGCATATCATTAAGTGTGTATTCTGTGCACGCCATATTCAAACTAATAAGCGGCGCATAGTGCTAGTGTGTATGTGTGCTCAATAATATTGGTGTACCACTCCGGATACAAACTGCATATCATTAAGTGTGTATTCTGTGCGCGCCATATTCAAACTTATAAGCGGCACGTAGTGCCAGCGTGTGTGTGCTCATGAATAATAGTGTACCACTCCGGATACAAACCGCATATCATTCAGTGTGTATTCTGTGCGCGCCATATTCAAACTAATCAGCGGCGCGTAGTGCCAGTGTGTGTGTGTGCTCATAAATAAAAGTCTACCACTCCGGATACAAACTGCAAATCATTAAGTGTGTATTCTGTGCGCGCCATATTCAAACTTATAAGCGGCGCGTAGCTCTAGTGTGTATGTGTACTCATAAATATTAGTGTACCACTCCGGATACAAACCGCATATCATTAAGTGTGTATTCTGTGCGCGCCATATTCAAACTAATCAGCGGCGCATAGTGCTAGTGTGTATGTGTGCTCATGAATAATTGTGTACCACTCCGGATACAAACTGCATATCATTAAGTGTGTATTCTGTGCGCGCCAAATTTAAACGAATCAGCGGCGCGTAGTGCCAGTGTGTGTGTGTGTGCTCATGAATAATAGTGTACCACTCTGGATACAAACCGCATATCATTCAGTGTGTATTCTGTGCACGCCATATTCAAACCAATAAGCGGCGCGTAGTGCCAGTGTGTGTGTGTGCTCATGAATATTAGTGTACCACTCCGGATACAAACTGCATATCATTAAGTGTGTATTCTGTGCGCGTCATATTGAAAATTATAAGCAGCGCGTAGTGTAAGTGTGTGTGTGTGTGCTCATAAATAAAAGTGTACCACTCCGGATACAAACCGCATATCATTAAGTGTGTATTCTGTGCACGCCATATTCAAACTAATAAGCGGCGCATAGTGCTAGTGTGTATGTGTGCTCAATAATATTGGTGTACCACTCCGGATACAAACTGCATATCATTAAGTGTGTATTCTGTGCGCGCCATATTCAAACTTATAAGCGGCACGTAGTGCCAGCGTGTGTGTGCTCATGAATAATAGTGTACCACTCCGGATACAAACCGCATATCATTCAGTGTGTATTCTGTGCGCGCCATATTCAAACTAATCAGCGGCGCGTAGTGCCAGTGTGTGTGTGTGCTCATAAATAAAAGTCTACCACTCCGGATACAAACTGCAAATCATAAAGTGTGTATTCTGTGCGCGCCATATTCAAACTTATAAGCGGCGCGTATCTCTAGTGTGTATGTGTACTCATAAATATAAGTATACCACTCCGGATACAAACCGCATATCATTAAGTGTGTATTCTGTGCGCGCCATATTCAAACTAATAAGCGGCGCGTAGTGCCAGTGTGTGTGTGTTTGTCCTCATAAATATTAGTGTACCACTCCGGATACAAATCGCATATCATTAAGTGTGTATTCTGTGCGCGCCATATTCAAACTAATAAGCAGCGCGTAGCTCTAGTGTGTATGTGTACTCATAAATATTAGTGTACCACTCCGGATACAAACTGCATATCATTCAGTGTGTATTCTGTGCGCGCCATATTCAAACTTATAAGGGGCGCGTAGCTCTAGTGTGTATGTGTACTCATAAATATTAGTGTACCACTCCGGCTACAAACTGCAAATCATTAAGTGTGTATTCTGTGCGCGCCATATTCAAACTTATAAGCAGCGCGTAGCTCTAGTGTGTATTTGTCCTCATAAATATTTGTGTAGCACTCCGGATACAAACCGCATATCATTAAGTGTGTATTCTGTGCGCGCCATATTCAAACTAATCAGCGGCGCATAGTGCTAGTGTGTATGTGTGCTCATGAATAATTGTGTACCATTCCGGATACAAACTGCATATCATTAAGTGTGTATTCTGTGCGCGCCAAATTTAAACGAATCAGCGGCGCGTAGTGCCAGTGTGTGTGTGTGTGCTCATGATTAATAGTGTACCACTCTGGATACAAACCGCATATCATTCAGTGTGTATTCTGTGCACGCCATATTCAAACCAATAAGCGGCGCGTAGTGCCAGTGTGTGTGTGTGCTCATAAATATTTGTGTACCACTCCGGATACAAACCGCATATCATTAAGTGTGTATTCTGTGCACGCCATATTCAAACCAATAAGCGGCGCGTAGTGCCAGTGTGTGTGTGCTCATGAATAATAGTGTACCACTCCGGATACAAACCGCATATCATTCAGTGTGTATTCTGTGCGCGCCATATTCAAACCAATAAGCGGCGCGTAGTGCCAGTGTGTATGTGTGCTCATGAATAATAGTGTACCACTCCGGATACAAACCGCATATCATTCAGTGTGCATTCTGTGCACGCCATATTCAAACCAATAAGCGGCGCGTAGTGCCAGTGTGTGTGTGTGCTCATGAATATAAGTGACCACTCCGGATACAAACTGCATATCATTAAGTGTGTATTCTGTGCACGCCATATTCAAACCAATAAGCGGCGCGTAGTGCCAGTGTGTGTGTGTGCTCATAAATATTTGTGTACCACTCCGGATACAAACTGCATATCATTAAGTGTGTATTCTGTGCACGCCATATTCAAACTAATAAGCGGCGCGTAGTGCCAGTGTGTGTGTGTGCTCATGAATATTAGTGTACCACTCCGGATACAAACTGCATATCATTCAGTGTGTATTCTGTGCACGCCATATTCAAACCAATAAGCGGCGCGTAGTGCCAGTGTGTGTGTGTGCTCGTAAATATTTGTGTACCACTCCGGATACAAACTGCATATCATTAAGTGTGTATTCTGTGCGCGCCATATTCAAACCAATAAGCGGCGCGTAGTGCCAGTGTGTATGTGTGCTCATGAATAATCGTGTACCACTCCGGATACAAACTGCATATCATTCAGTGTGTATTCTGCGCGCGCCATATTCAAACTTACAAGCGGCGCGTAGCGCTAGTGTGTATGTGTACTCATAAATATAAGTGTACCACTCCGGATACAAACCGCATATCATTAAGTGTGTATTCTGTGCGCGCCATATTCAAACCAATAAGCGGCACGTAGTGCCAGTGTGTGTGTGTGTGTGTGTGTTTGCTCATGAATAATATTGTATCACTCCGGATACAAACCGCATATCATTAAGTGTGTATTCTGTGCACGCCATATTCAAACTAATAAGCGGCGCGTAGTGCCAGTGTGTGTGTGTGCTCATGAATATAAGTGACCACTCCGGATACAAACTGCATATCATTCAGTGTGTATTCTGTGCACGCCATATTCAAACCAATAAGCGGCGCGTAGTGCCAGTGTGTGTGTGCTCATGAATAATAGTGTATCACTCCGGATACAAACCGCATATCATTAAGTGTGTATTCTGTGCGCGCCATATTCAAACTAATAAGCGGCGCGTGAATAATTGTGTACCACTCCGGATACAAACTGCATATCATTAAGTGTGTATTCTGTGCGCGCCATATTCAAACTAAGAAGCGACGCATAGTGCTAGTGTGTATGTGTGCTCATGAATAATTGTGTAGCACTCCGGATACAAACTGCATTTCATTAAGTGTGTATTCTGTGCGCGTCATATTGAAAATTATAAGCAGCGCGTAGTGTAAGTGTGCGTGTGTGTGCTCATAAATAAAAGTGTACCACTCCGGATACAAACCGCATATCATTAAGTGTGTATTCTGTGCGCGCCATATTCAAACTTATAAGCGGCGCGTAGTGCCAGTGTGTGTATGTGTGCTCATGTATATTAGTGTACCACTCCGGATACAAACTGCATATCATTCAGTGTGTATTCTGTGCACGCCATATTCAAACTAATAAGCGGCGCATAGTGCTAGTGTGTATGTGTGCTCATGAATAATTGTGTACCACTCCGGATACAAACTGCATATCATTAAGTGTGTATTCTGTGCGCGTCATATTGAAAATTATAAGCAGCGCGTAGTGTAAGTGTGCGTGTGTGTGCTCATAAATAAAAGTGTACCACTCCGGATACAAACCGCATATCATTAAGTGTGTATTCTGTGCGCGCCATATTCAAACTTATAAGCGGCCCGTAGCGCTAGTGTGTATGTGTGCTCATAAATATTAGTGTACCACTCCGGATACAAACCGCATATCATTCATTGTGTATTCTGTGCACGCCATATTCAAACTAATAAGCGGCGCGTAGTGTCTGTGTGTATGTGTACTCATAAATATTAGTGTACCACTCCGGATACAAACTGCATATCATTCAGTGTGTATTCTGTGCGCGCCATATTCAAACTAATAAGCGGCGCGTAGCTCTAGTGTGTATGTGTGCTCATAAATATTAGTGTACCACTCCGGATACAAACCGCATATCATTCAGTGTGTATTCTGTGCACGCCATATTCAAACTAATAAGCGGCGCGTAGTGTCTGTGTGTATGTGTACTCATAAATATTAGTGTACCACTCCGGATACAAACTGCATATCATTAAGTGTGTATTCTGTGCGCGCCATATTCAAACTAATAAGCGGCGCTTTGCTCTAGTGTGTATGTGTGCTCATAAATATTAGTGTACCACTCCGGATACAAACCGCATATCATTCAGTGTGTATTCTGTGCACGCCATATTCAAACTAATAAGCGGCGCGTAGTGTCTGTGTGTATGTGTACTCATAAATATTAGTGTACCACTCCGGATACAAACTGCATATCATTCAGTGTGTATTCTGTGCACGCCATATTCAAACTAATAAGCGGCGCGTAGTGCTAGTGTGTATGTGTGCTCATGAATAATTGTGTACCACTCCGGATACAAACTGCATATCATTAAGTGTGTATTCTGTGCGCGTCATATTGAAAATTAAAAGCAGCGCGTAGTGTAAGTGTGCGTGTGTGTGCTCATAAATAAAAGTGTACCACTCCGGATACAAACCGCATATCATTAAGTGTGTATTCTGTGCGCGCCATATTCAAACTTATAAGCGGCCCGTAGCGCTAGTGTGTGTATGTGTGCTCATGTATATTAGTGTACCACTCCGGATACAAACTGCATATCATTCAGTGTGTATTCTGTGCACGCCATATTCAAACTAATAAGCGGCGCATAGTGCTAGTGTGTATGTGTGCTCATGAATAATTGTGTACCACTCCGGATACAAACTGCATATCATTAAGTGTGTATTCTGTGCGCGTCATATTGAAAATTATAAGCAGCGCGTAGTGTAAGTGTGCGTGTGTGTGCTCATAAATAAAAGTGTACCACTCCGGATACAAACCGCATATCATTAAGTGTGTATTCTGTGCGCGCCATATTCAAACTAATAAGCGGCGCGTAGTGCCAGTGTGTGTGTGCTCATGAATAATAGTGTATCACTCCGGATACAAACCGCATATCATTAAGTGTGTATTCTGTGCGCGCCATATTCAAACTAATAAGCGGCGCGTGAATAATTGTGTACCACTCCGGATACAAACTGCATATCATTAAGTGTGTATTCTGTGCGCGCCATATTCAAACTAAGAAGCGACGCATAGTGCTAGTGTGTATGTGTGCTCATGAATAATTGTGTAGCACTCCGGATACAAACTGCATATCATTAAGTGTGTATTCTGTGCGCGTCATATTGAAAATTATAAGCAGCGCGTAGTGTAAGTGTGCGTGTGTGTGCTCATAAATAAAAGTGTACCACTCCGGATACAAACCGCATATCATTAAGTGTGTATTCTGTGCGCGTCATATTGAAAAATATAAGCAGCGCGTAGTGTAAGTGTGCGTGTGTGTGCTCATAAATAGTAGTGTACCACTCCGGATACAAACTGCATATCATTCAGTGTGTATTCTGTGCACGCCATATTCAAACTAATAAGCGGCGCATAGTGCTAGTGTGTATGTGTGCTCATGAATAATTGTGTACCACTCCGGATACAAACTGCATATCATTAAGTGTGTATTCTGTGCGCGTCATATTGAAAATTATAAGCAGCGCGTAGTGTAAGTGTGCGTGTGTGTGCTCATAAATAAAAGTGTACCACTCCGGATACAAACCGCATATCATTAAGTGTGTATTCTGTGCGCGCCATATTCAAACTTATAAGCGGCCCGTAGCGCTAGTGTGTATGTGTGCTCATAAATATTAGTGTACCACTCCGGATACAAACCGCATATCATTCATTGTGTATTCTGTGCACGCCATATTCAAACTAATAAGCGGCGCGTAGTGTCTGTGTGTATGTGTACTCATAAATATTAGTGTACCACTCCGGATACAAACTGCATATCATTAAGTGTGTATTCTGTGCGCGCCATATTCAAACTAATAAGCGGCGCGTAGCTCTAGTGTGTATGTGTGCTCATAAATATTAGTGTACCACTCCGGATACAAACCGCATATCATTCAGTGTGTATTCTGTGCACGCCATATTCAAACTAATAAGCGGCGCGTAGTGTCTGTGTGTATGTGTACTCATAAATATTAGTGTACCACTCCGGATACAAACTGCATATCATTCAGTGTGTATTCTGTGCACGCCATATTCAAACTAATAAGCGGCGCATAGTGCTAGTGTGTATGTGTGCTCATGAATAATTGTGTACCACTCCGGATACAAACTGCATATCATTAAGTGTGTATTCTGTGCGCGTCATATTGAAAATTATAAGCAGCGCGTAGTGTAAGTGTGCGTGTGTGTGCTCATAAATAAAAGTGTACCACTCCGGATACAAACCGCATATCATTAAGTGTGTATTCTGTGCGCGCCATATTCAAACTTATAAGCGGCCCGTAGCGCTAGTGTGTATGTGTGCTCATAAATATTAGTGTACCACTCCGGATACAAACTGCATATCATTCATTGTGTATTCTGTGCACGCCATATTCAAACCAATAAGCGGCGCGTAGTGCCAGTGTGTGTGTGCTCATGAATAATAGTGAACCACTCCGGATACAAACCGCATATCATTAAGTGTGTATTCTGTACTCGCCATATTCAAACTAATAAGCGGCGCGTAGCTCTAGTGTGTATGTGTGCTCATAAATATTAGTGTACCACTCCGGATACAAACCGCATATCATTCAGTGTGTATTCTGTGCACGCCATATTCAAACTAATAAGCGGCGCATAGTGCTAGTGTGTATGTGTGCTCATGAATAATTGTGTACCACTCCGGATACAAACTGCATATCATTAAGTGTGTATTCTGTGCGCGCCATATTCAAACTAATAAGCGGCGCGTAGCTCTAGTGTGTATGTGTGCTCATAAATATTAGTGTATTACTCCGGATACAAACCGCATATCATTCAGTGTGTATTCTGTGCACGCCATATTCAAACTAATAAGCGGCGCGTAGTGCCAGTGTGTGTATGTGTGCCCATGTATATTGGTGTACCACTCCGGATACAAACTGCATATCATTAAGTGTGTATTATGTGCGCGCCATATTCAAACCAATAAGCGGCGCGTAGCTCTAGTGTGTATGTGTGCTCATAAATATTAGTGTATTACTCCGGATACAAACCGCATATCATTCAGTGTGTATTCTGTGCACGCCATATTCAAACTAATAAGCGGCGCGTAGTGCCAGTGTGTGTATGTGTGCTCATGTATATTGGTGTACCACTCCGGATACAAACCGCATATCATTCAGTGTGTATTCTGTGCACGCCATATTCAAACTAATAAGCTGCGCGTAGTGCCAGTGTGTGTGTGCTCATGAATAAAAGTGTACCACTCCGGATACAAACCGCATATCATTAAGTGTGTATTCTGTGCGCGCCATATTCAAACTAATAAGCGGCGCGTAGTGTAAGTGTGCGTGTGTGTGCTCATAAATATTAGTGTACCACTCCGGATACAAACTGCATATCATTAAGTGTGTATTCTGTGCGCGCCATATTCAAACTAATAAGCGGCCCGTAGCGCTAGTGTGTGAATGTGTGCTCATGTATATTGGTGTACCACTCCGGATACAAACTGCATATCATTAAGTGTGTATTATGTGCGCGCCATATTCAAACCAATAAGCGGCGCGTAGCTCTAGTGTGTATGTGTACTCATAAATATTAGAGTACCACTCCGGATACAAACCGCAGATCATTAAGTGTGTATTCTGTGCGCGCCATATTCAAACTAATAAGCGGCGCGTAGTGTCTGTGTGTATGTGTACTCATAAATATTAGTGTACCACTCCGGATACAAACTTCATATCATTAAGTGTGTATTCTGTGCGCGCCGTATTCAAACTTATAAGCTGCGCGTAGTGCCAGTGTGAATGTGTGCTCATGAATAAAAGTGTACCACTCCGGATACAAACTGCATATCATTAAGTGTGTATTCTGTGCGCGCCGTATTCAAACTTATAAGCTGCGCGTAGTGCCAGTGTGAATGTGTGCTCATGAATAAAAGTGTACCACTCCGGATACAAACTGCATATCATTAAGTGTGTATTATGTGCGCGCCATATTCAAACCAATAAGCGGCGCGTAGCTCTAGTGTGTATGTGTACTCATAAATATTAGTGTACCACTCCGGATACAAACCGCATATCATTAAGTGTGTATTCTGTGCGCGCCATATTCAAACTAATAAGCGGCGCATAGTGCTAGTGTGTATGTGTACTCATAAATATTAGTGTACCACTCCGGATACAAACCGCATATCATTCAGTGTGTATTCTGTGCACGCCATATTCAAACTTATAAGCGGCGCGTAGCTCTAGTGTGTATGCGTGCTCATAAATATTAGTGTACCACTCCGGATACAAACCGCATATCATTCAGTGTGTATTCTGTGCACGCCATATTCAAACTTATAAGCGGCGCGTAGCTCTAGTGTGTATTTGTCCTCATAAATATAAGTATACCACTCCGGATACAAACCGCATATCATTTAGTGTGTATTCTATGCACGCCATATTCAAACTAATAAGCGGCGCATAGTGCCAGTGTGTGTGTGTGCTCATGAATAATAGTGTACCACTCCGGATACAAACCGCATATCATTCCGTGTGTATTCTGTGCGCGCCATATTCAAACTAATAAGCAGCGCAAAGTGTAAGTGTGCGTGTGTGTGCTCATAAATATTGGTGTACCACTCCGGATACAAACCGCATATCATTCATTGTGTATTCTGTGCACGCAATATTCAAACCAATAAGCGGCGCGTAGTGCCAGTGTGTGTGTGCTCATGAATAATAGTTTACCACTCCGGATACAAACCGCATATCATTAAGTGTGTATTCTGTGCGCGCCATATTCAAACTAATAAGCGGCGCGTAGCTCTAGTGTGTATGCGTGCTCATAAATATTAGTGTACCACTCCGGATACAAACCGCATATCATTCAGTGTGTATTCTGTGCACGCCATATTCAAACTTATAAGCGGCGCGTAGCTCTAGTGTGTATTTGTCCTCATAAATATTAGTGTACCACTCCGGATACAAACCGCATATCATTTAGTGTGTATTCTGTGCGCGCCATATTGGAAATTACAAGCAGCGCGTAGTGTAGGTGTACGTGTGTGTGCTCATAAATATTAGTGTACCGCTCCGGATACAAACCGCATATCATTAAGTGTGTATTCTGTGCGCGTCATATTGAAAATTATAAGCGGCGCGTAGTGCCAGTATGAATGTGTGCTCATGAATAATTGTGTACCACTCCGGATACAAACTGCATATCATTAAGTGTGTATTATGTGCGCGCCATATTCAAACTTATAAGCGGCGCGTAGTGCCAGTGTGTATGCGTGCTCATAAATATTAGTGTACCACTCCGGATACAAACCGCATATCATTCAGTGTGTATTCTGTGCACGCCATATTCAAACTTATAAGCGGCGCGTAGCTCTAGTGTGTATTTGTCCTCATAAATATAAGTATACCACTCCGGATACAAACCGCATATCATTTAGTGTGTATTCTATGCACGCCATATTCAAACTAATAAGCGGCGCATAGTGCCAGTGTGTGTGTGTGCTCATGAATAATAGTGTACCACTCCGGATACAAACCGCATATCATTCCGTGTGTATTCTGTGCGCGCCATATTCAAACTAATAAGCAGCGCAAAGTGTAAGTGTGCGTGTGTGTGCTCATAAATAGTGGTGTACCACTCCGGATACAAACCGCATATCATTCATTGTGTATTCTGTGCACGCAATATTCAAACCAATAAGCGGCGCGTAGTGCCAGTGTGTGTGTGCTCATGAATAATAGTTTACCACTCCGGATACAAACTGCATATCATTAAGTGTGTATTATGTGCGCGCCATATTCAAACTAACAAGCGGCGCGTAGCTCTAGTGTGTATGTGTACTCATAAATATTAGTGTACCACTCCGGATACAAACCGCATATCATTCATTGTGTATTCTGTGCACGCCATATTCAAACCAATAAGCGGCGCGTAGTGCCAGTGTATGTGTGCTCATGAATAATAGTGTACCACTCCGGATACAAACCGCATATCATTGAGTGTGTACTCTGTGCACGCCATATTCAAACTAATAAGCGGCGCATAGTGCTAGTGTGTATGTGTGCTCATAAATAGTAGTGTACCACTCCGGATACAAACCGCATATCATTCAGTGTGTATTCTGTGCACGCCATATTCAAACTAATAAGCGGCGCGTAGCTCTAGTGTGTATGTGTGCTCATAAATAATAGTGTACCACTCCGGATACAAACCGCATATCATTCAGTGTGTATTCTGTGCACGCCATATTCAAACTAATAAGCGGCGCATAGTGCTAGTGTGTATGTGTGCTCATGAATAATTGTGTACCACTCCGGATACAAACTGCATATCATTAAGTGTGTATTCTGTGCGCGCCATATTCAAACTAATAAGCGGCGCGTAGCTCTAGTGTGTATGTGTGCTCATAAATATTGGTGTACCACTCCGGATACAAACCGCATATCATTCAGTGTGTATTCTGTGCACGCCATATTCAAACCAATAAGCGGCGCGTAGTGCCAGTGTGTGTGTGCTCATAAATATTGGTGTACCACTCCGGATACAAATCGCATATCATTAAGTGTGTATTCTGTGCACGCCGTATTAAAACCAATAAGCGGCGCGTAGTGCCAGTGTGAGTGTGTGCTCATGAATAATTGTGTACCACTCCGGATACAAACTGCATATCATTGAGTGTATATTCTGTGCGCGCCATATTCAAACTAATAAGCGGCGCGTAGCTCTAGTGTGTATGTGTGCTCATAAATATTAGTGTACCACTCCGGATACAAACCGCATATCATTCAGTGTGTATTCTGTGCACGCCATATTCAAACTAATAAGCGGCGCATAGTGCCAGTGTGTGTATGTGTGCTCATGTATATTAGTGTACCACTCCGGATACAAACCGCATATCATTAAGTGTGTATTCTGTGCACGCCATATTCAAACCAATAAGCTGCGCGTAGTGCCAGTGTGAGTGTGTGCTCATGAATAATTGTGTACCACTCCGGATACAAACTGCATATCATTCAGTGTGTATTCTGTGCGCGCCATATTCAAACTAATAAGCGGCGCGTAGTGCCAGTGTGTGTATGTGTGCTCATGTATATTAGTGTACCACTCCGGATACAAACTGCATATCATTAAGTGTGTATTCTGTTTACGCCATATTCAAACCAATAAGCGGCGCGTAGCTCTAGTGTGTATGTGTACTCATAAATATTAGTGTACCACTCCGGATACAAACCGCATATCATTCATTGTGTATTCTGTGCACGCCATATTCAAACCAATAAGCGGCGCGTAGCTCTAGTGTGTATGTGTACTCATAAATATTAGTGTACCACTCCGGATACAAACCGCATATCATTCAGTGTGTATTCTGTGCACGCCATATTCAAACTAATAAGCGGCGCATAGTGCTAGTGTGTGTGTGTGCTCATAAATATTTGTGTACCACTCCGGATACAAACCGCATATCATTCATTGTGTATTCTGTTTACGCCATATTCAAACCAATAAGCGGCGCGTAGTGCCAGTGTGTGTGTGCTCATGAATAATAGTGTACCACTCCGGATACAAACCGCATATCATTAAGTGTGTATTCTGTGCGCGCCATATTCAAACTAATAAGCGGCGCGTAGCTCTAGTGTGTATGTGTACTCATAAATATTAGTGTACCACTCCGGATACAAACCGCATATCATTCAGTGTGTATTCTGTGCACGCCATATTCAAACTAATAAGCGGCGCATAGTGCTAGTGTGTATGTGTGCTCATCAATACTAGTGTACCACTCCGGATACAAACCGCATATCATTCAGTGTATATTCTGTGCACGCCATATTCAAACCAATAAGCGGCGCATAGTGCTAGTGTGTGTGTGTGCTCATAAATATTTGTGTACCACTCCGGATACAAACCGCATATCATTCATTGTGTATTCTGTTTACGCCATATTCAAACCAATAAGCGGCGCGTAGTGCCAGTGTGTGTGTGCTCATGAATAATAGTGTACCACTCCGGATACAAACCGCATATCATTAAGTGTGTATTCTGTGCGCGCCATATTCAAACTAATAAGCGGCGCGTAGCTCTAGTGTGTATGTGTACTCATAAATATTAGTGTACCACTCCGGATACAAACCGCATATCATTCAGTGTGTATTCTGTGCACGCCATATTCAAACTAATAAGCGGCGCATAGTGCTAGTGTGTATGTGTGCTCATCAATATTAGTGTACCACTCCGGATACAAACTGCATATCATTAAGTGTGTATTCTGTGCGCGCCATATTCAAACTAATAAGCGGCGCGTAGCTCTAGTGTGTGTGTGTGCTCATAAATATTAGTGTACCACTCCGGATACAAACCGCATATCATTAAGTGTGTATTCTGTGCGCGCCATATTCAAACTAATAAGCGGCGCGTAGCTCTAGTGTGTATGTGTACTCATAAATATTAGTGTACCACTCCGGATACAAACCGCATATCATTCAGTGTGTATTCTGTGCACGCCATATTCAAACTAATAAGCGGCGCATAGTGCTAGTGTGTATGTGTGCTCATCAATATTTGTGTACCACTCCGGATACAAACCGCATATCATTAAGTGTGTATTCTGTGCACGCCATATTCAAACCAATAAGCGGCGCGTAGTGCCAGTGTGTGTGTGCTCATGAATAATATTGTACCACTCCGGATACAAACTGCATATCATTAAGTGTGTATTCTGTGCGCGCCATATTCAAACTAATAAGCGGCGCGTAGTGCCAGTGTGTGTATGTGTGCTCATGTATATTAGTGTACCACTCTGGATACAAACCGCATATCATTAAGTGTGTATCATGTGTGTGCCATATTCAAACCAATAAGCGGCGCGTAGCTCTAGTGTGTATGTGTACTCATAAATATTAGTGTACCACTCCGGATACAAACCGCATTTCGTTCAGTGTGTATTCTGTGCACGCCATATTCAAACCAATAAGCGGCGCGTAGTGCCAGTGTGTGTGTGCTCATGAATATTATTGTACCACTCCGGATACAAACCGCATATCATTAAGTGTGTATTCTGTGCGCGCCAAATTTAAACCAATAAGCGGCGTGTAGTGCCAGTGTGTGTGTGTGCTCATGAATAATAGTGTACCACTCTGAATACAAACCGCATATCATTAAGTGTGTATTCTGTGCGCGCCATATTCAAACTAATAAGCGGCGCGTAGCTCTAGTGTGTATGTGTACTCATATATATTAGTGTACCACTCCGGATACAAACCGCATATCATTAAGTGTGTATTCTGTGCGCGCCATATTCAAACCAATAAGCGGCACGTAGTGCCAGTGTGTGTGTGCTCATAAATATTTGTGTACCACTCCGGATACAAACCGCATATCATTCATTGTGTATTCTGTGCACGCCATATTCAAACCAATAAGCGGCGCGTAGTGCCAGTGTGTGTGTGCTCATGAAAAATAGTGTACCACTCCGGATACAAACTGCATATCATTAAGTGTGTATTATGTGCGCGCCATATTCAAACTTATAAGCGGCGCGTAGCTCTAGTGTGTATGTGTACTCATAAATATTAGTGTACCACTCCGGATACAAACCGCATATCATTAAGTGTGTATTCTGTTTACGCCATATTCAAACCACTAAGCGGCGCGTAGTGCCAGTGTGTGTGTGCTCATGAATAATAGTGTACCACTCCGGATACAAACCGCATATCATTAAGTGTGTATTCTGTGCGCGCCATATTCAAACCAATAAGCGGCACGTAGTGCCAGTGTGTGTGTGCTCATAAATATTTGTGTACCACTCCGGATACAAACCGCATATTATTCATTGTGTATTCTGTGCGCGCCATATTCAAACCAATAAGCGGCGCGTAGTGCCAGTGTGTGTGTGCTCATGAATAATAGTGTACCACTCCGGATACAAACCGCATATCATTAAGTGTGTATTCTGTGCGCGCCATATTCAAACTAATAAGCGGCGTGTAGCTCTAGTGTGTATGTGTACTCATAAATATAAGTATACCACTCCGGATACAAACCGCATATCATTCAGTGTGTATTCTGTGCACGCCATATTCAAACTAAAAAGCTGCGCATAGTGCTAGTGTGTATGTGTGCTCATCAATATTAGTGTACCACTCCGTATACAAACCGCATATCATTAAGTGTGTATTCTGTGCGCGCCATATTCAAACTAATAAGCGGCGCGTAGTGCCAGTGTGTGTATGTGTGCTTATGAATATTAGTGTACCACTCCGGATACAAACCGCATATCATTAAGTGTGTATTCTGTGCAAGCCATATTCAAACTTACAAGCGGCGCGTAGCGCTAGTGTGTATGTGTGCTCATAAATATTAGTGTACCACTCCGGATACAAACCGCATATCATTAAGTGTGTATTCTGTGCGCGCCATATTCAAACTTATAAGCGGCACGTAGTGCCAGTGTGTGTGTGTGTTTGCTCATGAATAATAGTGTACCACTCCGGATACAAACCGCATATCATTAACTAATAAGCGGCGCGTAGCTCTAGTGTGTATGTGTACTCATAAATATAAGTATACCACTCCGGATACAAACCGCATATCATTCAGTGTGTATTCTGTGCACGCCATATTCAAACTAAAAAGCTGCGCATAGTGCTAGTGTGTATGTGTGCTCATCAATATTAGTGTACCACTCCGGATACAAACCGCATATCATTAAGTGTGTATTCTGTGCGCGCCATATTCAAACTAATAAGCGGCGCGTAGTGCCAGTGTGTGTATGTGTGCTTATGAATATTAGTGTACCACTCCGGATACAAACCGCATATCATTAAGTGTGTATTCTGTGCAAGCCATATTCAAACTTACAAGCGGCGCGTAGCGCTAGTGTGTATGTGTGCTCATAAATATTAGTGTACCACTCCGGATACAAACCGCATATCATTAAGTGTGTATTCTGTGCGCGCCATATTCAAACTAATAAGCATCACGTAATGCCAGTGTGTGTGTGTGTGTTTGCTCATGAATAATAGTGTACCACTCCGGATACAAACCGCATATCATTCAGTGTGTATTCTGTGCACGCCATATTCAAACCAATAAGCGGCGCGTAGTGCCAGTGTGTGTGTGTGCTCATAAATAATAGTGTACCACTCCGGATACAAACCGCATATCATTAAGTGTGTATTCTGTGCGCGCCAAATTCAAACTAATAAGCGGCGCGTAGTGCCAGTGTGTGTATGTGTGCTCATGTATATTAGTGTACCACTCCGGATACAAACTGCATATCATTAAGTGTGTATTCTGTGCGCGCCATATTCAAACTAATAAGCGGCGCGTAGTGCCAGTGTGTATGTGTGCTCATAAATATTAGTGTACCACTCCGGATACAAACCGCATATCATTAAGTGTGTATTCTGTGCGCGCCATATTCAAACTTATAAGCGGCACGTAGTGCCAGTGTGTGTGTGTGTGTTTGCTCATGAATAATAGTGTACCACTCCGGATACAAACCGCATATCATTAACTAATAAGCGGCGCGTAGCTCTAGTGTGTATGTGTGCTCATCAATATTAGTGTACCGCTCCGGATACAAACTGCAAATCATTAAGTGTGTATTCTGTGCGCGCCATATTCAAACTAATAAGCGGCGCGTAGTGCCAGTGTGTGTATGTGTGCTTATGAATATTAGTGTACCACTCCGGATACAAACCGCATATCATTCAGTGTGTATTCTGTGCGCGCCATATTCAAACTTACAAGCGACGCGTAGTGCCAGTGTGTGTGTGTGCTCATGAATAATAGTGTACTACTCCGGATACAAACCGCATATCATTAAGTGTGTATTCTGTGCGCGCCAAATTCAAACTAATAAGCGGCGCGTAGTGCCAGTGTGTGTATGTGTGCTCATGTATATTAGTGTACCACTCCGGATACAAACTGCATATCATTAAGTGTGTATTCTGTGCACGCCATATTCAAACTAATAAGCGGCGCGTAGTGCCAGTGTGTATGTGTGCTCATAAATATTAGTGTACCACTCCGGATACAAACCGCATATCATTAAGTGTGTATTCTGTGCGCGCCATATTCAAACTAATAAGCGGCACGTAGTGCCATTGTGTGTGTGTGTGTTTGCTCATGAATAATAGTGTACCACTCCGGATACAAACCGCATATCATTCAGTGTGTATTCTGTGCACGCCATATTCAAACCAATAAGCGGCGCGTAGTGCCAGTGTGTGTGTGTGCTCATGAATAATAGTGTACCACTCCGGATACAAACCGCATATCATTAAGTGTGTATTCTGTGCGCGCCAAATTAAAACCAATAAGCGGCGCGTAGTGCCAGTGTGTGTGTGTGCTCATGAATAATAGTGTACCACTCCGGATACAAACCGCATATCATTAAGTGTGTATTCTGTGCGCGCCAAATTAAAACTAATAAGCGGCGCGTAGTGCCAGTGTGTGTGTGTGTGTTTGCTCATGAATAATAGTGTACCACTCCGGATACAAACCGCATATCATTAAGTGTGTATTCTGTGCACGCCATATTCAAACTAATAAGCGGCACGTAGTGCCAGTGTGTGTGTGTGTGTTTGCTCATGAATAATAGTGTACCACTCCGGATACAAACTGCATATCATTAAGTGTGTATTCTGTGCACGCCATATTCAAACTTATAAGCGGCGTGTAGCTCTAGTGTGTATGTGTACTCATAAATATTAGTGTACCACTCCGGATACAAACCGCATATCATTAAGTGTGTATTCTGTGCGCGCCATATTCAAACTAATAAGCGGCACGTAGTGCCAGTGTGTGTGTGTGTGTTTGCTCATGAATAATAGTGTACCACTCCGGATACAAACTGCATATCATTAAGTGTGTATTCTGTGCACGCCATATTCAAACTAATAAGCGGCGCGTAGTGCCAGTGTGTGTGTGTGCTCATAAATATTAGTGTACCACTCCGGATACAGACCGCATATCATTCATTGTGTATTCTGTTTACGCTATATTCAAACCAATAAGCGGCGCGTAGTGCCAGTGTGTGTGTGCTCATGAATAATAGTGTACCACTCCGGATACAAACTGCATATCATTAAGTGTGTATTATGTGCGCGCCATATTCAAACTAATGAGCGGCGCATAGTGCTAGTGTGTGTGTGTGCTCATAAATATTTGTGTACCACTCCGGATACAAACCGCATATCATTAAGTGTGTATTCTGTGCGCGCCATATTCAAACCAATAAGCGGCGCGTAGTGCCAGTGTGTGTGTGCTCATGAATAATAGTGTACCACTCCGGATACAAACCGCATATCATTGAGTGTGTATTCTGTGCGCGCCATATTGAAAATTATAAGCAGCACGTAGTGTCTGTGTGTATGTGTGCGTGTGTGTGCTCATTAATATTAGTGTACCACTCTAGATACAAACCGCATATCATTAAGTGTGTATTCTGTGCGCGCCATATTCAAACCAATAAGCGGCGCGTAGTGCCAGTGTGTGTGTGCTCATAAATATTGGTGTACCACTCCGGATACAAATCGCATATCATTAAGTGTGTATTCTGTGCGCGCCAAATTCAAACTAATAAGCGGCGCGTAGTGCCAGTGTGTGTATGTGTGCTCATGTATATTAGTGTACCACTCCGGATAAAAACTGCATATCATTAAGTGTGTATTCTGTGTGCGCCATATTCAAACTTATAAGCGGCGCGTAGTGCCAGTGTGTGTGTGCTCATAAATATTGGTGTACCACTCCGGATACAAATCGCATATCATTAAGTGTGTATTCTGTGCGCGCCATATTCAAACTAATAAGCAGCGCGTAGCGCTAGTGTGTGTGTCCGTGCTCATGAATAATAGTGTACCACTCCGGATACGAACTGCATATAATTAAGTGTGTATTCTGTGCGCGCTATATTCAAACTAATAAGCGGCGCGTAGTGCCAGTGTGTGTGTGTGCTCATAAATATTTGTGTAACTCCGGATAAAAACTGCATATCATTAAGTGTGTATTCTGTGCACGCCATATTCAAACCAATAAGCGGCGCGTAGTGCCAGTGTGTGTGTGCTCATGAATAATAGTGTACCACTCCGGATACAAACCGCACATCATTAAGTGTGTATTCTGTGCGCGCCAAATTAAAACCAATAAGCGGCGCGTAGTGCCAGTGTGTGTGTGCTCATGAATAATAGTGTACCACTCCGGATACAAACCGCATATCATTAAGTGTGTATTCTGTGCACGCCATATTCAAACTAATAAGCGGCGCATAGTGCCAGTGTGTGTGTGTGCTCATGAATAATTGTGTACCACTCCGGATACAAACCGCATATCATTAAGTGTGTATTCTGTGCGCGAAAAATTAAAACCAATAAGCGGCGTGTAGTGCAAGTGTGTGTGTGTGCTCATGAATAATAGTGTACCACTCTGGATACAAACCGCATATCATTAAGTGTGTATTCTGTGCGCGCCATATTCAAACTAATAAGCGGCGCGTAGTGCCAGTGTGTGTGTGCTCATAAATATTTGTGTACCACTCCGGATACAAACCGCATATCATTAAGTGTGTATTCTGTGCACGCCATATTCAAACCAATAAGCGGCGCGTAGTGCCAGTGTTTGTGTGTGCTCATAAATATTTGTGTACCACTCCGGATACAAACCGCATATCATTAAGTGTGTATTCTGTGCGCGCCATATTCAAACTAATAAGCGGCGCGTAGCGCTAGTGTGTGAATGTGTGCTTATGATAAAAAGTGTACTACTCCGGATACAAACCGCATATAATTAAGTGTGTATTCTGTGCGCGCCATATTCAAACTTATAAGCGGCGCGTAGTGCCAGTGTGTGTGTGCTCATAAATATTTGTGTACCACTCCGGATACAAACCGCATATCATTAAGTGTGTATTCTAAGCACGCCATATTCAAACCAATAAGCGGCGCGTAGTGCCAGTGTTTGTGTGTGCTCATAAATATTTGTGTACCACTCCGGATACAAACCGCATATCATTAAGTGTGTATTCTGTGCGCGCCATATTCAAACTAATAAGCGGCGCGTAGCGCTAGTGTGTATGTGTACTCATAAATATTAGTGTACCACTCCGGATACAAACCGCATATCATTAAGTGTGTATTCTGTGCGCGCCATATTCAAACTAATAAGCGGCGCGTAGCTCTAGTGTGTATGTGTACTCATAAATATTAGTGTACCACTCCGGATACAAACCGCATATCATTAAGTGTGTATTCTGTGCGCGCCATATTCAAACCAATAAGCGGCGCGTAGCTCTAGTGTGTATGTGTACTCATAAATATTAGTGTACCACTCCGGATACAAACCGCATATCATTAAGTGTGTATTCTGTGCGCGCCATATTCAAACTAATAAGCGGCGCGTAGCGCTAGTGTGTATGTGTAATCATAAATATTAGTGTACCACTCCGGATACAAACCGCATATCATTAAGTGTGTATTCTGTGCGCGCCATATTCAAACTAATAAGCGGCGCGTAGCGCTAGTGTGTATGTGTACTCATAAATATTAGTGTACCACTCCGGATACAAATCGCATATCATTAAGTGTGTATTCTGTGCGCGCCAAATTCAAACTAATAAGCGGCGCGTAGTGCCAGTGTGTGTATGTGTGCTCATGTATATTAGTGTACCACTCCGGATACAAACTGCATATCATTAAGTGTGTATTCTGTGTGCGCCATATTCAAACTTATAAGCGGCGCGTAGTGCCAGTGTGTGTGTGCTCATAAATATTGGTGTACCACTCCGGATACAAATCGCATATCATTAAGTGTGTATTCTGTGCGCGCCAAATTAAAACCAATAAGCGGCGCGTAGTGCCAGTGTGTGTGTGCTCATGAATAATAGTGTACCACTCCGGATACAAACCGCATATCATTAAGTGTGTATTCTGTGCGCGCCAAATTAAAACCAATAAGCGGCGCGTAGTGCCAGTGTGTGTGTGCTCATGAATAATAGTGTACCACTCCGGATACAAACCGCATATCATTAAGTGTGTATTCTGTGCGCGCCAAATTAAAACCAATAAGCGGCGCGTAGTGCCAGTGTGTGTGTGCTCATAAATATTAGTGTACCACTCCGGATACAAATCGCATATCATTAAGTGTGTATTCTGTGCGCGCCAAATTCAAACTAATAAGCGGCGCGTAGTGCCAGTGTGTGTATGTGTGCTCATGTATATTAGTGTACCACTCCGGATACAAACTGCATATCATTAAGTGTGTATTCTGTGTGCGCCATATTCAAACTTATAAGCGGCGCGTAGTGCCAGTGTGTGTGTGCTCATGAATATTAGTGTACCACTCCGGATACAAACCGCATATCATTCAGTGTGTATTCTGTGCACGCCATATTCAAACCAATAAGCGGCGCGTAGTGCCAGTGTGTGTGTGCTCATGAATAATAGTGTACCACTCCGGATACAAACCGCATATCATTAAGTGTGTATTCTGTGCACGCCATATTCAAACCAATAAGCGGCGCGTAGTGCCAGTGTTTGTGTGTGCTCATCAATATTTGTGTACCACTCCGGATACAAACCGCATATCATTAAGTGTGTATTCTGTGCACGCCATATTCAAACCAATAAGCGGCGCGTAGTGCCAGTGTGTGTGTGTGCTCATAAATATTTGTGTACCACTCCGGATACAAACCGCATATCATTAAGTGTGTATTCTGTGCGCGCCATATTCAAACTAATAAGCGGCGCGTAGCGCTAGTGTGTGAATGTGTGCTTATGATAAAAAGTGTACTACTCCGATAACAAACCGCATATCATTCAGTGTGTATTCTGTGCGCGCCAAATTTAAACTAATAAGCGGCGCGTAGCGCTAGTGTGTGAATGTGTGCTTATGATAAAAAGTGTACCACTCCGGATACAAACCGCATATCATTAAGTGTGTATTCTGTGCGCGCCATATTCAAACTTATAAGCGGCGCGTAGCGCTAGTGTACCACTCCGGATACAAACCGCATATCATTAAGTGTGTATTCTGTGCGCGCCATATTCAAACTTATAAGCGGCGCGTAGCGCTAGTGTGTATGTGTACTCATAAATATTAGTGTACCACTCCGGATACAAACCGCATATCATTAAGTGTGTATTCTGTGCGCGCCATATTCAAACTTATAAGCGGCGCGTAGTGCCAGTGTGTGTGTGTGCTCATGAATATTAGTGTACCACTCCGGATACAAACTGCAAATCATTAAGTGTGTATTCTGTGCGCGCCATATTGAAAATTATAAGCAGCGCGTAGTGCCAGTGCGTGTGTGTGCTCATAAATATTAGTGTACCACTCCGGATACAAACTTCATATCATTGAGTGTGTATTCTGTGCGCGCCATATTCAAACTTATAAGCGGCGCGTAGTGCCAGTGTGTGTGTATGCTCATTAATATTAGTGTACCAATCCGGATACAAACCGCATATCATTGAGTGTGTATTCTGTGCGCGCCATATTGAAAATTATAAGCAGCGCGTAGTGTCTGTGTGTATGTGTGCGTGTGTGTGCTCATAAATATTAGTGTACCACTCCAGATACAAACCGCATATCATTAAGTGTGTATTCTGTGCACGCCATATTCAAACTTATAAGCAGCGCGTAGTGTAAGTGAGCGTGTGTGCTCATAAATATTAGTGTACCACTCCGGATACAAACTGCATATCATTAAGTGTGTATTCTGTGCGCGCCATATTCAAACTTATAAGCGGCGCGTAGTGCCAGTGTGTGTGTGTGCTCATTAATATTTGTGTACCACTCCGGATACAAACTGCAAATCATTAATTGTGTATTCTGTCCGCGCCATATTGAAAATTATAAGCGGCGCGTAGTGCCAGTGTGTGTGTGCTCATAAATATTTGTGTACCACTCCGGATACAAACCGCATATCATTGTGTGTGTATTCTGTGCGCGCCATATTCAAACTAATAAGCGGCGCGTAGTGCCAGTGTGTGTGTGTGCTCATGAATATTAGTGTACCAATCCGGATACAAACCGCATATCATTAAGTGTGTATTCTGTGCGCGCCATATTCAAACTAATAAGCAGCGCGTAGTGCCAGTGTGTGTGTGTGCTCATGAATATTAGTGTACCAATCCGGATACAAACCGCATATCATTAAGTGTGTATTCTGTGCACGCCATATTCAAACTTATAAGCAGCGCGTAGTGTAAGTTAGCGTGTGTGCTCATAAATATTAGTGTACCACTCCGGATACAAACTGCATATCATTAAGTGTGTATTCTGTGCGCGCCATATTCAAACTTATAAGCGGCGCGTAGTGCCAGTGTGTGTGTGTGCTCATTAATATTAGTGTACCACTCCGGATACAAACTGCAAATCATTAAGTGTGTATTCTGTGCGCGCCATATTGAAAATTATAAGCAGCGCATAGTGTAAGTGTGCGTGTGTGTGCTCATAAATATTAGTGTACCACTCCAGACACAAACTTCATATCATTGTGTGTGTATTCTGTGCGCGCCATATTCAAACTTATAAGCGGCGCGTAGTGCCAGTGTGTGTGTGTGCTCATGAAAATTAGTGTACCACTCCGGAAACAAACTGCATATCATTAAGTGTGTATTCTGTGCGCGCCATATTGAAAATTATAACCAGCGCGTAGTGTAAGTGTGCGTGTGTGTGCTCATAAATAATAGTGTACCACTCCGGATACAAACTGCAAATCATTAAGTGTGTATTCTGTGCGCGCCATATTCAAACTTATAAGCGGCGCGTAGTGCCAGTGTGTGTGTGTGCTCATGAATATTAGTGTACCACTCCGGATACAAACTGCAAATCATTAAGTGTGTATTCTGTGCGCGCCATATTGAAAATTATAAGCGGCGCGTAGTGCCAGTGTTTGTGTGTGCTCATTAATATTAGTGTACCACTCCGGATACAAACCGCATATCATTGAGTGTGTATTCTGTGTGCGCCATTGTCAAACCAATAAGCGGCGCGTAGCTCTAGTGTGTGTGTGTACTCATAAATATTAGTGTACCACTCCGGATACAAACTGCATATCATTAAGTGTGTATTCTGTGCGCGCCATATTAAAAATTATAAGCGGCGCGTAGTGTAAGTGTGCATGTGTACTCAGAAATATAAGTGTACCACTCCGGATACAAACTGCATATCATTAAGTGTGTATTCTTAGCGCGCCATATTCAAACTAATAAGCGCGTAGTGCCAGTGTGTGTGTGTGCTCATAAACATTAGTGTACCACTCCGGATACAAACTGCAAATCATTAAGTGTGTATTCTGTGCGCGCCATATTGAAAATTATAAGCAGCGCATAGTGTAAGTGTGCGTGTGTGTGCTCATAAATATTAGTGTACCACTCCAGACACAAACTTCATATCATTGTGTGTGTATTCTGTGCGCGCCATATTCAAACTTATAAGCGGCGCGTAGTGCCAGTGTGTGTGTGTGCTCATGAAAATTAGTGTACCACTCCGGAAACAAACCGCATATCATTGAGTGTGTATTCTGTGCGCGCCATATTGAAAATTATAAGCGGCGCGTAGCGCTAGTGTGTATGTGTACTCATAAATATTAGTGTACCACTCCGGATACAAACCGCATATCATTAAGTGTGTATTCTGTGCGTGCCATATTCAAACTTATAAGCGGCGCGTAGTGCCAGTGTGTGTATGTGTGCTCATGAATATTAGTGTACCACTCCGGATACAAACTGCAAATCATTAAGTGTGTATTCTGTGCGCGCCATATTGAAAATTATAAGCGGCGCGTAGTGCCAGTGTTTGTGTGTGCTCATTAATATTAGTGTACCACTCCGGATACAAACCGCATATCATTGAGTGTGTATTCTGTGTGCGCCATTGTCAAACCAATAAGCGGCGCGTAGCTCTAGTGTGTATGTGTACTCATAAATATTAGTGTACCACTCCGGATACAAACTGCATATCATTAAGTGTGTATTCTGTGCGCGCCATATTGAAAATTATAAGCGGCGCGTAGTGTAAGTGTGCATGTGTACTCAGAAATATTAGTGTACCACTCCGGATACAAACTGCATATCATTAAGTGTGTATTCTTAGCGCGCCATATTCAAACTAATAAGCGCGTAGTGCCAGTGTGTGTGTGTGCTCATAAACATTAGTGTACCACTCCGGATACAAACCGCCTATCTTTAAGTGTGTATTCTGTGCGCGCCATATTGAAAATTATAAGCAGCGCGTAGTGCCAGTGTGTGAATGTGTGCTCATAAATATTAGTGTACCACTCGGGATACAAACCGCATATCATTGAGTGTGTTTTCTATGCGCGCCATATTCAAACTTATAAGCGGCACGTAGTGCCAGTGTGTAAGTGTGTGAATGTGTACTCATAAATAATAGTGTACCACTCCAGACACAAACTTCATATCATTGTGTGTGTATTCTGTGCGCGCCATATTTAAACTAATAAGCGGCGCGTAGCGCTAGTGTGCATGTGTACTCAGAAATATTAGTGTACCACTCCGGATACAAACTGCATATCATTAAGTGTGTATTCTTAGCGCACCATATTCAAACCAATAAGCGGCGCGTAGTGCCAGTGTGTGTGTGTGCTCATGAATATTAGTGTACCACTCCGGATAAAAACTGCATATCATTAAGTGTGTATTCTGTGCGCGCCATATTCAAACTAATAAGCGGCGCGTAGTGCCAGTGTGTGTATGTGTGCTCATAAATATTAGTGTACCACTCCGGATACAAACTGCATATCATTAAGTGTGTATTCTGTGCGCGCCATATTCAAACTTATAAGCGGCGCGTAGCGCTAGTGTATGTGTACTCATAAATATTAGTGTACCACTCCGGATACAAACCGCCTATCATTAAGTGTGTATTCTGTGCGCGCCATATTCAAACTTATAAGCGGCGCGTAGTGCCAGTGTGTGTGTGTGCTCATGAATATTAGTGTACCACTCCGGATAAAAACTGCATATCATTAAGTGTGTATTCTGTGCGCGCCATATTCAAACTAATAAGCGGCGCGTAGTGCCAGTGTGTGTGTGTGCTCATGAATATTAGTGTACCACTCCGGATACAAACTGCATATCATTAAGTGTGTATTCTGTGCGCGCCATATTCAAACTTATAAGCGGCGCGTAGCGCTAGTGTATGTGTACTCATAAATATTAGTGTACCACTCCGGATACAAACCGCATATCATTAAGTGTGTATTCTGTGCGCGCCATATTCAAACTAATAAGCGGCGCATAGTGCTAGTGTGTATGTGTGCTCATGAATAATAGTGTACCACTCCGGATACAAACCGCATATCATTAAGTGTGTATTCTGTGCGCGCCATATTCAAACTTATAAGCGGCGCGTAGTGCCAGTGTGTGTGTGTGCTCATGAAGAATAGTGTACCACTCCGGATACAAACCGCATATCATTAAGTGTGTAATCTGTGCGTGCCATATTCAAACTTATAAGCGGCGCGTAGTGCCAGTGTGTGTGTGTGCTCATGAATATTAGTGTACCACTCCGGATACAAACCGCCTATCATTAAGTGTGTATTCTGTGCGCGCCATATTAAAACTAATAAGCGGCGCGTAGTGCCAGTGTGTGTGTGTGCTCATGATTATTAGTGTAACTCCGGATAAAACTGCTAATCATTAAGTGTGTATTCTGTGCGCGCCATATTCAAACTAATAAGCGGCGCGTAGTGTCAGTGTGTATGTGTGTGTGTGTGTGTGTGTGCTCATGAATAATAGTTTACCACTCCGGATACAAACTGCATATCATTAAGTGTGTATTCTGTGCGCGCCATATTGAAAATTATAAGCAGCGCGTAGTGCCAGTGTGTGAATGTGTGCTCATAAATATTAGTGTACCTCTCCGGATACAAACCGCATATCATTAAGTGTGTATTCTGTGCACGCCATATTCAAACCAATAAGCGGCGCATAGCGCTAGTGTGTATGTGTACTCATAAATATTAGTGTACCACTCCGGATACAAACTGCATATCATTGAGTGTGTATTCTGTGCGCGCCATATTCAAACCAATAAGCAGCGCGTAGCGCTAGTGTGTATGTGTACTCATAAATATTAGTGTACCACTCCGGATACAAACTGCATATCAATAAGTGTGTTTTCTGTGCGCGCCATATTCAAACTAATAAGCGGCGCGTAGTGTCTGTGTGTATGTGTGTGTGTGTGTGTGTGCTCATCAATATTAGTGTACCACTCCGGATACAAACCGCATATCATTAAGTGTGTATTCTGTGCACGCCATATTCAAACTAATAAGCGGCGCGTAGCTCTAGTGTGTATGTGTACTCATAAATATTAGTGTACCACTCCGGATACAAACTGCATATCATTAAGTGTGTTTTCTGTGCGCGCCATATTCAAACTAATAAGCGGCGCGTAGTGTCTGTGTGTGTGTGTGTCCTCATAAATATTAGTGTACCACTCCGGATACAAACCGCATATCATTAAGTGTGTATTCTGTGCGCGCCATATTCAAACTTATCAGCGGCGCATAGTGCCAGTGTGTGTGTGTGCTCATGAATAATAGTGTACCACTCCGGATACAAACCGCATATCATTAAGTGTGTATTCTGTGCGCGCCAAATTAAAACCAATAAGCGGCGCGTAGTGCCAGTGTGTGTGTGTGCTCATGAATAATAGTGTACCACTCTGGATACAAACCGCATATCATTAAGTGTGTATTCTGTGCACGCCATATTCAAACCAATAAGCGGCGCGTAGTGCCAGTGTGTGTGTGCTCATAAATAATAGTGTACCACTCCGGATACAAACCGCATATCATTTAGTGTGTATTCTGTGCGCGCCAAATTAAAACCAATAAGCGGCGCGTAGTGCCAGTGTGTGTGTGTCCTCATAAATATTAGTGTACCACTCCGGATACAAACCGCATATCATTCAGTGTGTATTCTGTGCACGCCATATTCAAATTTATAAGCGGCACGTAGTGCCAGTGTGTGTGTGCTCATGAATAATAGTGTACCACTCCGGATACAAACCGCATATCATTAAGTGTGTATTCTGTGCGCGCCATATTCAAACTTATCAGCGGCGCATAGTGCCAGTGTGTGTGTGTGCTCATAAATAATAGTGTACCACTCCGGATACAAACCGCATATCATTAAGTGTGTATTCTGTGCGCGCCATATTCAAACCAATAAGCGGCGCGTAGTGCCAGTGTGTGTGTGTGCTCATGAATAATAGTGTACCACTCTGGATACAAACCGCATATCATTCAGTGTGTATTCTGTGCGCGCCATATTCAAACTAATAAGCAGCGCGTAGCGCTAGTGTGTGTGTCCGTGCTCATGAATAATAGTGTACCACTCCGGATACAAACCGCATATCATTAAGTGTGTATTCTGTGCGCGCCATATTCAAACTAATAAGCGGCGCGTAGTGCCAGTGTGTATGTGTGCTCATAAATAATAGTGTACCACTCCGGATACAAACCGCCTATCATTATGTGTGTATTCTGTGCGCGCCATATTCAAACTAATAAGCAGCACGTAGCGCTAGTGTGTGTGTCCGTGCTCATGAATAATAGTGTACCACACCGGATACAAACCGCATATCATTAAGTGTGTATTCTGTGCGCGCCATATTCAAACTAATAAGCGGCGCGTAGCTCTAGTGTGTCTGTGTACTCATAAATATTAGTGTACCACTCCGGATACAAACCGCATATCATTCAGTGTGTATTCTGTGCGCGCCATATTCAAACTAATAAGCGGCGCGTAGTGCCAGTGTGTATGTGTGCTCATAAATAATAGTGTACCACTCCGGATACAAACCGCCTATCATTAAGTGTGTATTCTGTGCGCGCCATATTCAAACTAATAAGCAGCGCGTAGCGCTAGTGTGTGTGTCCGTGCTCATGAATAATAGTGTACCACTCCGGATACAAACCGCATATCATTAAGTGTGTATTCTGTGCGCGCCATATTCAAACTAATAAGCAGCGCGTAGTGCCAGTGTGTATGTGTGCTCATAAATAATAGTGTACCACTCCGGATACAAACCGCCTATCATTAAGTGTGTATTCTGTGCGCGCCATATTCAAACTAATAAGCGGCACGTAGTGCCAGTGTGTGTGTGTGTGTGTTTGCTCATGAATTATAGTGTACCACTCCGGATACAAACCGCATATCATTCAGTGTGTATTCTGTGCACGCCATATTCAAACCAATAAGCGGCGCGTTGTGCCTGTGTGTGTGTGCTCATAAATATTAGTGTACCACTCCGGATACAAACCGCATATCATTAAGTGTGTATTCTGTGCGCGCCATATTCAAACTAATAAGCAGCACGTAGCGCGAGTGTGTGTGTCCGTGCTCATGAATAATAGTGTACCACTCCGGATACAAACCGCATATCATTAAGTGTGTATTCTGTGCGTGCCATATTCAAACCAATAAGCGGCGCGTAGTGCCAGTGTGTGTGTGTGCTCATGAATAATAGTGTACCACTCCGGATACAAACCGCATATCATTAAGTGTGTATTCTGTGCGCGCCATATTCAAACTAATAAGCAGCGCGTAGCGCTAGTGTGTGTGTCCGTGCTCATGAATAATAGTGTACCACTCCGGATACAAACCGCATATCATTAAGTGTGTATTCTGTGCGCGCCATATTCAAACTAATAAGCGGCGCGTAGTGCCAGTGTGTGTGTGTGTCCTCATAAATATTAGTGTACCACTCCGGATACAAACCGCATATCATTCAGTGTGTATTCTGTGCGCGCCATATTCAAACTTATCAGCGGCGCATAGTGCCAGTGTGTGTGTGTGCTCATGAATAAAAGTGTACCACTCCGGATACAAACCGCATATCATTAAGTGTGTATTCTGTGCGCGCCATATTCAAACCAAAAAGCGGCGCGTAGTGCCAGTGTGTGTGTGTGCTCATGAATAATAGTGTACCACTCTGGATACAAACCGCATATCATTAAGTGTGTATTCTGTGCGCGCCAAATTAAAACCAATAAGCGGCGCGTAGTGCCAGTGTGTGTGTGCTCATGAATAATAGTGTACCACTCCGGATACAAACCGCATATCATTAAGTGTGTATTCTGTGCGCGCCAAATTAAAACCAATAAGCGGCGCGTAGTGCCAGTGTGTGTGTGTGTCCTCATAAATATTAGTGTACCACTCCGGATACAAACCGCATATCATTCAGTTTGTATTCTGTGCACGCCATATTCAAATTTATAAGCGGCACGTAGTGCCAGTGTGTGTGTGCTCATGAATAATAGTGTACCACTCCGGATACAAACCGCATATCATTGAGTGTGTATTCTGTGCGCGCCATATTCAAACTAATAAGCGGCGTGTAGTGCAAGTGTGTGTGTGTGCTCATGAATAATTGTGTACCACTCCGGATACAAACCGCATATCATTAAGTGTGTATTCTGTGCGCGCCAAATTAAAACCAATAAGCGGCGCGAAGTGCCAGTGTGTGTGTGTGTCCTCATAAATATTAGTGTACCACTCCGGATACAAACCGCATATCATTCAGTGTGTATTCTGTGCACGCCATATTCAAATTTATAAGCGGCACGTAGTGCCAGTGTGTGTGTGCTCATGTATAATAGTGTACCACTCCGGATACAAACCGCATATCATTAAGTGTGTATTCTGTGCGCGCCATATTCAAACCAATAAGCGGCGCGTAGTGCCAGTGTGTGTGTGCTCATGAATATTGGTGTACCACTCCGGATACAAACCGCATATCATTAAGTGTGTATTCTGTGCGCGCCATATTCAAACTTACAAGCGGCGCGTAGCGCTAGTGTGTGTGTCCGTGCTCATGAATAATAGTGTACCACTCCGGATACAAACCGCATATCATTAAGTGTGTATTCTGTGCGCGCCATATTCAAACTAATAAGCGGCGCGTAGTGCCAGTGTGTTTGTGTGTCCTCATAAATATTAGTGTACCACTCCGGATACAAACCGCATATCATTAAGTGTGTATTCTGTGCGCGCCATATTCAAACTTATCAGCGGCGCATAGTGCCAGTGTGTGTGTGTGCTCATGAATAATAGTGTACCACTCCGGATACAAACCGCATATCATTAAGTGTGTATTCTGTGCGCGCCAAATTAAAACCAATAAGCGGCGCGTAGTGCCAGTGTGTGTGTGTGCTCATGAATAATAGTGTACCACTCTGGATACAAACCGCATATCATTAAGTGTGTATTCTGTGCACGCCATATTCAAACCAATAAGCGGCGCGTAGTGCCAGTGTGTGTGTGCTCATAAATAATAGTGTACCACTCCGGATACAAACCGCATATCATTAAGTGTGTATTCTGTGCGCGCCAAATTAAAACCAATAAGCGGCGCGTAGTGCCAGTGTGTGTGTGTGTCCTCATAAATATTAGTGTACCACTCCGGATACAAACCGCATATCATTCAGTGTGTATTCTGTGCACGCCATATTCAAATTTATAAGCGGCACGTAGTGCCAGTGTGTGTGTGCTCATGAATAATAGTGTACCACTCCGGATACAAACCGCATATCATTAAGTGTGTATTCTGTGCGCGCCATATTCAAACTTATCAGCGGCGCATAGTGCCAGTGTGTGTGTGTGCTCATAAATAATAGTGTACCACTCCGGATACAAACCGCATATCATTCAGTGTGTATTCTGTGCGCGCCATATTCAAACCAATAAGCGGCGCGTAGTGCCAGTGTGTGTGTGCTCATGTATAATAGTGTACCACTCCGGATACAAACCGCATATCATTAAGTGTGTATTCTGTGCACGCCATATTCAAACTTATAAGCGGCGCGTAGTGCCAGTGTGTGTGTGTGCTCATGTATAATAGTGTACCACTCCGGATACAAACCGCATATCATTAAGTGTGTATTCTGTGCACGCCATATTCAAACTTATAAGCGGCGCGTAGTGCCAGTGTGTGTGTGCTCATGTATAATAGTGTACCACTCCGGATACAAACCGCATATCATTAAGTGTGTATTCTGTGCGCGCCATATTCAAACTAATAAGCGACGCGTAGCTCTAGTGTGTATGTGTACTCATAAATATTAGTGTACCACTCCGGATACAAACCGCATATCATTAAGTGTGTATTCTGTGCGCGCCATATTCAAACCAATAAGCGGCGCGTAGTGCCAGTGTGTGTGTGTGCTCATGTATAATAGTGTACCACTCCGGATACAAACCGCATATCATTAAGTGTGTATTCTGTGCACGCCATATTCAAACTTATAAGCGGCGCGTAGTGCCAGTGTGTGTATGCTCATGAATAATAGTGTACCACTCCGGATACAAACCGCATATCATTAAGTGTGTATTCTGTGTGCGCCAAATTAAAACCAATAAGCGGCGCGTAGTGCCAGTGTGTGTGTGTGCTCATGAATATTAGTGTACCACTCCGGATACAAACCGCATATCATTAAGTGTGAATTCTGTGCGCGCCAAATTAAAACCAATAAGCGGCACGTAGTGCCAGTGTGTGTGTGCTCATGTATATTAGTGTACCACTCCGGATAAAAACTGCATATCATTAAGTGTGTATTCTGTGCACGCCATATTCAAACTAATAAGCGGCACGTAGTGCCAGTGTGTGTGTGTGTGTTTGCTCATGAATTATAGTGTACCACTCCGGATACAAACCGCATTTCATTCAGTGTGTATTCTGTGCACGCCATATTCAAACCAATAAGCGGCGCGTAGTGCCAGTGTGTGTATGTGTGCTCATGTATATTAGTGTACCACTCCGGATACAAACCGCATATCATTAAGTGTGTATTCTGTGCGCGCCATATTCAAACTAATAAGCGGCGCGTAGCTCTAGTGTGTATGTGTACTCATAAGTATTAGTGTACCACTCCGGATACAAACTGCATATCATTAAGTGAGTATTCTGTGCGCGCCATATTCAAACTTATAAGCGGCGCGTCGTGTCAGTGTGTGTGTGTGTCCTCATAAATATTAGTGTACCACTCCGGATACAAACCGCATATCATTCAGTGTGTATTCTGTGCGCGCCATATTCAAACTTATAAGCGGCGCGTAGTGCCAGTGTGTGTATGTGTGCTCATGTATATTAGTGTACCACTCCGGATACAAACTGCATATCATTAAGTGTGTATTCTGTGCACGCCATATTCAAACTAATAAGCGGCGCGTAGTGCCAGTGTGTGTGTGTGCTCATAAATATTAGTGTACCACTCCGGATACAAACTGCATATCATTAAGTGTGTATTCTGTGCACGCCAAATTGAAAATTATAAGCAGCGCGTAGTGTAAGTGTGCGTGTGTTTGCTCATAAATAAAAGTGTACCACTCCGGATACAAACCGCATATGTGTATTCTGTGCACGCCATATTCAAACTTATAAGCGGCGCGTAGTGCCTGTGTCTGTGTGTGCTCATGAATATTAGTGTACCACTCCGGATACAAACTGCATATCATTAAGTGAGTATTCTGTGCGCGCCATATTCAAACTTATAAGCGGCGCGTCGTGTCAGTGTGTGTGTGTGCTCATAAATATTTGTGTACCACTCCGGATACAAACCGCATATCATTAAGTGTGTATTCTGTGCACGCCATATTCAAACTTATAAGCGGCGCGTAGTGCCAGTGTGTGTGTGCTCATGTATAATAGTGTACCACTCCGGATACAAACTGCATATCATTAAGTGTGTATTCTGTACACGCCATATTCAAACCAATAAGCGGCGTGTAGTGCCAGTGTGTGTGTGTGCTCATGTATAATAGTGTACCACTCCGGATACAAACCGCATATCATTAAGTGTGTATTCTGTGCACGCCATATTCAAACTAATAAGCGGCGCGTAGTGCCAGTGTGTGTGTGCTCATGAATAATGGTGTACCACTCCGGATACAAACCGCATATCATTAAGTGTGTATTCTGTGCGCGCCATATTCAAACTAATAAGCGGCGCGTAGCTCTAGTGTGTATGTGTACTCATAAATATTAGTGTACCACTCCGGATACAAACTGCATATCATTAAGTGTGTATTCTGTACACGCCATATTCAAACCAATAAGCGGCGTGTAGTGCCAGTGTGTGTGTGTGCTCATGTATAATAGTGTACCACTCCGGATACAAACCGCATATCATTAAGTGTGTATTCTGTGCACGCCATATTCAAACTTATAAGCGGCGCGTAGTGCCAGTGTGTGTGTGCTCATAAATATTGGTGTACCACTCCGGATACAAACCGCATATCATTAAGTGTGTATTCTGTGCGCGCCATATTCAAACTAATAAGCAGCGCGTAGCGCTAGTGTGTGTGTCCGTGCTCATGAATAATAGTGTACCACTCCGGATACAAACCGCATATCATTAAGTGTGTATTCTGTGCGCGCCATATTCAAACTAATAAGCGGCGCGTAGTGCCAGTGTGTGTGTGTGTCCTCATAAATATTAGTGTACCACTCCGGATACAAACCGCATATCATTAAGTGTGTATTCTGTGCGCGCCATATTCAAACTTATCAGCGGCGCATAGTGCCAGTGTGTGTGTGTGCTCATGAATAAAAGTGTACCACTCCGGATACAAACCGCATATCATTAAGTGTGTATTCTGTGCGCGCCAAATTAAAACCAATAAGCGGCGCGTAGTGCCAGTGTGTGTGTGCTCATGAATAATAGTGTACCACTCCGGATACAAACCGCATATCATTAAGTGTGTATTCTGTGCGCGCCAAATTAAAACCAATAAGCGGCGCGTAGTGCCAGTGTGTGTGTGTGTCCTCATAAATATTAGTGTACCACTCCGGATACAAACCGCATATCATTCAGTTTGTATTCTGTGCACGCCATATTCAAATTTATAAGCGGCACGTAGTGCCAGTGTGTGTGTGCTCATGTATAATAGTGTACCACTCCGGATACAAACTGCATATCATTAAGTGTGTATTCTGTACACGCCATATTCAAACCAATAAGCGGCGTGTAGTGCCAGTGTGTGTGTGTGCTCATGAATAATAGTGTACCACTCCGGATACAAACCGCATATCATTAAGTGTGTATTCTGTGCGCGCCATATTCAAACCAATAAGCGGCGCGTAGTGCCAGTGTGTGTGTGCTCATAAATATTGGTGTACCACTCCGGATACAAACCGCATATCATTAAGTGTGTATTCTGTGCGCGCCATATTCAAACTAATAAGCAGCGCGTAGCGCTAGTGTGTGTGTCCGTGCTAATGAATAATAGTGTACCACTCCGGATACAAACCGCATATCATTAAGTGTGTATTCTGTGCGCGCCATATTCAAACTAATAAGCGGCGCGTAGTACCAGTGTGTGTGTGTGTCCTCATAAATAATAGTGTACCACTCCGGATACAAACCGCATATCATTAAGTGTGTATTCTGTGCGCGCCAAATTAAAACCAATAAGCGGCGCGAAGTGCCAGTGTGTGTGTGTGTCCTCATAAATATTAGTGTACCACTCCGGATACAAACCGCATATCATTCAGTGTGTATTCTGTGCACGCCATATTCAAATTTATAAGCGGCACGTAGTGCCAGTGTGTGTGTGCTCATGTATAATAGTGTACCACTCCGGATACAAACCGCATATCATTAAGTGTGTATTCTGTGCGCGCCATATTCAAACCAATAAGCGGCGCGTAGTGCCAGTGTGTGTGTGCTCATGAATATTGGTGTACCACTCCGGATACAAACCGCATATCATTAAGTGTGTATTCTGTGCGCGCCATATTCAAACTTACAAGCGGCGCGTAGTGCCAGTGTGTGTGTGCTCATAAATATTGGTGTACCACTCCGGATACAAACCGCATATCATTAAGTGTGTATTCTGTGCGCGCCATATTCAAACCAATAAGCGGCGCGTAGTGCCAGTGTGTGTGTGCTCATAAATATTGGTGTACCACTCCGGATACAAACCGCATATCATTAAGTGTGTATTCTGTGCGCGCCATATTCAAACCAATTAGCGGCGCGTAGTGCCAGTGTGTGTGTGTGCTCATGAATAATAGTGTACCACTCCGGATACAAACCGCATATCATTGAGTGTGTATTCTGTGCGCGCCATATTCAAACTTATCAGCGGCGCATAGTGCCAGTGTGTGTGTGTGCTCATAAATAATAGTGTACCACTCCGGATACAAACCGCATATCATTAAGTGTGTATTCTGTGCGCGCCAAATTAAAACCAATAAGCGGCGCGAAGTGCCAGTGTGTGTGTGTGTCCTCATAAATATTAGTGTACCACTCCGGATACAAACCGCATATCATTCAGTGTGTATTCTGTGCACGCCATATTCAAATTTATAAGCGGCGCATAGTGCCAGTGTGTGTGTGTGCTCATGAATAATAGTGTACCACTCCGGATACAAACCGCATATCATTAAGTGTGTATTCTGTGCGCGCCATATTCAAACTAATCAGCGGCGCGTAGTGCCAGTGTGTGTGTGTGTCCTCATAAATATTAGTGTACCACTCCGGATACAAACCGCATATCATTAAGTGTGTATTCTGTGCGCGCCATATTCAAACTTATCAGCGGCGCATAGTGCCAGTGTGTGTGTGTGCTCATGAATAATAGTGTACCACTCCGGATACAAACCGCATATCATTAAGTGTGTATTCTGTGCGCCCCAAATTAAAACCAATAAGCGGCGCGTAGTGCCAGTGTGTGTGTGTGCTCATGAATAATAGTGTACCACTCTGGATACAAACCGCATATCATTAAGTGTGTATTCTGTGCACGCCATATTCAAACCAATAAGCGGCGCGTAGTGCCAGTGTGTGTGTGCTCATAAATATTAGTGTACCACTCCGGATACAAACCGCATATCATTCAGTGTGTATTCTGTGCACGCCATATTCAAATTTATAAGCGGCGCGTAGTGCCAGTGTGTGTGTGCTCATGAATAATAGTGTACCACTCCGGATACAAACTGCATATCATTAAGTGTGTATTCTGTGCGCGCCATATTCAAACTTACAAGCGGCGCGTAGTGCCAGTGTGTGTGTGTGTCCTCATAAATATTAGTGTACCACTCCGGATACAAACCGCATATCATTAAGTGTGTATTCTGTGCACGCCATATTCAAACTAATAAGCGGCGCGTAGTGCCAGTGTGTGTGTGCTCATGTATAATAGTGTACCACTCCGGATACAAACCGCATATCATTAAGTGTGTATTCTGTGCACGCCATATTCAAACTTATAAGCGGCGCGTAGTGCCAGTGTGTGTGTGTGCTCATGTATAATAGTGTACCACTCCGGATACAAACCGCATATCATTAAGTGTGTATTCTGTGCACGCCATATTCAAACCAATAAGCGGCGCGTAGTGCCAGTGTGTGTGTGTGCTCATAAATAATAGTGTACCACTCCGGATACAAACCGCATATCATTAAGTGTGTATTCTGTGCGCGCCATATTCAAACCAATAAGCGGCGCGTAGTGCCAGTGTGTGTATGCTCATGAATATTAGTGTACCACTCCGGATACAAACCGCATATCATTAAGTGTGTATTCTGTGCGCGCCAAATTAAAACCAATAAGCGGCGCGTAGTGCCAGTGTGTGTGTGTGCTCATGAATATTAGTGTACCACTCCGGATACAAACCGCATATCATTAAGTGTGAATTCTGTGCGCGCCAAATTAAAACCAATAAGCGGCACGTAGTGCCAGTGTGTGTGTGCTCATGTATATTAGTGTACCACTCCGGATAAAAACTGCATATCATTAAGTGTGTATTCTGTGCACGCCATATTCAAACTAATAAGCGGCACGTAGTGCCAGTGTGTGTGTGTGTGTTTGCTCATGAATAATAGTGTACCACTCCGGATACAAACCGCATTTCATTAAGTGTGTATTCTGTGCGCGCCATATTCAAACCAATAAGCGGCGCGTAGTGCCAGTGTGTGTGTGTGCTCATAAATAATAGTGTACCACTCCGGATACAAACCGCATATCATTAAGTGTGTATTCTGTGCGCGCCATATTCAAACCAATAAGCGGCGCGTAGTGCCAGTGTGTGTATGCTCATGAATATTAGTGTACCACTCCGGATACAAACCGCATATCATTAAGTGTGTATTCTGTGCGCGCCAAATTAAAACCAATAAGCGGCACGTAGTGCCAGTGTGTGTGTGCTCATGAATAATAGTGTACCACTCCGGATAAAAACTGCATATCATTAAGTGTGTATTCTGTGCACGCCATATTCAAACCAATAAGCGGCGCGTAGTGCCAGTGTGTGTGTGTGTGTTTGCTCATGAATAATAGTGTACCACTCCGGATACAAACCGCATTTCATTAAGTGTGTATTCTGTGCGCGCCATATTCAAACTAATAAGCGGCGCGTAGTGCCAGTGTGTGTGTGTCCTCATAAATATTAGTGTACCACTCCGGATACAAACCGCATATCATTCAGTGTGTATTCTGTGCGCGCCATATTCAAACTTATAAGCGGCGCGTAGTGCCAGTGTGTGTGTGTGCTCATAAATAATAGTGTACCACTCCGGATACAAACTGCATATCATTAAGTGTGTATTCTGTGCGCGCCATATTCAAACTTATAAGCGGCGCGTAGCGCTAGTGTATGTGTACTCATAAATATTAGTGTACCACTCCGGATACAAACTGCATATCATTAAGTGTGTATTCTGTGCGCGCCATATTCAAACTAAGAAGCGGCGCATAGTGCTGTAGCATGCACATGCACATGCTATACTGTTTTCAATCAGTTCACACACATTTCTTATTACACTTAATAAACACAAAATTGTCAACACAACACAACACACAAAAAGACCAAATTCCAACCACTCAAGATACCAACACAACCCAAACCACATAAATAACCTTACGTCAGGAATTGTAAGTCAGCAGAAAAACCCTTATCCAAAAACACTTAAAACACACAAGCGACACACAACCCCGGAGGTGCGAAAAAACCTTACCCAGCACAAAACGCTTCAAGTGGGTAAAGCGTAAAAACACAGCATTGCATAATAGCAACCAACAGTTAATAAATAATGAAATAGGAGACACCGTACCTCGTGTGTACAAACAGAACCGTAAGCGTAGGAAACAAAACACCGCGTAAGCGTCAGAACCCAGAACTGACCTTACATAATAAGCACAACCATATGTAAACACAAAACTTGACATTCAGCATAATTGACACAAAATAGAAAGTAAAGTAAAACCAAATCTAACTAAAAGGAAATGAATCGTATAAATAAAGATGTAAGATGAGACCGAGGGCTGCTCAGTTACACACAGTACGCACAGTGACACGGTTCAGTGGAGCCGTTCAAGTCTTATCGTAATTCGCACAAACAACACAAATATGTTAAATTAATTCATCGTGTCCACTCGTTACCTGGAGCCCTGATGGCTCCCAGTGATCATCCGAAACTAATGCTTTGTTTTTTGACGAATTGACCTCGCGAGTGATGTTTAATCCTTCTGCACCGCTGCTCTAACAATTGCAACCTGATACAGAATATTACATGGCGACCGTGACTTTTAAACTGCAATCTTCGGATGTGCAAAAAAAAAAGTGACGAATGAAACCTCAAACACGGACAAAAAGTGCAAAGTGGAAACGTTTTATAAAAATCGCAAGTGCTTCTGAAATGACTTCGAAAGTGATTAATTACCAACAATAGTGAACTACGAGTGAAAACCAATCATTTTCAAAATGGGAGGCAAGGCTGCAAAACCTGAAACAAATATAAAAGGAGACCATGATCTCACAATAGTTCAAACTCAGAATATTCATACAGAATATCATCTGACTCAGGATTTAAAACTAAACATTATTTTAGGGCTGCTAATCACCCTGTGCATTGTTAAAATAGCGAAAACTTGTTACAAACACCTTCGTAACCAAGCGCAAAAACACGCTTTAAAAGTGCTTACGCTACCAAAGTAGCAACGTTAACATTGAATCGAGAACAGTGAATGAATGATATACGAAAACGGTGATATGCTATTTGACCCACAAAAATAGGTAAAGGCTGTGGGAAAGTACCGTAAGCTCACCAATGCAGCTATTGACCGCGATTATGAAAAACAATTATGCGCGTATGAGAACCTACCTCAACGTGTAAAAACACTGTGACCAGCGGTATGGTTTGGAACAGCCGTTCCCAACGCGGAAGACGAGAAGAATAAGGCAAGAATGGACGGTTGCTCACTGTCGGACAGACAGGTGAAAGAAGAGATCCCTGGGCCAAGGGACAGCAGTTCACCGAGCACCGGGAACAACGCAGCACCGTGAGCAGCAACAACAACAAATGTATTTAAAAAGGTACCGTACACATGCAATTTTTACGGATGAAGCTGCATAAATATGCAAAAGCTTTTAGAAAAAATAGAAATACTAGATAGGACGTATGATCAGGTTAGACAGCTAAACAAATGCTATAGGCTCTGCGCGTTATCCACACTAAGAAATAACACTAAGGAATTATATGACGAAATACAAGAGCTTCTACGAAAGCACGAATCATCCATTAAAGACGAAATATTAACAACCTTAGTTAAAAAAAGTAGACACCTATATTACGAAATAAATAAGTGCATTAAAATACATTTCGAAAGACATCCAGATTCAACAATTAAATACAATTAAATACAACATTATCAGAAAACCAGTTCGACATAACGATAGAAACTAAATCTGACAAAATGGCTGACATTATAGAACTAATTAAAATCACCACTTCTCTCATATCAAAGTATGATGGTAATGAGAAAGATTTAAAAGGTGTGGTGTCAAATTTAAATGTATTAAAGAAAATAGTGAAGCCGGAGAATAGGGAAACAATAATAGAGCTAGTATTAGGACGTCTGACAGGTAAAGCGCGAATTGTTGTAGGAGAAGCCCCAAACTCAATAGAAGATATTGTTAACAAACTACAAGATAGATGCAGCATAAAGGTAACACCAGAAATAGTAGTATCCAAAATGGATAATACGAAACAGACAGGAACAATAGAAGATTTCGGATGCATTATAGAAAAACTAACGCAGCAACTTGAAGAAGCATACATAGCGGAAGAAATAACACCAGAAGTAGCCAGGAAAAAAGCAACTAAGTCTGGAATTAGCGCATTGAGTTATGGACTTAAGGATGGCGAAACCAAAGTAATAATGAGATCAAGCAAATTCGAAACCCTGCATGAAGCAATAGAACAAGCAGTAAAATTGGAACTAGAAAACAGAACGAAAAAAGGAAAGAATGAACAGACAAAAATTTTATATTCAAACGCTACTAGGAACAATAGAGGGTATGGTAACAACTACCAGGGAAGGAACAATTACAATAGATTCTCAAATAATAATAATAATAGGTATCAGACACAAAACCCACCCAGGTTCCCACCCGCAAGATATGGACATAACAATAACCGAAACAATAATAACTACAGAAATAACAACTTTAACAACACTAGAAATCAGCACGCAAATCGACAAAATAATTCCAACAGAAATCAGTACGTACAATCCAATCAGAGAAATAATAGCAATTTGCAAAATAATCGAGCGCCTATTCATAACACAGTAACAGCCGAAGAACAGAATAATTTTTTAGGGCAACCTCAAGCATCGGAAAATACCCAATACTAACCATAAATCCTGATGCAGATAATTTTGTTAAAGTAAAAATAGAAATTACAAAGGAAATCTATAGCACACTCATCATAGATACCGGAGCAACCGTATCCGTACTTAAAGCTAGTAAATTAAAACCAGGTTGTAAAATCAATACATCAAAAAAATTAACCTTGATAAGCTCTAGTGATCATGAATCAGAGACTTTAGGTACTGCTATGACAACAATTCACTTTGGCGATTATTCCATTATGCACGAATTTCATATAATAGAAGATGTAGAATCCATTTTTTCCGACGGACTATTAGGAAAAGACTTTATAAAGCACAGATGTATTGTTGATTATGTTAATTGGATGATATACTTCTCATCTGATAACGGATTGATTTCACACCCAATAGAAGACAATGTAAACGGAAATTATATTTTACCAAAACGAAGTGAAGTAGTACGAAAAATAAGTATACCAAACTTGACAGAAGATTCAATCATCTTATCACAAGAAATCCAACCAGGGGTATTTTGCGGAAACACAATAGTCTCAAAACGTAATCAGTATATCAAATTCATTAATACCACAGATAAAGATGTTTCTTTTAACATAAAATCTTATACACCAGAAGTTGAACCATTAAGAGAGTATGAGCAATTACAGAAGAAACTTGACACATCTAAGGAACGAATTCAGAAAATTCATAACAAAATCCATATAGAAAATATTCCACAAATAGCAAGAGAAGAGTTAGAAAATCTTATCACAAAATTCTCGGATATATTTTGTTTAGAAGATGAACCGGTCTCTACTAACAATTTTTATACCCAGGAAATTTCATTAAAAGATAATATTCCTTCTTATATACCAAATTATAAACAAATACATTCACAAACAGAGGAAATGCAATCACAGGTAGAAAAGATGTTGAAAAATAACATTATAGAACATTCTGTTTCATCATATAATTCACCGATACTATTAGTACCGAAGAAGTCAGGTGAAGGAAAAAAGAAATGGCGTTTAGTAGTGGATTTTCGGCAATTGAACAAGAAAATTTTACCAGACAAATTCCCTTTACCTCGCATAGACACGATACTAGATCAGCTAGGAAGAGCCAAATATTTCAGCACATTGGATTTGATGTCAGGGTTTCATCAAATCAAACTTGATAAAAATTCGAGAAAATACACAGCTTTTTCGACACCTACAGGCCACTATCAGTTTACAAGAATGCCATTTGGACTCAACATTAGCCCAAACAGCTTTCAAAGAATGATGGCTATCGCTATGGCTGGTTTAACACCAGAGCTAGCATTTGTATATATAGATGATATTATAGTTACTGGATGCAGTGCACGGCATCATATCAGTAATTTAGGTAAAGTTTTTGATAGGCTAAGAAAATATAACCTTAAACTAAATGCAGAAAAATGTTGTTTCTTCAAAACAGAAGTAACGTACTTAGGTCATAAAATAACAGATAAAGGAATTTATCCGGACGACGTGAAGTTTGACACAATTAAAAAATTCCCGATTCCTACTAATGCTGATGAAGCAAGACGTTTTGTCGCATTTTGTAATTATTATCGTAAATTTGTACAGAATTTTGCTAAGATAGCTAAACCTATTAATAATTTGATTAAGAAAGACGTTAAGTTTGCATGGACTTCAGAATGTCAAGCAGCTTTTGATACATTGAAACAAAGCTTACTCTCACCCACAATTTTACAATATCCAGATTTTAAAAAACAATTCATTATTACGACAGATGCATCGGATATGGCATGTGGTGCAGTGTTATCACAAATAACAGATGGAAACGATTTGCCAGTCGCATTTGCGAGTAAAAGTTTTACACCAGGGGAAAAGAATAAGCCAATTATCGAGAAAGAGCTTACAGCTATACATTGGGCAATTAATTATTTTAAACCTTATGTATATGGACAAAAATTTATAGTTAGAACAGATCATAGACCATTAGCATACTTATTTGGTATGAAAAATCCTACTTCTAAGCTTACTAGAATGAGACTAGATTTAGAAGAATTTGACTTTGAAATAGAATATTTAGCAGGTAAAGCTAATGTTGCAGCAGACGCACTATCAAGAATAATCCTTAACTCAGATGACCTAAAAGCATCAATACCAAAATCCAAAACGATTATAATGGTTAATACAAGAGCCATGGTTAAGAAAAATAACGAGAAAACTGATATAAACAAAGACGAACCAATCGCAACAACAGGGACTGATCACCCCGCGATGTGGAAAACAGATAGACCTTTAGAAGTGAGAAAGGTACTAAAAATAGGTACGCAGAGAATTAAGAACAACGTTGAATTCATAATATACAACCATTCATACAGTAAAGCACTAGGAAAATTTCTTTTGAGAAATGATGTAAATGGAAGTCAAGCATTAGAGTTTGCTCTTCTAGAAATGTGCAAAATCGCGAAACAATATGGAAGAAATAAGCTAGCATGGTCAGAAGAAGATCATTTATTCGAAGAATATTCCCAACAAACTATTAAGGAAATAGCCAACAGAGCCATTACCAAGTTTGAAATAATCCTGTTTACTCCAACTAGATGGATAACAACAGAAAAAGATAGGCTGAGAATAATTTCAGATTATCATATGACCCCTTCGGGAGGACATATAGGCCAGTACAGACTGTACCAGAAAATAAGGGAAAAATATAAATGGAAAAATATGAAAGATGATATCAAGAAATACGTACGAAATTGTAAAGCATGCATAGTTAATAAGACGACTAGACATACTAAAGAAAAAACAGTTGTAACTACAACACCGACAAAACCATTTAACATAATTTCAATCGACACAGTAGGACCTCTAACAAAAACTAACAAAAACAACAGGTATGCAATAACCATACAATGTGACTTAACGAAATATATCGTAGTAATACCTATCCATAACAAAGAAGCAAACACTATAGCCAAGGCATTGGTAGAAAACTTCATCCTTACATTCGGAACATTTATAGAATTAAAATCAGATCAAGGACTAGAATATAACAATGAAATATTACACAAAATCTCAGAAATTTTAAAAATCAAACAAACTTTTAGCACAGCTTACCACCCGCAGACAATAGGATCATTAGAGAGAAATCATAGATGTCTAAACGAATACCTAAGAAGCTATACAAACGAACATCATGATGACTGGGACGATTGGACAAAATTTTACGAATTTGTTTACAATACAACAGAACACTCAGACACAAACTACACACCATACGAACTAGTATTTGGTAGAAAAGCGAATTTACCACAAGATATATTTAAAACAAAAATTGAACCAGTTTATAATATTGACCAATATTATTTCGAAATGAAATATAAACTCCAAAAATCAAACGAAATTGCCAGAGAAAATTTGATAAAAGCAAAAATTAAAAGACAGCAAACCTTAAATAAAGATACAGTACCACTTATTATAAACTTAGGAGATCAGGTATATTTGGAAAATGAAAATAGGAAAAAATTAGATCCAGTCTACATTGGACCTTTCACAGTAGTAAGTGACCAAGGGCCTAATTGCGTAATACAAAATAATACAACAAAGAAAATCTCTACAGTACACAAAAATAGATTAATTAAGTACACAGGAGAATAACTTCAATCATTGTAATTCATTACGTTATTCTATTAAAGGGGGGAGGTGTAGCATGCACATGCACATGCTATACTGTTTTCAATCAGTTCACACACATTTCTTATTACACTTAATAAACACAAAATTGTCAACACAACACAACACACAAAAAGACCAAATTCCAACCACTCAAGATACCAACACAACCCAAACCACATAAATAACCTTACGTCAGGAATTGTAAGTCAGCAGAAAAACCCTTATCCAAAAACACTTAAAACACACAAGCGACACACAACCCCGGAGGTGCGAAAAAACCTTACCCAGCACAAAACGCTTCAAGTGGGTAAAGCGTAAAAACACAGCATTGCATAATAGCAACCAACAGTTAATAAATAATGAAATAGGAGACACCGTACCTCGTGTGTACAAACAGAACCGTAAGCGTAGGAAACAAAACACCGCGTAAGCGTCAGAACCCAGAACTGACCTTACATAATAAGCACAACCATATGTAAACACAAAACTTGACATTCAGCATAATTGACACAAAATAGAAAGTAAAGTAAAACCAAATCTAACTAAAAGGAAATGAATCGTATAAATAAAGATGTAAGATGAGACCGAGGGCTGCTCAGTTACACACAGTACGCACAGTGACACGGTTCAGTGGAGCCGTTCAAGTCTTATCGTAATTCGCACAAACAACACAAATATGTTAAATTAATTCATCGTGTCCACTCGTTACCTGGAGCCCTGATGGCTCCCAGTGATCATCCGAAACTAATGCTTTATTTTTTGACGAATTGACCTCGCGAGTGATAATTAATCCTTCTGCACCGCTGCTCTAACAATTGCAACCTGATACAGAATATTACAGTGCTAGTGTGTATGTCTGCTCATGAATAATAGTGTACCACTCCGGATACAAACTGCATATCATTGAGTGTGTATTCTGTGCGCGCCATATTCAAACTAAGAAGCGGCGCATAGTGCTAGTGTGTATGTGTGCTCATGAATAATTGTGTACCACTCCGGATACAAACCGCATATCATTCAGTGTGTATTCTGTGCGCGCCAAATGAAAACCAATAAGCGGCGCGTAGTGCCAGTGTGAGTGTGCCCATGAATAATAGTGTACCACTCCGGATACAAACCGCATATCATTAAGTGTGTATTCTGTGCGCGCCTTATTGGAAATTACAAGCAGCGCGTAGTGTAAGTGTGCGTGTGTGTGCTCATAAATATTAGTGTACCGCTCCGGATACAAACCGCATATCATTAAGTGTGTATTCTGTGCGCGTCATATTGAAAATTATAAGCGGCGCGTAGTGCCAGTATGTATGTGTGCTCATGAATAATTGTGTACCACTCCGGATACAAACCGCATATCATTTAGTGTGTATTCTGTGCGCGCCATATTCAAACTAATAAGCGGCGCGTAGTGCCAGTGTGTATGTGTGCTCATGAATAATTGTGTACCACTCCGGATACAAACCGCATATCATTTAGTGTGTATTCTGTGCGCGCCATATTCAAACTAAGAAGCGGCGCATAGTGCTAGTGTGTATGCGTGCTCATGAATAATTGTGTACCACTCCGGATACAAACTGCATATCATTAAGTGTGTATTCTGTGCGCGCCATATTCAAACTAATAAGCGGCGCATAGTGCTAGTGTGTATGTGTGCTCATGAATAATAGTGTACCACTCCGGATACAAACTGCATATCATTAAGTGTGTATTCTGTGCGCGCCATATTCAAACTAATAAGCGGCGCATAGTGCTAGTGTGTATGTGTGCTAATGAATAATAGTGTACCACTCCGGATACAAACCGCATATCATTCAGTGTGTATTCTGTACGCGCCATTTTCAAACCAATAAGCGGCGCGTAGTGCCAGTGTGTGAATGTGTGCTCATAAATATTTGTGTACCACTCCGGATACAAACTGCATATCATTAAGTGTGTATTCTGTGCACGCCATATTCAACTAATAAGCGGCGCGTAGTGCCAGTGTGTGTGTGTGCTCATGAATATTAGTGTACCACTCTGGATACAAACCGCATATCATTCAGTGTGTATTCTGTGCGCGCCATATTCAAACTAATAAGCGGCGCGTAGTGCCAGTGTGTGTATGTGTGCTCATGAATAATTGTGTACCACTCCGGATACAAACTGCATATCATTAAGTGTGTATTCTGTGCGCGTCATATTGAAAATTATAAGCAGCGCGTAGTGTAAGTGTGCGTGTGTGTGCTCATAAATAAAAGTGTACCACTCCGGATACAAACCGCATATCATTAAGTGTGTATTCTGTGCGCGCCATATTCAAACTTATAAGCGGCCCGTAGCGCTAGTGTGTATGTGTGCTCATAAATATTAGTGTACCACTCCGGATACAAACCGCATATCATTCAGTGTGTATTCTGTGCACGCCATATTCAAACTAATAAGCGGCGCGTAGTGCCAGTGTGTGAATGTGTGCTCATAAATATTTGTGTACCACTCCGGATACAAACTGCATATCATTAAGTGTGTATTCTGTGCACGCCATATTCAAACTAATAAGCGGCGCGTAGTGCCAGTGTGTGTGTGTGCTCATAAATATTAGTGTACCACTCCGGATACAAACCGCATATCATTCATTGTGTATTCTGTGCACGCCATATTCAAACTAATAAGCGGCGCGTAGCGCTAGTGTGTATGTGTACTCAGAAAAATTAGTGTACCACTCCGGATACAAACTGCATTTCATTAAGTGTGTATTCTGTGCACGCCATATTCAAACTTATAAGCTGCGCGTAGTGCCAGTGTGAATGTGTGCTCATGAATAAAAGTGTACCACTCCGGATACAAACCGCATATCATTCAGTGTGTATTCTGTGCGTGTCATATTGAAAATTATAAGCAGCGCGTAGTGTAAGTGTGCGTGCGTGTGCTCATAAATAATTGTGTACCACTCCGGATACAAACCGCATATCATTAAGTGTGTATTCTGTGCGCGCCAAATTAAAACCAATAAGCGGCGCGTAGTGCCAGTGTGTGTATGTGTGCTCATGTATATTAGTGTACCACTCCGGATACAAACCGCATATCATTCAGTGTGTATTCTGTGCACGCTATATTCAAACCAATAAGCGGCGCGTAGTGCCAGTGTGTGTGTGTGCCCATAAATATTTGTGTACCACTCCGGATACAAACCGCATATCATTAAGTGTGTATTCTGTGCACGCCATATTCAAACTAATCAGCGGCGCGTAGTGCCAGTGTGTGTGTGCTCATGAATAATAGTGTACCACTCCGGATACAAACCGCATATCATTAAGTGTGTATTCTGTGCGCGCCATATTCAAACTAATAAGCGGCGCGTAGTGCCAGTGTGTATGTATGCTCATGAATAATTGTGTACCACTCCGGATACAAACCGCATATCATTAAGTGTGTATTCTGTGCACGCCATATTCAAACTTATAAGCGGCGCGTAGTGCCAGTGTGTGTGTGTGCTCATAAATATTTGTGTACCACTCCGGATACAAACCGCATATCATTCAGTGTGTATTCTGTGCGCGCCATATTCAAACCAATAAGCGGCGCGTAGTGCCAGTGTGTGTGTGCTCATGAATAATAGTGTACCACTCCGGATACAAACCGCATATCATTCAGTGTGTATTCTGTGCGCGCCATATTCAAACCAATAAGCGGCGCATAGTGCCAGTGTGTGTGTGTATTTATAAATATTAGTGTACCACTCCGGATACAAACCGCATATCATTCAGTGTGTATTCTGTGCGCGCCATATTCAAACTTATAAGTGGCGCGTAGCTCTTGTGTGTATGTGTACTCATAAATTTTAGTGTACCACTCTGGATACAAACCGCATATCATTAAGTGTGTATTCTGTGCGCGCCATATTCAAACTAATAAGCGGCGCATAGTGCCAGTGTGTGTATGTGTGCTCATGAATAATAGTGTACCACTCCGGATACAAACTGCATATCATTAAGTGTGTATTATGTGCGCGCCATATTCAAACTAATAAGCGGCGCGTAGTGCCAGTGTGTGTATGTGTGCTCATGTATATTAGTGTACCACTCCGGATACAAACTGCATAAAATTAAGTGTGTATTCTGTGTGCGCCATATTCAAACTAATAAGCAGCGCATAGTGCCAGTGTGTGTGTGCTCATGAATAATAGTGTACCACTCCGGATACAAACCGCATATCATTCAGTGTGTATTCTGTGCGCGCCATATTCAAACCAATAAGCGGCGCATAGTGCCAGTGTGTGTGTGTATTTATAAATATTAGTGTACCACTCCGGATACAAACCGCATATCATTCAGTGTGTATTCTGTGCGCGCCATATTCAAACTTATAAGTGGCGCGTAGCTCTTGTGTGTATGTGTACTCATAAATTTTAGTGTACCACTCTGGATACAAACCGCATATCATTAAGTGTGTATTCTGTGCGCGCCATATTCAAACTAATTAGCGGCGCATAGTGCCAGTGTGTGTGTGTGTGCTCATAAATAATAGTGTACCACTCCGGATACAAACCGCATATCATTCAGTGTGTATTCTGTGCACGCCATATTCAAACCAATAAGCGGCGCGTAGTGCCAGTGTGTGTGTGCTCATGAATAATAGTGTACCACTCCGGATACAAACCGCATATCATTCAGTGTGTATTCTGTGCGCGCCATATTCAAACCAATAAGCGGCGCGTAGTGCCAGTGTGTGTGTGTACTCATAAATATTAGTGTACCACTCCGGATACAAACCGCATATCATTCAGTGTGTATTCTGTGCGCGCCATATTCAAACTTATAAGTGGCGCGTAGCTCTTGTGTGTATGTGTACTCATAAATTTTAGTGTACCACTCTGGATACAAACCGCATATCATTAAGTGTGTATTCTGTGCGCGCCATATTCAAACTAATTAGCGGCGCATAGTGCCAGTGTGTGTGTGTGTGCTCATAAATAATAGTGTACCACTCCGGATACAAACCGCATATCATTCAGTGTGTATTCTGTGCACGCCATATTCAAACCAATAAGCGGCGCGTAGTGCCAGTGTGTGTGTGCTCATGAATAATAGTGTACCACTCCGGATACAAACCGCATATCATTCAGTGTGTATTCTGTGCGCGCCATATTCAAACCAATAAGCGGCGCGTAGTGCCAGTGTGTGTGTGTGCTCATAAATATTAGTGTACCACTCCGGATACAAACCGCATATCATTAAGTGTGTATTCTGTGCGCGCCATATTCAAACTAATAAGCGGCGCATAGTGCCAGTGTGTGTATGTGTGCTCATGAATAATAGTGTACCACTCCGGATACAAACTGCATATCATTAAGTGTGTATTCTGTGCGCGCCAAATTCAAACTTACAAGCGGCGCGTAGCGCTAGTGGGTATGTGTGCTCATAAATAATAGTGTACCACTCCGGATACAAACCGCCTATCATTAAGTGTGTATTCTGTGCGCGCCATATTCAAACTAATAAGCGGCGCGTAGTGCCAGTGTGTGTGTGTGTGTATGCTCATGAATGATAGTGTACCACTCCGGATACAAACCGCATATCATTCAGTGTATATTCTGTGCACGCCATATTCAAACCAATAAGCGGCGCGTAGTGCCAGTGTGTGTGTGTGCTCATAAATAATAGTGTACCACTCCGGATACAAACCGCATATCATTAAGTGTGTATTCTGTGCGCGCCATATTCAAACTAATAAGCGGCACGTAGTGCCAGTGTGTGTGTGTGCTCATGAATAATAGTGTACTACTCCGGATACAAACCGCATATCATTAAGTGTGTATTCTGTGCGCGCCAAATTCAAACTAATAAGCGGCGCGTAGTGCCAGTGTGTGTATGTGTGCTCATGTATATTAGTGTACCACTCCGGATACAAACCGCATATCATCAAGTGTGTATTCTGTGCAAGCCATATTCAAACTTACAAGCGACGCGTAGCGCTAGTGTGTATGTGTGCTCATAAATATTAGTGTACCACTCCGGATACAAACCGCATATCATTCAGTGTGTATTCTGTGCGCGCCATATTCAAACCAATAAGCGGCGCGTAGTGCCAGTGTGTGTGTGTACTCATAAATAATAGTGTACCACTCCGGATACAAACCGCATATCATTAAGTGTGTATTCTGTGCGCGCCATATTCAAACTAATAAGCGGCGCGTAGTGCCAGTGTGTGTATGTGTGCTCATGTATATTAGTGTACCACTCCGGATACAAACTGCATGAAATTAAGTGTGTATTCTGTGTGCGCCATATTGAAACTTATAAGCAGCGCGTAGTGCCAGTGTGTGTGTGTGCTCATAAATAATAGTGTACCACTGCGGATACAAACTGCATATAATTAAGTGTGTATTCTGTGAGCGCTATATTCAAACTAATAAGCGGCGCGTAGTGCCAGTGTGTGTATGTGTGCTCATGTATATTAGTGTATCACTCCGGATACAAACTGCATATCATTAAGTGTGTATTATGTGCGCGCCATATTCAAACTTATAAGCGGCGCGTAGTGCCAGTGTGTGTGTGCTCATGAATAATAGTGTACCACTCCGGATACAAACCGCATATAATTAAGTGTGTATTCTGTGCGCGCTATATTCAAACTAATAAGCGGCGCGTAGTGCCAGTGTGTGTGTGTGCTCATGAATATTAGTGTACCACTCTGGATACAAACCGCATATCATTCAGTGTGTATTCTGTGCGCGCCATATTCAAACTAAGAAGCGGCGCATAGTGCTAGTGTGTATGTGTGCTCATGAATAATTATGTACCACTCCGGATACAAACCGCATATCATTCATTGTGTATTCTGTGCACGCCATATTCAAACTAATAAGCGGCGCGTAGTGCCAGTGTGTGTATGTGTGCTCATGTATATTAGTGTATCACTCCGGATACAAACTGCATATCATTAAGTGTGTATTCTGTGCGCGCCATATTCAAACTAATAAGCGGCGCGTAGTGCCAGTGTGTGTGTGCTCATGAATAATAGTGTACCACTCCGGATACAAACCGCATATAATTAAGTGTGTATTCTGTGCGCGCTATATTCAAACTAATAAGCGGCGCGTAGTGCCAGTGTGTGTGTGTGCTCATAAATATTGGTGTACCACTCCGGATATAAACCGCATATCATTCATTGTGTATTCTGTGCACGCCATATTCAAACCAATAAGCGGCGCGTAGTGCCAGTGTGTGTGTGCTCATGAATAATAGCGTACCACTCCGGATACAAACCGCATATCATTCATTGTGTATTCTGTGCACGCCATATTCAAACTAATAAGCGGCGCGTAGTGCCAGTGTGTGTATGTGTGCTCATGTATATTAGTGTATCACTCCGGATACAAACTGCATATCATTAAGTGTGTATTATGTGCGCGCCATATTCAAACTTATAAGCGTCGCGTAGCTCTAGTGTGTATGTGTACTCATAAATATTAGTGTACCACTCCGGATACAAACCGCATATCATTAAGTGTGTATTCTGTGCGCGCCATATTCAAACTAATAAGCGGCGCGTAGTGCCAGTGTGTGTGTGTGTGCTCATGAATAATTGTGTACCACTCCGGATACAAACTGCGTATCATTAAGTGTGTATTCTGTGCGCGCCATATTCAAACTAATAAGCGGCGCGTAGCTCTAGTGTGTATGTGTACTCATAAATATTAGTGTACCACTCCGGATACAAACCGCATATCATTAAGTGTGTATTCTGTGCGCGCCATATTCAAACCAATAAGCGGCGCGTAGTGCCAGTGTGTGCTCATAAATATTGGTGTACCACTCCGGATACAAACCGCATATCATTGAGTGTGTATTCTGTGCGCGCCATATTCAAACTAATAAGCAGCGCGTAGCGCTAGTGTGTGTGTCCGTGCTCATGAATAATAGTGTACCACTCCGGATACAAACTGCATATCATTAAGTGTGTATTCTGTGCGCGCCATATTCAAACCAATAAGCGGCGCGTAGTGCCAGTGTGTGTGTGTGTGCTCATGAATAATTGTGTACCACTCCGGATACAAACTGCGTATCATTAAGTGTGTATTCTGTGCGCGCCATATTCAAACTAATAAGCAGCGCGTAGCGCTAGTGTGTGTGTCCGTGCTCATGAATAATAGTGTACCACTCCGGATACAAACTGCATATCATTGAGTGTGTATTCTGTGCGCGCCATATTCAAACTAATAAGCAGCGCGTAGCGCTAGTGTGTGTGTCCGTGCTCATGAATAATAGTGTACCACTCCGGATACAAACTGCATATCATTAAGTGTGTATTCTGTGCACGCCATATTTAAACCAATAAGCGGCGCATAGTGCTAGTGTGTATGTGTGCTAATGAATAATAGTGTACCACTCCGGATACAAACCGCATATCATTCAGTGTGTATTCTGTACGCGCCATTTTCAAACCAATAAGCGGCGCGTAGTGCCAGTGTGTGAATGTGTGCTCATAAATATTTGTGTACCACTCCGGATACAAACTGCATATCATTAAGTGTGTATTCTGTGCACGCCATATTCAACTAATAAGCGGCGCGTAGTGCCAGTGTGTGTGTGTGCTCATGAATATTAGTGTACCACTCTGGATACAAACCGCATATCATTCAGTGTGTATTCTGTGCGCGCCATATTCAAACTAATAAGCGGCGCGTAGTGCCAGTGTGTGTATGTGTGCTCATGAATAATTGTGTACCACTCCGGATACAAACTGCATATCATTAAGTGTGTATTCTGTGCGCGTCATATTGAAAATTATAAGCAGCGCGTAGTGTAAGTGTGCGTGTGTGTGCTCATAAATAAAAGTGTACCACTCCGGATACAAACCGCATATCATTAAGTGTGTATTCTGTGCGCGCCATATTCAAACTAATAAGCGGCGCGTAGTGCCAGTGTGTATGTATGCTCATGAATAATTGTGTACCACTCCGGATACAAACCGCATATCATTAAGTGTGTATTCTGTGCACGCCATATTCAAACTTATAAGCGGCGCGTAGTGCCAGTGTGTGTGTGTGCTCATAAATATTTGTGTACCACTCCGGATACAAACCGCATATCATTAAGTGTGTATTCTGTGCACGCCATATTCAAACCAATAAGCGGCGCGTAGTGCCAGTGTGTGTGTGCTCATGAATAATAGTGTACCACTCCGGATACAAACCGCATATCATTCAGTGTGTATTCTGTGCGCGCCATATTCAAACCAATAAGCGGCGCATAGTGCCAGTGTGTGTGTGTATTTATAAATATTAGTGTACCACTCCGGATACAAACCGCATATCATTCAGTGTGTATTCTGTGCGCGCCATATTCAAACTTATAAGTGGCGCGTAGCTCTTGTGTGTATGTGTACTCATAAATTTTAGTGTACCACTCTGGATACAAACCGCATATCATTAAGTGTGTATTCTGTGCGCGCCATATTCAAACTAATAAGCGGCGCATAGTGCCAGTGTGTGTATGTGTGCTCATGAATAATAGTGTACCACTCCGGATACAAACTGCATATCATTAAGTGTGTATTATGTGCGCGCCATATTCAAACTAATAAGCGGCGCGTAGTGCCAGTGTGTGTATGTGTGCTCATGTATATTAGTGTACCACTCCGGATACAAACTGCATAAAATTAAGTGTGTATTCTGTGTGCGCCATATTCAAACTAATAAGCAGCGCATAGTGCCAGTGTGTGTGTGCTCATGAATAATAGTGTACCACTCCGGATACAAACCGCATATCATTCAGTGTGTATTCTGTGAGCGCCATATTCAAACCAATAAGCGGCGCATAGTGCCAGTGTGTGTGTGTATTTATAAATATTAGTGTACCACTCCGGATACAAACCGCATATCATTCAGTGTGTATTCTGTGCGCGCCATATTCAAACTTATAAGTGGCGCGTAGCTCTTGTGTGTATGTGTACTCATAAATTTTAGTGTACCACTCTGGATACAAACCGCATATCATTAAGTGTGTATTCTGTGCGCGCCATATTCAAACTAATTAGCGGCGCATAGTGCCAGTGTGTGTGTGTGTGCTCATAAATAATAGTGTACCACTCCGGATACAAACCGCATATCATTCAGTGTGTATTCTGTGCACGCCATATTCAAACCAATAAGCGGCGCGTAGTGCCAGTGTGTGTGTGCTCATGAATAATAGTGTACCACTCCGGATACAAACCGCATATCATTCAGTGTGTATTCTGTGCGCGCCATATTCAAACCAATAAGCGGCGCGTAGTGCCAGTGTGTGTGTGTACTCATAAATATTAGTGTACCACTCCGGATACAAACCGCATATCATTCAGTGTGTATTCTGTGCGCGCCATATTCAAACTTATAAGTGGCGCGTAGCTCTTGTGTGTATGTGTACTCATAAATTTTAGTGTACCACTCTGGATACAAACCGCATATCATTAAGTGTGTATTCTGTGCGCGCCATATTCAAACTAATTAGCGGCGCATAGTGCCAGTGTGTGTGTGTGTGCTCATAAATAATAGTGTACCACTCCGGATACAAACCGCATATCATTCAGTGTGTATTCTGTGCACGCCATATTCAAACCAATAAGCGGCGCGTAGTGCCAGTGTGTGTGTGCTCATGAATAATAGTGTACCACTCCGGATACAAACCGCATATCATTCAGTGTGTATTCTGTGCGCGCCATATTCAAACCAATAAGCGGCGCGTAGTGCCAGTGTGTGTGTGTACTCATAAATATTAGTGTACCACTCCGGATACAAACCGCATATCATTAAGTGTGTATTCTGTGCGCGCCATATTCAAACTAATAAGCGGCGCATAGTGCCAGTGTGTGTATGTGTGCTCATGAATAATAGTGTACCACTCCGGATACAAACTGCATATCATTAAGTGTGTATTCTGTGCGCGCCAAATTCAAACTTACAAGCGGCGCGTAGCGCTAGTGGGTATGTGTGCTCATAAATAATAGTGTACCACTCCGGATACAAACCGCCTATCATTAAGTGTGTATTCTGTGCGCGCCATATTCAAACTAATAAGCGGTTCGTAGTGCCAGTGTGTGTGTGTGTGTATGCTCATGAATGATAGTGTACCACTCCGGATACAAACCGCATATCATTCAGTGTATATTCTGTGCACGCCATATTCAAACCAATAAGCGGCGCGTAGTGCCAGTGTGTGTGTGTGCTCATAAATAATAGTGTACCACTCCGGATACAAACCGCATATCATTAAGTGTGTATTCTGTGCGCGCCATATTCAAACTAATAAGCGGCACGTAGTGCCAGTGTGTGTGTGTGCTCATGAATAATAGTGTACTACTCCGGATACAAACCGCATATCATTAAGTGTGTATTCTGTGCGCGCCAAATTCAAACTAATAAGCGGCGCGTAGTGCCAGTGTGTGTATGTGTGCTCATGTATATTAGTGTACCACTCCGGATACAAACCGCATATCATCAAGTGTGTATTCTGTGCAAGCCATATTCAAACTTACAAGCGACGCGTAGCGCTAGTGTGTATGTGTGCTCATAAATATTAGTGTACCACTCCGGATACAAACCGCATATCATTCAGTGTGTATTCTGTGCGCGCCATATTCAAACCAATAAGCGGCGCGTAGTGCCAGTGTGTGTGTGTACTCATAAATATTAGTGTACCACTCCGGATACAAACCGCATATCATTAAGTGTGTATTCTGTGCGCGCCATATTCAAACTAATAAGCGGCGCGTAGTGCCAGTGTGTGTATGTGTGCTCATGTATATTAGTGTACCACTCCGGATACAAACTGCATGAAATTAAGTGTGTATTCTGTGTGCGCCATATTGAAACTTATAAGCAGCGCGTAGTGCCAGTGTGTGTGTGTGCTCATAAATAATAGTGTACCACTGCGGATACAAACTGCATATAATTAAGTGTGTATTCTGTGAGCGCTATATTCAAACTAATAAGCGGCGCGTAGTGCCAGTGTGTGTATGTGTGCTCATGTATATTAGTGTATCACTCCGGATACAAACTGCATATCATTAAGTGTGTATTATGTGCGCGCCATATTCAAACTTATAAGCGGCGCGTAGTGCCAGTGTGTGTGTGCTCATGAATAATAGTGTACCACTCCGGATACAAACCGCATATAATTAAGTGTGTATTCTGTGCGCGCTATATTCAAACTAATAAGCGGCGCGTAGTGCCAGTGTGTGTGTGTGCTCATGAATATTAGTGTACCACTCTGGATACAAACCGCATATCATTCAGTGTGTATTCTGTGCGCGCCATATTCAAACTAAGAAGCGGCGCATAGTGCTAGTGTGTATGTGTGCTCATGAATAATTGTGTACCACTCCGGATACAAACCGCATATCATTCATTGTGTATTCTGTGCACGCCATATTCAAACTAATAAGCGGCGCGTAGTGCCAGTGTGTGTATGTGTGCTCATGTATATTAGTGTATCACTCCGGATACAAACTGCATATCATTAAGTGTGTATTCTGTGCGCGCCATATTCAAACTAATAAGCGGCGCGTAGTGCCAGTGTGTGTGTGCTCATGAATAATAGTGTACCACTCCGGATACAAACCGCATATAATTAAGTGTGTATTCTGTGCGCGCTATATTCAAACTAATAAGCGGCGCGTAGTGCCAGTGTGTGTGTGTGCTCATAAATATTGGTGTACCACTCCGGATATAAACCGCATATCATTCATTGTGTATTCTGTGCACGCCATATTCAAACCAATAAGCGGCGCGTAGTGCCAGTGTGAGTGTGCTCATGAATAATAGCGTACCACTCCGGATACAAACCGCATATCATTCATTGTGTATTCTGTGCACGCCATATTCAAACTAATAAGCGGCGCGTAGTGCCAGTGTGTGTATGTGTGCTCATGTATATTAGTGTATCACTCCGGATACAAACTGCATATCATTAAGTGTGTATTATGTGCGCGCCATATTCAAACTTATAAGCGTCACGTAGCTCTAGTGTGTATGTGTACTCATAAATATTAGTGTACCACTCCGGATACAAACCGCATATCATTAAGTGTGTATTCTGTGCGCGCCATATTCAAACTAATAAGCGGCGCGTAGTGCCAGTGTGTGTGTGTGTGCTCATGAATAATTGTGTACCACTCCGGATACAAACTGCGTATCATTAAGTGTGTATTCTGTGCGCGCCATATTCAAACTAATAAGCGGCGCGTAGCTCTAGTGTGTATGTGTACTCATAAATATTAGTGTACCACTCCGGATACAAACCGCATATCATTAAGTGTGTATTCTGTGCGCGCCATATTCAAACCAATAAGCGGCGCGTAGTGCCAGTGTGTGCTCATAAATATTGGTGTACCACTCCGGATACAAACCGCATATCATTGAGTGTGTATTCTGTGCGCGCCATATTCAAACTAATAAGCAGCGCGTAGCGCTAGTGTGTGTGTCCGTGCTCATGAATAATAGTGTACCACTCCGGATACAAACTGCATATCATTAAGTGTGTATTCTGTGCGCGCCATATTCAAACCAATAAGCGGCGCGTAGTGCCAGTGTGTGTGTGTGTCCTCATAAATATTTGTGTACCACTCCGGATACAAACCGCATATCATTAAGTGTGTATTCTGTGCACGCCATATTTAAACCAATAAGCGGCACGTAGTGCCAGTGTGTGTGTGCTCATGAATAATAGTGTACCACTCCGGATACAAACCGCATATCATTAAGTGTGTATTCTGTGCGCGCCAAATTAAAACCAATAAGCGGCGCGTAGTGCCAGTGTGTGTGTGCTCATGAATAATAGTGTACCACTCCGGATACAAACTGCATATCATTAAGTGTGTATTCTGTGCGCGCCATATTCAAACTTACAAGCGGCGCGTAGCGCTAGTGTATGTGTGTGCTCATAAATATAAGTGTACCACTCCGGATACAAACCGCATATCATTAAGTGTGTATTCTGTGCGCGCCATATTCAAACTAATAAGCGGCACGTAGTGCCAGTTTGTGTGTGTGTGTGTTTGCTCATGAATATTAGTGTACCACTCCGGATACAAACCGCATATCATTCAGTGTGTATTCTGTGCGCGCCATATTGAAAATTTTAAGCAGCGCGTAGTGTAAGTAAGCGTGTGTGTGCTCATAAATAAAAGTGTACCACTCCGGATACAAACCGCATATCATTAAGTGTGTATTCTGTGCGCGCCATATTCAAACTAATAAGCGGCGCGTAGCGCTAGTGTGTGTGTGTGCTCATAAATAATAGTGTACCACTCCGGATACAAACTGCATATCATTAAGTGTGTATTCTGTGCGCGCCATATTCAAACTAATAAGCGGCGGGTAGTGCCAGTGTGTATGTGTGCACATGAATAATAGCGTACCACTCCGGATACAAACCGCATATCATTGAGTGTGTATTCTGTGCGCGCCATATTCAAACCAATAAGCGGCGCGTAGTGCCAGTGTGTGTGTGCTCATAAATATTGGTGTACCACTCCGGATACAAACTGCATATCATTAAGTGTGTATTCTGTGCGCGCCATATTCAAACTTACAAGCGGCGCGTAGCGCTAGTGTATGTGTGTGCTCATAAATATAAGTGTACCACTCCGGATACAAACCGCATATCATTGAGTGTGTATTCTGTGCGCGCCATATTCAAACCAATAAGCGGCGCGTAGTGCCAGTGTGTGTGTGTGTCCTCATAAATATTTGTGTACCACTCCGGATACAAACCGCATATCATTAAGTGTGTATTCTGTGCACGCCATATTTAAACCAATAAGCGGCACGTAGTGCCAGTGTGTGTGTGCTCATGAATAATAGTGTACCACTCCGGATACAAACCGCATATCATTAAGTGTGTATTCTGTGCGCGCCAAATTAAAACCAATAAGCTGCGCGTAGTGCCAGTGTGTGTGTGCTCATGAATAATAGTGTACCACTCCGGATACAAACTGCATATCATTAAGTGTGTATTCTGTGCGCGCCATATTCAAACTTACAAGCGGCGCGTAGCGCTAGTGTATGTGTGTGCTCATAAATATAAGTGTACCACTCCGGATACAAACCGCATATCATTGAGTGTGTATTCTGTGCGCGCCATATTCAAACTTACAAGCGGCGCGTAGCGCTAGTGTATGTGTGTGCTCATAAATATAAGTGTACCACTCCGGATACAAACCGCATATCATTAAGTGTGTATTCTGTGCACGCCATATTTAAACCAATAAGCGGCACGTAGTGCCAGTGTGTGTGTGCTCATGAATAATAGTGTACCACTCCGGATACAAACCGCATATCATTAAGTGTGTATTCTGTGCGCGCCAAATTAAAACCAATAAGCTGCGCGTAGTGCCAGTGTGTGTGTGCTCATGAATAATAGTGTACCACTCCGGATACAAACCGCATATCATTGAGTGTGTATTCTGTGCGCGCCATATTCAAACTAATAAGCAGCGCGTAGTGCCAGTGTGTGTGTACTCATGAATAATAGTGTACCACTCCGGATACAAACTGCATATCATTAAGTGTGTATTCTGTGCGCGCCATATTCAAACTTACAAGCGGCGCGTAGCGCTAGTGTATGTGTGTGCTCATAAATATAAGTGTACCACTCCGGATACAAACCGCATATCATTGAGTGTGTATTCTGTGCGCGCCATATTCAAACCAATAAGCGGCGCGTAGTGCCAGTGTGTGTGTGTGTCCTCATAAATATTTGTGTACCACTCCGGATACAAACCGCATATCATTAAGTGTGTATTCTGTGCACGCCATATTTAAACCAATAAGCGGCACGTAGTGCCAGTGTGTGTGTGCTCATGAATAATAGTGTACCACTCCGGATACAAACCGCATATCATTAAGTGTGTATTCTGTGCGCGCCAAATTAAAACCAATAAGCTGCGCGTAGTGCCAGTGTGTGTGTGCTCATGAATAATAGTGTACCACTCCGGATACAAACCGCATATCATTCAGTGTGTATTCTGTGCGCGCCATATTGAAAATTTTAAGCAGCGCGTAGTGTAAGTAAGCGTGTGTGTGCTCATAAATAAAAGTGTACCACTCCGGATACAAACCGCATATCATTAAGTGTGTATTCTGTGCGCGCCATATTCAAACTAATAAGCGGCGCGTAGCGCTAGTGTGTGTGTGTGCTCATAAATATTAGTGTACCACTCCGGATACAAACTGCATATCATTAAGTGTGTATTCTGTGCGCGCCATATTCAAACTAATAAGCGGCGCGTAGTGCCAGTGTGTGTGTGCTCATGAATAATAGTGTACCACTCCGGATACAAACCGCATATCATTAAGTGTGTATTCTGTGCACGCCATATTCAAACTAATCAGCGGCGCGTAGTGCCAGTGTGTATGTGTGCTCATGAATAATAGTGTACCACTCCGGATACAAACCGCATATCATTAAGTGTGTATTCTGTGCGCGCCATATTCAAACTAATAAGCGGCACGTAGTGCCAGTGTGTGTGTGTGCTCATGTATATAAGTGTACCACTCAGAATACAAACCGCATATCATTAAGTGTGTATTCTGGGCACGCCATATTCAAACTTATAAGCGGCACGTAGTGCCAGTGTGTGTGTGTGCTCATGTATATAAGTGTACCACTCAGAATACAAACCGCATATCATTAAGTGTGTATTCTGGGCACGCCATATTCAAACTTATAAGCGGCGCGTAGTGCCAGTGTGAGTGTGCTCATGTATAATAGTGTACCACTCCGGATACAAACCGCATATCATTAAGTGTGTATTCTGTGCGCGCCATATTCAAACTAATAAGCGGCGCGTAGCTCTAGTGTGTATGTGTGCTCATGAATAATAGTGTACCACTCCGGATACAAACCGCATATCATTAAGTGTGTATTCTGTGCACGCCATATTCAAACTTATAAGCGGCACGTAGTGCCAGTGTGTGAATGTGTGCTCATAAATATTTGTGTACCACTCCGGATACAAACTGCATATCATTAAGTGTGTATTCTGTGCGCGCCATATTCAAACTTATAAGCGGCGCGTAGCGCTAGTGTGTATGTGTACTCAAAAATATTAGTGTACCACTCCGGATACAAACTGCATATCATTCAGTGTGTATTCTGTGCACGCCATATTCAAACCAATAAGCGGCGCGTAGTGCCAGCGTGTGTGTGCTCATGAATAATAGTGTATCACTCCGGATACAAACCGCATATCATTCAGTGTGTATTCTGTGCACGCCATATTCAAACTTATAAGCGGCACGTAGTGCCAGTGTGTGAATGTGTGCTCATAAATATTAGTGTACCACTCCGGATACAAACTGCATATCATTAAGTGTGTATTCTGTGCGCGTCATATTGAAAATTATAAGCAGCGCGTAGTGTAAGTGAGCGTGTGTGCTCATAAATATTAGTCTACCACTCCGGATACAAACCGCATATCATTAAGTGTGTATTCTGTGCACGCCATATTCAAACTTATAAGCGGCACGTAGTGCCAGTGTGTGAATGTGTGCTCATAAATATTAGTGTACCACTCCGGATACAAACTGCATATCATTAAGTGTGTATTCTGTGCGCGCCATATTCAAACTTATAAGCGGCGCGTAGCGCTAGTGTGTATGTGTACTCAAAAATATTAGTGTACCACTCCGGATACAAACTGCATATCATTCAGTGTGTATTCTGTGCACGCCATATTCAAACTTATAAGCGGCACGTAGTGCCAGTGTGTGAATGTGTGCTCATAAATATTAGTGTACCACTCCGGATACAAACTGCATATCATTAAGTGTGTATTCTGTGCGCGCCATATTCAAACTTATAAGCGGCGCGTAGCGCTAGTGTGTATGTGTACTCAAAAATATTAGTGTACCACTCCGGATACAAACTGCATATCATTCAGTGTGTATTCTGTGCACGCCATATTCAAACCAATAAGGGGCGCGTAGTGCCAGCGTGTGTGTGCTCATGAATAATAGTGTATCACTCCGGATACAAACCGCATATCATTCAGTGTGTATTCTGTGCACGCCATATTCAAACTTATAAGCGGCACGTAGTGCCAGTGTGTGAATGTGTGCTCATAAATATAAGTGTACCACTCCGGATACAAACTGCATATCATTAAGTGTGTATTCTGTGCGCGTCATATTGAAAATTATAAGCAGCGCGTAGTGTAAGTGTGTGTGTGTGTGCTCATAAATAAAAGTGTACCACTCCGGATACAAACTGCATATCATTAAGTGTGTATTCTGTGCACGCCATATTCAAACTAATAAGCGGCGCGTAGCTCTAGTGTGTATGTGTGCTCATGAATAATTGTGTACCACTCCGGATACAAACTGCATATCATTAAGTGTGTATTCTGTGCACGCCATATTCAAACTTATAAGCGGCACGTAGTGCCAGTGTGTGAATGTGTGCTCATAAATATTAGTGTACCACTCCGGATACAAACTGCATATCATTAAGTGTGTATTCTGTGCGCGTCATATTGAAAATTATAAGCAGCGCGTAGTGTAAGTGAGCGTGTGTGCTCATAAATATTAGTGTACCACTCCGGATACAAACCGCATATCATTAAGTGTGTATTCTGTGCGCGCCATATTGAAAATTATAAGCAGCGCGTAGTGTCTGTGTGTATGTGTGCGTGTGTGTGCTCATAAATAATAGTGTACCACTCCAAATACAAACAGCATATCATTAAGTGTGTATTCTGTGCACGCCATATTCAAACTAATAAGCGGCGCGTCGTGTCAGTGTGTATGTGTGCTCATAAATATTAGTGTACCACTCCGGATACAAACCGCATATCATTAAGTGTGTATTCTGTGCGCGCCATATTCAAACTTATAAGCGGCGCGTAGTGCCAGTGTGTGTGTGCTCATGTATAATAGTGTACCACTCCGGATACAAACCGCATATCATTAAGTGTGTATTCTGTGCGCGCCATATTCAAACTAATAAGCGGCGCATAGCTCTAGTGTGTATGTGTACTCATAAATATTAGTGTACCACTCCGGATACAAACCGCATATCATTAAGTGTGTATTCTGTGCGCGCCATATTCAAACTAATAAGCGGCGCGTAGCTCTAGTGTGTATGTGTACTCATAAATATTAGTGTACCACTCCGGATACAAACCGCATATCATTAAGTGTGTATTCTGTGCACGCCATATTCAAACCAATAAGCGGCGCGTAGTGCCAGTGTGTGTGTGTGATCATGAATAATAGTGTACTACTCCGGATACAAACCGCATATCATTAAGTGTGTAATCTGTGCTCGCCAAATTCAAACTAATAAGCGGCGCGTAGTGCCAGTGTGTGTATGTGTGCTCATGTATAATAGTGTACCACTCCGGATACAAACCGCATATCATTAAGTGTGTATTCTGTGCGCGCCATATTCAAACTAATAAGCGGCGCGTAGTGCCAGTGTGTGTGTGCTCATGAATAATAGTGTACCACTCCGGATACAAACCGCATATCATTCAGTGTGTATTCTGTGCGCGCCATATTCAAACTAATAAGCGGCGCGTAGCTCTAATGTGTATGTGTACTCATAAATATTAGTGTACCACTCCGGATACAAACCGCATATCATTAAGTGTGTATTCTGTGCGCGCCATATTCAAACTAATAAGCGGCGCGTAGCTCTAGTGTGTATGTGTACTCATAAATATTAGTGTACCACTCCGGATACAAACCGCATATCATTAAGTGTGTATTCTGTGCACGCCATATTCAAACCAATAAGCGGCGCGTAGTGCCAGTGTGTGTGTGTGCTCATGAATAATAGTGTACTACTCCGGATACAAACCGCATATCATTAAGTGTGTATTCTGTGCTCACCAAATTCAAACTAATAAGCGGCGCGTAGTGCCAGTGTGTGTATGTGTGCTCATGTATAATAGTGTACCACTCCGGATACAAACCGCATATCATTAAGTGTGTATTCTGTGCACGCCATATTCAAACTTATAAGCGGCGCGTAGTGCCAGTGTGTGTGTGCTCATGTATAATAGTGTACCACTCCGGATACAAACCGCATATCATTAAGTGTGTATTCTGTGCGCGCCATATTCAAACTAATAAGCGGCGCGTAGCTCTAGTGTGTATTTGTACTCATAAATATTAGTGTACCACTCCGGATACAAACCGCATATCATTAAGTGTGTATTCTGTGCGCGCCATATTCAAACTAATAAGCGGCGCGTAGCTCTAGTGTGTATGTGTACTCATAAATATTAGTGTACCACTCCGGATACAAACCGCATATCATTAAGTGTGTATTCTGTGCACGCCATATTCAAACTTATAAGCGGCGCGTAGTGCCAGTGTGTGTGTGTGCTCATGAATATTAGTGTACCACTCCGGATACAAACTGCATATCATTAAGTGAGTATTCTGTGCACGCCATATTCAAACTAATAAGCGGCAGGTCGTGTCAGTGTGTGTGTGTGCTCATAAATATTTGTGTACCACTCCGGATACAAACCGCATATCATTAAGTGTGTATTCTGTGCGCGCCATATTCAATCTAATAAGCGGCGCGTAGTGCCAGTGTGTGTGTGCTCATGTATAATAGTGTACCACTCCGGATACAAACCGCATATCATTAAGTGTGTATTCTGTGCGCGCCATATTCAAACTAATAAGCGGCGCGTAGCTCTAGTGTGTATGTGTGCTCATAAATATTAGTGTACCACTCCGGATACAAACCGCATATCATTAAGTGTGTATTCTGTGCGCGCCATATTCAAACAAATAAGCGGCGCATAGTGCCAGTGTGTGTGTGTCCTCATAAATATTAGTGTACCACTCCGGATACAAACCGCATATCATTCAGTGTGTATTCTGTGCGCGCCATATTCAAACTTATAAGCGGCGCGTAGTGCCAGTGTGTGTATGTGTGCTCATGTATATTAGTGTACCACTCCGGATACAAACTGCATATCATTCAGTGTGTATTCTGTGCGCGCCATATTGAAAATTATAAGCAGCGCGTAGTGCCAGTGTGTGTATGCTCATGAATAATAGTGTATCACTCCGGATACAAACCGCATATCATTCAGTGTGTATTCTGTGCACGCCATATTCAAACTTATAAGCGGCACGTAGTGCCAGTGTGTGAATGTGTGCTCATAAATATTTGTGTACCACTCCGGATACAAACTGCATATCATTAAGTGTGTATTCTGTGCGCGTCATATTGAAAATTATAAGCAGCGCGTAGTGTAAGTGTGTGTGTGTGTGCTCATAAATATTAGTGTACCACTCCGGATACAAACTGCATATCATTAAGTGTGTATTCTGTGCACGCCATATTCAACCTAATAAGCGGCGCATAGTGCTAGTGTGTGTGTGTGCTCATAAATATTAGTGTACCACTCCGGATACAAACTGCATATCATTAAGTGTGTATTCTGTGCGCGCCATATTGAAATTTATAAGCGGCGCGTAGTGCCAGTGTGTGTGTATGCTCATAAATATTTGTGTACCACTCCGGATACAAACTGCATATCATTAAGTGTGTATTCTGTGCACGCCATATTCAAACTAATAAGCGGTGCGTAGTGCCAGTGTGTGTGTGTGCTCATGAATATTAGTGTACCACTCCGGATACAAACTGCATATCATTCAGTGTGTATTCTGTGCACGCCATATTCAAACTAATAAGCGGCGCGTAGTGCCAGTGTGTGTGTGTGCTCATGAATATAAGTGTACCACTCCGGATACAAACTGCATATCATTAAGTGTGTATTCTGTGCGCGCCATATTCAAACTTATAAGCGGCACGTAGCGCTAGTGTGTATGGGTACTCAAAAATATTAGTGTACCACTCCGGATACAAACTGCATATCATTAAGTGTGTATTCTGTGCACGCCATATTCAAACTAATAAGCGGCGCGTAGTGCCAGTGTGTGTGTGTGCTCATGAATATTAGTGTACCACTCCGGATACAAACTGCATATCATTAAGTGTGTATTCTGTGCACGCCATTTTCAAACCAATAAGCGGCACGTAGTGCCAGTGTGTGAATGTGTGCTCATGAATATTAGTATACCACTCCGGATACAAACTGCATATCATTAAGTGTGTATTCTGTGCACGCCATATTCAAACTTATAAGCGGCACGTAGTGCCAGTGTGTGAATGTGTGCTCATAAATATTAGTGTACCACTCCGGATACAAACTGCATATCATTAAGTGTGTATTCTGTGCACGCCATATTCAAACTAATAAGCGGCGCGTAGTGCCAGTGTGTGTGTGTGCTCATGAATATTAGTGTACCACTCCGGATACAAACTGCATATCATTAAGTGTGTATTCTGTGCGCGCCATATTCAAACTAAGAAGCGGCGCATAGTGCTAGTGTGTATGTGTGCTCATAAATATTAGTGTACCACTCCGGATACAAACTGCATATCATTAAGTGTGTATTCTGTGCGCGCCATATTCAAACTAAGAAGCGGCGCATAGTGCTAGTGTGTATGTGTGCTCATGAATAATAGTGTATCACTCCGGATACAAACTGCATATCATTCAGTGTGTATTATGTGCGCGCCATATTCAAACTAAGAAGCGGCGCATAGCTCTAGTGTGTATGTGTGCTCATGAATAATAGTGTATCACTCCGGATACAAACCGCATATCATTAAGTGTGTATTCTGTGCGCGCCATATTCAAACTAATAAGCGGCGCGTGAATAATTGTGTACCACTCCGGATACAAACCGCATATCATTAAGTGTGTATTCTGTGCGCGCCATATTCAAACTAAGAAGCGGCGCATAGTGCTAGTGTGTATGTGTGCTCATGAATAATTGTGTACCACTCCGGATACAAACTGCATATCATTAAGTGTGTATTCTGTGCGCGCCATATTCAAACTAATAAGCGGCACGTAGTGCTAGTCTGTATGTGTGCTCATGAATAATAGTGTATCACTCCGGATACAAACTGCATATCATTAAGTGTGTATTCTGTGCACGCCATATTGAAAATTATAAGCAGCGCGTAGTGTAAGTGTGCGTGTGTGTGCTCATAAATAATAGTGTACCACTCCGGATACAAACTGCATATCATTAAGTGTGTATTCTGTGCGCGCCATATTCAAACTTATAAGCGGCACGTAGTGCCAGTGTGTGTGTGCTCATGAATAATAGTGTACCACTCCGGATACAAACCGCATATCATTAAGTGTGTATTCTGTGCGCGCCATATTCAAACCAATAAGCGGCTCGTAGTGCCAGTGTGTGTGTGCTCATGAATAATAGTGTACCACTCCGGATACAAACTGCATATCATTAAGTGTGTATTCTGTGCGCGCCATATTCAAACTAAGAAGCGTCGCGTCGTGTCAGTGTGTGTGTGTGTGCTCATAAATATTTGTGTACCACTCCGGATACAAACCGCATATCATTAAGTGTGTATTCTGTGCACGCCATATTCAAACTTATAAGCGGCGCGTAGTGCCAGTGTGTGTGTGCTCATGTATAATAGTGTACCACTCCGGATACAAACTGCATATCATTAAGTGTGTATTCTGTGCGCGCCATATTCAAACTTATAAGCGGCACGTAGTGCCAGTGTGTGTGTGCTCATGAATAATAGTGTACCACTCCGGATACAAACCGCATATCATTAAGTGTGTATTCTGTGCGCGCCATATTCAAACCAATAAGCGGCTCGTAGTGCCAGTGTGTGTGTGCTCATGAATAATTGTGTACCACTCCGGATACAAACTGCATATCATTAAGTGTGTATTCTGTGCGCGCCATATTCAAACTAAGAAGCGTCGCGTCGTGTCAGTGTGTGTGTGTGCTCATAAATATTTGTGTACCACTCCGGATACAAACCGCATATCATTAAGTGTGTATTATGTGCACGCCATATTCAAACTTATAAGCGGCGCGTAGTGCCAGTGTGTGTGTGCTCATGTATAATAGTGTACCACTCCGGATACAAACCGCATATCATTAAGTGTGTATTCTGTGCGCGCCATATTCAAACTAATAAGCGGCGCGTAGCTCTAGTGTGTATGTGTACTCATAAATATTAGTGTACCACTCCGGATACAAACCGCATATCATTCAGTGTGTATTCTGTGCACGCCATATTCAAACCAATAAGCGGCGCGTAGTGCCTGTGTGTGTGTGTGCTCATGAATAATAGTGTACCACTCCGGATACAAACTGCATATCATTAAGTGTGTATTCTTTGCACGCCATATTCAAACTTATAAGCGGCGCGTAGTGCCAGTGTGTGTGTGTGCTCATGAATATTAGTGTACCACTCCGGATACAAACTGCATATCATTAAGTGTGTATTCTGTGCGCGCCATATTCAAACTTATAAGCGGCGCGTCGTGTCAGTGTGTGTGTGTGCTCATAAATATTTGTGTACCACTCCGGATACAAACCGCATATCATTAAGTGTGTATTCTGTGCACGCAATATTCAAACTTATAAGCGGCGCGTAGTGCCAGTGTGTGTGTGCTCATGTATAATAGTGTACCACTCCGGATACAAACCGCATATCATTAAGTGTGTATTCTGTGCGCGCCATATTCAAACTAATAAGCGGCGCGTAGCTCTAGTGTGTATGTGTACTCATAAATATTAGTGTACCACTCCGGATACAAACCGCATATCATTCAGTGTGTATTCTGTGCACGCCATATTCAAACCAATAAGCGGCGCGTAGTGCCAGTGTGTGTGTGTGCTCATGTATATTAGTGTACCACTCCGGATACAAACTGCATATCATTAAGTGTGTATTCTTTGCAAGCCATATTCAAACTTATAAGCGGCGCGTAGTGCCAGTGTGTGTGTGTGCTCATCAATATTAGTGTACCACTCCGGATACAAACTGCATATCATTAAGTGTGTATTCTGTGCACGCCATATTCAAACCAGTAAGCGGCGCGTAGTGCCAGTGTGTGTGTGTGCTCATGAATATTAGTGTACCACTCCGGATACAAACTGCATATCATTAAGTGAGTATTCTGTGCGCGCCATATTCAAACTTATAAGCGGCGCGTCGTGTCAGTGTGTGTGTGTGTGCTCATAAATATTTGTGTACCACTCCGGATACAAACCGCATATCATTAAGTGTGTATTCTGTGCGCGCCATATTCAAACTAAGAAGCGGCGCATAGTGCTAGTGTGTGTGTGTGCTCATGAATAATAGTGTACCACTCCGGATACAAACCGCATATCAGTAAGTGTGTATTCTGTGCGCGCCATATTCAAACTTATAAGCGGCGCGTAGTGCCAGTGTGTGTGTGTGCTTATCAATATTAGTGTACCACTCCGGATACAAACTGCATATCATTAAGTGTGTATTCTGTGCACGCCATATTCAAACTTATAAGCGGCGCGTAGTGCCAGTGTGTGTGTGTGCTCATGAATATTAGTGTACCACTCCGGATACAAACTGCATATCATTAAGTGTGTATTCTGTGCGCGCCATATTCAAACTTATAAGCGGCGCGTCGTGTCAGTGTGTGTGTGTGCTCATAAATATTTGTGTACCACTCCGGATACAAACCGCATATCATTAAGTGTGTATTCTGTGCACGCCATATTCAAACTTATAAGCGGCGCGTAGTGCCAGTGTGTGTGCGCTCATGTATAATAGTGTACCACTCCGGATACAAACCGCATATCATTAAGTGTGTATTCTGTGCGCGCCATATTCAAACTAATAAGCGGCGCGTAGCTCTAGTGTGTATGTGTACTCATTAATATTAGTGTACCACTCCGTATACAAACTGCATATCATTAAGTGTGTATTCTGTGCGCGCCATATTCAAACTTATAAGCGGCGCGTCGTGTCAGTGTGTGTGTGTGCTCATAAATATTTGTGTACCACTCCGGATACAAACCGCATATCATTAAGTGTGTATTCTGTGCACGCCATATTCAAACTTATAAGCGGCGCGTAGTGCCAGTGTGTGTGTGCTCATGTATAATAGTGTACCACTCCGGATACAAACCGCATATCATTAAGTGTGTATTCTGTGCGCGCCATATTCAAACTAATAAGCGGCGCGTAGCTCTAGTGTGTATGTGTACTCATAAATATTAGTATACCACTCCGGATACAAACCGCATATCATTCAGTGTGTATTCTGTGCACGCCATATTCAAACCAATAAGCGGCGCGTAGTGCCAGTGTGTGTGTGTGCTCATGTATATTAGTGTACCACTCCGGATACAAACTGCATATCATTAAGTGTGTATTCTTTGCACGCCATATTCAAACTTATAAGCGGCGCGTAGTGCCAGTGTGTGTGTGTGCTCATCAATATTAGTGTACCACTCCGGATACAAACTGCATATCATTAAGTGTGTATTCTGTGCACGCCATATTCAAACTTATAAGCGGCGCGTAGTGCCAGTGTGTGTGTGTGCTCATGAATATTAGTGTACCACTCCGGATACAAACTGCATATCATTAAGTGAGTATTCTGTGCGCGCCATATTCAAACTTATAAGCGGCGCGTCGTGTCAGTGTGTGTGTGTGCTCATAAATATTTGTGTACCACTCCGGATACAAACCGCATATCATTAAGTGTGTATTCTGTGCACGCCATATTCAAACTTATAAGCGGCGCGTAGTGCCAGTGTGTGTGTGCTCATGTATAATAGTGTACCACTCCGGATACAAACCGCATATCATTAAGTGTGTATTCTGTGCGCGCCATATTCAAACTAATAAGCGGCGCGTAGCTCTAGTGTGTATGTGTGCTCATAAATATTAGTATACCACTCCGGATACAAACCGCATATCATTCAGTGTGTATTCTGTGCACGCCATATTCAAACCAATAAGCGGCGCGTAGTGCCAGTGTGTGTGTGTGCTCATGTATATTAGTGTACCACTCCGGATACAAACTGCATATCATTAAGTGTGTATTCTTTGCACGCCATATTCAAACCAATAAGCGGCGCGTAGTGCCAGTGTGTGTGTGTGCTCATGTATATTAGTGTACCACTCCGGATACAAACTGCATATCATTAAGTGTGTATTCTGTGCGCGCCATATTCAAACTTATAAGCGGCGCGTAGTGCCAGTGTGTGTGTGTGCTCATAAATATTTGTGTACCACTCCGGATACAAACTGCATATCATTAAGTGTGTATTCTGTGCGCGCCATATTCAAACTTATAAGCGGCGCGTAGCGCTAGTGTGTATGTGTACTCAAAAATATTAGTGTACCACTCCGGATACAAACTGCATATCATTCAGTGTGTATTCTGTGCACGCCATATTCAAACCAATAAGCGGCGCGTAGTGCCAGTGTGTGTATGTGTGCTCATGTATATTAGTGTACCACTCCGGATACAAACCGCATATCATTCAGTGTGTATTCTGTGCACGCCATATTCAAACCAATATGCGGCGCGTAGTGCCAGTGTGTGTGTGCTCATGAATAATAGTGTATCACTCCGGATACAAACCGCATATCATTCAGTGTGTATTCTGTGCACGCCATATTCAAACTTATAAGCGGCACGTAGTGCCAGTGTGTGAATGTGTGCTCATAAATATTAGTGTACCACTCCGGATACAAACTGCATATCATTAAGTGTGTATTCTGTGCGCGTCATATTGAAAATTATAAGCAGCGCGTAGTGTAAGTGTGTGTGTGTGTGCTCATAAATAAAAGTGTACCACTCCGGATACAAACCGCATATCATTAAGTGTGTATTCTGTGCACGCCATATTCAAACTAATAAGCGGCGCATAGTGCTAGTGTGTATGTGTGCTCAATAATATTGGTGTACCACTCCGGATACAAACTGCATATCATTAAGTGTGTATTCTGTGCGCGCCATATTCAAACTTATAAGCGGCACGTAGTGCCAGCGTGTGTGTGCTCATGAATAATAGTGTACCACTCCGGATACAAACTGCATATCATTAAGTGTGTATTCTGTGCGCGCCATATTCAAACTTATAAGCGGCGCGTAGCGCTAGAGTGTATGTGTACTCATAAATATTAGTGTACCACTCCGGATACAAACCGCATATCATTAAGTGTGTATTCTGTGCGCGCCATATTCAAACTAATAAGTGGCGCATAGTGCTAGTGTGTATGTGTGCTCATGAATAATAGTGTACCACTCCGGATACAAACCGCATATCATTGAGACTGTATTCTGTGCGCGCCATATTCAAACCAATAAGCGGCGCGTAGTGCCAGTGTGTATGTGTGCTCATGAATAATAGTGTACCACTCCGGATACAAACCGCATATCATTCAGTGTGTATTCTGTGCGCGCCATATTCAAACTAATAAGCGGCGCGTAGTGCCAGTGTGTGTGTGTGCTCATGAATATTAGTGTACCACTCCGGATACAAACTGCATATCATTCAGTGTGTATTCTGTGCACGCCATATTCAAACCAATAAGCGGCGCGTAGTGCCAGTGTGTGTGTGTGCTCATAAATATTTGTGTACCACTCCGGATACAAACTGCATATCATTAAGTGTGTATTCTGTGCACGCCATATTCAAACCAATAAGCGGCGCGTAGTGCCAGTGTGTATGTGTGCTCATGAATAATCGTGTACCACTCCGGATACAAACTGCATATCATTAAGTGTGTATTCTGTGCGCGCCATATTGAAATTTATAAGCGGCGCGTAGTGCCAGTGTGTGTGTGTGCTCATAAATATTTGTGTACCACTCCGGATACAAACTGCATATCATTAAGTGTGTATTCTGTGTGCGCCATATTCAAACTAATAAGCGGCACGTAGTGCCAGTGTGTATGTGTGCTCATGAATAATTGTGTGCCACTCCGGATACAAACTGCATATCATTAAGTGTGTATTCTGTGCACGCCATATTCAAACTAATAAGCGGCCCGTAGCGCTAGTGTGTGAATGTGTGCTTATGATAAAAAGTGTACAACTCCGGATACAAACCGCATATCATTCAGTGTGTATTCTGTGCACGCCATATTCAAACCAATAAGCGGCGCGTAGTGCCAGTGTGTGTGTGTGCTCATAAATATTTGTGTACCACTCCGGATACAAACTGCATATCATTAAGTGTGTATTCTGTGCACGCCATATTCAAACCAATAAGCGGCTCGTAGTGCTAGTGTGTATGTGTGCTCATGAATAATTGTGTACCACTCCGGATACAAACTGCATATCATTAAGTGTGTAATATGTGCGCGCCATATTCAAACCAATAAGCGGCGCGTAGCTCTAGTGTGTATGTGTGCTCATGAATAATTGTGTACCACTCCGGATACAAACCGCATATCATTCAGTGTGTATTCTGTGCACGCCATATTCAAACCAATAAGCGGCGCGTAGTGCTAGTGTGTGTGTGTGCTCATGAATATAAGTGTACCACTCCGGATACAAACTGCATATCATTAAGTGTGTATTCTGTGCGCGCCATATTGAAATTTATAAGCGGCGCGTAGTGCCAGTGTGTGTGTATGCTCATAAATATTTGTGTACCACTCCGGATACAAACTGCATATCATTAAGTGTGTATTCTGTGCACGCCATATTCAAACTAATAAGCGGCGCGTAGTGCCAGTGTGTGTGTGTGCTCATAAATATTTGTGTACCACTCCGGAAACAAACTGCATATCATTAAGTGTGTATTCTGTGCACGCCATATTCAAACCAATAAGCGGCTCGTAGTGCCAGTGTGTGTGTGTGTGTGTGTGTGTTTGCTCATGAATAATAGTGTATCACTCCGGATACAAACTGCATATCATTAAGTGTGTATTCTGTGCACGCCATATTCAAACTAATAAGCGGCGCGTAGTGCCAGTGTGTGTGTGTGCTCATAAATATTTGTGTGCCACTCCGGATACAAACTGCATATCATTAAGTGTGTATTCTGTGCACGCCATATTCAAACCAATAAGCGGCTCGTAGTGCTAGTGTGTATGTGTGCTCATGAATAATTGTGTACCACTCCGGATACAAACTGCATATCATTAAGTGTGTATTCTGTGCGCGCCATATTCAAACCAATAAGCGGCGCGTAGTGCCAGTGTGTGTGTGCTCATGAATAATAGTGTACCACTCCGGATACAAACCGCATATCATTCAGTGTGTATTCTGTGCACGCCATATTCAAACCAATAAGCGGCGCGTAGTGCCAGTGTGTGTGTGTGCTCATAAATATTTGTGTACCAATCTGGATACAAACTGCATATCATTAAGTGTGTATTCTGTGCGCGCCATATTCAAACTAATAAGCGGCGCGTAGCGCTAGTGTGTGAATGTGTGCTTATGATAAAAAGTGTACAACTCCGGATACAAACCGCATATCATTCAGTGTGTATTCTGTGCACGCCATATTCAAACCAATAAGCGGCGCGTAGTGCCAGTGTGTGTGTGTGCTCATAAATATTAGTGTACCACTCCGGATACAAACTGCATATCATTAAGTGTGTATTCTGTGCACGCCATATTCAAACCAATAAGCGGCTCGTAGTGCTAGTGTGTATGTGTGCTCATGAATAATTGTGTACCACTCCGGATACAAACTGCATATCATTAAGTGTGTATTCTGTGCGCGCCATATTCAAACCAATAAGCGGCGCGTAGCTCTAGTGTGTATGTGTGCTCATGAATAATTGTGTACCACTCCGGATACAAACTGCATATCATTAAGTGTGTATTCTGTGCACGCCATATTCAAACTAATAAGCGGCGCGTAGTGCCAGTGTGTGTGTGTGCTCATAAATATTTGTGTACCACTCCGGATACAAACTGCATATCATTAAGTGTGTATTCTGTGCGCGCCATATTCAAACTAATAAGCGGCCCGTAGCGCTAGTGTGTGAATGTGTGCTTATGATAAAAAGTGTACAACTCCGGATACAAACCGCATATCATTCAGTGTGTATTCTGTGCACGCCATATTCAAACCAATAAGCGGCGCGTAGTGCTAGTGTGTGTGTGTGCTCATGAATATAAGTGTACCACTCCGGATACAAACTGCATATCATTAAGTGTGTATTCTGTGCGCGCCATATTCAAACTAATAAGCGGCGCGTAGTGCCAGTGTGTGTGTATGCTCATAAATATTTGTGTACCACTCCGGATACAAACTGCATATCATTAAGTGTGTATTCTGTGCACGCCATATTCAAACCAATAAGCGGCTCGTAGTGCTAGTGTGTATGTGTGCTCATGAATAATTGTGTACCACTCCGGATACAAACTGCATATCATTAAGTGTGTATTCTGTGCGCGCCATATTCAAACCAATAAGCGGCTCGTAGTGCCAGTGTGTGTGTGTGCTCATGAATAATAGTGTACCACTCCGGATACAAACTGCATATCATTAAGTGTGTATTCTGTGCACGCCATATTCAAACCAATAAGCGGCGCGTAGTGCTAGTGTGTATGTGTGCTCATGAATAATTGTGTACCACTCCGGATACAAACTGCATATCATTAAGTGTGTATTCTGTGCGCGCCATATTCAAACTAATAAGCGGCGCGTAGCTCTAGTGTGTATGTGTGCTCATAAATATTAGTGTACCACTCCGGATACAAACCGCATATCATTCAGTGTGTATTCTGTGCACGCCAAATTCAAACTAATAAGCGGCCCGTAGCGCTAGTGTGTGAATGTGTGCTTATGATAAAAAGTGTACAACTCCGGATACAAACCGCATATCATTAAGTGTGTATTCTGTGCGCGCCATATTGAAATTTATAAGCGGCGCGTAGTGCCAGTGTGTGTGTATGCTCATAAATATTTGTGTACCACTCCGGATACAAACTGCATATCATTAAGTGTGTATTCTGTGCACGCCATATTCAAACTAATAAGCGGCGCGTAGTGCCAGTGTGTGTGTGTGCTCATAAATATTTGTGTACCACTCCGGAAACAAACTGCATATCATTCAGTGTGTATTCTGTGCACGCCATATTCAAACTAAGAAGCGGCGCGTAGTGCCAGTGTGTGTGTGTGCTCATAAATATAAGTGTACCACTCCGGATACAAACCGCATATCATTCAGTGTGTATTCTGTGCACGCCATATTCAAACCAATAAGCGGCGCGTAGTGCCAGTGTGTGTGTGTGCTCATAAATATAAGTGTACCACTCCGGATACAAACCGCATATCATTCAGTGTGTATTCTGTGCACGCCATATTCAAACCAATAAGCGGCGCGTAGTGCCAGTGTGTGTGTGTGCTCATAAATATAAGTGTACCACTCCGGATACAAACTGCATATCATTAAGTGTGTATTCTGTGCGCGACATATTGAAATTTATAAGCGGCGCGTAGTGCCAGTGTGTGTGTATGCTCATAAATATTTGTGTACCACTCCGGATACAAACTGCATATCATTAAGTGTGTATTCTGTGCACGCCATATTCAAACTAATAAGCGGCGCGTAGTGCCAGTGTGTGTGTGTGCTCATAAATATTTGTGTACCACTCCGGAAACAAACTGCATATCATTAAGTGTGTATTCTGTGCACGCCATATTCAAACCAATAAGCGGCTCGTAGTGCTAGTGTGTATGTGTGCTCATGAATAATTGTGTACCACTCCGGATACAAACTGCATATCATTAAGTGTGTATTCTGTGCGCGCCATATTCAAACCAATAAGCGGCGCGTAGTGCCAGTGTGTGTGTGCTCATGAATAATAGTGTACCACTCCGGATACAAACCGCATATCATTCAGTGTGTATTCTGTGCACGCCATATTCAAACCAATAAGCGGCGCGTAGTGCTAGTGTGTGTGTGTGCTCATAAATATTTGTGTACCAATCTGGATACAAACTGCATATCATTAAGTGTGTATTCTGTGCGCGCCATATTCAAACTAATAAGCGGCCCGTAGCGCTAGTGTGTGAATGTGTGCTTATGATAAAAAGTGTACAACTCCGGATACAAACCGCATATCATTCAGTGTGTATTCTGTGCACGCCATATTCAAACCAATAAGCGGCGCGTAGTGCCAGTGTGTGTGTGTGCTCATAAATATTTGTGTACCACTCCGGATACAAACTGCATATCATTAAGTGTGTATTCTGTGCACGCCAAATTCAAACCAATAAGCGGCTCGTAGTGCTAGTGTGTATGTGTGCTCATGAATAATTGTGTACCACTCCGGATACAAACTGCATATCATTAAGTGTGTATTCTGTGCGCGCCATATTCAAACCAATAAGCGGCGCGTAGCGCTAGTGTGTATGTGTGCTCATAAATATTAGTGTACCACTCCGGATACAAACCGCATATCATTCAGTGTGTATTCTGTGCACGCCATATTCAAACCAATAAGCGGCGCGTAGTGCTAGTGTGTGTGTGTGCTCATGAATATAAGTGTACCACTCCGGATACAAACTGCATATCATTAAGTGTGTATTCTGTGCACGCCATATTCAAACTAATAAGCGGCGCGTAGTGCCAGTGTGTGTGTGTGCTCATAAATATTTGTGTACCACTCCGGAAACAAACTGCATATCATTAAGTGTGTATTCTGTGCGCGCCATATTCAAACCAATAAGCGGCGCGTAGTGCCAGTGTGTGTGTATGCTCATAAATATTTGTGTACCACTCCGGATACAAACTGCATATCATTAAGTGTGTATTCTGTGCACGCCATATTCAAACTAATAAGCGGCGCGTAGTGCCAGTGTGTGTGTGTGCTCATAAATATTTGTGTACCACTCCGGAAACAAACTGCATATCATTAAGTGTGTATTCTGTGCACGCCATATTCAAACCAATAAGCGGCGCGTAGTGCTAGTGTGTATGTGTGCTCATGAATAATTGTGTACCACTCCGGATACAAACTGCATATCATTCAGTGTGTATTCTGTGCACGCCATATTCAAACCAATAAGCTGCTCGTAGTGCTAGTGTGTATGTGTGCTCATGAATAATAGTGTACCACTCCGGATACAAACTGCATATCATTCAGTGTGTATTCTGTGCACGCCATATTCAAACCAATAAGCGGCTCGTAGTGCTAGTGTGTATGTGTGCTCATGAATAATTGTGTACCACTCCGGATACAAACTGCATATCATTCAGTGTGTATTCTGTGCACGCCATATTCAAACCAATAAGCGGCTCGTAGTGCTAGTGTGTATGTGTGCTCATGAATAATTGTGTACCACTCCGGATACAAACTGCATATCATTAAGTGTGTATTCTGTGCGCGCCATATTCAAACCAATAAGCGGCGCGTAGTGCCAGTGTTTGTGTGTGCTCATAAATATTAGTGTACCACTCCGGATACAAACTGCATATCATTCAGTGTGTATTCTGTGCGCGCCATATTCAAACTTATAAGCGGTACGTAGTGCCAGTGTGTCCGGTATGGCCGGTCTCGTAGTACAGTCGTCAACTCGTACTACTTAATAACATGCCCGTCATGGGTTCAATCCCCAAACAGACCGTGCCGCCATACGTAGGATTGACTATCCTGCTATGGTGGGGAATCAATTAGTCACTGAAAGCCAAGCCCACAAGTGGGTACAGGCAGGCCTTGACCGACATCGGTTGTTGAGCCAGAGAAGAAGAAGAAGTGCCAGTGTGTGTGTGTGCTCATAAATATTAGTGTACCACTCCGGATACAAACTGCATATCATTAAGTGTGTATTCTGTGCACGCCATAATCAAACTTATAAGCGGCACGTAGTGCCAGTGTGTGTGTGTGCTCATAAATATTAGTGTACCACTCCGGATACAAACTGCATATCATTAAGTGTGTATTCTGTGCACGCCATATTCAAACTTATAAGCGGCACGTAGTGCCAGTGTGTGAATGTGTGCTCATAAATATTAGTGTACCACTCCGGATACAAACTGCATATCATTAAGTGTGTATTCTGTGCACGCCATATTCAAACCAATAAGCGGCGCGTAGTGCCAGTGTGTGTGTGTGCTCATAAATATTTGTGTACCAATCCGGATACAAACTGCATATCATTCAGTGTGTATTCTGTGCACGCCATATTCAAACTAATAAGCGGCGCGTAGTGCCAGTGTGTGTGTGTGCTCATAAATAAAAGTGTACCACTCCGGATACAAACTGCATATCATTAAGTGTGTATTCTGTGCGCGCCATATTCAAACTTATAAGCGGCGCGTAGCGCTAGTGTGTATGGGTACTCAAAAATATTAGTGTACCACTCCGGATACAAACTGCATATCATTAAGTGTGTATTCTGTGCACGCCATATTCAAACTTATAAGCGGCACGTAGTGCCAGTGTGTAAATGTGTGCTCATTAATATTAGTGTACCACTCCGGATACAAACTGCATATCATTCAGTGTGTATTCTGTGCACGCCATATTCAAACCAATAAGCGGCGCGTAGTGCCAGTGTGTGTGTGTGCTCATGAATATTAGTGTACCACTCCGGATACAAACCGCATATCATTGAGTGTGTATTCTGTGCGCGCCATATTCAAACTAAGAAGCGGCGCATAGTGCTAGTGTGTATGTGTGCTCATGAATAATAGTGTATCACTCCGGATACAAACCGCATATCATTAAGTGTGTATTCTGTGCGCGCCATATTCAAACTAATAAGCGGCGCGTGAATAATAGTGTACCACTCCGGATACAAACTGCATATCATTAAGTGTGTATTCTGTGCGCGCCATATTCAAACTTATAAGCGGCGCGTAGCGCTAGTGTGTATGGGTACTCAAAAATATTAGTGTACCACTCCGGATACAAACTGCATATCATTAAGTGTGTATTCTGTGCACGCCATATTCAAACTTATAAGCGGCACGTAGTGCCAGTGTGTAAATGTGTGCTCATTAATATTAGTGTACCACTCCGGATACAAACTGCATATCATTCAGTGTGTATTCTGTGCACGCCATATTCAAACCAATAAGCGGCGCGTAGTGCCAGTGTGTGTGTGTGCTCATGAATATTAGTGTACCACTCCGGATACAAACCGCATATCATTGAGTGTGTATTCTGTGCGCGCCATATTCAAACTAAGAAGCGGCGCATAGTGCTAGTGTGTATGTGTGCTCATGAATAATAGTGTATCACTCCGGATACAAACTGCATATCATTAAGTGTGTATTCTGTGCACGCCATATTCAAACCAATAAGCGGCGCGTAGTGCCAGTGTGTGTGTGTGCTCATAAATATTTGTGTACCAATCCGGATACAAACTGCATATCATTCAGTGTGTATTCTGTGCACGCCATATTCAAACTAATAAGCGGCGCGTAGTGCCAGTGTGTGTGTGTGCTCATGAATATAAGTGTACCACTCCGGATACAAACTGCATATCATTAAGTGTGTATTCTGTGCGCGCCATATTCAAACTTATAAGCGGCGCGTAGCGCTAGTGTGTATGGGTACTCAAAAATATTAGTGTACCACTCCGGATACAAACTGCATATCATTAAGTGTGTATTCTGTGCACGCCATATTCAAACTTATAAGCGGCACGTAGTGCCAGTGTGTAAATGTGTGCTCATTAATATTAGTGTACCACTCCGGATACAAACTGCATATCATTCAGTGTGTATTCTGTGCACGCCATATTCAAACCAATAAGCGGCGCATAGTGCCAGTGTGTGTGTGCTCATGAATAATAGTGTACCACTCCGGATACAAACCGCATATCATTCAGTGTGTATTCTGTGCACGCCATATTCAAACCAATAAGCGGCGCGTAGTGCCAGTGTGTGTGTGCTCATTAATATTAGTGTACCACTCCGGATACAAACCGCATATCATTAAGTGTGTATTCTGTGCGCGCCATATTCAAACTAAGAAGCGGCGCATAGTGCTAGTGTATGTGTGCTCATGAATAATTGTGTACCACTCCGGATACAAACTGCATATCATTAAGTGTGTATTCTGTGCGCGCCATATTCAAACTAAGAAGCGGCGCATAGTGCTAGTGTGTATGTGTGCTCATAAATATTAGTGTACCACTCCGGATACAAACTGCATATCATTAAGTGTGTATTCTGTGCGCGTCATATTGAAAATTTTAAGCAGCGCGTAGTGTAAGTGTGCGTGTGTGTGCTCATAAATAAAAGTGTACCACTCCGGATACAAACCGCATATCATTAAGTGTGTATTCTGTGCGCGCCATATTCAAACTAAGAAGCGGCGCATAGTGCTAGTGTGTATGTGTGCTCATAAATATTAGTGTACCACTCCGGATACAAACTGCATATCATTAAGTGTGTATTCTGTGCGCGTCATATTGAAAATTTTAAGCAGCGCGTAGTGTAAGTGTGCGTGTGTGTGCTCATAAATAAAAGTGTACCACTCCGGATACAAACTGCATATCATTAAGTGTGTATTCTGTGCGCGCCATATTCAAACTAAGAAGCGGCGCATAGTGCTAGTGTGTATGTGTGCTCATAAATATTAGTGTACCACTCCGGATACAAACTGCATATCATTAAGTGTGTATTCTGTGCGCGCCATATTCAAACTAAGAAGCGTCGCGTAGTGCCAGTGTGTGTGTGCTCATGAATAATAGTGTACCACTCCGGATACAAACCGCATATCATTAAGTGTGTATTCTGTGCGCGCCATATTCAAACTAAGAAGCGGCGCATAGTGCTAGTGTGTGTGTGTGCTCATAAATATTAGTGTACCACTCCGGATACAAACTGCATATCATTAAGTGTGTATTCTGTGCGCGCCATATTGAAATTTATAAGCGGCGCGTAGTGTAAGTGTGCGTGTGTGTGCTCATAAATAAAAGTGTACCACTCCGGATACAAACTGCATATCATTAAGTGTGTATTCTGTGCGCGCCATATTCAAACTAAGAAGCGGCGCATAGTGCTAGTGTGTATGTGTGCTCATAAATATTAGTGTACCACTCCGGATACAAACTGCATATCATTAAGTGTGTATTCTGTGCGCGCCATATTCAAACTAAGAAGCGGCGCATAGTGCTAGTGTGTATGTGTGCTCATAAATATTAGTGTACCACTCCGGATACAAACTGCATATCATTAAGTGTGTATTCTGTGCGCGCCATATTCAAACTAAGAAGCGTCGCGTAGTGCCAGTGTGTGTGTGTGCTCATAAATATTAGTGTACCACTCCGGATACAAACTGCATATCATTAAGTGTGTATTCTGTGCGCGCCATATTCAAACTAAGAAGCGTCGCGTAGTGCCAGTGTGTGTGTGTGCTCATAAATATTAGTGTACCACTCCGGATACAAACTGCATATCATTAAGTGTGTATTCTGTGCGCGCCATATTCAAACTAAGAAGCGTCGCGTAGTGCCAGTGTGTGTGTGTGCTCATAAATAAAAGTGTACCACTCCGGATACAAACCGCATATCATTAAGTGTGTATTCTGTGCACGCCATATTCAAACCAATAAGCGGCGCGTAGTGCCAGTGTGTGTGTGTGCTCATGAATATAAGTGTACCACTCCGGATACAAACTGCATATCATTAAGTGTGTATTCTGTGCGCGCCATATTGAAATTTATAAGCGGCGCGTAGTGCTAGTGTGTGTGTGTGCTCATGAATATAAGTGTACCACTCCGGATACAAACTGCATATCATTAAGTGTGTATTCTGTGCGCGCCATATTGAAATTTATAAGCGGCGCGTAGTGTAAGTGTGCGTGTGTGTGCTCATAAATAAAAGTGTACCACTCCGGATACAAACTGCATATCATTAAGTGTGTATTCTGTGCGCGCCATATTCAAACTAAGAAGCGGCGCATAGTGCTAGTGTGTATGTGTGCTCATAAATATTAGTGTACCACTCCGGATACAAACTGCATATCATTAAGTGTGTATTCTGTGCGCGCCATATTCAAACTAAGAAGCGTCGCGTAGTGCCAGTGTGTGTGTGTGCTCATAAATATTAGTGTACCACTCCGGATACAAACTGCATATCATTAAGTGTGTATTCTGTGCGCGCCATATTCAAACTTATAAGCGGCGCGTAGCGCTAGAGTGTATGTGTACTCATAAATATTAGTGTACCACTCTGGATACAAACCGCATATCATTCAGTGTGTATTCTGTGCACGCCATATTCAAACCAATAAGCGGCGCGTAGCGCTATAGTGTATGTGTACTCATAAATATTAGTGTACCACTCCGGATACAAACCGCATATCATTGAGTGTGTATTCTGTGCGCGCCATATTCAAACTAATAAGCGGCGCATAGTGCTAGTGTGTATGTGTGCTCAATAATATTGGTGTTCCACTCCAGATACAAACTGCATATCATTAAGTGTGTATTCTGTGCGCGCCATATTCAAACTTATAAGCGGCACGTAGTGCCAGCGTGTGTGTGCTCATGAATAATAGTGTACCACTTCGGATACAAACCGCATATCATTAAGTGTGTATTCTGTGCGCGCCATATTCAAACTAATCAGCGGCGCGTAGTGCCAGTGTGTGTGTGTGCGTGTGTGCTCATAAATATTTGTGTACCACTCCGGATACAAACTGCATATCATTAAGTGTGTATTCTGTGCGCGCCATATTCAAACCAATAAGCGGCTCGTAGTTCTAGTGTGTATGTGTGCTCATAAATATTAGTGTACCACTCCGGATACAAACCGCATATCATTAAGTGTGTATTCTGTGCACGCCATATTCAAACCAATAAGCGGCGCGTAGTGCCAGTGTGTGTGTGTGCTCATAAATAAAAGTGTACCACTCCGGATACAAACCGCATATCATTAAGTGTGTATTCTGTGCGCGTCATATTGAAAATTATAAGCAGCGCGTAGTGTAAGTGTGTGTGTGTGTGCTCATAAATAAAAGTGTACCACTCCGGATACAAACTGCATATCATTAAGTGTGTATTCTGTGCACGCCATATTCAAACCAATAAGCGGCGCGTAGTGCCAGTGTGTGTGTGTGCTCATGTATATAAGTGTACCACTCCGGATACAAACCGCATATCATTAAGTGTGTATTCTGTGCGCGCCATATTCAAACTAATAAGCGGCGCATAGTGCTAGTGTGTATGTGTGCTCATCAATATTAGTGTACCACTCCGGATACAAACTGCATATCATTAAGTGTGTATTCTGTGCGCGCCATATTCAAACTTATAAGCGGCGCGTAGCGCTATAGTGTATGTGTACTCATAAATATTAGTGTACCACTCCGGATACAAACCGCATATCATTAAGTGTGTATTCTGTGCGCGCCATATTCAAACCAATAAGCGGCGCGTAGTGCCAGTGTGTGTGTGTGTGTTCTCATAAATATTAGTGTACCACTCCGGATACAAACTGCATATCATTAAGTGTGTATTCTGTGCGCGCCATATTCAAACTAAGAAGCGTCGCGTAGTGCCAGTGTGTGTGTGTGCTCATAAATATTAGTGTACCACTCCGGATACAAACCGCATATCATTAAGTGTGTATTCTGTGCGCGCCATATTCAAACTAATAAGCGGCGCGTAGCGCTATAGTGTATGTGTACTCATAAATATTAGTGTACCACTCCGGATACAAACCGCATATCATTAAGTGTGTATTCTGTGCGCGCCAAATTCAAACTAATAAGCGGCGCGTAGCTCTAGGGTGTGTGTGTACTCATAAATATAAGGGTACCGCTCCGGATACAAACCGCATATCATTAAGTGTGTATTCTGTGCGCGCCATATTCAAACCAATAAGCGGCGCGTAGTGCCAGTGTGTGTGTGTACTCATAAATATAAGTGTACCACTCCGGATACAAACCGCATATCATTAAGTGTGTATTCTGTGCGCGCCATATTCAAACTAATAAGCGGCGCGTAGTGCCAGTGTGTGTGTGTGCTCATAAATATTAGTGTACCACTCCGGATACAAACCGCATATCATTAAGTGTGTATTCTGTGCGCGCCATATTCAAACCAATAAGCGGCGCGTAGCTCTAGTGTGTGTGTGTGCTCATGAATAATAGTGTACCACTCCGGATACAAACCGCATATCATTAAGTGTGTATTCTGTGCGCGCCATATTCAAACTTATAAGCGGCGCAGAGTGCCAGTGTGTGTGTGTGCTCATAAATATTAGTGTACCACTCCGCATACAAGCCGCATATCATTAAGTGTGTATTCTTTGCGCGCCATATTCAAACTAATAAGCGGCGCGTAGTGCCAGTGTGTATGTGTGCTCATGAATAATAGTGTACCACTCCGGATACAAACCGCATATCATTAAGTGTGTATTCTGTGCACGCCATATTCAAACCAATAAGCGGCGCGTAGTGCCAGTGTGTGTGTGTGTGTTTGCTCATGAATAATAATGTACCACTCCGGATACAAACCGCATATCATTAAGTGTGTATTCTGTGCGCGCCATATTCAAACTAATAAGCGGCGCGTAGTGCCAGTGTGTGTGTGTGCTCATAAATATTTGTGTACCACTCCGGATACAAACCGCATATCATTAAGTGTGTATTCTGTGCGCGCCATATTCAAACTAATAAGCGGCGCGTAGCTCTAGTGTGTGTGTGTGCTCATGAATAATAATGTACCACTCCGGATACAAACCGCATATCATTAAGTGTGTATTCTGTGCGCGCCATATTCAAACTAATAAGCGGCGCGTAGTGCCAGTGTGTGTGTGTGCTCATAAATATTTGTGTACCACTCCGGATACAAACCGCATATCATTCATTGTGTATTCTGTGCACGCCATATTCAAACCAATAAGCGGCGCGTAGCTCTAGTGTGTGTGTGTACTCATAAATATAAGTGTACCACTCCGGATACAAACCGCATATCATTAAGTGTGTATTCTGTGCGCGCCATATTCAAACTAATAAGCGGCGCGTAGCTCTAGTGTGTGTGTGTGCTCATGAATAATAATGTACCACTCCGGATACAAACCGCATATCATTAAGTGTGTATTCTGTGCGCGCCATATTCAAACTTATAAGCGGCGCAGAGTGCCAGTGTTTGAATGTGTGCTCATAAATATTAGTGTACCACTCCGCATACAAGCCGCATATCATTAAGTGTGTATTCTGTGCGCGCCATATTCAAACTAATAAGCAGCGCGTGGTGTCTGTATGTATGTGTGCGTGTGTGTGCTCATAAATAAAAGTGTACCACTCCAGATACAAACCGCATATCATTAAGTGTGTATTCTGTGCACGCCATATTCAAACTTATAAGCAGCGCGTAGTGCCAGTGTTTGAATGTGTGCTCATGAATAATAGTGTACCACTCCGGATACAAACCGCATATCATTGAGTGTGTATTCTGTGCGCGCCATATTAAAACTAATAAGCGGCGCGTAGTGTCTGTGTGTATGTGTGTGTGTGTGCTCATGAATAATAGTGTACCACTCCGGATACAAACTGCATATCATTAAGTGTGTATTCTGTGCGCGCCATTTTGAAAATTATAAGCGGCGCGTAGTGTAAGTGTGCGTGTGTGTGCTCATAAATAAAAGTGTACCACTCCGGATACAAACCGCATATCATTGAGTGTGTATTCTGTGCGCGCCATATTCAAACTTATAAGCAGCGCGTAGCGCTAGTGTGAATGTGTGCTCATAAATAATAGTGTACCACTCCAGACACAATCTTCATATCATTGTGTGTGTATTCTGTGCGCGCCATATTCAAACTTATAAGCGGCGCGTAGCGCTAGTGTGTATGTGTACTCATAAATATTAGAGTACCACTCCGGATACAAACCGCATATCATTAAGTGTGTATTCTGTGCGCGCCAAATTAAAACCAATAAGCGGCGTGTAGTGCCAGTGTGTGTGTGTGCTCATGAATAATAGTGTACCACTCCGGATACAAACCGCATATCATTCAGTGTGTATTCTGTGCGCGCCATATTCAAACTAATAAGCGGCGCGTAGCTCTAGTGTGTATGTGTATTCATAAATATTAGTGTACCACTCCGGATACAAACCGCATATCATTCAGTGTGTATTCTGTGCACGCCATATTCAAACCAATAAGCGGCGCGTAGTGCCAGTGTGTGTGTGCTCATGAATAATAGTGTACCACTCCGGATACAAACCGCATATCATTCAGTGTGTATTCTGTGCACGCCATATTCAAACTAATAAGCGGCGCATAGTGCCAGTGTGTGTATGTGTGCTCATGAATAATAGTGTACCACTCCGGATACAAACCGCATATCATTAAGTGTGTATTCTGTGCGCGCCATTGTCAAACTAATAAGCGGCGCGTAGCTCTAGTGTGTATGTGTACTCATAAATATTAGTGTACCACTCCGGATACAAACCGCATATCATTAAGTGTGTATTCTGTGCGCGCCATATTGAAAATTATAAGCGGCGCGTAGTGTAAGTGTGCGTGTGCTCATGAATATTAGTGTACCACTCCGGATACAAACTGCAAATCATTAAGTGTGTATTCTGTGCGCGCCATATTGAAAATTATAAGCAGCGCGTAGTGTAAGTGTGCGTGTGTGTGCTCATAAATAAAAGTGTACCACTCCAGACACAAACTTCATATCATTGTGTGTGTATTCTGTGCGCGCCATTGTCAAACTAATAAGCGGCGCGTAGCTCTAGTGTGTATGTGTACTCATAAATATTAGTGTACCACTCCGGATACAAACCGCATATCATTAAGTGTGTATTCTGTGCGCGCCATATTGAAAATTATAAGCGGCGCGTAGTGTAAGTGTGCGTGTGCTCATGAATATTAGTGTACCACTCCGGATACAAACTGCAAATCATTAAGTGTGTATTCTGTGCGCGCCATATTGAAAATTATAAGCAGCGCGTAGTGTAAGTGTGCGTGTGTGTGCTCATAAATAAAAGTGTACCACTCCAGACACAAACTTCATATCATTGTGTGTGTATTCTGTGCGCGCCATTGTCAAACTAATAAGCGGCGCGTAGCTCTAGTGTGTATGTGTACTCATAAATATTTGTGTACCACTCCGGATACAAACCGCATATCATTAAGTGTGTATTCTGTGCGCGCCATATTGAAAATTAAAAGCAGCGCGTAGTGTCTGTATGTATGTGTGCGTGTGTGTGCTCATAAATAATAGTGTACCACTCCAGATACAAACCGCATATCATTAAGTGTGTATTCTGTGCACGCCATATTCAAACTTATAAGCAGCGCGTAGTGCCAGTGTTTGAATGTGTGCTCATGAATAATAGTGTACCACTCCGGATACAAACCGCATATCATTGAGTGTGTATTCTGTGCGCGCCATATTAAAACTAATAAGCGGCGCGTAGCGCTATTGTGTATGTGTACTTATAAATATTAGTGTACCACTCCGGATACAAACCGCATATCATTGAGTGTGTATTCTGTGCGTGCCATATTCAAACTTATAAGCGGCGCGTAGTGCCAGTGTGTGTGTGTTCATGAATAATAGTGTACCACTCCGGATACAAACCGCATATCATTAGGTGTGTATTCTGTGCGCGCCATATTCAAACTAATTAGCGGCGCGTAGCGCTATTGTGTATGTGTACTTATAAATATTAGTGTACCACTCCGGATACAAACCGCATATCATTGAGTGTGTATTCTGTGCGTGCCATATTCAAACTTATAAGCGGCGCGTAGTGCCAGTGTGTGTGTGTGTGTTTGCTCATGAATAATAGTGTACCACTCCGGATACAAACCGCATATCATTAAGTGTGTATTCTGTGCGCGCCATATTCAAACTTATAAGCAGCGCGTAGCGCTAGTGTGAATGTGTACTCATAAATATTAGAGTACCACTCCGGATACAAACCGCATATCATTGAGTGTGTATTCTGTGCACGCCATATTCAAACTTATAAGCGGCGCGTAGCGCTAGTGTGCATGTGTACTCATAAATATTAGTGTACCACTCCGGATACAAACTGCATATCATTAAGTGTGTATTCTTAACGCGCCATATTCAAACCAATAAGCGGCGCGTAGTGCCAGTGTGAATGTGTGCTCATAAATATTAGAGTACCACTCCGGATACAAACCGCATATCATTAGGTGTGTATTCTGTGCGCGCCATATTCAAACTAATTAGCGGCGCGTAGCGCTATTGTGTATGTGTACTTATAAATATTAGTGTACCACTCCGGATACAAACCGCATATCATTGAGTGTGTATTCTGTGCGTGCCATATTCAAACTTATAAGCGGCGCGTAGTGCCAGTGTGTGTGTGTGTGTTTGCTCATGAATAATAGTGTACCACTCCGGATACAAACCGCATATCATTGAGTGTGTATTCTGTGCGCGCCATATTCAAACTAATAAGCGGCGCGTAGTGCCAGTGTGTGTGTGTGCTCATAAATATTAGTGTACCACTCCGGATACAAACCGCATATCATTAAGTGTGTATTCTGTGCGCGCCATATTCAAACTTATAAGCGGCGCGTAGTGTAAGTGTGCGTGTGTGTGCTCATAAATAAAAGTGTACCACTCCGGATACAAACCGCATATCATTGAGTGTGTATTCTGTGCGCGCCATATTCAAACTTATAAGCAGCGCGTAGCGCTAGTGTGAATGTGTACTCATAAATATTAGAGTACCACTCCGGATACAAACCGCATATCATTGAGTGTGTATTCTGTGCGCGCCATTGTCAAACTAATAAGCGGCGCGTAGCTCTAGTGTGTATGTGTACTCATAAATATTAGTGTACCACTCCGGATACAAACCGCATATCATTAAGTGTGTATTCTGTGCGCGCCATATTAAAACTAATAAGCGGCGCGTAGTGTGTGTGTGTGTGTGTGTGTGTGCTCATGAATAATAGTGTACCACTCCGGATACAAACCGCATATCATTGAGTGTGTATTCTGTGCGCGCCATATTCAAACTTATAAGCGGCGCGTAGTGCCAGTGTGTGTGTGTGCTCATAAATATTAGTGTACCACTCCGGATACAAACCGCATATCATTAAGTGTGTATTCTGTGCGCGCCATATTCAAACTTATAAGCGGCGCGTAGTGTAAGTGTGCGTGTGTGTGCTCATAAATAAAAGTGTACCACTCCGGATACAAACCGCATATCATTGAGTGTGTATTCTGTGCGCGCCATATTCAAACTTATAAGCAGCGCGTAGCGCTAGTGTGAATGTGTACTCAAAAATATTAGAGTACCACTCCGGATACAAACCGCATATCATTGAGTGTGTATTCTGTGCGCGAAATTGTCAAACTAATAAGCGGCGCGTAGCTCTAGTGTGTATGTGTACTCATAAATATTAGTGTACCACTCCGGATACAAACCGCATATCATTAAGTGTGTATTCTGTGCGCGCCATATTGAAAATTATAAGCGGCGCGTAGTGCCAGTGTGTGTGTGTGTGCTCATGAATAGTAGTGTACCACTCCGGATACAAACCGCATATCATTGAGTGTGTATTCTGTGCGCGCCATTGTCAAACTTATAAGCGGCGCGTAGCTCTAGTGTGTATGTGTACTCATAAATATTAGTGTACCACTCCGGATACAAACCGCATATCATTGAGTGTGTATTCTGTGCGCGCCATATTCAAACTTATAAGCGGCGCGTAGCGCTAGTGTGCATGTGTACTCATAAATATTAGTGTACCACTCCGGATACAAACTGCATATCATTAAGTGTGTATTCTTAGCGCGCCATATTCAAACCAATAAGCGGCGCGTAGTGCCAGTGTGTGTGTGTGCTCATAAATAATAGTGTACCACTCCAGACACAAACTTCATATCATTGTGTGTGTATTCTGTGCGCGCCATATTTAAACTTATAAGCGGCGCGTAGCGCTAGTGTGCATGTGTACTCATAAATATTAGTGTACCACTCCGGATACAAACTGCATATCATTAAGTGTGTATTCTTAGCGCGCCATATTCAAACCAATAAGCGGCGCGTAGTGCCAGTGTGTGTGTGTGCTCATGAATATTAGTGTACCACTCCGGATAAAAACTGCATATCATTAAGTGTGTATTCTGTGCGCGCCATTTTCAAACTTATAAGCGGCGCGTAGTGCCAGTGTGTATGTGTACTCATAAATATTAGTGTACCACTCCGGATACAAACTGCATATCATTAAGTGTGTATTCTGTGCGCGCCATATTGAAATTGTAAGCAGCGCGTAGTGTAAGTGTGCGTGTGCTCATAAATATTAGTGTACCACTCCGGATACAAACTGCATATCATTAAGTGTGTATTCTGTGCGCGCCATATTCAAACTAATAAGCGGCGCGTAGTGTCTGTGTGTATGTGTGTGTGTGTGTGTGCTCATGAAGAATAGTGTACCACTCCGGATACAAACTGCAAATCATTAAGTGTGTATTCTTTGCGCGCCATATTCAAACTTATAAGCGGTGCGTAGTGCCAGTGTGTATGTGTGCTCATGAATAATAGTGTACCACTCCGGATACAAACTGCATATCATTAAGTGTGTATTCTGTGCGCGCCATATTGAAAATTATAAGCAGCTCGTAGTGTCTGTGTGTATTTGTGCGTGTTTGTGCTCATAAATAATAGTGTACCACTCCAGATACAAACTGCATATCATTAAGTGTGTATTCTGTGCACGCCATATTCAAACTTATAAGCAGCGCGTAATGCCAGTGTGTGAATGTGTGCTCATAAATATTAGTGTACCACTCGGGATACAAACCGCATATCATTAAGTGTGTATTCTGTGCGCGCCATATTCAAACTTATAAGCGGCGCGTAGTGCCAGTGTGTGTTAGCTCATGAATATTAGTGTACCACTCCGGATACAAACCGCATATCATTGAGTGTGTATTCTGTGCGAGCCATATTCAAACCAATAAGCGGCGCGTAGCGCTAGTGTGTATGTGTACTCATAAATATTAGTGTACCACTCCGGATACAAACTGCATATCATTAAGTGTGTATTCTGTGCGCGCCATATTGAAAATCATAAGCAGCGCGTAGTGTCTGTGTGTATTTGTGCGTGTTTGTGCTCATAAAAAAAAGTGTACCACTCCAGATTCAAACCGCATATCATTAAGTGTGTATTCTGTGCACGCCATATTCAAACTTATAAGCAGCGCGTAGTGCCAGTGTGTGAATGTGTGCTCATAAATATTAGTGTACCACTCGGGATACAAACCGCATATCATTAAGTGTGTATTCTGTGCGCGCCATATTCAAACTTATAAGCGGCGCGTAGTGCCAGTGTGTGTTAGCTCATGAATATTAGTGTACCACTCCGGATACAAACCGCATATCATTGAGTGTGTATTCTGTGCGCGCCATATTCAAACCAATAAGCGGCGCGTAGCGCTAGTGTGTATGTGTACTCATAAATATTAGTGTACCACTCCGGATACAAACTGCATATCATTAAGTGTGTATTCTGTGCGCGCCATATTCAAACTTATAAGCAGCGCGTAGTGTAAGTGTGCGTGTGTGTGCTCATAAATAATAGTGTACCACTCCGGATACAAACCGCATATCATTGAGTGTGTATTCTGTGCGCGCCATATTAAAACTAATAAGCGGCGCGTAGTGTCTGTGTGTATGTGTGTGTGTGTGTGCTCATGAAAAATAGTGTACCACTCCGGATACAAACCGCATATCATTAAGTGTGTATTCTGTGCGCGCCATATTGAAAATTATAAGCGGCGCGTAGTGCCAGTGTGTGTGTGTGTGCTCATAAATATTAGTGTACCACTCCGGATTCAAACTGCATATCATTAAGTGTGTATTCTGTGCGCGCCATATTGAAATTATAAGCAGCGCGTAGTGTAAGTGTGCGTGTGTGTGCTCATAAATATTAGTGTACCACTCCGGATACAAACTGCAAATCATTAAGTGTGTATTCTGTGCGCGCCATATTCAAACTTATAAGCGGCGCGTAGTGTCTGTGTGTATGTGTGTGTGTGTGTGCTCATGAATAATAGTGTACCACTCCGGATACAAACCGCATATCATTAAGTGTGTATTCTGTGCGCGCCATATTCAAACTAATAAGCGGTGCGTAGTGCCAGTGTGTATGTGTGCTCATAAATATTAGTGTACCACTCCGGATACAAACTGCATATCATTAAGTGTGTATTCTGTGCGCGCCATATTGAAAATTATAAGCAGCGCGTAGTGTCTGTGTGTATGTGTGTGTGTGTGTGCTCATGAATAATAGTGTACCACTCCGGATACAACCTGCAAATCATTAAGTGTGTATTCTGTGCGCGCCATATTCAAACTAATAAGCGGCGCGTAGTGCCAGTGTGTGAATGTGTGCTCATAAATATTAGTGTACCACTCGGGATACAAATCGCATATCATTAAGTGTGTATTCTGTGCGCGCCATATTCAAACTAATAAGCAGCGCGTAGCGCTAGTGTGTGTGTCCGTTTTCATGAATAATAGTGTACCACTCCGGATACAAACTGCATATAATTAAGTGTGTATTCTGTGCGCGCTATATTCAAACTAATAAGCGGCGCGTAGTGCCAGTGTGTGTTAGCTCATGAATATTAGTGTACCACTCCGGATACAAACCGCATATCATTGAGTGTGTATTCTGTGCGCGCCATATTCAAACCAATAAGCGGCGCGTAGCGCTAGTGTGTATGTGTACTCATAAATATTAGTGTACCACTCCGGATACAAACTGCATATCATTAAGTGTGTATTCTGTGCGCGCCATATTGAAAATTATAAGCAGCGCGTAGTGTCTGTGTGTATTTGTGCGTGTTTGTGCTCATAAATAATAGTGTACCACTCCAGATACAAACCGCATATCATTAAGTGTGTATTCTGTGCACGCCATATTCAAACTTATAAGCAGCGCGTAGTGAAAGTGTGCGTGTGTGTGCTCATAAATAAAAGTGTACCACTCCGGATACAAACTGCATATCATTAAGTGTGTATTCTGTGCGCGCCATATTGAAATTATAAGCAGCGCGTAGTGTAAGTGTGCGTGTGTGTGCTCATAAATATTAGTGTACCACTCGGGATACAAACCGCATATCATTAAGTGTGTATTCTGTGCGCGCTATATTCAAACTAATAAGCGGCGCGTAGTGCCAGTGTGTGTTAGCTCATGAATATTAGTGTACCACTCCGGATACAAACCGCATATCATTGAGTGTGTATTCTGTGCGCGCCATATTCAAACCAATAAGCGGCGCGTAGCGCTAGTGTGTATGTGTACTCATAAATATTAGTGTACCACTCCGGATACAAACTGCATATCATTAAGTGTGTATTCTGTGCGCGCCATATTGAAAATTATAAGCAGCGCGTAGTGTCTGTGTGTATTTGTGCGTGTTTGTGCTCATAAATAATAGTGTACCACTCCAGATACAAACCGCATATCATTAAGTGTGTATTCTGTGCACGCCATATTCAAACTTATAAGCAGCGCGTAGTGAAAGTGTGCGTGTGTGTGCTCATAAATATTAGTGTACCACTCCGGATACAAACTGCATATCATTAAGTGTGTATTCTGTGCGCGCCATATTGAAATTATAAGCAGCGCGTAGTGTAAGTGTGCGTGTGTGTGCTCATAAATATTAGTGTACCACTCGGGATACAAACCGCATATCATTAAGTGTGTATTCTGTGCACGCCATATTCAAACTTATAAGCAGCGCGTAGTGCCAGTGTGTGAATGTGTGCTCATAAATATTAGTGTACCACTCGGGATACAAATCGCATATCATTAAGTGTGTATTCTGTGCGCGCCATATTCAAACTAATAAGCAGCGCGTAGCGCTAGTGTGTGTGTCCGTTTTCATGAATAATAGTGTACCACTCCGGATACAAACTGCATATAATTAAGTGTGTATTCTGTGCGCGCTATATTCAAACTAATAAGCGGCGCGTAGTGCCAGTGTGTGTGTGTGCTCATAAATATTTGTGTACCACTCCGGATACAAACCGCATATCATTCATTGTGTATTCTGTGCACGCCATATTCAAACCAATAAGCGGCGCGTAGCTCTAGTGTGTGTGTGTGCTCATGAATATAAGTGTACCACTCCGGATACAAACCGCATATCATTAAGTGTGTATTCTGTGCGCGCCATATTCAAACTAATAAGCGGCGCGTAGCTCTAGTGTGTGTGTGTGCTCATGAATAATAATGTACCACTCCGGATACAAACCGCATATCATTAAGTGTGTATTCTGTGCGCGCCATATTCAAACTTATAAGCGGCGCAGAGTGCCAGTGTGTGTGTGTGCTCATAAATATTAGTGTACCACTCCGCATACAAGCCGCATATCATTAAGTGTGTATTCTTTGCGCGCCATATTCAAACTTATAAGCAGCGCGTGGTGTCTGTATGTATGTGTGCGTGTGTGTGCTCATAAATAATAGTGTACCACTCCGGATACAAACCGCATATCATTAAGTGTGTATTCTGTGCACGCCATATTCAAACTTATAAGCAGCGCGTAGTGCCAGTGTTTGAATGTGTGCTCATGAATAATAGTGTACCACTCCGGATACAAACCGCATATCATTGAGTGTGTATTCTGTGCGCGCCATATTAAAACTAATTAGCGGCGCGTAGTGAATAATAGTGTACCACTCCGGATACAAACTGCAAATCATTAAGTGTGTATTCTGTGCGCGCCATATTAAAACTAATAAGCGGCGCGTAGTGCCAGTGTGTAAGTGTGTGAATGTGTGCTCATAAATAACAGTGTACCAATCCGGATACAAACCGCATATCATTAAGTGTGTATTCTGTGCACGCCATATTCAAACTTATAAGCAGCGCGTAGTGTAAGTGTGCGTGTGTGTGCTCATAAATATTAGTGTACCACTCCGGATACAAACCGCATATCATTAAGTGTGTATTCTGTGCGCACCATATTAAAACTAATCAGCGGCGCGTAGCGCTAGTGTGTGTGTGTGCTCATCAATATTAGTGTACCACTCCGGATACAAACTGCATATCATTAAGTGTGTATTCTGTACGCGCCATATTGAAATTATAAGCAGCGCGTAGTGTAAGTGTGCGTGTGTGTGCTCATAAATATTAGTGTACCACTCCGGATACAAACTGCAAATCATTAAGTGTGTATTCTGTGCGCGCCATATTCAAACTAATAAGCGGCGCGTAGTGTCTGTGTGTATGTGTGTGTGTGTGTGCTCATGAATAAAAGTGTACCACTCCGGATACAAACCGCATATCATTAAGTGTGTATTCTGTGCGCGCCATATTCAAACTTATAAGCGGCGCGTAGTGTAAGTGTGCGTGTGTGTGCTCATAAATATTAGTGTACCACTCCGGATAAAAACCGCCTATCATTAAGTGTGTATTCTGTGCGCGCCATATTCAAACTTATAAGCGGTGCGTAGTGCCAGTGTGTATGTGTGCTCATGAATAATAGTGTACCACTCCGGATACAAACCGCATATCATTGAGTGTGTATTCTGTGCGCGCCATATTAAAACTAATAAGCGGCGCGTAGTGTCTGTGTGTATGTGTGTGTGTGTGCTCATGAAAAATAGTGTACCACTCCGGATACAAACCGCATATCATTAAGTGTGTATTCTGTGCACGCCATATTCAAACTTATAAGCAGCGCGTAGTGAAAGTGTGCGTGTGTGTGCTCATAAATATTAGTGTACCACTCCGGATACAAACTGCATATCATTAAGTGTGTATTCTGTGCGCGCCATATTGAAATTATAAGCAGCGCGTAGTGTAAGTGTGCGTGTGTGTGCTCATAAATATTAGTGTACCACTCGGGATACAAACCGCATATCATTAAGTGTGTATTCTGTGCGCGCCATATTCAAACTTATAAGCGGCGCGTAGTGCCAGTGTGTGTTAGCTCATGAATATTAGTGTACCACTCCGGATACAAACCGCATATCATTGAGTGTGTATTCTGTGCGCGCCATATTCAAACCAATAAGCGGCGCGTAGCGCTAGTGTGTATGTGTACTCATAAATATTAGTGTACCACTCCGGATACAAACTGCATATCATTAAGTGTGTATTCTGTGCGCGCCATATTGAAAATTATAAGCAGTGCGTAGTGTCTGTGTGTATTTGTGCGTGTTTGTGCTCATAAATAATAGTGTACCACTCCAGATACAAACCGCATATCATTAAGTGTGTATTCTGTGCACGCCATATTCAAACTTATAAGCAGCGCGTAGTGCCAGTGTGTGAATGTGTGCTCATAAATATTAGTGTACCACTCGGGATACAAATCGCATATCATTAAGTGTGTATTCTGTGCGCGCCATATTCAAACTAATAAGCAGCGCGTAGCGCTAGTGTGTGTGTCCGTTTTCATGAATAATAGTGTACCACTCCGGATACAAACTGCATATAATTAAGTGTGTATTCTGTGCGCGCTATATTCAAACTAATAAGCGGCGCGTAGTGCCAGTGTGTGTGTGTGCTCATAAATATTTGTGTACCACTCCGGATACAAACCGCATATCATTCATTGTGTATTCTGTGCACGCCATATTCAAACCAATAAGCGGCGCGTAGCTCTAGTGTGTGTGTGTACTCATAAATATAAGTGTACCACTCCGGATACAAACCGCATATCATTAAGTGTGTATTCTGTGCGCGCCATATTCAAACTAATAAGCGGCGCGTAGCTCTAGTGTGTGTGTGTGCTCATGAATAATAATGTACCACTCCGGATACAAACCGCATATCATTAAGTGTGTATTCTGTGCGCGCCATATTCAAACTTATAAGCGGCGCAGAGTGCCAGTGTGTGTGTGTGCTCATAAATAATAGTGTACCACTCCGCATACAAGCCGCATATCATTAAGTGTGTATTCTTTGCGCGCCATATTCAAACTAATAAGCAGCGCGTGGTGTCTGTATGTATGTGTGCGTGTGTGTGCTCATAAATAATAGTGTACCACTCCAGATACAAACCGCATATCATTAAGTGTGTATTCTGTGCACGCCATATTCAAACTTATAAGCAGCGCGTAGTGCCAGTGTTTGAATGTGTGCTCATGAATAATAGTGTACCACTCCGGATACAAACCGCATATCATTGAGTGTGTATTCTGTGCGCGCCATATTAAAACTAATAAGCGGCGCGTAGTGTCTGTGTGTATGTGTGTGTGTGTGCTCATGAATAATAGTGTACCACTCCGGATACAAACCGCATATCATTAAGTGTGTATTCTGTGCGCGCCATATTCAAACTAATTAGCGGCGCGTAGCGCTATTGTGTATGTGTACTTATAAATATTAGTGTACCACTCCGGATACAAACCGCATATCATTGAGTGTGTATTCTGTGCGTGCCATATTCAAACTTATAAGCGGCGCGTAGTGCCAGTGTGTGTGTGTGTGCTCATGAATATTAGTGTACCACTCCGGATACAAACTGCATATCATTAAGTGTGTATTCTGTGCGCGCCATATTGAAAATTATAAGCGGCGCGTAGTGTAAGTGTGCGTGTGTGTGCTCATAAATAAAAGTGTACCACTCCGGATACAAACCGCATATCATTGAGTGTGTATTCTGTGCGCGCCATATTCAAACTTATAAGCAGCGCGTAGCGCTAGTGTGAATGTGTGCTCATAAATAATAGTGTACCACTCCAGACACAATCTTCATATCATTGTGTGTGTATTCTGTGCGCGCCATATTCAAACTTATAAGCGGCGCGTAGCGCTAGTGTGTATGTGTACTCATAAATATTAGAGTACCACTCCGGATACAAACCGCATATCATTAAGTGTGTATTCTGTGCGCGCCATATTCAAATTTATAAGCGGCGCGTAGCGCTAATGTGCATGTGTACTCATAAATATTAGTGTACCACTCCGGATACAAACTGCATATCATTAAGTGTGTATTCTTAGCGCGCCATATTCAAACTTATAAGCGGCGCGTAGTGCCAGTGTGTATGTGTACTCATAAATATTAGTGTACCACTCCGGATACAAACTGCATATCATTGAGTGTGTATTCTGTGCGCGCCATATTCAAACTTATAAGCGGTGCGTAGTGTCTGTGTGTATGTGTGTGTGTGTGTGTGTGCTCATGAAGAATAGTGTACCACTCCGGATACAAACTGCATATCATTAAGTGTGTATTCTGTGCACGCCATAGTCAAACTTATAAGCAGCGCGTAGTGCCAGTGTGTGTGTGTGTGTGTACTCATAAATATTAGTGTACCACTCCGGATACAAACCGCATATCATTAAGTGTGTATTCTGTGCACGCCATATTCAAACTTATAAGCGGCGCGTAGTGCCAGTGTGTGTGTGTGCTCATGAATATTAGTGTACCACTCCGGATACAAACTGCATATCATTAAGTGAGTATTCTGTGCACGCCATATTCAAACTAATAAGCGGCGCGTCGTGTCAGTGTGTGTGTGTGCTCATAAATATTGGTGTACCACTCCGGATACAAACCGCAGATCATTAAGTGTGTATTCTGTGCGCGCCATATTGAAATTATAAGCAGCGCGTAGTGTCAGTGTGTATGTGTGCATGTTTGGTCTCATAAATAAAAGTGTAACGCTCCGGATACAAACCGCATATCATTAAGTGTGTATTCTGTGCGCGCCAAATTCAAACTTATAAGCGGCGCGTAGCGCTAGTGTGTATGTGTACTTATAAATATTAGTGTACCACTCCGGATACAAACCGCATATCATTAAGTATTTATTCTGTGCGCGCCATATTGAAAATTATAAGCAGCGCGTAGTGTAAGTGTGCGTGTGTGTGCTCATAAATATTAGTGTACCACTCCGGATTTAAACCGCATATCATTAAGTGTGTATTCTGTGCGCGCCAAATTCAAACCAATAAGCGGCGCGTAGCTCTAGTGTGTATGTGTACTCATAAATATTAGTGTACCACTCCGGATACAAACCGCATATCATTAAGTGTGTATTCTGTGCGCACCATATTAAAACTAATCAGCGGCGCGTAGTGCCAGTGTGTGTGTGTGCTCATGAATATTAGTGTACCACTCCGGATACAAACAGCATATCCTTAAGTGTGTATTCTGTGCGCGCCATATTCAAACTTATAAGCGGCCCGTAGCGCTAGTGTGTATGTGTACTCATAAATATTAGTGTACCACTCCGGATACAAACAGCGTATCATTAAGTGTGTATTCTGTGCGCGCCATATTTAAACTTATAAGCGGCGCGTAGTGCCAGTGTGTGTGTGCTCATGAATAATAGTGTACCACTCCGGATACAAACAGCATATCATTAAGTGTGTATTCTGTGCGCGCCAAATTAAAAACAATAAGCGGCGCGTAGTGCCAGTGTGTGTGTGCTCATAAATATTAGTGTACCACTCCGGATACAAACCGCATATCATTAAGTGTGTATTCTGTGCGCGCCATATTCAAACTTATAAGCGGCACGTAGTGCCAGTGTGTATGTGTACTCATAAATATTAGTGTACCACTCCGGATACAAACTGCATATCATTAAGTGTGTATTCTGTGCGCGCCATATTCAAACTAATCAGCGGCGCGTAGTGCCAGTGTGTATGTGTGCTCATAAATATTAGTGTACCACTCCGGATACAAACCGCATAGCATTCCGTGTGTATTCTGTGCACGCCATATTCAAACTAATCAGCGGCGCGTAGTGCCAGTGTGTATGTGTGCTCATAAATATTAGTGTACCACTCCGGATACAAACAGCATATCCTTAAGTGTGTTATCTGTGCGCGCCATATTCAAACTTATAAGCGGCCCGTAGCGCTAGTGTGTATGTGTACTCATAAATATTAGTGTACCACTCCGGATACAAACAGCGTATCATTAAGTGTGTATTCTGTGCGCGCCATATTTAAACTTATAAGCGGCGCGTAGTGCCAGTGTGTGTGTGCTCATGAATAATAGTGTACCACTCCGGATACAAACAGCATATCATTAAGTGTGTATTCTGTGCGCGCCAAATTAAAACCAATAAGCGGCGCGTAGTGCCAGTGTGTGTGTGCTCATAAATATTAGTGTACCACTCCGGATACAAACCGCATATCATTAAGTGTGTATTCTGTGCGCGCCATATTCAAACCAATAAGCGGCACGTAGTGCCAGTGTGTGTGTGCTCATAAATATTAGTGTACCACTCCGGATACAAACTGCATATCATTAAGTGTGTATTCTGTGCGCGCCATATTCAAACTAATCAGCGGCGCGTAGTGCCAGTGTGTATGTGTGCTCATAAATATTAGTGTACCACTCCGGATACAAACCGCATATCATTAAGTGTGTATTCTGTGCGCGCCATATTCAAACTAATAAGCAGCGCGTAGTGTAAGTGTGCGTGTGTGTGCTCATAAATAATGGTGTACCACTCCGGATACAAACCGCATATCATTAAGTGTGTATTCTGTGCACGCCATATTCAAACTAATAAGCGGCGCATAGTGCCAGTGTGTGTGTGTGCTCATGAATAATTGTGTACCACTCCGGATACAAACCGCATATCATTAAGTGTGTATTCTGTGCGCGCCAAATTAAAACCAATAAGCGGCGTGTAGTGCAAGTGTGTGTGTGTGCTCATGAATAATTGTGTACCACTCCGGATACAAACCGCAGATCATTAAGTGTGTATTCTGTGCGCGCCATATTCAAACTAATAAGCGGTGCATAGTGTCTGTGTGAATGTCTACTTATAAATTTTAGTGTACCACTCCGGATACAAACCGCAGATCATTAAGTGTGTATTCTGTGCGCCCCATATTCAAACTGATAAGCGGCGCGTAGTGTCTGTGTGTATGTGTACTCATAAATATTAGTGTACCACTCCGGATACAAACTGCATATCATTAAGTGTGTATTCTGTGCGCGCCATATTCAAACTAATAAGCGGCACGTAGTGCCAGTGTGTGTGTGCTCATGAATAATAGTGTACCACTTCGGATACAAACTGCATATCATTAAGTGTGTATTATGTGCGCGCCATATTCAAACTAACAAGCGGCGCGTAGCTCTAGTGTGTATGTGTACTCATAAATATTAGTGTACCACTCCGGATACAAACCGCATATCATTCATTGTGTATTCTGTGCACGCCATATTCAAACCAATTAGCGGCGCGTAGTGCCAGTGTGTGTGTGTGCTCATAAATAATAGTGTACCACTCCGGATACAAACCGCATATCATTCAGTGTATATTCTGTGCGCGCCATATTCAAACTAATAAGCGGCGCGTAGCTCTAGTGTGTATGTGTACTCATAAATATTAGTGTACCACTCCGGATACAAACCGCATATCATTAAGTGTGTATTCTGTGCGCGCCATATTCAAACTTATAAGCGGCCCGTAGCGCTAGTGTGTATGTGTACTCATAAATATTAGTGTACCACTCCGGATACAAACCGCAGATCATTAATTGTGTATTCTGTGCGCGCCATATTCAAACTAATAAGCGGCGCGTAGTGTCTGTGTGTATGTGTACTCATAAATATAAGTGTACCACTCCGGATACAAACTGCATATCATTAAGTGTGTATTCTGTGCGCGCCATATTCAAACTTATAAGCTGCGCGTAGTGCCAGTGTGTATGTGTACTCATAAATATAAGTGTACCATTCCGGATACAAACTGCATATCATTAAGTGTGTATTCTGTGCGCGCCATATTCAAACTTATAAGCTGCGCGTAGTGCCAGTGTGAATGTGTGCTCATGAATAAAAGTGTACCACTCCGGATACAAACCGCATATCATTCAGTGTGTATTCTGTGCGCGCCATATTCAAACTAATAAGCAGCGCGAAGTGTAAGTGTGTGTGTGAGCTCATGAATAATAGTGTACCACTCTGGATACAAACCGCATATCATTCAGTGTGTATTCTGTGCAGGCCATATTCAAACCAATAAGCGGCGTGTAGTGCCAGTGTGTGTGTGCTCATGAATAATAGTGTACCACTCCGGATACAAACCGCATATCATTAAGTGTGTATTCTGTGCGCGCCAAATTCAAAATTACAAGCGGCGCGTAGTGCCAGTGTGTGTGTGTGCTCATAAATATTTGTGTACCACTCCGGATACAAACCGCATATCATTCAGTGTGTATTCTGTGCACGCCATATTCAAACTTATAAGCTGCGCGTAGTGCCAGTGTGAATGTGTGCTCATGAATAATAGTGTACCACTCTGGATACAAACCGCATATCATTCATTGTGTATTCTGTGCGCGCCATATTCAAACTAATAAGCGGCACGTAGTGCCAGTGTGTGTGTGTGCTCATAAATATTTGTGTACCACTCCGGATACAAACCGCATATCATTCAGTGTGTATTCTGTGCGCGCCATATTCAAACTAATAAGCAGCGCGAAGTGTAAGTGTGTGTGTGTGCTCATGAATAATAGTGTACCACTCTGGATACAAACCGCATATCATTCATTGTGTATTCTGTGCGCGCCATATTCAAACTAATAAGCGGCACGTAATGCCAGTGTGTGTGTGTGCTCATGAATAATAGTGTACTACTCCGGATACAAACCGCATATCATTAAGTGTGTATTCTGTGCGCGCCATATTCAAACCAATAAGCGGCGCGTAGTGCCAGTGTGTGTGTGTGCTCATAAATAATAATGTACCACTCCGGATACAAACTGCATATCATTAAGTGTGTATTCTGTGCGCGCCATATTCAAACTTATAAGCTGCGCGTAGTGCCAGTGTGAATGTGTGCTCATGAATAAAAGTGTACCACTCCGGATACAAACCGCATATCATTCAGTGTGTATTCTGTGCACGCCATATTCAAACCAATAAGCGGCGTGTAGTGCCAGTGTGTGTGTGCTCATAAATATTAGTGTACCACTCCGGATACAAACTGCATATCATTAAGTGTGTATTCTGTGCGCGCCATATTCAAACTTATAAGCGGCGCGTAGTGCCAGTGTGTGTGTGTGTGCTCATAAACAATAGTGTACCACTCCGGATACAAACCGCCTATCATTAAGTCTGTATTCTGTGCGCGCCATATTGAAAATTATAAGCAGCGCGTAGTGCCAGTGTGAATGTGTGCTAATGAATAAAAGTGTACCACTCCGGATACAAACCGCATATCATTCATTGTGTATTCTGTGCACGCCATATTCAAACTAATAAGCGGCGTGTAATGCCAGTGTGTGTGTGTGCTCATGAATAATAGTGTACCACTCCGGATACAAACCGCATATCATTCATTGTGTATTCTGTGCGCGCCATATTCAAACTAATAAGCGGCACGTAATGCCAGTGTGTGTGTGTGCTCATGAATAATAGTGTACTACTCCGGATACAAACCGCATATCATTAAGTGTGTATTCTGTGCGCGCCATATTCAAACCAATAAGCGGCGCGTAGTGCCAGTGTGTGTGTGTGCTCATAAATAATAATGTACCACTCCGGATACAAACTGCATATCATTAAGTGTGTATTCTGTGCGCGCCATATTCAAACTTATAAGCTGCGCGTAGTGCCAGTGTGAATGTGTGCTCATGAATAAAAGTGTACCACTCCGGATACAAACCGCATATCATTCAGTGTGTATTCTGTGCGCGCCATATTCAAACTAATAAGCAGCGCGAAGTGTAAGTGTGTGTGTGTGCTCATGAATAATAGTGTACCACTCTGGATACAAACCGCATATCATTCAGTGTGTATTCTGTGCACGCCATATTCAAACCAATAAGCGGCGTGTAGTGCCAGTGTGTGTGTGCTCATAAATATTAGTGTACCACTCCGGATACAAACTGCATATCATTAAGTGTGTATTCTGTGCGCGCCATATTCAAACTTATAAGCGGCGCGTAGTGCCAGTGTGTGTGTGTGTGCTCATAAACAAAAGTGTACCACTCCGGATACAAACCGCCTATCATTAAGTGTGTATTCTGTGCGCGCCATATTGAAAATTATAAGCAGCGCGTAGTGCCAGTGTGAATGTGTGCTAATGAATAAAAGTGTACCACTCCGGATACAAACCGCATATCATTCAGTGTGTATTCTGTGCGCGCCATATTCAAACTAATAAGCAGCGCGAAGTGTAAGTGTGTGTGTGTGCTCATGAATAATAGTGTACCACTCTGGATACAAACCGCATATCATTCAGTGTGTATTCTGTGCACGCCATATTCAAACCAATAAGCGGCGTGTAGTGCCAGTGTGTGTGTGCTCATGAATAATAGTGTACCACTCCGGATACAAACCGCATATCATTCATTGTGTATTCTGTGCACGCCATATTCAAACTAATAAGCGGCGTGTAGTGCCAGTGTGTGTGTGTGCTCATGAATAATAGTGTACCACTCTGGATACAAACCGCATATCATTAAGTGTGTATTCTGTGCGCGCCATATTCAAACTAATAAGCGGCGCGTAGCTCTAGTGTGTATGTGTGCTCATAAATATTGGTGTACCACTCCGGATACAAACCGCATATCATTCAGTGTGTATTCTGTGCACGCCATATTCAAACCAATAAGCGGCGCGTAGTGCCAGTGTGTGTGTGCTCATGAATAATAGTGTACCACTCCGGATACAAACCGCATATCATTAAGTGTGTATTCTGTGCGCGCCAAATTCAAAATTACAAGCGGCGCGTAGTGCCAGTGTGTGTGTGTGCTCATAAATATTTGTGTACCACTCCGGATACAAACCGCATATCATTCATTGTGTATTCTGTGCACGCCATATTCAAACTAATAAGCGGCGCGTAGCTCTAGTGTGTATGTGTACTCATAAATATTAGTGTACCACTCCGGATACAAACCGCATATCATTCAGTGTGTATTCTGTGCGCGCCATATTCAAACTAATAAGCGGCGCGTAGCTCTAGTGTGTATGTGTACTCATAAATATTAGTGTACCACTCCGGATACAAATCGCATATCATTCATTGTGTATTCTGTGCACGCCATATTCAAACTAATAAGCGGCGCATAGTGCCAGTGTGTATGTGTGCTCATGAATAATTGTGTACCACTCCGGATACAAACTGCATATCATTAAGTGTGTATTATGTGCGCGCCATATTCAAACTAACAAGCGGCGCGTAGCTCTAGTGTGTATGTGTACTCATAAATATTAGTGTACCACTCCGGATACAAACCGCATATCATTCATTGTGTATTCTGTGCACGCCATATTCAAACCAATAAGCGGCGCGTAGTGCCAGTGTGTGTGTGCTCATGAATAATAGTGTACCACTCCGGATACAAACCGCATATCATTAAGTGTGTATTCTGTGCGCGCCATATTCAAACTAATAAGCGGCGCGTAGCTCTAGTGTGTATGTGTGCTCATAAATATTAGTGTACCACTCCGGATACAAACCGCATATCATTCAGTGTGTATTCTGTGCACGCCATATTCAAACTAATAAGCGGCGCATAGTGCTAGTGTGTATGTGTGCTCATGAATAATTGTGTACCACTCCGGATACAAACTGCATATCATTAAGTGTGTATTATGTGCGCGCCATATTCAAACTAACAAGCGGCGCGTAGCTCTAGTGTGTATGTGTACTCATAAATATTAGTGTACCACTCCGGATACAAACCGCATATCATTCATTGTGTATTCTGTGCACGCCATATTCAAACCAATAAGCGGCGCGTAGTGCCAGTGTGTGTGTGTGCTCATGAATAATAGTGTACTTCTCCGGATACAAACCGCATATCATTAAGTGTGTATTCTGTGCGCGCCATATTCAAACTTATAAGCGGCACGTAGTGCCAGTGTGTGTATGTGTGCTCATGTATATTAGTGTACCACTCCGGATACAAACCATATATCATTCATTGTGTATTCTGTGCACGCCATATTCAAACCAATAAGCGGCGCGTAGTGCCAGTGTGTGTGTGCTCATGAATAATAGTGTACCACTCCGGATACAAACCGCATATCATTAAGTGTGTATTCTGTGCGCGCCATATTCAAACTAATAAGCCGGTTTGTAGGTGTGCTCATGTATATTAGTGTACCACTCCGGATACAAACCGCATATCATTCAGTGTGTATTCTGTGCACGCCATATTCAAACCAATAAGCTGCGCGTAGTGCCAGTGCGTGTGTGCTTATGAATAATATTGTACCACTCCGGATACAAACTGCATATCATTAAGTGTGTATTCTGTGCGCGCCATATTCAAACTAATAAGCGGCGCGTAGTGCCAGTGTGTGTGTGCTCATGAATAATAGTGTACCACTCCGGATACAAACCGCATATCATTAAGTGTGTATTCTGTGCGCGCCATATTCAAACTAATAAGCCGGTATGTATGTGTGCTCATGTATATTAGTGTACCACTCCGGATACAAACCGCATATCATTAAGTGTGTATTCTGTACACGCCATATTCAAACCAATAAGCTGCGCGTAGTGCCAGTGTGTGTGTGCTCATGAATAATATTGTACCACTCCGGATACAAACTGCATATCATTAAGTGTGTATTCTGTGCGCGCCATATTCAAACTAATAAGCGGCGCGTAGTGCCAGTGTGTGTATGTGTGCTCATGTATATTAGTGAACCACTCCGGATACAAACTGCATATCATTAAATGTGTATTATGAGCGCGCCATATTCAAACCAATAAGCGGCGCGTAGCTCTAGTGTGTATAAGTATTCATAAATATAAGTGTACCACTCCGGATACAAACCGCATATCATTCAGTGTGTATTCTGTGCACGCCATATTCAAACCAATAAGCGGCGCGTAGTGCCATTGTGTGTGTGCTCATGAATAATAGTGTACCACTCCGGATACAAACCGCATATCATTCAGTGTGTATTCTGTGCGCGCCATATTCAAACTTATAAGCCGGTATGTATGTGTGCTCATGTATATTAGTGTACCACTCCGGATACAAACCGCATATCATTAAGTGTGTATTCTGTGCACGCCATATTCAAACCAATAAGCTGCGCGTAGTGCCAGTGTGTGTGTGCTCATGAATAATAGTGTACCACTCCGGATACAAACCGCATATCATTCAGTGTGTATTCTGTGCACGCCATATTCAAACCAATAAGCGGCGCGTAGTGCCAGTGTGTGTGTGCTCATGTATATTAGTGTACCACTCCGGATACAAACCGCATATCATTCAGTGTGTATTCTGTGCGCGCCATATTCAAACTAATAAGCGGCGCGTAGCTCTAGTGTGTATGTGTGCTCATAAATATTTGTGTACCACTCCGGATACAAACCGCATATCATTAAGTGTGTATTCTGTGCGCGCCAAATTAAAACCAATAAGCGGCGTGTAGTGCCAGTGTGTGTGTGTGCTCATGAATAATAGTATACCACTCTGGATACAAACCGCATATCATTCAGTGTGTATTCTGTGCGCGCCATATTCAAACTAATAAGCGGCCCGTAGCGCTAGTGTGTGAATGTGTGCTTATGATAAAAAGTGTACAACTCCGGATACAAACCGCATATCATTCAGTGTGTATTCTGTGCGCGCCATATTCAAACTAATAAGCGGCGTGTAGCTCTAGTGTGTAAATGTGTGCTCATTAATAAAAGTGTACCACTCCGGATACAAACCGCATATCATTCAGTGTGTATTCTGTGCGCGCCATATTCAAACTAATAAGCGGCGCGTAGCTCTAGTGTGTATGTGTACTCATAAATATTTGTGTACCACTCTGGATACAAACCGCATATCATTCAGTGTGTATTCTGTGCGCGCCATATTCAAACTAATAAGCGGCGCGTAGCTCTAGTGTGTATGTGTACTCATAAATTTAAGTATACCACTCCGGATACAAACCGCATATCATTAAGTGTGTATTCTGTGCGCGCCATATTCAAACTAATAAGCGGCACGTAGTGCCAGTGTGTGTGTGTGTGTGTTTGCTCATGAATAATAGTGTATCACTCCGGATACAAACCGCATATCATTAAGTGTGTATTCTGTGCACGCCATATTCAAACTAATAAGCAGCGCGTAGTGCCAGTGTGTGTGTGTGCTCATGAATATTAGTGTACCACTCCGGATACAAACTGCATATCATTCAGTGTGTATTCTGTGCACGCCATATTCAAACCAATAAGCGGCGCGTAGTGCCAGTGTGTATGTGTGCTCATGAATAATTGTGTACCACTCCGGATACAAATCGCATATCATTAAGTGTGTATTCTGTGCACGCCATATTCAAACCAATAAGCGGCGCGTAGTGCCAGTGTGTATGTGTGCTCATGAATAATTGTGTACCACTCCGGATACAAATCGCATATCATTAAGTGTGTATTCTGTGCGCGCCATATTCAAACTAATAAGCAGCGCGTAGTGCCAGTGTGTATGTGTGCTCATGTATATTAGTGTACCACTCCGGATACAAACTGCATATCATTAAGTGTGTATTCTGTGCGCGCCATATTCAAAATTACAAGCGGCGCGTAGTGCCAGTGTGTATGTGTGCTCATAAATATTAGTGTACCACTCCGGATACAAACCGCATATCATTAAGTGTGTATTCTGTGCGCGCCATATTCAAACCAATAAGCGGCGCGTAGTGCCAGTGTGTGTGTGCTCATAAATATTAGTGTACCACTCCGGATACAAACCGCATATCATTCATTGTGTATTCTGTGCACGCCATATTCAAACTTATAAGCGGCGCGTAGTGCCAGTGTTTGTGTGCTCATGAATAATAGTGTACCACTCCGGATACAAACCGCATATCATTTAGTGTGTATTCTGTGCGCGCCATATTCAAACTAATAAGCGGCGCGTAGCTCTAGTGTGTAGGTGTACTCATAAATATAAGTATACCACTCCGGATACAAACCGCATATCATTTAGTGTGTATTCTGTGCGCGCCATATTCAAACTTATAAGCGGCGCGTAGCTCTAGTGTGTATGTGTACTCATAAATATTAGTGTACCACTCCGGATACAAACCGCATATCATTAAGTGTGTATTCTGTGCGCGCCATATTCAAACCAATAAGCGGCGCGTAGTGCCAGTGTGTGTATGTGTGCTCATGTATATTAGTGTACCACTCCGGATACAAACCGCATATCATTAAGTGAGTATTCTGTGCGCGCCAAATTAAAACCAATAAGCGGCACGTAGTGCCAGTGTGTGTGTGTGTGTTTGCTCATGAATTATAGTGTACCACTCCGGATACAAACCGCATTTCATTAAGTGTGTTTTCTGTGCACGCCATATTCAAACCAATAAGCGGCGCGTAGTGCCAGTGTGTGTGTGCTCATAAATATTAGTGTACCACTCTGGATACAAACCGCATATCATTCAGTGTGTATTCTGTGCGCGCCATATTCAAACTAACAAGCGGCGCGTAGCTCTAGTGTGTATGTGTACTCATAAATATTAGTATACCACTCCGGATACAAACCGCATATCATTAAGTGTGTATTCTGTGCGAGCCATATTCAAACTAATAAGCGGCGCGTAGTGTAAGTGTGCGTGTGTGTGCTCATAAATATTAGTGTACCACTCCGGATACAAACCGCATATCATTAAGTGTGTATTCTGTGCAAGCCATATTCAAACTTACAAGCGACGCGTAGCGCTAGTGTGTATGTGTGCTCATAAATATTAGTGTACCACTCCGGATACAAACCGCATATCATTCAGTGTGTATACTGTGCACGCCAAATTAAAACCAATAAGCGGCGCGTAGTGCCAGTGTGTGTGTGTGCTCATGAATAATAGTGTACCACTCCGGATACAAACCGCATATCATTAAGTGTGTATTCTGTGCGCGCCAAATTCAAACTAATAAGCGGCGCGTAGTGCCAGTGTGTGTGTGTGTGTGTTTGCTCATGAATAATAGTGTACCACTCCGGATACAAACCGCATATCATTAAGTATGTATTCTGTGCGCGCCATATTCAAACTAATAAGCGGCACGTAGTGCCAGTGTGTGTGTGTGTGTGTTTGCTCATGAATTATAGTGTACCACTCCGGATACAAACCGCATTTCATTCAGTGTGTATTCTGTGCACGCCATATTCAAACCAATAAGCGGCGCGTAGTGCCAGTGTGTGTGTGTGTGTTTGCTCATGAATTATAGTGTACCACTCCGGATACAAACCGCATATCATTAAGTATGTATTCTGTGCGCGCCATATTCAAACTAATAAGCGGCGCGTAGTGCCAGTGTGTGTGTGTGTGTGTTTGCTCATGAATAATAGTGTACCACTCCGGATACAAACCGCATATCATTAAGTATGTATTCTGTGCGCGCCATATTCAAACTAATAAGCGGCGCGTAGTGCCAGTGTGTGTGTGTGTGTGTTTGCGCATGAATAATAGTGTACCACTCCGGATACAAACCGCATATCATTAAGTGTGTATTCTGTGCGTGCCAAATTAAAACCAATAAGCGGCGCGTAGTGCCAGTGTGTGTGTGTGCTCATGAATAATAGTGTACCACTCCGGATACAAACCGCATATCATTCAGTGTGTATTCTGTGCACGCCATATTCAAACCAATAAGCGGCGCGTAGTGCCAGTGTGTGTGTGTGCTCATAAATAATAGTGTACCACTCCGGATACAAACCGCATATCATTAAGTGAGTATTCTGTGCGCGCCAAATTAAAACCAATAAGCGGCACGTAGTGCCAGTGTGTCAGTGTGCTCATGAATAATAGTGTACTACTCCGGATACAAACCGCATATCATTTAGTGTGTATTCTGTGCGCGCCAAATTCAAACTAATAAGCGGCGCGTAGTGCCAGTGTGTGTATGTGTGCTCATGTATATTAGTGTACCACTCCGGATACAAACTGCATATCATTAAGTGTGTATTCTGTGCGCGCCATATTCAAAATTACAAGCGGCGCGTAGTGCCAGTGTGTATGTGTGCTCATAAATATTAGTGTACCACTCCGGATACAAACTGCAAATCATTAAGTGTGTATTCTATGCGCGCCATATTCAAACTAATAAGCGGCGCGTTGTGCCTGTGTGTTTGTGCTCATAAATATTAGTGTACCACTCCGGATACAAACCGCATATCATTAAGTGTGTATTCTTAGCGCGCCATATTCAAACCAATAAGCGGCGCGTAGTGCCAGTGTGTGTGTGTGCTCATGAATAATTGTGTACCACTCCGGATAAAAACTGCATATCATTAAGTGTGTATTCTGTGCGCGCCATATTCAAACTAATAAGCGGCGCGTAGTGCCAGTGTGTGTGTGTGTGTTTGCTCATGAATAATAGTGTACCACTCCGGATACAAACCGCATATCATTAAGTGTGTATTCTGTGCGCGCCAAATTCAAACCAATAAGCGGCGCGTAGTGCCAGTGTGTGTGCGCTCATGTATATTAGTGTACCACTCCGGATAAAAACTGCATATCATTAAGTGTGTATTCTGTGCACGCCATATTCAAACTAATAAGCGGCGCGTTGTGCCAGTGTGTGTGTGTGCTCATGAATAATAGTGTACCACTCCGGATACAAACCGCATATCATTAAGTGAGTATTCTGTGCACGCCAAATTAAAACCAATAAGCGGCGCGTAATGCCAGTGCGTGTGTGTGTGTTTGCTCATGAATAATAGTGTACCACTCCGGATACAAACCGCATATCATTCAGTGTGTATTCTGTGCGCGCCAAATTCAAACCAATAAGCGGCGCGTAGTGCCAGTGTGTGTGTGCTCATGTATATTAGTGTACCACTCCGGATACAAACTGCATATCATTAAGTGTGTATTCTGTGCGCGCCAAATTCAAACTTACAAGCGGCGCGTAGCGCTAGTGGGTATGTGTGCTCATAAATATTAGTGTACCACTCCGGATACAAACCGCATATCATTCAGTGAGTATTCTGTGCGCGCCAAATTAAAACCAATAAGCGGCAAGTAGTGCCAGTGTGTGTGTGTGTGTTTGCTCATGAATAATAGTGTACCACTCCGGATACAAACCGCATATCATTAAGTGTGTATTCTGTGCGCGCCATATTCAAACTAATAAGCGGCACGTAGTGCCAGTGTGTGTGTGTGTGTTTGCTCATGAATGATAGTGTACCACTCCGGATACAAACCGCATATCATTCAGTGTATATTCTGTGCACGCCATATTCAAACCAATAAGCGGCGCGTAGTGCCAGTGTGTGTGTGTGCTCATAAATAATAGTGTACCACTCCGGATACAAACCGCATATCATTAAGTGTGTATTCTGTGCGCGCCATATTCAAACTAAGAAGCGGCGCGTAGTGCCAGTGTGTGTGTGTGCTCATGAATAATAGTGTACCACTCCGGATACAAACCGCATATCATTCAGTGTGTATTCTGTGCGCGCCAAATTAAAACCAATAAGCGGCGCGTAGTGCCAGTGTGAGTGTGCTCATGAATAATAGTGTACCACTCCGGATACAAACCGCATATCATTAAGTGTGTATTCTGTGCGCGCCAAATTAAAACCAATAAGCGGCGCGTAGTGCCAGTGTGTGTGTGTGCTCATGAATAATTGTGTACCACTCCGGATACAAACTGCATATCATTTAGTGTGTATTCTGTGCGCGCCATATTGGAAATTACAAGCAGCGCGTAGTGTAAGTGTGCGTGTGTGTGCTCATGAATAATAGTGTACTACTCCGGATACAAACCGCATATCATTTAGTGTGTATTCTGTGCGCGCCATATTGGAAATTACAAGCAGCGCGTAGTGTAAGTGTGCGTGTGTGTGCTCATAAATAAAAGTGTACCACTCCGGATACAACCCGCATATCATTTAGTGTGTATTCTGTGCGCGCCATATTGGAAATTACAAGCAGCGCGTAGTGTAAGTGTGCGTGTGTGTGCTCATGAATAATAGTGTACCACTCCGGATACAAACCGCATATCATTAAGTGTGTATTCTGTGCGCGCCATATTGGAAATTACAAGCAGCGCGTAGTGTAAGTGTACGTGTGTGTGCTCATAAATATTAGTGTACCGCTCCGGATACAAACCGCATATCATTAAGTGTGTATTCTGTGCGCGTCATATTGAAAATTATAAGCGGCGCGTAGTGCCAGTATGTTTGTGTGCTCATGAATAATTGTGTACCACTCCGGATACAAACCGCATATCATTTAGTGTGTATTCTGTGCGCGCCATATTGGAAATTACGAGCAGCGCGTAGTGTAAGTGTGCGTGTGTGTGCTCATAAATAAAAGTGTACAACTCCGGATACAAACCGCATATCATTAAGTGTGTATTCTGTGCGCGCCATATTCAAACTAATCAGCGGCGCATAGTGCCAGTGTGTATGTGTGCTCATGAATATAAGTGTACCACTCTGGATACAAACCGCATATAATTCAGTGTGTATTCTGTGCGCGCCATATTCAAACTAAGAAGCGGCGCATAGTGCTACTGTGTATGTGTGCTCATGAATAATTGTGTACCACTCCGGATACAAACTGCATATCATTAAGTGTGTATTCTGTGCGCGCCATATTCAAACTAATAAGCGGCGCATAGTGCTAGTGTGTATGTGTGCTCATGAATAATAGTGTACCACTCCGGATACAAACCGCATATCATTCAGTGTGTATTCTGTGCGCGCCATATTCAAACTAATAAGCAGCGCGTAGTGTAAGTGTTCGTGTGTGTGCTAATGAATAATAGTGTACCACTCCGGATACAAACTGCATATCATTAAGTGTGTATTCTGTGCGCACCATATTCAAACTAATAAGCAGCGCGTAGTGTAAGTGTACGTGTGTGTGCTCATAAATATTAGTGTACCGCTCCGGATACAAACCGCATATCATTAAGTGTGTATTCTGTGCGCGTCATATTGAAAATTATAAGCGGCGCGTAGTGCCAGTATGTTTGTGTGCTCATGAATAATTGTGTACCACTCCGGATACAAACCGCATATCATTTAGTGTGTATTCTGTGCGCGCCATATTGGAAATTACAAGCAGCGCGTAGTGTAAGTGTGCGTGTGTGTGCTCATAAATAAAAGTGTACAACTCCGGATACAAACCGCATATCATTAAGTGTGTATTCTGTGCGCGCCATATTCAAACTAAGAAGCGGCGCATAGTGCCAGTGTGTATGTGTGCTCATGAATATAAGTGTACCACTCTGGATACAAACCGCATATAATTCAGTGTGTATTCTGTGCGCGCCATATTCAAACTAAGAAGCGGCGCATAGTGCTACTGTGTATGTGTGCTCATGAATAATTGTGTACCACTCCGGATACAAACCGCATATCATTAAGTGTGTATTCTGTGCGCGCCATATTCAAACTAATCAGCGGCGCATAGTGCCAGTGTGTATGTATGCTCATGAATATTAGTGTACCACTCCGGATACAAACCGCATATCATTAAGTGTGTATTCTGTGCATGCCATATTCAAACTAATAAGCGGCGCATAGTGCTAGTGTGTATGTGTGCTCATGAATAATAGTGTACCACTCCGGATACAAACCGCATATCATTCAGTGTGTATTCTGTGCGCGCCATATTGGAAATTACAAGCAGCGCGTAGTGTAAGTGTGCGTGTGTGTGCTCATAAATAAAAGTGTACCACTCCGGATACAAACCGCATATCATTAAGTGTGTATTCTGTGCGCGCCATATTCAAACTAAGAAGCGGCGCATAGTGCCAGTGTGTATGTGTGCTCATGAATATAAGTGTACCACTCTGGATACAAACCGCATATAATTCAGTGTGTATTCTGTGCGCGCCATATTCAAACTAAGAAGCGGCGCATAGTGCTACTGTGTATGTGTGCTCATGAATAATTGTGTACCACTCCGGATACAAACTGCATATCATTAAGTGTGTATTCTGTGCGCGCCATATTCAAACTAATAAGCGGCGCATAGTGCTAGTGTGTATGTGTGCTCATGAATAATAGTGTACCACTCCGGATACAAACCGCATATCATTCAGTGTGTATTCTGTGCGCGCCATATTCAAACTAATAAGCAGCGCGTAGTGTAAGTGTTCGTGTGTGTGCTAATGAATAATAGTGTACCACTCCGGATACAAACTGCATATCATTAAGTGTGTATTCTGTGCGCGCCATATTCAAACTAATAAGCGGCGCGTAGTGCCAGTGTGTGAATGTGTGCTCATAAATATTTGTGTACCACTCCGGATACAAACTGCATATCATTAAGTGTGTATTCTGTGCACGCCATATTCAAACTAATAAGCGGCGCATAGTGCCAGTGTGTATGTATGCTCATGAATAATTGTGTACCACTCCGGATACAAACCGCATATCATTAAGTGTGTATTCTGTGCACGCCATATTCAAACTAATAAGCGGCGCATAGTGCTAGTGTGTATGTGTACTCATAAATATTAGTGTACCACTCCGGATACAAACCGCATATCATTCATTGTGTATTCTGTGCACGCCATATTCAAACTAATAAGCGGCGCGTAGCGCTAGTGTGTATGTGTACTCATAAATATTAGTGTACCACTCCGGATACAAACTGCATATCATTAAGTGTGTATTCTGTGCGCGCCATATTCAAACTTATAAGCTGCGCGTAGTGCCAGTGTGTGTATGCTCATGAATAATAGTGTACCACTCCGGATACAAACCGCATATCATTCAGTGTGTATTCTGTGCGCGCCATATTCAAACCAATAAGCGGCGCGAAGTGCCAGTGTGTGAATGTGTGCTCATAAATATTTGTGTACCACTCCGGATACAAACTGCATATCATTAAGTGTGTATTCTGTGCACGCCATATTCAAACTAATAAGCGGCGCGTAGTGCCAGTGTGTGTGTGTGCTCATAAATATTAGTGTACCACTCCGGATACAAACCGCATATCATTCATTGTGTATTCTGTGCACGCCATATTCAAACTAATAAGCGGCGCGTAGCGCTAGTGTGTATGTGTACTCATAAATATTAGTGTACCACTCCGGATACAAACTACATATCATTAAGTGTGTATTCTGTGCACGCCATATTCAAACTAATAAGCAGCGCGTAGTGTAAGTGTGCGTGCGTGTGCTCATAAATAATTGTGTACCACTCCGGATACAAACCGCATATCATTAAGTGTGCATTCTGTGCACGCCATATTCAAACTTATAAGCGGCGCGTAGTGCCAGTGTGTGTATGTGTGCTCATGTATATTAGTGTACCACTCCGGATACAAACTGCATATCATTAAGTGTGTATTCTGTACACGCCATATTAAAACTAATAAGCGGCGCGTAGTGCCAGTGTGTGAATGTGTGCTCATAAATAATTGTGTACCACTCCGGATACAAACCGCATATCATTAAGTGTGTATTCTGTGCACGCCATATTCAAACTAATAAGCGGCGCGTAGTGCCAGTGTGTGTGTGTGCTCATAAATATTAGTGTACCACTCCGGATACAGACCGCATATCATATATTGTGTATTCTGTGCGCGCCAAATTAAAACTAATAAGCGGCGTGTAGTGCCAGTGTGTGTGTGTGCTCATGAATAATTGTGTACCACTCCGGATACAAACTGCATATCATTTAGTGTGTATTCTGTGCGCGCCATATTGGAAATTACAAGCAGCGCGTAGTGTAAGTGTGCGTGTGTGTGCTCATGAATAATAGTGTACTACTCCGGATACAAACCGCATATCATTTAGTGTGTATTCTGTGCGCGCCATATTGGAAATTACAAGCAGCGCGTAGTGTAAGTGTGTGTGTGTGTGCTCATAAATAAAAGTGTACCACTCCGGATACAACCCGCATATCATTTAGTGTGTATTCTGTGCGCGCCATATTGGAAATTACAAGCAGCGCGTAGTGTAAGTGTGCGTGTGTGTGCTCATGAATAATAGTGTACCACTCCGGATACAAACCGCATATCATTAAGTGTGTATTCTGTGCGCGCCATATTGGAAATTACAAGCAGCGCGTAGTGTAAGTGTACGTGTGTGTGCTCATAAATATTAGTGTACCGCTCCGGATACAAACCGCATATCATTAAGTGTGTATTCTGTGCGCGTCATATTGAAAATTATAAGCGGCGCGTAGTGCCAGTATGTTTGTGTGCTCATGAATAATTGTGTACCACTCCGGATACAAACCGCATATCATTTAGTGTGTATTCTGTGCGCGCCATATTGGAAATTACAAGCAGCGCGTAGTGTAAGTGTGCGTGTGTGTGCTCATAAATAAAAGTGTACCACTCCGGATACAAACCGCATATCATTAAGTGTGTATTCTGTGCGCGCCAAATTAAAACTAATAAGCGGCGTGTAGTGCCAGTGTGTGTGTGTGCTCATGAATAATAGTGTACCACTCTGGATACAAACCGCATTTCATTCAGTGTGTATTCTGTGCGCGCCATATTCAAACTAATAAGCGGCGCGTAGTGCCAGTGTGTATGTGTGCTCATGAATAATTGTGTACCACTCCGGATACAAACCGCATATCATTAAGTGTGCATTCTGTGCACGCCATATTCAAACTTATAAGCGGCACGTAGTGCCATTGTGTGTGTGCTCATGAATAATAGTGTACCACTCCGGATACAAGCCGCATATCATTAAGTGTGTATTCTGTGCGCGCCAAATTAAAACCAATTAGCGGCGCGTAGTGCCAGTGTGTGTGTGCTCATGAATAATAGTGTACCACTCCGGATACAAACCGCATATCATTCAGTGTGTATTCTGTGCACGCCATATTCAAACCAATAAGCGGCGCGTAGTGCCAGTGTGTGTGTGTACTCATAGATAATAGTGTACCACTCCGAAAACAAACTGCATATCATTAAGTGTGTATTCTGTGCACGCCATATTCAAACTAATCAGCGGTGCGTAGTGCCAGCGTGTGTGTGCTCATGAATAATAGTGTACCACTCCGGATACAAACCGCATATCATTAAGTGTGTATTCTGTGCGCGCCATATTCAAACTAATCAGCGGCGCGTAGTGCCAGTGTGTATGTATGCTTTGAATAATTGTGTACCACTCCGGATACAAACCGCATATCATTAAGTGTGTATTCTGTGCACGCCATATTCAAACCAGTAAGCGGCGCGTAGTGCCAGTGTGTGTGTGTACTCATAAATAATAGTGTACCACTCCGAAAACAAACTGCATATCATTAAGTGTGTATTCTGTGCACGCCATATTCAAACTAATAAGCGGCGCGTAGTGCCAGTGTGTGTATGTGTGCTCATGAATAATTGTGTACCACTCCGGATACAAACCGCATATCATTCAGTGTGTATTCTGTGCGCGCCATATTCAAACCAATAAGCGGCGCGTAGTGCCAGTGTGTGTGTGCTCATGAATAATAGTGTACCACTCCGGATACAAACCGCATATCATTAAGTGTGTATTATGTGCGCGCCATATTCAAACTAATAAGCGGCGCGTAGTGCCAGTGTGTGTGTGCTCATGAATAATAGTGTACCACTCCGGATACAAACCGCATATCATTAAGTGTGTATTCTGTGTGCGCCATATTCAAACTTATAAGCGGCGCGTAGTGCCAGTGTGTGTGTGTGCTCATAATTAATAGTGTACCACTCCGGATACAAACTGCATATAATTAAGTGTGTATTCTGTGCGCGCCATATTCAAACTAATAAGATGTGCATAGTGCCAGTGTGTGTATGTGTGCTCATGAATAATAGTGTACCACTCCGGATACAAACTGCATATCATTAAGTGTGTATTCTGTGCGCGCCATATTCAAACTAATAAGCTGCGCATAGTGCCAGTGTGTGTATGTGTGCTCATGAATAATAGTGTACCACTCCGGATACAAACCGCATATCATTAAGTGTGTATTCTGTGCGCGCCATATTCAAACTAATAAGCGGCGCGTAGTGCCAGTGTGTGTATGTGTGCTCATGTATATAAGTGTACCACTCCGGATACAAACTGCATATCATTAAGCGTGTATTCTGTGCGCGCCATATTCAAACTTATAAGCGGCACGTAGTGCCAGTGTGTGTGTGCTCATGAATAATAGTGTACCACTCCGGATACAAACCGCATATCATTAAGTGTGTATTCTGTGCGCGCCATATTCAAACCAATAAGCGGCTCGTAGTGCCAGTGTGTGTGTGCTCATGAATAATAGTGTACCACTCCGGAAACAAACTGCATATCATTAAGTGTGTATTCTGTGCACGCCATATTCAAACTTATAAGCGGCGCGTAGTGCCAGTGTGTGTATGTGTGCTTATGTTTATTAGTGTACCACTCCGGATACAAACCGCATATCATTAAGTGTGTATTCTGTGCGCGCCATATTCAAACTAATCAGCGGCGCGTAGTGCTATTGTGTATGTGTACTCATAAATAATAGTGTACCACTCCGGATACAAACCGCATATCATTCAGTGTGTATTCTGTGCACGCCATATTCAAACTTATAAGCGGCGCATAGTGCTAGTGTGTATGTGTGCTCATGAATAATTGTGTACCACTCCGGATACAAACTGCATATCATTAAGTGTGTATTCTGTGCGCGCCATATTCAAACTAATCAGCAGCGCGTAGTGCCAGTGTGTGTGTGTGCTCATAAATATTAGTGTACCACTCCGGATACAAACCGCATATCATTAAGTGTGTATTCTGTGCGCGCCAAATTAAAACCAATAAGCGGCGCGTAGTGCCAGTGTGTGTGTGTGCTCATGAATATTAGTGTACCACTCTGAATACAAACCGCATATCATTAAGTGTGTATTCTGTGCGCGCCATATTCAAACCAATAAGCGGCTCGTAGTGCCAGTGTGTGTGTGCTCATGAATAATTGTGTACCACTCCGGATACAAACTGCATATCATTAAGTGTGTATTCTGTGCGCGCCATATTCAAACTAATCAGCAGCGCGTAGTGCCAGTGTGTGTGTGTGCTCATAAATATTAGTGTACCACTCCGGATACAAACCGCATATCATTAAGTGTGTATTCTGTGCGCGCCATATTCAAACTTATCAGCGGCGCATAGTGCCAGTGTGTGTGTGTGCTCATGAATAATAGTGTACCACTCCGGATACAAACCGCATATCATTAAGTGTGTATTCTGTGCGCGCCATATTCAAACTAATAAGCGGCGCGTAGTGCCAGTGTGTGTATGTGTGCTCATGTATATAAGTGTACCACTCCGGATACAAACTGCATATCATTAAGCGTGTATTCTGTGCGCGCCATATTCAAACTTATAAGCGGCACGTAGTGCCAGTGTGTGTGTGCTCATGAATAATAGTGTACCACTCCGGATACAAACCGCATATCATTAAGTGTGTATTCTGTGCGCGCCATATTCAAACCAATAAGCGGCTCGTAGTGCCAGTGTGTGTGTGCTCATGAATAATTGTGTACCACTCCGGAAACAAACTGCATATCATTAAGTGTGTATTCTGTGCACGCCATATTCAAACTTATAAGCGGCGCGTAGTGCCAGTGTGTGTATGTGTGCTTATGTTTATTAGTGTACCACTCCGGATACAAACCGCATATCATTAAGTGTGTATTCTGTGCGCGCCATATTCAAACTAATCAGCGGCGCGTAGTGCTATTGTGTATGTGTACTCATAAATAATAGTGTACCACTCCGGATACAAACCGCATATCATTCAGTGTGTATTCTGTGCACGCCATATTCAAACTTATAAGCGGCGCATAGTGCTAGTGTGTATGTGTGCTCATAAATATTGGTGTACCACTCCGGATACAAATCGCATATCATTAAGTGTGTATTCTGTGCGCGCCAAATTCAAACTAATAAGCGGCGCGTAGTGCCAGTGTATGTATGTGTGCTCATGTAAATTAGTGTACCACTCCGGATACAAACTGCATATAAATAAGTGTGTATTCTGTGGGGGCCATATTCAAACTTATAAGCGGCGCGTAGTGCCAGTGTGTGTGTGTGCTCATAAATATTTGTGTACCACTCCGGATACAAACCGCATATCATTCATTGTGTATTCTGTGCGCGCCATATTCAAACCAATAAGCGGCGCGTAGTGCCAGTGTGTGTGTGCTCATGAATAATAGTGTACCACTCCGGATACAAACCGCATATCATTAAGCGTGTATTCTGTGCACGCCATATTCAAACTTATAAGCGGCGCGTAGTGCCAGTGTGTGTGTGTGCTCATAAATATTGGTGTACCACTCCGGATACAAATCGCATATCATTAAGTGTGTATTCTGTGCGCGCCAAATTCAAACTAATAAGCGGCGCGTAGTGCCAGTGTGTGTGTGTGTGCTCATGTATATTAGTGTACCACTCCGGATACAAACTGCATATAATTAAGTGTGTATTCTGTGTGCGCCATATTCAAACTTATAAGCGGCGCGTAGTGCCAGTGTGTGTGTGTGCTCATAAATATTTGTGTACCACTCCGGATACAAACCGCATATCATTCATTGTGTATTCTGTGCACGCCATATTCAAACCAATAAGCGGCGCGTAGTGCCAGTGTGTGTGTGCTCATGAATAATAGTGTACCACTCCGGATACAAACCGCATATCATTAAGTGTGTATTCTGTGCAAGCCATATTCAAACCAATAAGCGGCGCGTAGTGCCAGTGTGTGTGTGTGCTCATGAATAATAGTGTACCACTCCGGATACAAACCGCATATCATTAAGTGTGTATTCTGTGCGCGCCATATTCAAACTAATCAGCGGCGCGTAGTGCTATTGTGTATGTGTACTCATAAATAATAGTGTACCACTCCGGATACAAACCGCATATCATTCAGTGTGTATTCTGTGCACGCCATATTCAAACTTATAAGCGGCGCATAGTGCTAGTGTGTATGTGTGCTCATGAATAATTGTGTACCACTCCGGATACAAACTGCATATCATTAAGTGTGTATTCTGTGCGCGCCATATTCAAACTAATCAGCAGCGCGTAGTGCCAGTGTGTGTGTGTGCTCATAAATATTAGTGTACCACTCCGGATACAAACCGCATATCATTAAGTGTGTATTCTGTGCGCGCCATATTCAAACTTATCAGCGGCGCATAGTGCCAGTGTGTATGTGTGCTCATGAATAATAGTGTACCACTCCGGATACAAACCGCATATCATTAAGTGTGTATTCTGTGCGCGCCAAATTAAAACCAATAAGCGGCGCGTAGTGCCAGTGTGTGTGTGTGCTCATGAATATTAGTGTACCACTCTGAATACAAACCGCATATCATTAAGTGTGTATTCTGTGCGCGCCATATTCAAACCAATAAGCGGCTCGTAGTGCCAGTGTGTGTGTGCTCATGAATAATTGTGTACCACTCCGGATACAAACTGCATATCATTAAGTGTGTATTCTGTGCGCGCCATATTCAAACTAATCAGCAGCGCGTAGTGCCAGTGTGTGTGTGTGCTCATAAATATTAGTGTACCACTCCGGATACAAACCGCATATCATTAAGTGTGTATTCTGTGCGCGCCATATTCAAACTTATCAGCGGCGCATAGTGCCAGTGTGTGTGTGTGCTCATGAATAATAGTGTACCACTCCGGATACAAACCGCATATCATTAAGTGTGTATTCTGTGCGCGCCATATTCAAACTAATAAGCGGCGCGTAGTGCCAGTGTGTGTATGTGTGCTCATGTATATAAGTGTACCACTCCGGATACAAACTGCATATCATTAAGCGTGTATTCTGTGCGCGCCATATTCAAACTTATAAGCGGCACGTAGTGCCAGTGTGTGTGTGCTCATGAATAATAGTGTACCACTCCGGATACAAACCGCATATCATTAAGTGTGTATTCTGTGCGCGCCATATTCAAACCAATAAGCGGCTCGTAGTGCCAGTGTGTGTGTGCTCATGAATAATTGTGTACCACTCCGGAAACAAACTGCATATCATTAAGTGTGTATTCTGTGCACGCCATATTCAAACTTATAAGCGGCGCGTAGTGCCAGTGTGTGTATGTGTGCTTATGTTTATTAGTGTACCACTCCGGATACAAACCGCATATCATTAAGTGTGTATTCTGTGCGCGCCATATTCAAACTAATCAGCGGCGCGTAGTGCTATTGTGTATGTGTACTCATAAATAATAGTGTACCACTCCGGATACAAACCGCATATCATTCAGTGTGTATTCTGTGCACGCCATATTCAAACTTATAAGCGGCGCATAGTGCTAGTGTGTATGTGTGCTCATAAATATTGGTGTACCACTCCGGATACAAATCGCATATCATTAAGTGTGTATTCTGTGCGCGCCAAATTCAAACTAATAAGCGGCGCGTAGTGCCAGTGTATGTATGTGTGCTCATGTAAATAAGTGTACCACTCCGGATACAAACTGCATATAAATAAGTGTGTATTCTGTGGGGGCCATATTCAAACTTATAAGCGGCGCGTAGTGCCAGTGTGTGTGTGTGCTCATAAATATTTGTGTACCACTCCGGATACAAACCGCATATCATTCATTGTGTATTCTGTGCGCGCCATATTCAAACCAATAAGCGGCGCGTAGTGCCAGTGTGTGTGTGCTCATGAATAATAGTGTACCACTCCGGATACAAACCGCATATCATTAAGCGTGTATTCTGTGCACGCCATATTCAAACTAATAAGCGGCGCGTAGTGCCAGTGTGTGTGTGTGCTCATAAATATTGGTGTACCACTCCGGATACAAATCGCATATCATTAAGTGTGTATTCTGTGCGCGCCAAATATAAACTAATAAGCGGCGCGTAGTGCCAGTGTATGTATGTGTGCTCATGTATATTAGTGTACCACTACGGATACAAACTGCATATAATTAAGTGTGTATTCTGTGTGCGCCATATTCAAACTTATAAGCGGCGCGTAGTGCCAGTGTGTGTGTGTGCTCATAAATATTTGTGTACCACTCCGGATACAAACCGCATATCATTCATTGTGTATTCTGTGCACGCCATATTCAAACCAATAAGCGGCGCGTAGTGCCAGTGTGTGTGTGCTCATGAATAATAGTGTACCACTCCGGATACAAACCGCATATCATTAAGTGTGTATTCTGTGCAAGCCATATTCAAACCAATAAGCGGCGCGTAGTGCCAGTGTGTGTGTGTGCTCATGAATAATAGTGTACCACTCCGGATACAAACCGCATATCATTAAGTGTGTATTCTGTGCGCGCCATATTCAAACTAATAAGCGGCGCGTAGCTCTAGTGTGTATGTGTACTCATAAATATTAGTGTACCACTCCGGATACAAACTGCATATAAATAAGTGTGTATTCTGTGTGCGCCATATTCAAACTTATAAGCGGCGCGTAGTGCCAGTGTGTGTGTGTGCTCATAAATATTTGTGTACCACTCCGGATACAAACCGCATATCATTCATTGTGTATTCTGTGCGCGCCATATTCAAACCAATAAGCGGCGCGTAGTGCCAGTGTGTGTGTGCTCATGAATAATAGTGTACCACTCCGGATACAAACCGCATATCATTAAGCGTGTATTCTGTGCACGCCATATTCAAACTAATAAGCGGCGCGTAGTGCCAGTGTGTGTGTGTGCTCATAAATATTGGTGTACCACTCCGGATACAAATCGCATATCATTAAGTGTGTATTCTGTGCGCGCCAAATTCAAACTTATAAGCGGCGCGTAGTGCCAGTGTATGTATGTGTGCTCATGTATATTAGTGTACCACTCCGGATACAAACTGCATATAATTAAGTGTGTATTCTGTGTGCGCCATATTCAAACTTATAAGCGGCGCGTAGTGCCAGTGTGTGTGTGTGCTCATAAATATTTGTGTACCACTCCGGATACAAACCGCATATCATTCATTGTGTATTCTGTGCACGCCATATTCAAACCAATAAGCGGCGCGTAGTGCCAGTGTGTGTGTGCTCATGAATAATAGTGTACCACTCCGGATACAAACCGCATATCATTAAGTGTGTATTCTGTGCACGCCATATTCAAACCAATAAGCGGCGCGTAGTGCCAGTGTGTGTGTGTGCTCATGAATAATAGTGTACCACTCCGGATACAAACCGCATATCATTAAGTGTGTATTCTGTGCGCGCCATATTCAAACTAATAAGCGGCGCGTAGCTCTAGTGTGTATGTGTACTCATAAATATTAGTGTACCACTCCGGATACAAACTGCATATAAATAAGTGTGTATTCTGTGTGCGCCATATTCAAACTTATAAGCGGCGCGTAGTGCCAGTGTGTGTGTGTGCTCATAAATATTTGTGTACCACTCCGGATACAAACCGCATATCATTCATTGTGTATTCTGTGCACGCCATATTCAAACCAATAAGCGGCGCGTAGTGCCAGTGTGTGTGTGCTCATGAATAATAGTGTACCACTCCGGATACAAACCGCATATCATTAAGTGTGTATTCTGTGCGCGCCATATTCAAACTAATAAGCGGCGCGTAGCTCTAGTGTGTATGTGTACTCATAAATATTAGTGTACCACTCCGGATACAAACTGCATATAAATAAGTGTGTATTCTGTGTGCGCCATATTCAAACTTATAAGCGGCGCGTAGTGCCAGTGTGTGTGTGTGCTCATAAATATTTGTGTACCACTCCGGATACAAACCGCATATCATTCATTGTGTATTCTGTGCACGCCATATTCAAACCACTAAGCGGCGCGTAGTGCCAGTGTGTGTGTGCTCATGAATAATAGTGTACCACTCCGGATACAAACCGCATATCATTAAGTGTGTATTCTGTGCGCGCCATATTCAAACTAATAAGCGGCACGTAGTGCCAGTGTGTGTATGTGTGCTCATGAATAATATTGTACCACTCCGGATACAAACTGCATATCATTAAGTGTGTATTATGTGCGCGCCATATTCAAACTAATAAGCGGCGCGTAGTGCCAGTGTGTGTGTGCTCATGAATAATAGTGTACCACTCCGGATACAAACCGCATATCATTCAGTGTGTATTCTGTGCGCGCCATATTCAAACTTATAAGCCGGTATGTATATGTGCTCATGTATATTAGTGTACCACTCCGGATACAAACCGCATATCATTAAGTGTGTATTCTGTGCACGCCATATTCAAACCAATAAGCTGCGCGTAGTGCCAGTGTGTGTATGCTCATGAATAATATTGTACCACTCCGGATACAAACCGCATATCATTCAGTGTGTATTCTGTGCGCGCCATATTCAAACTAATAAGCGGCGCGTAGCTCTAGTGTGTATGTGTACTCATAAATATTAGTGTACCACTCCGGATACAAACCGCATATCATTAAGTGTGTATTCTGTGCACGCCATATTCAAACTTATAAGCGGCGCGTAGCTCTAGTGTGTATGTGTACTCATAAATATTTGTGTACCACTCCGGATACAAACCGCATATCATTAAGTGTGTATTCTGTGCGCGCCAAATTAAAACCAATAAGCGGCGTGTAGTGCCAGTGTGTGTGTGTGCTCATGAATAATAGTGTACCACTCTGGATACAAACCGCATATCATTCAGTGTGTATTCTGTGCGCGCCATATTCAAACCAATAAGCGGCGCGTAGCTCTAGTGTGTATGTGTACTCATAAATTTAAGTATACCACTCCGGATACAAACCGCATATCATTTAGTGTGTATTCTGTGCGCGCCATATTCAAACTAATAAGCCGGTATGTAGGTGTGCTCATGTATATTAGTGTACCACTCCGGATACAAACCGCATATCATTCAGTGTGTATTCTGTGCACGCCATATTCAAACCAATAAGCTGCGCGTAGTGCCAGTGTGTGTGTGTGCTCATGAATAATATTGTACCACTCCGGATACAAACTGCATATCATTAAGTGTGTATTCTGTGCGCGCCATATTCAAACCAATAAGCGGCACGTAGTGCCAGTGTGTGTATGTGTGCTCATGTATATTAGTGTACCACTCCGGATACAAACCGCATATCATTAAGTGAGTATTCTGTGCGCGCCAAATTAAAGCCAATAAGCGGCACGTAGTGCCAGTGTGTGTGTGTGTGTTTGCTCATGAATTATAGTGAACCACTCCGGATACAAACCGCATATCATTAAGTGTGTATTCTGTGCACGCCATATTCAAACCAATAAGCGGCGCGTAGTGCCAGTGTGTGTGTGCTCATAAATATTAGTGTACCACTCCGGATACAAACCGCATATCATTAAGTGTGTATTCTGTGCAAGCCATATTCAAACTTACAAGCGACGCGTAGCGCTAGTGTGTATGTGTGCTCATAAATATTAGTGTACCACTCCGGATACAAACTGCATATCATTAAGTGTGTATTCTGTGCGCGCCATATTCAAACTAATAAGTGGCGCGTAGTGCCAGTGTGTGTATGTGTGCTTATGAATATTAGTGTACCACTCCGGATACAAACCGCATATCATTAAGTGTGTATTCTGTGCGAGCCATATTCAAACTAATAAGCGGCGCGTAGTGTAAGTGTGCGTGTGTGTGCTCATAAATATTAGTGTACCACTCCGGATACAAACCGCATATCATTAAGTGTGTATTCTGTGCAAGCCATATTCAAACCAATAAGCGGCGCGTAGTGTAAGTGTGCGTGTGTGTGCTCATAAATATTAGTGTACCACTCCGGATACAAACCGCATATCATTAAGTGTGTATTCTGTGCAAGCCATATTCAAACTTACAAGCGACGCGTAGCGCTAGTGTGTATGTGTGCTCATAAATATTAGTGTACCACTCCGGATACAAACCGCATATCATTCAGTGTGTATTCTGTGCACGCCATATTCAAACCAATAAGCGGCGCGTAGTGCCAGTGTGTGTGTGTGCTCATGAATAATAGTGTACTTCTCCGGATACAAACCGCATATCATTAAGTGTGTATTCTGTGCGCGCCAAATTCAAAATTACAAGCGGCGCGTAGTGCCAGTGTGTGTGTGTGCTCATGAATAATAGTGTACCACTCCGGATACAAACCGCATATCATTAAGTGTGTATTCTGTGCGCGCCAAATTCAAACTAATAAGCGGCGCGTAGTGCCAGTGTGTGTGTGTGTGTTTGCTCATGAATAATAGTGTACCACTCCGGATACAAACCGCATATCATTAAGTGTGTATTCTGTGCGCGCCAAATTCAAAATTACAAGCGGCGCGTAGTGCCAGTATGTGTGTGTGCTCATGAATAATAGTGTACCACTCCGGATACAAACCGCATATCATTAAGTGTGTATTCTGTGCGCGCCAAATTCAAACTAATAAGCGGCGCGTAGTGCCAGTGTGTGTGTGTGTGTTTGCTCATGAATAATAGTGTACCACTCCGGATACAAACCGCATATCATTAAGTGTGTATTCTGTGCGCGCCATATTCAAACCAATAAGCGGCACGTAGTGCCAGTGTGTGTGTGCTCATAAATATTTGTGTACCACTCCGGATACAAACCGCATATCATTCATTGTGTATTCTGTGCACGCCATATTCAAACCAATAAGCGGCGCGTAGTGCCAGTGTGTGTGTGTGCTCATGAATAATAGTGTACTTCTCCGGATACAAACCGCATATCATTAAGTGTGTATTCTGTGCGCGCCAAATTCAAAATTACAAGCGGCGCGTAGTGCCAGTGTGTGAATGTGTGTTTGCTCATGAATAATAGTGTACCACTCCGGATACAAACCGCATATCATTAAGTGTGTGTTCTGTGCATGCCATATTCAAACTAATAAGCGGCGAGTAGTGTATGTGTGCGTGTGTGTGCTCATAAATATTAGTGTACCACTCCGGATACAAACCGCATATCATTCAGTGTGTATTCTGTGCAAGCCATATTCAAACTTACAAGCGACGCGTAGCGCTAGTGTGTATGTGTGCTCATAAATATTAGTGTACCACTCCGGATACAAACTGCATATCATTAAGTGTGTATTCTGTGCATGCCATATTCAAACTAATAAGCGGCGCGTAGTGTAAGTGTGTGTGTGTGCTCATGAATAATAGTGTACTTCTCCGGATACAAACCGCATATCATTAAGTGTGTATTCTGTGCGCGCCAAATTCAAAATTACAAGCGGCGCGTAGTGCCAGTGTGTGTGTGTGCTCATGAATAATAGTGTACCACTCCGGATACAAACCGCATATCATTAAGTGTGTATTCTGTGCGCGCCATATTCAAACTAATAAGCGGCGCGTAGTGCCAGTGTGTGTGTGTGCTCATGAATAATAGTGTACCACTCCGGATACAAACCGCATTACATTCAGTGTGTATTCTGTGCACGCCATATTCAAACCAATAAGCGGCGCGTAGTGCCAGTGTGTGTGTGTGCTCATGAATAATTGTGTACCACTCCGGATACAAACTGCATATCATTCAGTGTGTATACTGTGCACGCCATATTCAAACCAATAAGCGGCGCGTAGTGCCAGTGTGTGTGTGTGCTCATGAATAATAGTGTACCACTCCGGATACAAACCGCATATCATTAAGTGTGTATTCTGTGCGCGCCAAATTCAAAATTACAAGCGGCGCGTAGTGCCAGTGTGTGTGTGTGCTCATGAATAATAGTGTACCACTCCGGATACAAACCGCATATCATTAAGTGTGTATTCTGTGCGCGCCAAATTCAAACTAATAAGCGGCGCGTAGTGCCAGTGTGTGTGTGTGTGTTTGCTCATGAATAATAGTGTACCACTCCGGATACAAACCGCATATCATTAAGTATGTATTCTGTGCGCGCCATATTCAAACTAATAAGCGGCACGTAGTGCCAGTGTGTGTGTGTGTGTGTGTTTGCTCATGAATTATAGTGTACCACTCCGGATACAAACCGCATATCATTAAGTGTGTATTCTGTGCGCGCCAAATTCAAAATTACAAGCGGCGCGTAGTGCCAGTGTGTGAATGTGTGTTTGCTCATGAATAATAGTGTACCACTCCGGATACAAACCGCATATCATTAAGTGTGTGTTCTGTGCGCGCCATATTCAAACTACTAAGCGGCACGTAGTGCCAGTGTGTGTGTGTGTGTTTGCTCATGAATAATAGTGTACCACTCCGGATACAAACCGCATATCATTAAGTGTGTATTCTGTGCACGCCATATTCAAACCAATAAGCGGCGCGTAGTGCCAGTGTGTGTGTGTGCTCATGAATAATTGTGTACCACTCCGGATACAAACTGCATATCATTCAGTGTGTATACTGTGCACGCCATATTCAAACCAATAAGCGGCGCGTAGTGCCAGTGTGTGTGTGTGCTCATGAATAATAGTGTACCACTCCGGATACAAACCGCATATCATTAAGTGTGTATTCTGTGCGCGCCAAATTCAAAATTACAAGCAGCGCGTAGTGTAAGTGTGCGTGTGTGTGCTCATAAATATTAGTGTACCACTCCGGATACAAACCGCATATCATTAAGTGTGTATTCTGTGCAAGCCATATTCAAACTTACAAGCGACGCGTAGCGCTAGTGTGTATGTGTGCTCATAAATATTAGTGTACCACTCCGGATACAAACCGCATATCATTCAGTGTGTATTCTGTGCACGCCATATTCAAACCAATAAGCGGCGCGTAGTGCCAGTGTGTGTGTGTGTGCTCATGAATAATAGTGTACTTCTCCGGATACAAACCGCATATCATTAAGTGTGTATTCTGTGCGCGCCAAATTCAAAATTACAAGCGGCGCGTAGTGCCAGTGTGTGAATGTGTGTTTGCTCATGAATAATAGTGTACCACTCCGGATACAAACCGCATATCATTAAGTGTGTGTTCTGTGCGCGCCATATTCAAACTTATAAGCGGCACGTAGTGCCAGTGTGTGTGTGTGCTCATAAATATTAGTGTACCACTCCGGATACAAACCGCATATCATTCAGTGTGTATTCTGTGCACGCCATATTCAAACCAATAAGCGGCGCGTAGTGCCAGTGTGTGTGTGTGCTCATGAATAATTGTGTACCACTCCGGATACAAACTGCATATCATTCAGTGTGTATACTGTGCACGCCATATTCAAACCAATAAGCGGCGCGTAGTGCCAGTGTGTGTGTGTGTGTTTGCTCATGAATTATAGTGTACCACTCCGGATACAAACCGCATATCATTAAGTATGTATTCTGTGCGCGCCATATTCAAACTAATAAGCGGCACGTAGTGCCAGTGTGTGTGTGTGTGTGTTTGCTCATAAATAAAAGTGTACCACTCCGGATACAAACCGCATTTCATTCAGTGTGTATTCTGTGCACGCCATATTCAAACCAATAAGCGGCGCGTAGTGCCAGTGCGTGTGTGCTCATGTATAATAGTGTACCACTCCGGATACAAACTGCATATCATTAAGTGTGTATTCTGTGCGCGCCATATTCAAACTAATAAGCGGCACGTAGTGCCAGTGTGTGTGTGTGCTCATGAATAATAGTGTACTACTCCGGATACAAACCGCATATCATTAAGTGTGTATTCTGTGCGCGCCATATTCAAACTAATAAGCGGCGCGTAGTGCCAGTGTGTGTATGTGTGCTCATGTATATTAGTGTACCACTCCGGATACAAACCGCATATCATTAAGTGTGTATTCTGTGCAAGCCATATTCAAACTTACAAGCGACGCGTAGCGCTAGTGTGTATGTGTGCTCATAAATATTAGTGTACCACTCCGGATACAAACCGCATATCATTCAGTGTGTATTCTGTGCACGCCATATTCAAACCAATAAGCGGCGCGTAGTGCCAGTGTGTGTGTGTGCTCATGAATAATAGTGTACTTCTCCGGATACAAACCGCATATCATTAAGTGTGTATTCTGTGCGCGCCAAATTCAAACTTATAAGCGGCGCGTAGTGCCAGTGTGTGTATGTGTGCTCATGTATATTAGTGTACCACTCCGGATACAAACTGCATATCATTAAGTGTGTATTCTGTGCGCACCATATTCAAAATTACAAGCGGCGCGTAGTGCCAGTGTGTATGTGTGCTCATAAATATTAGTGTACCACTCCGGATACAAACTGCAAATCATTAAGTGTGTATTCTATGCGCGCCATATTTAAACTAATAAGCGGCGCGTTGTGCCTGTGTGTGTGTGCTCATAAATATTAGTGTACCACTCCGGATACAAACCGCATATCATTAAGTGTGTATTCTGTGCGCGCCATATTCAAACCAATAAGCGGCGCGTAGTGCCAGTGTGTATGTGTGCTCATAAATATTAGTGTACCACTCCGGATACAAACCGCATATCATTCAGTGTGTATTCTGTGCACGCCATATTCAAACCAATAAGCGGCGCGTAGTGCCAGTGTGTGTGTGTGCTCATAAATAATAGTGTACCACTCCGGATACAAACCGCATATCATTAAGTGAGTATTCTGTGCGCGCCAAATTAAAACCAATAAGCGGCACGTAGTGCCAGTGTGTGTGTGTGTGTTTGCTCATGAATTATAGTGTACCACTCCGGATACAAACCGCATTTCATTAAGTGTGTATTCTGTGCACGCCATATTCAAACCAATAAGCGGCGCGTAGTGCCAGTGTGTGTGTGTGTGCTCATAAATAATAGTGTACCACTCCGGATACAAACCGCCTATCATTAAGTGTGTATTCTGTGCGCGCCATATTCAAACTAATAAGCGGCACGTAGTGCCAGTGTGTGTGTGTGCTCATGAATAATAGTGTACTACTCCGGATACAAACCGCATATCATTAAGTGTGTATTCTGTGCGCGCCAAATTCAAACTAATAAGCGGCGCGTAGTGCCAGTTTGTGTATGTGTGCTCATGTATATTAGTGTACCACTCCGGATACAAACTGCATATCATTAAGTGTGTATTCTGTGCGCGCCATATTCAAAATTACAAGCGGCGCGTAGTGCCTGTGTGTATGTGTGCTCATAAATATTAGTGTACCACTCCGGATACAAACTGCAATTCATTAAGTGTGTATTCTATGCGCGCCATATTTAAATTAATAAGCGGCGCGTTGTGCCTGTGTGTGTGTGCTCATAAATATTAGTGTACCATACCGGATACAAACCGCATATCATTAAGTGTGTATTCTGTGCGCGCCATATTCAAACCAATAAGCGGCGCATAGTGCCTGTGTGTATGTGTGCTCATAAATATTAGTGTACCACTCCGGATACAAACTGCAAATCATTAAGTGTGTATTCTATGCGCGCCAAATTCAAACCAATAAGCGGCGCGTAGTGCCAGTGTGTATGTGTGCTCATAAATAATAGTGTACCACTCCGGATACAAACCGCATATCAATAAGTGTGTATTCTGTGCGCGCCATATTCAAACCAATAAGCGGCGCGTAGTGCCAGTGTGTGTGTGCTCATGTATATTAGTGTACCACTCCGGATACAAACTGCAAATCATTAAGTGTGTATTCTATGCGCGCCATATTCAAACCAATAAGCGGCGCGTAGTGCCAGTGTGTGTGTGTGCTCATGAATAATAGTGTACCACTCCGGATACAAACCGCATATCATTAAGTGTGTATTCTGTGCGCGCCATATTCAAATCAATAAGCGGCGCGTAGTGCCAGTGTGTGTGTGTGTGTTTGCTCATGAATAATAGTGTACCACTCCGGATACAAACCGCATATCATTAAGTGTGTATTCTGTGCGCGCCAAATTCAAACCAATAAGCGGCGCGTAGTGCCAGTGTGTGTGTGCTCATGTATATTAGTGTACCACTCCGGATAAAAACTGCATATCATTAAGTGTGTATTCTGTGCACGCCATATTCAAAATTACAAGCGGCGCGTAGTGCCAGTGTGTATGTGTGCTCATAAATATTAGTGTACCACTCCGGATACAAACTGCATATCATTAAGTGTGTATTCTGTGCGCGCCAAATTCAAACTTACAAGCGGCGCGTAGCGCTAGTGGGTATGTGTGCTCATAAATATTAGTGTACCACTCTGGATACAAACCGCATATCATTTAGTGTGTATTCTGTGCGCGCCATATTGGAAATTACAAGCAGCGCGTAGTGTAAGTGTGCGAGTGTGTGCTCATAAATATTGGTGTACCACTCCGGATACAAACCGCATATCATTAAGTGTGTATTCTGTGCGCGCCATATTCAAACTAATAAGCGGCACGTAGTGCCAGTGTGTGTGTGTGTGTGTTTGCTCATGAATGATAGTGTACCACTCCGGATACAAACCGCATATCATTCAGTGTGTATTCTGTGCGCGCCATATTCAAACTAATAAGCGGCGCGTAGTGCCAGTGTGTGTGTGCTCATAAATAATAGTGTACCACTCCGGATACAAACCGCATATCATTAAGTGAGTATTCTGTGCGCGCCAAATTAAAACCAATAAGCGGCACGTAGTGCCAGTGTGTGTGTGTGTGTTTGCTCATGAATAATAGTGTACCACTCCGGATACAAACCGCATATCATTAAGTGTGTATTCTGTGCGCGCCATATTCAAACTAATAAGCGGCGCGTAGTGCCAGTGTGTGTGTGTGCTCATAAATAATAGTGTACCACTCCTGATACAAACCGCATATCATTAAGTGAGTATTCTGTGCGCGCCAAATTAAAACCAATAAGCGGCACGTAGTGCCAGTGTGTGTGTGTGTGTTTGCTCATGAATTATAGTGTGCCACTCCGGATACAAACCGCATTTCATTAAGTGTGTATTCTGTGCACGCCATATTCAAACCAATAAGCGGCGCGTAGTGCCAGTGTGTGTGTGTGCTCATAAATAATAGTGTACCACTCCGGATACAAACCGCCTATCATTAAGTGTGTATTCTGTGCGCGCCATATTCAAACTAATAAGCGGCACGTAGTGCCAGTGTGTGTGTTTGCTCATGAATAATAGTGTACTACTCCGGATACAAACCGCATATCATTAAGTGTGTATTCTGTGCGCGCCAAATTCAAACTAATAAGCGGCGCGTAGTGCCAGTGTGTGTATGTGTGCTCATGTATATTAGTGTACCACTCCGGATAAAAACTGCATATCATTAAGTGTGTATTCTGTGCGCGCCATATTCAAAATTACAAGCGGCGCGTAGTGCCAGTGTGTATGTTTGCTCATAAATATTAGTGTACCACTCCGGATACAAACTGCATATCATTAAGTGTGTATTCTGTGCGCGCCAAATTCAAACTTACAAGCGGCGCGTAGCGCTAGTGGGTATGTGTGCTCATAAATATTAGTGTACCACTCCGGATACAAACCGCATATCATTAAGTGTGTATTCTGTGCGCGCCATATTCAAACTAATAAGCGGCACGTAGTGCCAGTGTGTGTGTGCTCATGTATATTAGTGTACCACTCCGGATAAAAACTGCATATCATTAAGTGTGTATTCTGTGCACGCCATATTCAAAATTACAAGCGGCGCGTAGTGCCAGTGTGTATGTTTGCTCATAAATATTAGTGTACCACTCCGGATAAAAACTGCATATCATTAAGTGTGTATTCTGTGCACGCCATATTCAAAATTACAAGCGGCGCGTAGTGCCAGTGTGTATGTGTTCATAAATATTAGTGTACCACTCCGGATACAAACTGCATATCATTAAGTGTGTATTCTGTGCGCGCCATATTCAAACTAATAAGCGGCGCGTTGTGCTTGTGTGTGTGTGTGCTCATGAATAATAGTGTACCACTCCGGATACAAACCGCATATCATTAAGTGAGTATTCTGTGCACGCCAAATTAAAACCAATAAGCGGCGCGTAATGCCAGTGTGTGTGTGTGTGTTTGCTCATGAATAATAGTGTACCACTCCGGATACAAACCGCATATCATTAAGTGTGTATTCTGTGCGCGCCAAATTCAAACCAATAAGCGGCGCGTAGTGCCAGTGTGTGTGTGCTCATGTATATTAGTGTACCACTCCGGATAAAAACTGCATATCATTAAGTGTGTATTCTGTGCACGCCATATTCAAAATTACAAGCGGCGCGTAGTGCCAGTGTGTATGTTTGCTCATAAATATTAGTGTACCACTCCGGATACAAACTGCATATCATTAAGTGTGTATTCTGTGCGCGCCAAATTCAAACTTACAAGCGGCGCGTAGCGCTAGTGGGTATGTGTGCTCATAAATATTAGTGTACCACTCCGGATACAAACCGCATATCATTAAGTGTGTATTCTGTGCGCGCCATATTCAAACTAATAAGCGGCGCATAGTGCCAGTGTGTGTATGTGTGCTCATGAATAATAGTGTACCACTCCGGATACAAACCGCATATCATTAAGTGTGTATTCTGTGCGCGCCATATTCAAACTAATAAGCGGCGCGTAGCTCTAGTGTGTATTTGTACTCATAAATATTAGTGTACCACTCCGGATACAAACCGCATATCATTAAGTGTGTATTCTGTGCGCGCCATATTCAAACTAATAAGCGGCGCGTAGCTCTAGTGTGTATGTGTACTCATAAATATTAGTGTACCACTCCGGATACAAACCGCATATCATTAAGTGTGTATTCTGTGCACGCCATATTCAAACTTATAAGCGGCGCGTAGTGCCAGTGTGTGTGTGTGCTCATGAATATTAGTGTACCACTCCGGATACAAACTGCATATCATTAAGTGAGTATTCTGTGCACGCCATATTCAAACTAATAAGCGGCGCGTCGTGTCAGTGTGTGTGTGTGCTCATAAATATTTGTGTACCACTCCGGATACAAACCGCATATCATTAAGTGTGTATTCTGTGCGCGCCATATTCAATCTAATAAGCGGCGCGTAGTGCCAGTGTGTGTGTGCTCATGTATAATAGTGTACCACTCCGGATACAAACCGCATATCATTAAGTGTGTATTCTGTGCGCGCCATATTCAAACTAATAAGCGGCACGTAGTGCCAGTGTGTGTGTGTGTGTTTGCTCATGAATAATAGTGTACCACTCCGGATACAAACCGCATATCATTAAGTGTGTATTCTGTGCGCGCCATATTCAAACTAATAAGCGGCACGTAGTGCCTGTGTGTGTGTGTGTGTGTTTGCTCATGAATGATAGTGTACCACTCCGGATACAAACCGCATATCATTAAGTGTGTATTCTGTGCGTGCCAAATTAAAACCAATAAGCGGCGCGTAGTGCCAGTGTGTGTGTGTGCTCATGAATAATAGTGTACCACTCCGGATACAAACCGCATATCATTCAGTGTGTATTCTGTGCGCGCCATATTCAAAATTACAAGCGGCGCGTAGTGCCAGTGTGTATGTGTGCTCATAAATATTAGTGTACCACTCCGGATACAAACCGCATATAATTCAGTGTGTATTCTGTGCACGCCATATTCAAACCAATAAGCGGCGCGTAGTGCCAGTGTGTGTGTGTGCTCATAAATATTAGTGTACCACTCCGCATACAAGCCGCATATCATTAAGTGTGTATTCTTTGCGCGCCATATTCAAACTAATAAGCAGCACGTAGTGTAAGTGTTCGTGTGTGTGCTAATGAATAATGGTGTACCACTCCGGATACAAACTGCAAATCATTAAGTGTGTATTCTGTGCGCGCTATATTCAAACTAATAAGCGGCGCGTAGTGCCAGTGTGTGTGTGTGCTCATAAATATTTGTGTACCACTCCGGATACAAACCGCATATCATTCATTGTGTATTCTGTGCACGCCATATTCAAACCAATAAGCGGCGCGTAGCTCTAGTGTGTGTGTGTACTCATAAATATAAGTGTACCACTCCGGATACAAACCGCATATCATTAAGTGTGTATTCTGTGCGCGCCATATTCAAACTAATAAGCGGCGCGTAGCTCTAGTGTGTGTGTGTGCTCATGAATAATAATGTACCACTCCGGATACAAACCGCATATCATTAAGTGTGTATTCTGTGCGCGCCATATTCAAACTTATAAGCGGCGCAGAGTGCCAGTGTGTGTGTGTGCTCATAAATATTAGTGTACCACTCCGCATACAAGCCGCATATCATTAAGTGTGTATTCTTTGCGCGCCATATTCAAACTAATAAGCAGCGCGTAGTGTCTGTATGTATGTGTGCGTGTGTGTGCTCATAAATAATAGTGTACCACTCCAGATACAAACCGCATATCATTAAGTGTGTATTCTGTGCACGCCATATTCAAACTTATAAGCAGCGCGTAGTGCCAGTGTTTGAATGTGTGCTCATGAATAATAGTGTACCACTCCGGATACAAACCGCATATCATTGAGTGTGTATTCTGTGCGCGCCATATTAAAACTAATAAGCGGCGCGTAGTGTCTGTGTGTATGTGTGCGTGTGTGCTCATGAATAATAGTGTACCACTCCGGATACAAACCGCATATCATTAAGTGTGTATTCTGTGCGCGCCATATTCAAACTAATTAGCGGCGCGTAGCGCTATTGTGTATGTGTACTTATAAATATTAGTGTACCACTCCGGATACAAACCGCATATCATTGAGTGTGTATTCTGTGCGTGCCATATTCAAACTTATAAGCGGCGCGTAGTGCCAGTGTGTGTGTGTGTGCTCATGAATATTAGTGTACCACTCCGGATACAAACTGCATATCATTAAGTGTGTATTCTGTGCGCGCCATATTGAAAATTATAAGCGGCGCGTAGTGTAAGTGTGCGTGTGTGTGCTCATAAATAAAAGTGTACCACTCCGGATACAAACCGCATATCATTGAGTGTGTATTCTGTGCGCGCCATATTCAAACTTATAAGCAGCGCGTAGCGCTAGTGTGAATGTGTGCTCATAAATAATAGTGTACCACTCCAGACACAATCTTCATATCATTGTGTGTGTATTCTGTGCGCGCCATATTCAAACTTATAAGCGGCGCGTAGCGCTAGTGTGTATGTGTACTCATAAATAATAGAGTACCACTCCGGATACAAACCGCATATCATTAAGTGTGTATTCTGTGCGCGCCATATTCAAACTAATAAGCGGCGCATAGTGCCAGTGTGTGTATGTGTGCTCATAAATAAAAGTGTACCACTCCAGACACAAACTTCATATCATTGTGTGTGTATTCTGTGCGCGCCATTGTCAAACTAATAAGCGGCGCGTAGCTCTAGTGTGTATGTGTACTCATAAATATTAGTGTACCACTCCGGATACAAACCGCATATCATTAAGTGTGTATTCTGTGCGCGCCATATTGAAAATTATAAGCGGCGCGTAGTGTAAGTGTGCGTGTGCTCATGAATATTAGTGTACCACTCCGGATACAAACTGCAAAACATTAAGTGTGTATTCTGTGCGCGCCATATTGAAAATTATAAGCAGCGCGTAGTGTCTGTATGTATGTGTGCGTGTGTGTGCTCATAAATAATAGTGTACCACTCCAGATACAAACCGCATATCATTAAGTGTGTATTCTGTGCACGCCATATTCAAACTTATAAGCAGCGCGTAGTGCCAGTGTTTGAATGTGTGCTCATGAATAATAGTGTACCACTCCGGATACAAACCGCATATCATTAAGTGTGTATTCTGTGCGCGCCATATTCAAACTTATAAGCAGCGCGTAGTGCCAGTGTTTGAATGTGTGCTCATGAATAATAGTGTACCACTCCGGATACAAACCGCATATCATTGAGTGTGTATTCTGTGCGCGCCATATTAAAACTAATAAGCGGCGCGTAGTGTCTGTGTGTATGTGTGTGTGTGTGCTCATGAATACTAGTGTACCACTCCGGATACAAACCGCATATCATTGAGTGTGTATTCTGTGCGCGCCATATTCAAACAAATTAGCGGCGCGTAGCGCTATTGTGTATGTGTACTTATAAATATTAGTGTACCACTCCGGATACAAACCGCATATCATTGAGTGTGTATTCTGTGCGTGCCATATTCAAACTTATAAGCGGCGCGTAGTGCCAGTGTGTGTGTGTGTGTTTGCTCATGAATAATAGTGTACCACTCCGGATACAAACCGCATATCATTAAGTGTGTATTCTGTGCGCGCCATATTGAAAATTATAAGCGGCGCGTAGTGTAAGTGTGCGTGTGTGTGCTCATAAATAAAAGTGTACCACTCCGGATACAAACCGCATATCATTGAGTGTGTATTCTGTGCGTGCCATATTCAAACTTATAAGCGGCGCGTAGTGCCAGTGTGTGTGTGTGTGTTTGCTCATGAATAATAGTGTACCACTCCGGATACAAACCGCATATCATTAAGTGTGTATTCTGTGCGTGCCAAATTAAAACCAATAAGCGGCGCGTAGTGCCAGTGTGTGTGTGTGCTCATGAATAATAGTGTACCACTCCGGATACAAACCGCATATCATTCAGTGTGTATTCTGTGCGCGCCATATTCAAAATTACAAGCGGCGCGTAGTGCCAGTGTGTATGTGTGCTCATAAATATTAGTGTACCACTCCGGATACAAACCGCATATAATTCAGTGTGTATTCTGTGCACGCCATATTCAAACCAATAAGCGGCGCGTAGTGCCAGTGTGTGTGTGTGCTCATAAATATTAGTGTACCACTCCGCATACAAGCCGCATATCATTAAGTGTGTATTCTTTGCGCGCCATATTCAAACTAATAAGCAGCACGTAGTGTAAGTGTTCGTGTGTGTGCTAATGAATAATGGTGTACCACTCCGGATACAAACTGCAAATCATTAAGTGTGTATTCTGTGCGCGCTATATTCAAACTAATAAGCGGCGCGTAGTGCCAGTGTGTGTGTGTGCTCATAAATATTTGTGTACCACTCCGGATACAAACCGCATATCATTCATTGTGTATTCTGTGCACGCCATATTCAAACCAATAAGCGGCGCGTAGCTCTAGTGTGTGTGTGTACTCATAAATATAAGTGTACCACTCCGGATACAAACCGCATATCATTAAGTGTGTATTCTGTGCGCGCCATATTCAAACTAATAAGCGGCGCGTAGCTCTAGTGTGTGTGTGTGCTCATGAATAATAATGTACCACTCCGGATACAAACCGCATATCATTAAGTGTGTATTCTGTGCGCGCCATATTCAAACTTATAAGCGGCGCAGAGTGCCAGTGTGTGTGTGTGCTCATAAATATTAGTGTACCACTCCGCATACAAGCCGCATATCATTAAGTGTGTATTCTTTGCGCGCCATATTCAAACTAATAAGCAGCGCGTAGTGTCTGTATGTATGTGTGCGTGTGTGTGCTCATAAATAATAGTGTACCACTCCAGATACAAACCGCATATCATTAAGTGTGTATTCTGTGCACGCCATATTCAAACTTATAAGCAGCGCGTAGTGCCAGTGTTTGAATGTGTGCTCATGAATAATAGTGTACCACTCCGGATACAAACCGCATATCATTGAGTGTGTATTCTGTGCGCGCCATATTAAAACTAATAAGCGGCGCGTAGTGTCTGTGTGTATGTGTGTGTGTGTGCTCATGAATACTAGTGTACCACTCCGGATACAAACCGCATATCATTGAGTGTGTATTCTGTGCGCGCCATATTCAAACAAATTAGCGGCGCGTAGCGCTATTGTGTATGTGTACTTATAAATATTAGTGTACCACTCCGGATACAAACCGCATATCATTGAGTGTGTATTCTGTGCGTGCCATATTCAAACTTATAAGCGGCGCGTAGTGCCAGTGTGTGTGTGTGTGTTTGCTCATGAATAATAGTGTACCACTCCGGATACAAACCGCATATCATTAAGTGTGTATTCTGTGCGCGCCATATTGAAAATTATAAGCGGCGCGTAGTGTAAGTGTGCGTGTGTGTGCTCATAAATAAAAGTGTACCACTCCGGATACAAACCGCATATCATTGAGTGTGTATTCTGTGCGCGCCATATTCAAACTTATAAGCAGCGCGTAGCGCTAGTGTGAATGTGTACTCATAAATATTAGAGTACCACTCCGGATACAAACCGCATATCATTGAGTGTGTATTCTGTGCGCGCCATATTCAAACTAATAAGCGGCGCGTAGCTCTAGTGTGTATGTGTACTCATAAATATTAGTGTACCACTCCGGATACAAACCGCATATCATTAAGTGTGTATTCTGTGCGCGCCATATTGAAAATTATAAGCGGCGCGTAGTGCCAGTGTGTGTGTGTGTGCTCATGAATAATAGTGTACCACTCCGGATACAAACCGCATATCATTGAGTGTGTATTCTGTGCGCGCCATTGTCAAACTTATAAGCGGCGCGTAGCTCTAGTGTGTATGTGTACTCATAAATATTAGTGTACCACTCCGGATACAAACCGCATATCATTGAGTGTGTATTCTGTGCGCGCCATATTCAAACTTATAAGCGGCGCGTAGCGCTAGTGTGCATGTGTACTCATAAATTTTAGTGTACCACTCCGGATACAAACTGCATATCATTAAGTGTGTATTCTTAACGCGCCATATTCAAACCAATAAGCGGCGCGAAGTGCCAGTGTGAATGTGTGCTCATAAATAATAGTGTACCACTCCAGACACAAACTTCATATCATTGTGTGTGTATTCTGTGCGCGCCATATTTAAACTTATAAGCGGCGCGTAGCGCTAGTGTGCATGTGTACTCATAAATATTAGTGTACCACTCCGGATACAAACTGCATATCATTAAGTGTGTATTCTGTGCGCGCCATTTTCAAACTTATAAGCGGCGCGTAGTGCCAGTGTGTATGTGTACTCATAAATATTAGTGTACCACTCCGGATACAAACTGCATATCATTAAGTGTGTATTCTGTGCGCGCCATATTGAAATTGTAAGCAGCGCGTAGTGCCAGTGTGTATGTGTGCTCATTAATAATAGTGTACCACTCCGGATACAAACCGCATATCATTGAGTGTGTATTCTGTGCGCGCCATATTAAAACTAATAAGCGGCGCGTAGTGCCAGTGTGTGTGTGTGCTCATGAATATTAGTGTACCACTCCGGATACAAACCGCATATCATTAAGTGTGTATTCTTTGCGCGCCATATTCAAACTTATAAGCGGTGCGTAGTGCCAGTGTGTATGTGTGCTCATGAATATTTGTGTACCACTCCGGATACAAACTGCATATCATTAAGTGTGTATTCTGTGCGCGCCATATTGAAAATTATAAGCAGCGCGTAGTGCCAGTGTGTGAATGTGTGCTCATAAATATTAGTGTACCACTCGGGATACAAACCGCATATCATTAAGTGTGTATTCTGTGCACGCCATATTAAAACTAATAAGCGGTGCGTAGTGCCAGTGTGTATGTGTGCTCATGAATAATAGTGTACCACTCCGGATACAAACCGCATATCATTCAGTGTGTATTCTTAGCGCGCCATATTCAAACTTATAAGCGGCGCGTAGCGCTAGTGTGCATGTGTACTCATAAATATTAGTGTACCACTCCGGATACAAACTGCATATCATTAAGTGTGTATTCTGTGCGCGCCATTTTCAAACTTATAAGCGGCGCGTAGTGCCAGTGTGTATGTGTACTCATAAATATTAGTGTACCACTCCGGATACAAACTGCATATCATTAAGTGTGTATTCTGTGCGCGCCATATTGAAATTGTAAGCAGCGCGTAGTGTAAGTGTGCGTGTGTGTGCTCATAAATAAAAGTGTACCACTCCGGATACAAACCGCATATCATTGAGTGTGTATTCTGTGCGCACCATTGTCAAACTAATAAGCGGCGCGTAGCTCTAGTGTGTATGTTTACTCATAAATATTAGTGTACCACTCCGGATACAAACCGCATATCATTGAGTGTGTATTCTGTGCGCGCCATATTCAAACTTATAAGCGGCGCGTAGCGCTAGTGTGCATGTGTACTCATAAATATTAGTGTACCACTCCGGATACAAACTGCATATCATTAAGTGTGTATTCTTAACGCGCCATATTCAAACCAATAAGCGGCGCGTAGTGCCAGTGTGAATGTGTGCTCATAAATAATAGTGTACCACTCCAGACACAAACTTCATATCATTGTGTGTGTATTCTGTGCGCGCCATATTTAAACTTATAAGCGGCGCGTAGCGCTAGTGTGCATGTGTACTCATAAATATTAGTGTACCACTCCGGATACAAACTGCATATCATTAAGTGTGTATTCTGTGCGCGCCATTTTCAAACTTATAAGCGGCGCGTAGTGCCAGTGTGTATGTGTACTCATAAATATTAGTGTACCACTCCGGATACAAACTGCATATCATTAAGTGTGTATTCTGTGCGCGCCATATTGAAATTGTAAGCAGCGCGTAGTGCCAGTGTGTATGTGTGCTCATGAAGAATAGTGTACCACTCCGGATACAAACTGCAAATCATTAAGTGTGTATTCTGTGCGCGCCATATTCAAACTTATAAGCGGCGCGTAGTGCCAGTGTGTGTGTGTGCTCATGAATATTAGTGTACCACTCCGGATACAAACCGCATATCATTAAGTGTGTATTCTTTGCGCGCCATATTCAAACTTATAAGCGGTGCGTAGTGCCAGTGTGTATGTGTGCTCATGAATAATAGTGTACCACTCCGGATACAAACTGCATATCATTAAGTGTGTATTCTGTGCGCGCCATATTGAAAATTATAAGCAGCTCGTAGTGTCTGTGTGTATTTGTGCGTGTTTGTGCTCATAAATAATAGTGTACCACTCCAGATACAAACTGCATATCATTAAGTGTGTATTCTGTGCACGCCATATTCAAACTTATAAGCAGCGCGTAGTGCCAGTGTGTGAATGTGTGCTCATAAATATTAGTGTACCACTCGGGATACAAACCGCATATCATTAAGTGTGTATTCTGTGCGCGCCATATTCAAACTTATAAGCGGCGCGTAGTGCCAGTGTGTGTTAGCTCATGAATATTAGTGTACCACTCCGGATACAAACCGCATATCATTGAGTGTGTATTCTGTGCGCGCCATATTCAAACCAATAAGCGGCGCGTAGCGCTAGTGTGTATGTGTACTCATAAATATTAGTGTACCACTCCGGATACAAACTGCATATCATTAAGTGTGTATTCTGTGCGCGCCATATTCAAACTTATAAGCAGCGCGTAGTGTAAGTGTGCGTGTGTGTGCTCATAAATATTAGTGTACCACTCCGGATACAAACCGCATATCATTGAGTGTGTATTCTGTGCGCGCCATATTAAAACTAATAAGCGGCGCGTAGTGTCTGTGTGTATGTGTGTGTGTGTGTGCTCATGAAAAATAGTGTACCACTCCGGATACAAACCGCATATCATTAAGTGTGTATTCTGTGCGCCGCATATTGAAAATTATAAGCGGCGCGTAGTGCCAGTGTGTGTGTGTGTGCTCATAAATATTAGTGTACCACTCCGGATTCAAACTGCATATCATTAAGTGTGTATTCTGTGCGCGCCATATTGAAATTATAAGCAGCGCGTAGTGTAAGTGTGCGTGTGTGTGCTCATAAATATTAGTGTACCACTCCGGATACAAACTGCAAATCATTAAGTGTGTATTCTGTGCGCGCCATATTCAAACTTATAAGCGGCGCGTAGTGTCTGTGTGTATGTGTGTGTGTGTGTGCTCATGAATAATAGTGTACCACTCCGGATACAAACCGCATATCATTAAGTGTGTATTCTGTGCGCGCCATATTGAAAATTATAAGCAGCGCGTAGTGTCTGTGTGTATGTGTGTGTGTGTGTGCTCATGAATAATAGTGTACCACTCCGGATACAAACCGCATATCATTAAGTGTGTATTCTGTGCGCGCCATATTCAAACTAATAAGCGGTGCGTAGTGCCAGTGTGTGAATGTGTGCTCATAAATATTAGTGTACCACTCGGGATACAAACCGCATATCCTTAAGTGTGTATTCTGTGCACGCCATATTCAAACTTATAAGCAGCGCGTAGTGCCAGTGTGTGAATGTGTGCTCATAAATATTAGTGTACCACTCGGGATACAAACCGCATATCCTTAAGTGTGTATTCTGTGCGCGCCATATTCAAACTTATAAGCAGCGCGTAGTGCCAGTGTGTGAATGTGTGCTCATAAATATTAGTGTACCACTCGGGATACAAACCGCATATCCTTAAGTGTGTATTCTGTGCACGCCATATTCAAACTTATAAGCAGCGCGTAGTGCCAGTGTGTGAATGTGTGCTCATAAATATTAGTGTACCACTCCGGATACAAACCGCATATCATTGAGTGTGTATTCTGTGCGCGCCATATTCAAACCAATAAGCGGCGCGTAGCGCTAGTGTGTATGTGTACTCATAAATATTAGTGTACCACTCCGGATACAAACTGCATATCATTAAGTGTGTATTCTGTGCGCGCCATATTCAAACTTATAAGCAGCGCGTAGTGTAAGTGTGCGTGTGTGTGCTCATAAATATTAGTGTACCACTCCGGATACAAACCGCATATCATTGAGTGTGTATTCTGTGCGCGCCATATTAAAACTAATAAGCGGCGCGTAGTGTCTGTGTGTATGTGTGTGTGTGTGTGCTCATGAAAAATAGTGTACCACTCCGGATACAAACCGCATATCATTAAGTGTGTATTCTGTGTGCCGCATATTGAAAATTATAAGCGGCGCGTAGTGCCAGTGTGTGTGTGTGTGCTCATAAATATTAGTGTACCACTCCGGATTCAAACTGCATATCATTAAGTGTGTATTCTGTGCGCGCCATATTGAAATTATAAGCAGCGCGTAGTGTAAGTGTGCGTGTGTGTGCTCATAAATATTAGTGTACCACTCCGGATACAAACTGCAAATCATTAAGTGTGTATTCTGTGCGCGCCATATTCAAACTTATAAGCGGCGCGTAGTGTCTGTGTGTATGTGTGTGTGTGTGTGCTCATGAATAATAGTGTACCACTCCGGATACAAACCGCATATCATTAAGTGTGTATTCTGTGCGCGCCATATTGAAAATTATAAGCAGCGCGTAGTGTCTGTGTGTATGTGTGTGTGTGTGTGCTCATGAATAATAGTGTACCACTCCGGATACAAACCGCATATCATTAAGTGTGTATTCTGTGCGCGCCATATTCAAACTAATAAGCGGTGCGTAGTGCCAGTGTGTATGTGTGCTCATGAATAATAGTGTACCACTCCGGATACAAACTGCAAATCATTAAGTGTGTATTCTGTGCGCGCCATATTGAAAATTATAAGCAGCGCGTAGTGTCTGTGTGTATGTGTGTGTGTGTGTGTGCTCATGAATAATAGTGTACCACTCCGGATACAACCTGCAAATCATTAAGTGTGTATTCTGTGCGCGCCATATTCAAACTAATAAGCGGCGCGTAGTGTCTGTGTGTATGTGTGTGTGTGTGTGCTCATGAATAATAGTGTACCACTCCGGATACAAACTGCAAATCATTAAGTGTGTATTCTGTGCGCGCCATATTAAAACTAATAAGCGGCGCGTAGTGCCAGTGTGTAAGTGTGTGAATGTGTGCTCATCAATAACAGTGTACCAATCCGGATACAAACCGCATATCATTAAGTGTGTATTCTGTGCACGCCATATTCAAACTTATAAGCAGCGCGTAGTGTAAGTGTGCGTGTGTGTGCTCATAAATATTAGTGTACCACTCCGGATACAAACCGCATATCATTAAGTGTGTATTCTGTGCGCACCATATTAAAACTAATCAGCGGCGCGTAGCGCTAGTGTGTGTGTGTGCTCATGAAAAATAGTGTACCACTCCGGATACAAACTGCATTTCATTAAGTGTGTATTCTGTGCGCGCCATATTGAAATTATAAGCAGCGCGTAGTGTAAGTGTGCGTGTGTGTGCTCATAAATATTAGTGTACCACTCCGGATACAAACTGCAAATCACTAAGTGTGTATTCTGTGCGCGCCATATTCAAACTAATAAGCGGCGCGTAGTGTCTGTGTGTATGTGTGTGTGTGTGTGTGTGCTCATGAATAATAGTGTACCACTCCGGATACAAACCGCATATCATTAAGTGTGTATTCTGTGCGCGCCATATTCAAACTTATAAGCGGCGCGTAGTGTAAGTGTGCGTGTGTGTGCTCATAAATATTAGTGTACCACTCCGGATACAAACCGCCTATCATTAAGTGTGTATTCTGTGCGCGCCATATTCAAACTTATAAGCGGTGCGTAGTGCCAGTGTGTATGTGTGCTCATGAATAATAGTGTACCACTCCGGATACAAACCGCCTATCACTAAGTGTGTATTCTGTGCGCGCCATATTCAAACTAATAAGCGGCGCGTAGTGTCTGTGTGTATGTGTGTGTGTGTGTGTGTGCTCATGAATAATAGTGTACCACTCCGGATACAAACCGCATATCATTGAGTGTGTATTCTGTGCGCGCCATATTAAAACTAATAAGCGGCGCGTAGTGTCTGTGTGTATGTGTGTGTGTGTGCTCATGAAAAATAGTGTACCACTCCGGATACAAACCGCATATCATTAAGTGTGTATTCTGTGCACGCCATATTCAAATTTATAAGCAGCGCGTAGTGAAAGTGTGCGTGTGTGTGCTCATAAATATTAGTGTACCACTCCGGATACAAACTGCATATCATTAAGTGTGTATTCTGTGCGCGCCATATTGAAATTATAAGCAGCGCGTAGTGTAAGTGTGCGTGTGTGTGCTCATAAATATTAGTGTACCACTCGGGATACAAACCGCATATCATTAAGTGTGTATTCTGTGCGCGCCATATTCAAACTTATAAGCGGCGCGTAGTGCCAGTGTGTGTTAGCTCATGAATATTAGTGTACCACTCCGGATACAAACCGCATATCATTGAGTGTGTATTCTGTGCGCGCCATATTCAAACCAATAAGCGGCGCGTAGCGCTAGTGTGTATGTGTACTCATAAATATTAGTGTACCACTCCGGATACAAACTGCATATCATTAAGTGTGTATTCTGTGCGCGCCATATTGAAAATTATAAGCAGCGCGTAGTGTCTGTGTGTATTTGTGCGTGTTTGTGCTCATAAATAATAGTGTACCACTCCAGATACAAACCGCATATCATTAAGTGTGTATTCTGTGCACGCCATATTCAAACTTATAAGCAGCGCGTAGTGCCAGTGTGTGAATGTGTGCTCATAAATATTAGTGTACCACTCGGGATACAAACCGCATATCATTAAGTGTGTATTCTGTGCGCGCCATATTCAAACTTATAAGCGGCGCGTAGTGCCAGTGTGTGTTAGCTCATGAATATTAGTGTACCACTCCGGATACAAACCGCATATCATTGAGTGTGTATTCTGTGCGCGCCATATTCAAACCAATAAGCGGCGCGTAGCGCTAGTGTGTATGTGTACTCATAAAAATTAGTGTACCACTCCGGATACAAACTGCATATCATTAAGTGTGTATTCTGTGCGCGCCATATTGAAAATTATAAGCAGCGCGTAGTGTCTGTGTGTATTTGTGCGTGTTTGTGCTCATAAATAATAGTGTACCACTCCAGATACAAACCGCATATCATTAAGTGTGTATTCTGTGCACGCCATATTCAAACTTATAAGCAGCGCGTAGTGCCAGTGTGTAAATGTGTGCTCATAAATATTAGTGTACCACTCGGGATACAAACCGCATATCATTAAGTGTGTATTCTGTGCGCGCCATATTCAAACTTATAAGCGGCGCGTAGTGCCAGTGTGTGTTAGCTCATGAATATTAGTGTACCACTCCGGATACAAACCGCATATCATTGAGTGTGTATTCTGTGCGCGCCATATTCAAACCAATAAGCGGCGCGTAGCGCTAGTGTGTATGTGTACTCATAAATATTAGTGTACCACTCCGGATACAAACCGCATATCATTAAGTGTGTATTCTGTGCGCGCCATATTCAAACTTATAAGCAGCGCGTAGTGTAAGTGTGCGAGTGTGTACTTATAAATATTAGTGTACCACTCCGGATACAAACCGCATATCATTGAGTGTGTATTCTGTGCGCGCCATATTAAAACTAATAAGCGGCGCGTAGTGTTTGTGTGTATGTGTGTGTGTGTGTGCTCATGAAAAATAGTGTACCACTCCGGATACAAACCGCATATCATTAAGTGTGTATTCTGTGCGCCGCATATTGAAAATTATAAGCGGCGCGTAGTGCCAGTGTGTGTGTGTGTGCTCATAAATATAAGTGTACCACTCCGGATTCAAACTGCATATCATTAAGTGTGTATTCTGTGCGCGCCATATTGAAATTATAAGCAGCGCGTAGTGTAAGTGTGCGTGTGTGTGCTCATAAATATTAGTGTACCACTCCGGATACAAACTGCAAATCATTAAGTGTGTATTCTGTGCGCGCCATATTCAAACTTATAAGCGGCGCGTAGTGTCTGTGTGTATGTGTGTGTGTGTGTGCTCATGAATAATAGTGTACCACTCCGGATACAAACCGCATATCATTAAGTGTGTATTCTGTGCGCGCCATATTGAAAATTATAAGCAGCGCGTAGTGTCTGTGTGTATGTGTGTGTGTGTGTGCTCATGAATAATAGTGTACCACTCCGGATACAAACCGCATATCATTAAGTGTGTATTCTGTGCGCGCCATATTCAAACTAATAAGCGGTGCGTAGTGCCAGTGTGTATGTGTGCTCATGAATAATAGTGTACCACTCCGGATACAAACCGCATATCATTAAGTGTGTATTCTGTGCGCGCCATATTGAAAATTATAAGCAGCGCGTAGTGTCTGTGTGTATGTGTGTGTGTGTGTGCTCATGAATAATAGTGTACCACTCCGGATACAAACCGCATATCATTAAGTGTGTATTCTGTGCGCGCCATATTCAAACTAATAAGCGGCGCGTAGTGCCAGTGTGTATGTGTGCTCATGAATAATAGTGTACCACTCCGGATACAAACTGCATATCATTAAGTGTGTATTCTGTGCGCACCATATTAAAACTAATCAGCGGCGCGTAGCGCTAGTGTGTGTGTGCGCTCATGAAAAATAGTGTACCACTCCGGATACAAACTGCATATCATTAAGTGTGTATTCTGTGCGCGCCATATTGAAATTATAAGCAGCGCGTAGTGTAAGTGTGCGTGTGTGTGCTCATAAATATTGGTGTACCACTCCGGATACAAACTGCATATCATTAAGTGTGTATTCTGTGCACGCCATATTAAAACTAATAAGCGGCGCGTAGTGTCTGTGTGTATGTGTGCTTATAAATATTAGTGTACCACTCCGGATACAAACCGCATATCATTAAGTGTGTATTCTGTGCGCGCCATATTGAAATTATAAGCGGCACGTAGTGTAAGTGTGCGTGTGTGTGCTCATAAATATTAGTGTACCACTCCGGATACAAACTGCAAATCATTAAGTGTGTATTCTGTGCGCACCATATTCAAACTAATAAGCGGCGCGTAGTGTCTGTGTGTATGTGTGTGTGTGTGTGCTCATAATTATTGGTTTACCACTCCGGATACAAACCGCATATCATTAAGTGTGTATTCTGTGCGCGCCATATTCAAACTTATAAGCGGCGCGTAGTGTAAGTGTGCGTGTGTGTGCTCATAAATATTAGTGTACCACTCCGGATACAAACCGCATATCATTAAGTGTGTATTCTGTGCGCGCCATATTCAAACTTATAAGCGGCCCGTAGCGCTAGTGTGTATGTGTACTCATAAATATTAGTGTACCACTCCGGATACAAACCGCATATCATTAAGTGTGTTTTCTGTGCGCGCCATATTCAAACTAATAAGCGGCGCGTAGTGTCTGTGTGTATGTGTGTGTGTGTGTGTGCTCATGAATAATAGTGTACCACTCCGGATACAAACTGCATATCATTAAGTGTGTATTCTGTGCGCGCCATATTGAAATTATAAGCGGCACGTAGTGTAAGTGTGCGTGTGTGTGCTCATAAATATTAGTGTACCACTCCGGATACAAACTGCATATCATTAAGTGTGTTTTCTGTGCGCGCCATATTCAAACTAATAAGCGGCGCGTAGTGCCAGTGTGTATGTGTGCTCATGAATAATAGTGTACCACTCCGGATACAAACTGCATATCATTAAGTGTGTATTCTGTGCGCGCCATATTGAAATTATAAGCGGCACGTAGTGTAAGTGTGCGTGTGTGTGCTCATAAATATTAGTGTACCACTCCGGATACAAACTGCAAATCATTAAGTGTGTATTCTGTGCGCACCATATTCAAACTAATAAGCGGCGCGTAGTGTCTGTGTGTATGTGTGTGTGTGTGTGCTCATAAATATTAGTGTACCACTCCGGATACAAACTGCATATCATTCATTGTGTATTCTGTTTACGCCATATTCAAACCAATAAGCGGCGCGTAGTGCCAGTGTGTGTGTGCTCATGAATAATAGTGTACCACTCCGGATACAAACCGCATATCATTAAGTGTGTATTCTGTGCGCGCCATATTCAAACTAATAAGCGGCGCGTAGCTCTAGTGTGTATGTGTACTCATAAATATTAGTGTACCACTCCGGATACAAACCGCATATCATTCAGTGTGTATTCTGTGCACGCCATATTCAAACTAATAAGCGGCGCATAGTGCTAGTGTGTATGTGTGCTCATCAATACTAGTGTACCACTCCGGATACAAACCGCATATCATTCAGTGTATATTCTGTGCACGCCATATTCAAACCAATAAGCGGCGCATAGTGCTAGTGTGTGTGTGTGCTCATAAATATTTGTGTACCACTCCGGATACAAACCGCATATCATTCATTGTGTATTCTGTTTACGCCATATTCAAACCAATAAGCGGCGCGTAGTGCCAGTGTGTGTGTGCTCATGAATAATAGTGTACCACTCCGGATACAAACCGCATATCATTAAGTGTGTATTCTGTGCGCGCCATATTCAAACTAATAAGCGGCGCGTAGCTCTAGTGTGTATGTGTACTCATAAATATTAGTGTACCACTCCGGATACAAACCGCATATCATTCAGTGTGTATTCTGTGCACGCCATATTCAAACTAATAAGCGGCGCATAGTGCTAGTGTGTATGTGTGCTTATCAATATTAGTGTACCACTCCGGATACAAACCGCATATCATTCAGTGTGTATTCTGTGCACGCCATATTCAAACTAATAAGCGGCGCATAGTGCTAGTGTGTATGTGTGCTCATCAATATTTGTGTACCACTCCGGATACAAACCGCATATCATTAAGTGTGTATTCTGTGCACGCCATATTCAAACCAATAAGCGGCGCGTAGTGCCAGTGTGTGTGTGCTCATGAATAATATTGTACCACTCCGGATACAAACTGCATATCATTAAGTGTGTATTCTGTGCGCGCCATATTCAAACTAATAAGCGGCGCGTAGTGCCAGTGTGTGTATGTGTGCTCATGTATATTAGTGTACCACTCTGGATACAAACCTTATATCATTAAGTGTGTATCATGTGTGCGCCATATTCAAACCAATAAGCGGCGCGTAGCTCTAGTGTGTATGTGTACTCATAAATATTAGTGTACCACTCCGGATACAAACCGCATTTCGTTCAGTGTGTATTCTGTGCACGCCATATTCAAACCAATAAGCGGCGCGTAGTGCCAGTGTGTGTGTGCTCATGAATATTATTGTACCACTCCGGATACAAACCGCATATCATTAAGTGTGTATTCTGTGCGCGCCAAATTTAAACCAATAAGCGGCGTGTAGTGCCAGTGTGTGTGTGTGCTCATGAATAATAGTGTACCACTCTGAATACAAACCGCATATCATTAAGTGTGTATTCTGTGCGCGCCATATTCAAACTAATAAGCGGCGCGTAGCTCTAGTGTGTATGTGTACTCATATATATTAGTGTACCACTCCGGATACAAACCGCATATCATTAAGTGTGTATTCTGTGCGCGCCATATTCAAACCAATAAGCGGCACGTAGTGCCAGTGTGTGTGTGCTCATAAATATTTGTGTACCACTCCGGATACAAACCGCATATCATTCATTGTGTATTCTGTGCACGCCATATTCAAACCAATAAGCGGCGCGTAGTGCCAGTGTGTGTGTGCTCATGAAAAATAGTGTACCACTCCGGATACAAACTGCATATCATTAAGTGTGTATTATGTGCGCGCCATATTCAAACTTATAAGCGGCGCGTAGCTCTAGTGTGTATGTGTACTCATAAATATTAGTGTACCACTCCGGATACAAACCGCATATCATTAAGTGTGTATTCTGTTTACGCCATATTCAAACCACTAAGCGGCGCGTAGTGCCAGTGTGTGTGTGCTCATGAATAATAGTGTACCACTCCGGATACAAACCGCATATCATTAAGTGTGTATTCTGTGCGCGCCATATTCAAACCAATAAGCGGCACGTAGTGCCAGTGTGTGTGTGCTCATAAATATTTGTGTACCACTCCGGATACAAACCGCATATTATTCATTGTGTATTCTGTGCACGCCATATTCAAACCAATAAGCGGCGCGTAGTGCCAGTGTGTGTGTGCTCATGAATATTAGTGTACCACTCCGGATACAAACCGCATATCATTAAGTGTGTATTCTGTGCGCGCCATATTCAAACTAATAAGCGGCGTGTAGCTCTAGTGTGTATGTGTACTCATAAATATAAGTATACCACTCCGGATACAAACCGCATATCATTCAGTGTGTATTCTGTGCACGCCATATTCAAACTAAAAAGCTGCGCATAGTGCTAGTGTGTATGTGTGCTCATCAATATTAGTGTACCACTCCGGATACAAACCGCATATCATTAAGTGTGTATTCTGTGCGCGCCATATTCAAACTAATAAGCGGTGCGTAGTGCCAGTGTGTGTATGTGTGCTTATGAATATTAGTGTACCACTCCGGATACAAACCGCATATCATTAAGTGTGTATTCTGTGCAAGCCATATTCAAACTTACAAGCGGCGCGTAGCGCTAGTGTGTATGTGTGCTCATAAATATTAGTGTACCACTCCGGATACAAACCGCATATCATTAAGTGTGTATTCTGTGCGCGCCATATTCAAACTTATAAGCGGCACGTAGTGCCAGTGTGTGTGTGTGTTTGCTCATGAATAATAGTGTACCACTCCGGATACAAACCGCATATCATTAACTAATAAGCGGCGCGTAGCTCTAGTGTGTATGTGTACTCATAAATATAAGTATACCACTCCGGATACAAACCGCATATCATTCAGTGTGTATTCTGTGCACGCCATATTCAAACTAAAAAGCTGCGCATAGTGCTAGTGTGTATGTGTGCTCATCAATATTAGTGTACCACTCCGGATACAAACCGCATATCATTAAGTGTGTATTCTGTGCGCGCCATATTCAAACTAATAAGCGGCGCGTAGTGCCAGTGTGTGTATGTGTGCTTATGAATATTAGTGTACCACTCCGGATACAAACCGCATATCATTAAGTGTGTATTCTGTGCAAGCCATATTCAAACTTACAAGCGGCGCGTAGCGCTAGTGTGTATGTGTGCTCATAAATATTAGTGTACCACTCCGGATACAAACCGCATATCATTAAGTGTGTATTCTGTGCGCGCCATATTCAAACTAATAAGCATCACGTAATGCCAGTGTGTGTGTGTGTGTTTGCTCATGAATAATAGTGTACCACTCCGGATACAAACCGCATATCATTCAGTGTGTATTCTGTGCACGCCATATTCAAACCAATAAGCGGCGCGTAGTGCCAGTGTGTGTGTGTGCTCATAAATAATAGTGTACCACTCCGGATACAAACCGCATATCATTAAGTGTGTATTCTGTGCGCGCCAAATTCAAACTAATAAGCGGCGCGTAGTGCCAGTGTGTGTATGTGTGCTCATGTATATTAGTGTACCACTCCGGATACAAACTGCATATCATTAAGTGTGTATTCTGTGCGCGCCATATTCAAACTAATAAGCGGCGCGTAGTGCCAGTGTGTATGTGTGCTCATAAATATTAGTGTACCACTCCGGATACAAACCGCATATCATTAAGTGTGTATTCTGTGCGCGCCATATTCAAACTTATAAGCGGCACGTAGTGCCAGTGTGTGTGTGTGCTCATGAATAATAGTGTACCACTCCGGATACAAACCGCATATCATTAACTAATAAGCGGCGCGTAGCTCTAGTGTGTATGTGTGCTCATCAATATTAGTGTACCGCTCCGGATACAAACTGCAAATCATTAAGTGTGTATTCTGTGCGCGCCATATTCAAACTAATAAGCGGCGCGTAGTGCCAGTGTGTGTATGTGTGCTTATGAATATTAGTGTACCACTCCGGATACAAACCGCATATCATTCAGTGTGTATTCTGTGCGCGCCATATTCAAACTAATAAGCGGCACGTAGTGCCAGTGTGTGTGTGTGTGTTTGCTCATGAATAATAGTGTACCACTCCGGATACAAACTGCATATCATTAAGTGTGTATTCTGTGCGCGCCATATTCAAACTAATAAGCGACGCGTAGTGCCAGTGTGTGTGTGTGCTCATGAATAATAGTGTACTACTCCGGATACAAACCGCATATCATTAAGTGTGTATTCTGTGCGCGCCAAATTCAAACTAATAAGCGGCGCGTAGTGCCAGTGTGTGTATGTGTGCTCATGTATATTAGTGTACCACTCCGGATACAAACTGCATATCATTAAGTGTGTATTCTGTGCGCGCCATATTCAAACTAATAAGCGGCGCGTAGTGCCAGTGTGTATGTGTGCTCATAAATATTAGTGTACCACTCCGGATACAAACCGCATATCATTAAGTGTGTATTCTGTGCGCGCCATATTCAAACTAATAAGCGGCACGTAGTGCCATTGTGTGTGTGTGTGTTTGCTCATGAATAATAGTGTACCACTCCGGATACAAACCGCATATCATTCAGTGTGTATTCTGTGCACGCCATATTCAAACCAATAAGCGGCGCGTAGTGCCAGTGTGTGTGTGTGCTCATAAATAATAGTGTACCACTCCGGATACAAACCGCATATCATTAAGTGTGTATTCTGTGCGCGCCAAATTAAAACCAATAAGCGGCGCGTAGTGCCAGTGTGTGTGTGTGCTCATGAATAATAGTGTACCACTCCGGATACAAACCACATATCATTAAGTGTGTATTCTGTGCGCGCCATATTCAAACTAATAAGCGGCGCGTAGTGCCAGTGTGTGTGTGTGTGTTTGCTCATGAATAATAGTGTACCACTCCGGATACAAACCGCATATCATTAAGTGTGTATTCTGTGCACGCCATATTCAAACTAATAAGCGGCACGTAGTGCCAGTGTGTGTGTGTGTGTTTGCTCATGAATAATAGTGTACCACTCCGGATACAAACTGCATATCATTAAGTGTGTATTCTGTGCACGCCATATTCAAACTTATAAGCGGCGTGTAGCTCTAGTGTGTATGTGTACTCATAAATATTAGTGTACCACTCCGGATACAAACCGCATATCATTAAGTGTGTATTCTGTGCGCGCCATATTCAAACTAATAAGCGGCACGTAGTGCCAGTGTGTGTGTGTGTGTTTGCTCATGAATAATAGTGTACCACTCCGGATACAAACTGCATATCATTAAGTGTGTATTCTGTGCACGCCATATTCAAACTAATAAGCGGCGCGTAGTGCCAGTGTGTGTGTGTGCTCATAAATATTAGTGTACCACTCCGGATACAGACCGCATATCATTCATTGTGTATTCTGTTTACGCTATATTCAAACCAATAAGCGGCGCGTAGTGCCAGTGTGTGTGTGCTCATGAATAATAGTGTACCACTCCGGATACAAACTGCATATCATTAAGTGTGTATTATGTGCGCGCCATATTCAAACTAATGAGCGGCGCATAGTGCTAGTGTGTGTGTGTGCTCATAAATATTTGTGTACCACTCCGGATACAAACCGCATATCATTAAGTGTGTATTCTGTGCGCGCCATATTCAAACCAATAAGCGGCGCGTAGTGCCAGTGTGTGTGTGCTCATGAATAATAGTGTACCACTCCGGATACAAACCGCATATCATTGAGTGTGTATTCTGTGCGCGCCATATTGAAAATTATAAGCAGCACGTAGTGTCTGTGTGTATGTGTGCGTGTGTGTGCTCATTAATATTAGTGTACCACTCTAGATACAAACCGCATATCATTAAGTGTGTATTCTGTGCGCGCCATATTCAAACCAATAAGCGGCGCGTAGTGCCAGTGTGTGTGTGCTCATAAATATTGGTGTACCACTCCGGATACAAATCGCATATCATTAAGTGTGTATTCTGTGCGCGCCAAATTCAAACTAATAAGCGGCGCGTAGTGCCAGTGTGTGTATGTGTGCTCATGTATATTAGTGTACCACTCCGGATAAAAACTGCATATCATTAAGTGTGTATTCTGTGTGCGCCATATTCAAACTTATAAGCGGCGCGTAGTGCCAGTGTGTGTGTGCTCATAAATATTGGTGTACCACTCCGGATACAAATCGCATATCATTAAGTGTGTATTCTGTGCGCGCCATATTCAAACTAATAAGCAGCGCGTAGCGCTAGTGTGTGTGTCCGTGCTCATGAATAATAGTGTACCACTCCGGATACGAACTGCATATAATTAAGTGTGTATTCTGTGCGCGCTATATTCAAACTAATAAGCGGCGCGTAGTGCCAGTGTGTGTGTGTGCTCATAAATATTTGTGTAACTCCGGATAAAAACTGCATATCATTAAGTGTGTATTCTGTGCACGCCATATTCAAACCAATAAGCGGCGCGTAGTGCCAGTGTGTGTGTGCTCATGAATAATAGTGTACCACTCCGGATACAAACCGCACATCATTAAGTGTGTATTCTGTGCGCGCCAAATTACAACCAATAAGCGGCGCGTAGTGCCAGTGTGTGTGTGCTCATGAATAATAGTGTACCACTCCGGATACAAACCGCATATCATTAAGTGTGTATTCTGTGCACGCCATATTAAAACTAATAAGCGGCGCATAGTGCCAGTGTGTGTGTGTGCTCATGAATAATTGTGTACCACTCCGGATACAAACCGCATATCATTAAGTGTGTATTCTGTGCGCGAAAAATTAAAACCAATAAGCGGCGTGTAGTGCAAGTGTGTGTGTGTGCTCATGAATAATAGTGTACCACTCTGGATACAAACCGCATATCATTAAGTGTGTATTCTGTGCGCGCCATATTCAAACTAATAAGCGGCGCGTAGTGCCTGTGTGTGTGTGCTCATAAATATTAGTGTACCACTCCGGATACAAACCGCATATCATTAAGTGTGTATTCTGTGCACGCCATATTCAAACCAATAAGCGGCGCGTAGTGCCAGTGTTTGTGTGTGCTCATAAATATTTGTGTACCACTCCGGATACAAACCGCATATCATTAAGTGTGTATTCTGTGCGCGCCATATTCAAACTAATAAGCGGCGCGTAGCGCTAGTGTGTGAATGTGTGCTTATGATAAAAAGTGTACTACTCCGGATACAAACCGCATATCATTAAGTGTGTATTCTGTGCGCGCCATATTCAAACCAATAAGCGGCGCGTAGTGCCAGTGTGTGTGTGCTCATAAATATTTGTGTACCACTCCGGATACAAACCGCATATCATTAAGTGTGTATTCTAAGCACGCCATATTCAAACCAATAAGCGGCGCGTAGTGCCAGTGTTTGTGTGTGCTCATAAATATTTGTGTACCACTCCGGATACAAACCGCATATCATTAAGTGTGTATTCTGTGCGCGCCATATTCAAACTAATAAGCGGCGCGTAGCGCTAGTGTGTATGTGTACTCATAAATATTAGTGTACCACTCCGGATACAAACCGCATATCATTAAGTGTGTATTCTGTGCGCGCCATATTCAAACTAATAAGCGGCGCGTAGCTCTAGTGTGTATGTGTACTCATAAATATTAGTGTACCACTCCGGATACAAACCGCATATCATTAAGTGTGTATTCTGTGCGCGCCATATTCAAACTAATAAGCGGCGCGTAGCGCTAGTGTGTATGTGTAATCATAAATATTAGTGTACCACTCCGGATACAAACCGCATATCATTAAGTGTGTATTCTGTGCGCGCCATATTCAAACTAATAAGCGGCGCGTAGCTCTAGTGTGTATGTGTACTCATAAATATTAGTGTACCACTCCGGATACAAATCGCATATCATTAAGTGTGTATTCTGTGCGCGCCAAATTCAAACTAATAAGCGGCGCGTAGTGCCAGTGTGTGTATGTGTGCTCATGTATATTAGTGTACCACTCCGGATACAAACTGCATATCATTAAGTGTGTATTCTGTGTGCGCCATATTCAAACTTATAAGCGGCGCGTAGTGCCAGTGTGTGTGTGCTCATAAATATTGGTGTACCTCTCCGGATACAAATCGCATATCATTAAGTGTGTATTCTGTGCGCGCCAAATTAAAACCAATAAGCGGCGCGTAGTGCCAGTGTGTGTGTGCTCATGAATAATAGTGTACCACTCCGGATACAAACCGCATATCATTAAGTGTGTATTCTGTGCGCGCCAAATTAAAACCAATAAGCGGCGCGTAGTGCCAGTGTGTGTGTGCTCATGAATAATAGTGTACCACTCCGGATACAAACCGCATATCATTAAGTGTGTATTCTGTGCGCGCCAAATTAAAACCAATAAGCGGCGCGTAGTGCCAGTGTGTGTGTGCTCATAAATATTAGTGTACCACTCCGGATACAAATCGCATATCATTAAGTGTGTATTCTGTGCGCGCCAAATTCAAACTAATAAGCGGCGCGTAGTGCCAGTGTGTGTATGTGTGCTCATGTATATTAGTGTACCACTCCGGATACAAACCGCATATCATTAAGTGTGTATTCTGTGCGCGCCATATTCAAACTTATAAGCGGCGCGTAGTGCCAGTGTGTGTGTGCTCATAAATATTAGTGTACCACTCCGGATACAAACCGCATATCATTCAGTGTGTATTCTGTGCACGCCATATTCAAACCAATAAGCGGCGCGTAGTGCCAGTGTGTGTGTGCTCATGAATAATAGTGTACCACTCCGGATACAAACCGCATATCATTAAGTGTGTATTCTGTGCACGCCATATTCAAACCAATAAGCGGCGCGTAGTGCCAGTGTTTGTGTGTGCTCATAAATATTTGTGTACCACTCCGGATACAAACCGCATATCATTAAGTGTGTATTCTGTGCACGCCATATTCAAACCAATAAGCGGCGCGTAGTGCCAGTGTGTGTGTGTGCTCATAAATATTTGTGTACCACTCCGGATACAAACCGCATATCATTAAGTGTGTATTCTGTGCGCGCCATATTCAAACTAATAAGCGGCGCGTAGCGCTAGTGTGTGAATGTGTGCTTATGATAAAAAGTGTACTACTCCGATAACAAACCGCATATCATTCAGTGTGTATTCTGTGCGCGCCAAATTTAAACTAATAAGCGGCGCGTAGCGCTAGTGTGTGAATGTGTGCTTATGATAAAAAGTGTACCACTCCGGATACAAACCGCATATCATTAAGTGTGTATTCTGTGCGCGCCATATTCAAACTTATAAGCGGCGCGTAGCGCTAGTGTACCACTCCGGATACAAACCGCATATCATTAAGTGTGTATTCTGTGCGCGCCATATTCAAACTTATAAGCGGCGCGTAGCGCTAGTGTGTATGTGTACTCATAAATATTAGTGTACCACTCCGGATACAAACCGCATATCATTAAGTGTGTATTCTGTGCGCGCCATATTCAAACTTATAAGCGGCGCGTAGTGCCAGTGTGTGTGTGTGCTCATAAATATTAGTGTACCACTCCGGATACAAACTGCAAATCATTAAGTGTGTATTCTGTGCGCGTCATATTGAAAATTATAAGCAGCGCGTAGTGCCAGTGCGTGTGTGTGCTCATAAATATTAGTGTACCACTCCGGATACAAACTGCATATCATTAAGTGTGTATTCTGTGCGCGCCATATTCAAACTTATAAGCGGCGCGTAGTGCCAGTGTGTGTGTGTGCTCATTAATATTTGTGTACCACTCCGGATACAAACTGCAAATCATTAAGTGTGTATTCTGTCCGCGCCATATTGAAAATTATAAGCGGCGCGTAGTGCCAGTGTGTGTGTGCTCATAAATATTTGTGTACCACTCCGGATACAAACCGCATATCATTGTGTGTGTATTCTGTGCGCGCCATATTCAAACTAATAAGCGGCGCGTAGTGCCAGTGTGTGTGTGTGCTCATGAATATTAGTGTACCAATCCGGATACAAACCGCATATCATTAAGTGTGTATTCTGTGCGCGCCATATTCAAACTAATAAGCAGCGCGTAGTGCCAGTGTGTGTGTGTGCTCATGAATATTAGTGTACCAATCCGGATACAAACAGCATATCATTAAGTGTGTATTCTGTGCACGCCATATTCAAACTTATAAGCAGCGCGTAGTGCCAGTGTGTGTGTGTGCTCATGAATATTAGTGTACCACTCCGGATACAAACTGCATATCATTAAGTGTGTATTCTGTGCGCGTCATATTGAAAATTATAAGCAGCGCGTAGTGTAAGTGTGTGTGTGTGTGCTCATAAATAAAAGTGTACCACTCCGGATACAAACTGCATATCATTCAGTGTGTATTCTGTGCACGCCATATTCAAACCAATAAGCGGCGCGTAGCTCTAGTGTGTATGTGTACTCATAAATATTAGTGTACCACTCCGGATACAAACCGCATATCATTAAGTGTGTATTCTGTGCACGCCAAATTCAAACTTATAAGCGGCGCGTAGTGCCAGTGTGTGTATGTGTGCTCATGTATATTAGTGTACCACTCCGGATACAAACTGCATATCATTCAGTGTGTATTCTGTGCACGCCATATTCAAACCAATAAGCGGCGCGTAGTGCCAGTGTGTGTATGTGTGCTCATAAATATTAGTGTACCACTCCGGATACAAACTGCATATCATTAAGTGTGTATTCTGTGCGCGCCATATTCAAACTTATAAGCGGCGCGTAGTGCCAGTGTGTGTGTGTGCTCATTAATATTAGTGTACCACTCCGGATACAAACTGCAAATCATTAAGTGTGTATTCTGTGCGCGCCATATTGAAAATTATAAGCAGCGCATAGTGTAAGTGTGCGTGTGTGTGCTCATAAATATTAGTGTACCACTCCAGACACAAACTTCATATCATTGTGTGTGTATTCTGTGCGCGCCATATTCAAACTTATAAGCGGCGCGTAGTGCCAGTGTGTGTGTGTGCTCATGAAAATTAGTGTACCACTCCGGAAACAAACTGCATATCATTAAGTGTGTATTCTGTGCGCGCCATATTGAAAATTATAACCAGCGCGTAGTGTAAGTGTGCGTGTGTGTGCTCATAAATAATAGTGTACCACTCCGGATACAAACTGCAAATCATTAAGTGTGTATTCTGTGCGCGCCATATTCAAACTTATAAGCGGCGCGTAGTGCCAGTGTGTGTGTGTGCTCATAAACATTAGTGTACCACTCCGGATACAAACCGCCTATCTTTAAGTGTGTATTCTGTGCGCGCCATATTGAAAATTATAAGCAGCGCGTAGTGCCAGTGTGTGAATGTGTGCTCATAAATATTAGTGTACCACTCGGGATACAAACCGCATATCATTGAGTGTGTTTTCTATGCGCGCCATATTCAAACTTATAAGCGGCACGTAGTGCCAGTGTGTAAGTGTGTGAATGTGTACTCATAAATAATAGTGTACCACTCCAGACACAAACTTCATATCATTGTGTGTGTATTCTGTGCGCGCCATATTTAAACTAATAAGCGGCGCGTAGCGCTAGTGTGCATGTGTACTCAGAAATATTAGTGTACCACTCCGGATACAAACTGCATATCATTAAGTGTGTATTCTTAGCGCACCATATTCAAACCAATAAGCGGCGCGTAGTGCCAGTGTGTGTGTGTGCTCATGAATATTAGTGTACCACTCCGGATAAAAACTGCATATCATTAAGTGTGTATTCTGTGCGCGCCATATTCAAACTAATAAGCGGCGCGTAGTGCCAGTGTGTGTATGTGTGCTCATAAATATTAGTGTACCACTCCGGATACAAACTGCATATCATTAAGTGTGTATTCTGTGCGCGCCATATTCAAACTTATAAGCGGCGCGTAGCGCTAGTGTATGTGTACTCATAAATATTAGTGTACCACTCCGGATACAAACCGCCTATCATTAAGTGTGTATTCTGTGCGCGCCATATTCAAACTTATAAGCGGCGCGTAGTGCCAGTGTGTGTGTGTGCTCATGAATATTAGTGTACCACTCCGGATAAAAACTGCATATCATTAAGTGTGTATTCTGTGCGCGCCATATTCAAACTAATAAGCGGCGCGTAGTGCCAGTGTGTGTGTGTGCTCATAAATATTAGTGTACCACTCCGGATACAAACTGCATATCATTAAGTGTGTATTCTGTGCGCGCCATATTCAAACTAATAAGCGGCGCGTAGCGCTAGTGTATGTGTACTCATAAATATTAGTGTACCACTCCGGATACAAACCGCCTATCATTAAGTGTGTATTCTGTGCGCGCCATATTCAAACTAATAAGCGGCGCATAGTGCTAGTGTGTATGTGTGCTCATGAATAATAGTGTACCACTCCGGATACAAACCGCATATCATTAAGTGTGTATTCTGTGCGCGCCATATTCAAACTTATAAGCGGCGCGTAGTGCCAGTGTGTGTGTGTGCTCATGAAGAATAGTGTACCACTCCGGATACAAACCGCATATCATTAAGTGTGTATTCTGTGCGTGCCATATTCAAACTTATAAGCGGCGCGTAGTGCCAGTGTGTGTGTGTGCTCATGAATATTAGTGTACCACTCCGGATACAAACCGCCTATCATTAAGTGTGTATTCTGTGCGCGCCATATTAAAACTAATAAGCGGCGCGTAGTGCCAGTGTGTGTGTGTGCTCATGATTATTAGTGTAACTCCGGATAAAACTGCTAATCATTAAGTGTGTATTCTGTGCGCGCCATATTCAAACTAATAAGCGGCGCGTAGTGTCAGTGTGTATGTGTGTGTGTGTGTGTGTGTGCTCATGAATAATAGTTTACCACTCCGAATACAAACCGCATATCATTAAGTGTGTATTCTGTGCGCGCCATATTGAAAATTATAAGCAGCGCGTAGTGCCAGTGTGTGAATTTGTGCTCATAAATATTAGTGTACCTCTCCGGATACAAACCGCATATCATTAAGTGTGTATTCTGTGCACGCCATATTCAAACCAATAAGCGGCGCATAGCGCTAGTGTGTATGTGTACTCATAAATATTAGTGTACCACTCCGGATACAAACTGCATATCATTGAGTGTGTATTCTGTGCGCGCCATATTCAAACCAATAAGCAGCGCGTAGCGCTAGTGTGTATGTGTACTCATAAATATTAGTGTACCACTCCGGATACAAACTGCATATCAATAAGTGTGTTTTCTGTGCGCGCCATATTCAAACTAATAAGCGGCGCGTAGTGTCTGAGTGTATGTGTGTGTGTGTGTGTGTGCTCATCAATATTAGTGTACCACTCCGGATACAAACCGCATATCATTAAGTGTGTATTCTGTGCACGCCATATTCAAACTAATAAGCGGCGCGTAGCTCTAGTGTGTATGTGTACTCATAAATATTAGTGTACCACTCCGGATACAAACTGCATATCATTAAGTGTGTTTTCTGTGCGCGCCATATTCAAACTAATAAGCGGCGCGTAGTGTCTGTGTGTGTGTGTGTCCTCATAAATATTAGTGTACCACTCCGGATACAAACCGCATATCATTAAGTGTGTATTCTGTGCGCGCCATATTCAAACTTATCAGCGGCGCATAGTGCCAGTGTGTGTGTGTGCTCATGAATAATAGTGTACCACTCCGGATACAAACCGCATATCATTAAGTGTGTATTCTGTGCGCGCCAAATTAAAACCAATAAGCGGCGCGTAGTGCCAGTGTGTGTGTGTGCTCATGAATAATAGTGTACCACTCTGGATACAAACCGCATATCATTAAGTGTGTATTCTGTGCACGCCATATTCAAACCAATAAGCGGCGCGTAGTGCCAGTGTGTGTGTGCTCATAAATAATAGTGTACCACTCCGGATACAAACCGCATATCATTAAGTGTGTATTCTGTGCGCGCCAAATTAAAACCAATAAGCGGCGCGTAGTGCCAGTGTGTGTGTGTGTCCTCATAAATATTAGTGTACCACTCCGGATACAAACCGCATATCATTCAGTGTGTATTCTGTGCACGCCATATTCAAATTTATAAGCGGCACGTAGTGCCAGTGTGTGTGTGCTCATGAATAATAGTGTACCACTCCGGATACAAACCGCATATCATTAAGTGTGTATTCTGTGCGCGCCATATTCAAACTTATCAGCGGCGCATAGTGCCAGTGTGTGTGTGTGCTCATAAATAATAGTGTACCACTCCGGATACAAACCGCATATCATTAAGTGTGTATTCTGTGCGCGCCATATTCAAACCAATAAGCGGCGCGTAGTGCCAGTGTGTGTGTGTGCTCATGAATAATAGTGTACCACTCTGGATACAAACCGCATATCATTCAGTGTGTATTCTGTGCGCGCCATATTCAAACTAATAAGCAGCGCGTAGCGCTAGTGTGTGTGTCCGTGCTCATGAATAATAGTGTACCACTCCGGATACAAACCGCATATCATTAAGTGTGTATTCTGTGCGCGCCATATTCAAACTAATAAGCGGCGCGTAGTGCCAGTGTGTATGTGTGCTCATAAATAATAGTGTACCACTCCGGATACAAACCGCCTATCATTATGTGTGTATTCTGTGCGCGCCATATTCAAACTAATAAGCAGCACGTAGCGCTAGTGTGTGTGTCCGTGCTCATGAATAATAGTGTACCACTCCGGATACAAACCGCATATCATTAAGTGTGTATTCTGTGCGCGCCATATTCAAACTAATAAGCGGCGCGTAGCTCTAGTGTGTCTGTGTACTCATAAATATTAGTGTACCACTCCGGATACAAACCGCATATCATTCAGTGTGTATTCTGTGCGCGCCATATTCAAACTAATAAGCGGCGCGTAGTGCCAGTGTGTATGTGTGCTCATAAATAATAGTGTACCACTCCGGATACAAACCGCCTATCATTAAGTGTGTATTCTGTGCGCGCCATATTCAAACTAATAAGCAGCGCGTAGCGCTAGTGTGTGTGTCCGTGCTCATGAATAATAGTGTACCACTCCGGATACAAACCGCATATCATTAAGTGTGTATTCTGTGCGCGCCATATTCAAACTAATAAGCGGCGCGTAGTGCCAGTGTGTATGTGTGCTCATAAATAATAGTGTACCACTCCGGATACAAACCGCCTATCATTAAGTGTGTATTCTGTGCGCGCCATATTCAAACTAATAAGCGGCACGTAGTGCCAGTGTGTGTGTGTGTGTGTTTGCTCATGAATTATAGTGTACCACTCCGGATACAAACCGCATATCATTCAGTGTGTATTCTGTGCACGCCATATTCAAACCAATAAGCGGCGCGTTGTGCCTGTGTGTGTGTGCTCATAAATATTAGTGTACCACTCCGGATACAAACCGCATATCATTAAGTGTGTATTCTGTGCGCGCCATATTCAAACTAATAAGCAGCACGTAGCGCGAGTGTGTGTGTCCGTGCTCATGAATAATAGTGTACCACTCTGGATACAAACCGCATATCATTAAGTGTGTATTCTGTGCGCGCCATATTCAAACCAATAAGCGGCGCGTAGTGCCAGTGTGTGTGTGTGCTCATGAATAATAGTGTACCACTCTGGATACAAACCGCATATCATTCAGTGTGTATTCTGTGCGCGCCATATTCAAACTAATAAGCAGCGCGTAGCGCTAGTGTGTGTGTCCGTGCTCATGAATAATAGTGTACCACTCCGGATACAAACCGCATATCATTAAGTGTGTATTCTGTGCGCGCCATATTCAAACTAATAAGCGGCGCGTAGTGCCAGTGTGTATGTGTGCTCATAAATAATAGTGTACCACTCCGGATACAAACCGCATATCATTAAGTGTGTATTCTGTGCGCGCCATATTCAAACTAATAAGCAGCGCGTAGCGCTAGTGTGTGTGTCCGTGCTCATGAATAATAGTGTACCACTCCGGATACAAACCGCATATCATTAAGTGTGTATTCTGTGCGCGCCATATTCAAACTAATAAGCGGCGCGTAGTGCCAGTGTGTGTGTGTGTCCTCATAAATATTAGTGTACCACTCCGGATACAAACCGCATATCATTAAGTGTGTATTCTGTGCGCGCCATATTCAAACTTATCAGCGGCGCATAGTGCCAGTGTGTGTGTGTGCTCATGAATAAAAGTGTACCACTCCGGATACAAACCGCATATCATTAAGTGTGTATTCTGTGCGCGCCATATTCAAACCAAAAAGCGGCGCGTAGTGCCAGTGTGTGTGTGTGCTCATGAATAATAGTGTACCACTCTGGATACAAACCGCATATCATTAAGTGTGTATTCTGTGCGCGCCAAATTAAAACCAATAAGCGGCGCGTAGTGCCAGTGTGTGTGTGCTCATGAATAATAGTGTACCACTCTGGATACAAACCGCATATCATTAAGTGTGTATTCTGTGCGCGCCAAATTAAAACCAATAAGCGGCGCGTAGTGCCAGTGTGTGTGTGTGTCCTCATAAATATTAGTGTACCACTCCGGATACAAACCGCATATCATTCAGTTTGTATTCTGTGCACGCCATATTCAAATTTATAAGCGGCACGTAGTGCCAGTGTGTGTGTGCTCATGAATAATAGTGTACCACTCCGGATACAAACCGCATATCATTGAGTGTGTATTCTGTGCGCGCCATATTCAAACCAATAAGCGGCGCGTAGTGCCAGTGTGTGTGTGCTCATGAATATTGGTGTACCACTCCGGATACAAACCGCATATCATTAAGTGTGTATTCTGTGCGCGCCATATTCAAACTTACAAGCGGCGCGTAGCGCTAGTGTGTGTGTCCGTGCTCATGAATAATAGTGTACCACTCCGGATACAAACCGCATATCATTAAGTGTGTATTCTGTGCGCGCCATATTCAAACTAATAAGCGGCGCGTAGTGCCAGTGTGTTTGTGTGTCCTCATAAATATTAGTGTACCACTCCGGATACAAACCGCATATCATTAAGTGTGTATTCTGTGCGCGCCATATTCAAACTTATCAGCGGCGCATAGTGCCAGTGTGTGTGTGTGCTCATGAATAATAGTGTACCACTCCGGATACAAACCGCATATCATTAAGTGTGTATTCTGTGCGCGCCAAATTAAAACCAATAAGCGGCGCGTAGTGCCAGTGTGTGTGTGTGCTCATGAATAATAGTGTACCACTCTGGATACAAACCGCATATCATTAAGTGTGTATTCTGTGCACGCCATATTCAAACCAATAAGCGGCGCGTAGTGCCAGTGTGTGTGTGCTCATAAATAATAGTGTACCACTCCGGATACAAACCGCATATCATTAAGTGTGTATTCTGTGCGCGCCAAATTAAAACCAATAAGCGGCGCGTAGTGCCAGTGTGTGTGTGTGTCCTCATAAATATTAGTGTACCACTCCGGATACAAACCGCATATCATTCAGTGTGTATTCTGTGCACGCCATATTCAAATTTATAAGCGGCACGTAGTGCCAGTGTGTGTGTGCTCATGAATAATAGTGTACCACTCCGGATACAAACCGCATATCATTAAGTGTGTATTCTGTGCGCGCCATATTCAAACTTATCAGCGGCGCATAGTGCCAGTGTGTGTGTGTGCTCATAAATAATAGTGTACCACTCCGGATACAAACCGCATATCATTCAGTGTGTATTCTGTGCGCGCCATATTCAAACCAATAAGCGGCGCGTAGTGCCAGTGTGTGTGTGCTCATGTATAATAGTGTACCACTCCGGATACAAACCGCATATCATTAAGTGTGTATTCTGTGCACGCCATATTCAAACTAATAAGCGGCGCGTAGTGCCAGTGTGTGTGTGTGCTCATGTATAATAGTGTACCACTCCGGATACAAACCGCATATCATTAAGTGTGTATTCTGTGCACGCCATATTCAAACTTATAAGCGGCGCGTAGTGCCAGTGTGTGTGTGCTCATGTATAATAGTGTACCACTCCGGATACAAACCGCATATCATTAAGTGTGTATTCTGTGCGCGCCATATTCAAACTAATAAGCGACGCGTAGCTCTAGTGTGTATGTGTACTCATAAATATTAGTGTACCACTCCGGATACAAACCGCATATCATTAAGTGTGTATTCTGTGCGCGCCATATTCAAACCAATAAGCGGCGCGTAGTGCCAGTGTGTGTGTGTGCTCATGTATAATAGTGTACCACTCCGGATACAAACCGCATATCATTAAGTGTGTATTCTGTGCACGCCATATTCAAACTTATAAGCGGCGCGTAGTGCCAGTGTGTGTATGCTCATGAATAATAGTGTACCACTCCGGATACAAACCGCATATCATTAAGTGTGTATTCTGTGTGCGCCAAATTAAAACCAATAAGCGGCGCGTAGTGCCAGTGTGTGTGTGTGCTCATGAATATTAGTGTACCACTCCGGATACAAACCGCATATCATTAAGTGTGTATTCTGTGCGCGCCAAATTAAAACCAATAAGCGGCACGTAGTGCCAGTGTGTGTGTGCTCATGTATATTAGTGTACCACTCCGGATAAAAACTGCATATCATTAAGTGTGTATTCTGTGCACGCCATATTCAAACTAATAAGCGGCACGTAGTGCCAGTGTGTGTGTGTGTGTTTGCTCATGAATTATAGTGTACCACTCCGGATACAAACCGCATTTCATTCAGTGTGTATTCTGTGCACGCCATATTCAAACCAATAAGCGGCGCGTAGTGCCAGTGTGTGTATGTGTGCTCATGTATATTAGTGTACCACTCCGGATACAAACCGCATATCATTAAGTGTGTATTCTGTGCGCGCAATATTCAAACTAATAAGCGGCGCGTAGCTCTAGTGTGTATGTGTACTCATAAGTATTAGTGTACCACTCCGGATACAAACTGCATATCATTAAGTGAGTATTCTGTGCGCGCCATATTCAAACTTATAAGCGGCGCGTCGTGTCAGTGTGTGTGTGTGTCCTCATAAATATTAGTGTACCACTCCGGATACAAACCGCATATCATTCAGTGTGTATTCTGTGCGCGCCATATTCAAACTTATAAGCGGCGCGTAGTGCCAGTGTGTGTATGTGTGCTCATGTATATTAGTGTACCACTCCGGATACAAACTGCATATCATTAAGTGTGTATTCTGTGCACGCCATATTCAAACTTATAAGCGGCGCGTAGTGCCAGTGTGTGTGTGTGCTCATAAATATTAGTGTACCACTCCGGATACAAACTGCATATCATTAAGTGTGTATTCTGTGCGCGCCATATTCAAACTAAGAAGCGGCGCGTAGTGCCAGTGTGTGTGTGTGCTCATAAATATTTGTGTACCACTCCGGATACAAACTGCATATCATTAAGTGTGTATTCTGTGCGCGCCATATTCAAACTAAGAAGCGGCGCGTAGTGCCAGTGTGTGTGTGTGCTCATAAATATTTGTGTACCACTCCGGATACAAACTGCATATCATTAAGTGTGTATTCTGTGCACGCCAAATTGAAAATTATAAGCAGCGGGTAGTGTAAGTGTGCGTGTGTTTGCTCATAAATAAAAGTGTACCACTCCGGATACAAACCGCATATGTGTATTCTGTGCACGCCATATTCAAACTTATAAGCGGCGCGTAGTGCCTGTGTCTGTGTGTGCTCATGAATATTAGTGTACCACTCCGGATACAAACTGCATATCATTAAGTGAGTATTCTGTGCGCGCCATATTCAAACTTATAAGCGGCGCGTCGTGTCAGTGTGTGTGTGTGCTCATAAATATTTGTGTACCACTCCGGATACAAACCGCATATCATTAAGTGTGTATTCTGTGCACGCCATATTCAAACTTATAAGCGGCGCGTAGTGCCAGTGTGTGTGTGCTCATGTATAATAGTGTACCACTCCGGATACAAACTGCATATCATTAAGTGTGTATTCTGTACACGCCATATTCAAACCAATAAGCGGCGTGTAGTGCCAGTGTGTGTGTGTGCTCATGTATAATAGTGTACCACTCCGGATACAAACCGCATATCATTAAGTGTGTATTCTGTGCACGCCATATTCAAACTTATAAGCGGCGCGTAGTGCCAGTGTGTGTGTGCTCATGAATAATGGTGTACCACTCCGGATACAAACCGCATATCATTAAGTGTGTATTCTGTGCGCGCCATATTCAAACTAATAAGCGGCGCGTAGCTCTAGTGTGTATGTGTACTCATAAATATTAGTGTACCACTCCGGATACAAACTGCATATCATTAAGTGTGTATTCTGTACACGCCATATTCAAACCAATAAGCGGCGTGTAGTGCCAGTGTGTGTGTGTGCTCATGTATAATAGTGTACCACTCCGGATACAAACTGCATATCATTAAGTGTGTATTCTGTACACGCCATATTCAAACCAATAAGCGGCGTGTAGTGCCAGTGTGTGTGTGTGCTCATGTATAATAGTGTACCACTCCGGATACAAACCGCATATCATTAAGTGTGTATTCTGTGCACGCCATATTCAAACTTATAAGCGGCGCGTAGTGCCAGTGTGTGTGTGCTCATGTATAATAGTGTACCACTCCGGATACAAACTGCATATCATTAAGTGTGTATTCTGTACACGCCATATTCAAACCAATAAGCGGCGTGTAGTGCCAGTGTGTGTGTGTGCTCATGTATAATAGTGTACCACTCCGGATACAAACCGCATATCATTAAGTGTGTATTCTGTGCGCGCCATATTCAAACTTATAAGCGGCGCGTAGTGCCAGTGTGTGTGTGCTCATGAATAATGGTGTACCACTCCGGATACAAACCGCATATCATTAAGTGTGTATTCTGTGCGCGCCATATTCAAACTAATAAGCGACGCGTAGCTCTAGTGTGTATGTGTACTCATAAATATTAGTGTACCACTCCGGATACAAACCGCATATCATTAAGTGTGTATTCTGTGCGCGCCATATTCAAACCAATAAGCGGCGCGTAGTGCCAGTGTGTGTGTGTGCTCATGTATAATAGTGTACCACTCCGGATACAAACCGCATATCATTAAGTGTGTATTCTGTGCGCGCCATATTCAAACCAATAAGCGGCGCGTAGTGCCAGTGTGTGTATGTGTGCTCATGTATATTAGTGTACCACTCCGGATACAAACTGCATATCATTAAGTGTGTATTCTGTACACGCCATATTCAAACCAATAAGCGGCGTGTAGTGCCAGTGTGTGTGTGTGCTCATGTATAATAGTGTACCACTCCGGATACAAACCGCATATCATTAAGTGTGTATTCTGTGCACGCCATATTCAAACTTATAAGCGGCGCGTAGTGCCAGTGTGTGTGTGCTCATAAATATTGGTGTACCACTCCGGATACAAACCGCATATCATTAAGTGTGTATTCTGTGCGCGCCATATTCAAACTAATAAGCAGCGCGTAGCGCTAGTGTGTGTGTCCGTGGTCATGAATAATAGTGTACCACTCCGGATACAAACCGCATATCATTAAGTGTGTATTCTGTGCGCGCCATATTCAAACTAATAAGCGGCGCGTAGTGCCAGTGTGTGTGTGTGTCCTCATAAATATTAGTGTACCACTCCGGATACAAACCGCATATCATTAAGTGTGTATTCTGTGCGCGCCATATTCAAACTTATCAGCGGCGCATAGTGCCAGTGTGTGTGTGTGCTCATGAATAAAAGTGTACCACTCCGGATACAAACCGCATATCATTAAGTGTGTATTCTGTGCGCGCCAAATTAAAACCAATAAGCGGCGCGTAGTGCCAGTGTGTGTGTGCTCATGAATAATAGTGTACCACTCCGGATACAAACCGCATATCATTAAGTGTGTATTCTGTGCGCGCCAAATTAAAACCAATAAGCGGCGCGTAGTGCCAGTGTGTGTGTGTGTCCTCATAAATATTAGTGTACCACTCCGGATACAAACCGCATATCATTCAGTTTGTATTCTGTGCACGCCATATTCAAATTTATAAGCGGCACGTAGTGCCAGTGTGTGTGTGCTCATGAATAATAGTGTACCACTCCGGATACAAACTGCATATCATTAATTGTGTATTCTGTGCGCGCCATATTCAAACTAATAAGCAGCACGTAGCGCTAGTGTGTGTGTCCGTGCTCATGAATAATAGTGTACCACTCCGGATACAAACCGCATATCATTAAGTGTGTATTCTGTGCGCGCCATATTCAAACCAATAAGCGGCGCGTAGTGCCAGTGTGTGTGTGCTCATAAATATTGGTGTACCACTCCGGATACAAACCGCATATCATTAAGTGTGTATTCTGTGCGCGCCATATTCAAACTAATAAGCAGCGCGTAGCGCTAGTGTGTGTGTCCGTGCTCATGAATAATAGTGTACCACTCCGGATACAAACCGCATATCATTAAGTGTGTATTCTGTGCGCGCCATATTCAAACTAATAAGCGGCGCGTAGTACCAGTGTGTGTGTGTGTCCTCATAAATAATAGTGTACCACTCCGGATACAAACCGCATATCATTAAGTGTGTATTCTGTGCGCGCCAAATTAAAACCAATAAGCGGCGCGAAGTGCCAGTGTGTGTGTGTGTCCTCATAAATATTAGTGTACCACTCCGGATACAAACCGCATATCATTCAGTGTGTATTCTGTGCACGCCATATTCAAATTTATAAGCGGCACGTAGTGCCAGTGTGTGTGTGCTCATGTATAATAGTGTACCACTCCGGATACAAACCGCATATCATTAAGTGTGTATTCTGTGCGCGCCATATTCAAACCAATAAGCGGCGCGTAGTGCCAGTGTGTGTGTGCTCATGAATATTGGTGTACCACTCCGGATACAAACCGCATATCATTAAGTGTGTATTCTGTGCGCGCCATATTCAAACTTACAAGCGGCGCGTAGTGCCAGTGTGTGTGTGCTCATAAATATTGGTGTACCACTCCGGATACAAACCGCATATCATTAAGTGTGTATTCTGTGCGCGCCATATTCAAACCAATAAGCGGCGCGTAGTGCTAGTGTGTGTGTGCTCATAAATATTGGTGTACCACTCCGGATACAAACCGCATATCATTAAGTGTGTATTCTGTGCGCGCCATATTCAAACCAATTAGCGGCGCGTAGTGCCAGTGTGTGTGTGTGCTCATGAATAATAGTGTACCACTCCGGATACAAACCGCATATCATTGAGTGTGTATTCTGTGCGCGCCATATTCAAACTTATCAGCGGCGCATAGTGCCAGTGTGTGTGTGTGCTCATAAATAATAGTGTACCACTCCGGATACAAACCGCATATCATTAAGTGTGTATTCTGTGCGCGCCAAATTAAAACCAATAAGCGGCGCGAAGTGCCAGTGTGTGTGTGTGTCCTCATAAATATTAGTGTACCACTCCGGATAAAAACCGCATATCATTCAGTGTGTATTCTGTGCACGCCATATTCAAATTTATAAGCGGCGCATAGTGCCAGTGTGTGTGTGTGCTCATGAATAATAGTGTACCACTCCGGATACAAACCGCATATCATTAAGTGTGTATTCTGTGCGCCCCAAATTAAAACCAATAAGCGGCGCGTAGTGCCAGTGTGTGTGTGTGCTCATGAATAATAGTGTACCACTCTGGATACAAACCGCATATCATTAAGTGTGTATTCTGTGCACGCCATATTCAAACCAATAAGCGGCGCGTAGTGCCAGTGTGTGTGTGCTCATAAATATTAGTGTACCACTCCGGATACAAACCGCATATCATTCAGTGTGTATTCTGTGCACGCCATATTCAAATTTATAAGCGGCGCGTAGTGCCAGTGTGTGTGTGCTCATGAATAATAGTGTACCACTCCGGATACAAACTGCATATCATTAAGTGTGTATTCTGTGCGCGCCATATTCAAACTTACAAGCGGCGCGTAGTGCCAGTGTGTGTGTGTGTGTCCTCATAAATATTAGTGTACCACTCCGGATACAAACCGCATATCATTAAGTGTGTATTCTGTGCACGCCATATTCAAACTAATAAGCGGCGCGTAGTGCCAGTGTGTGTGTGCTCATGTATAATAGTGTACCACTCCGGATACAAACCGCATATCATTAAGTGTGTATTCTGTGCACGCCATATTCAAACTTATAAGCGGCGCGTAGTGCCAGTGTGTGTGTGTGCTCATGTATAATAGTGTACCACTCCGGATACAAACCGCATATCATTAAGTGTGTATTCTGTGCACGCCATATTCAAACCAATAAGCGGCGCGTAGTGCCAGTGTGTGTGTGTGCTCATAAATAATAGTGTACCACTCCGGATACAAACCGCATATCATTAAGTGTGTATTCTGTGCGCGCCATATTCAAACCAATAAGCGGCGCGTAGTGCCAGTGTGTGTATGCTCATGAATATTAGTGTACCACTCCGGATACAAACCGCATATCATTAAGTGTGTATTCTGTGCGCGCCAAATTAAAACCAATAAGCGGCGCGTAGTGCCAGTGTGTGTGTGTGCTCATGAATATTAGTGTACCACTCCGGATACAAACCGCATATCATTAAGTGTGAATTCTGTGCGCGCCAAATTAAAACCAATAAGCGGCACGTAGTGCCAGTGTGTGTGTGCTCATGTATATTAGTGTACCACTCCGGATAAAAACTGCATATCATTAAGTGTGTATTCTGTGCACGCCATATTCAAACTAATAAGCGGCACGTAGTGCCAGTGTGTGTGTGTGTGTTTGCTCATGAATAATAGTGTACCACTCCGGATACAAACCGCATTTCATTAAGTGTGTATTCTGTGCGCGCCAAATTAAAACCAATAAGCGGCACGTAGTGCCAGTGTGTGTGTGCTCATGAATATTAGTGTACCACTCCGGATACAAACCGCATATCATTAAGTGTGTATTCTGTGCGCGCCATATTCAAACCAATAAGCGGCGCGTAGTGCCAGTGTGTGTATGCTCATGAATATTAGTGTACCACTCCGGATACAAACCGCATATCATTAAGTGTGTATTCTGTGCGCGCCAAATTAAAACCAATAAGCGGCACGTAGTGCCAGTGTGTGTGTGCTCATGAATAATAGTGTACCACTCCGGATAAAAACTGCATATCATTAAGTGTGTATTCTGTGCACGCCATATTCAAACCAATAAGCGGCGCGTAGTGCCAGTGTGTGTGTGTGTGTTTGCTCATGAATAATAGTGTACCACTCCGGATACAAACCGCATTTCATTAAGTGTGTATTCTGTGCGCGCCATATTCAAACCAATAAGCGGCGCGTAGTGCCAGTGTGTGTGTGTCCTCATAAATATTAGTGTACCACTCCGGATACAAACCGCATATCATTCAGTGTGTATTCTGTGCGCGCCATATTCAAACTTATAAGCGGCGCGTAGTGCCAGTGTGTGTGTGTGCTCATAAATAATAGTGTACCACTCCGGATACAAACTGCATATCATTAAGTGTGTATTCTGTGCGCGCCATATTCAAACTTATAAGCGGCGCGTAGCGCTAGTGTATGTGTACTCATAAATATTAGTGTACCACTCCGGATACAAACTGCATATCATTAAGTGTGTATTCTGTGCGCGCCATATTCAAACCAATAAGCGGCGCGTAGTGCCAGTGTGTGTGTGTGCTCATAAATAATAGTGTACCACTCCGGATACAAACCGCATATCATTAAGTGTGTATTCTGTGCGCGCCATATTCAAACCAATAAGCGGCGCGTAGTGCCAGTGTGTGTATGCTCATGAATATTAGTGTACCACTCCGGATACAAACCGCATATCATTAAGTGTGTATTCTGTGCGCGCCAAATTAAAACCAATAAGCGGCACGTAGTGCCAGTGTGTGTGTGCTCATGAATAATAGTGTACCACTCCGGATAAAAACTGCATATCATTAAGTGTGTATTCTGTGCACGCCATATTCAAACCAATAAGCGGCGCGTAGTGCCAGTGTGTGTGTGTGTGTTTGCTCATGAATAATAGTGTACCACTCCGGATACAAACCGCATTTCATTAAGTGTGTATTCTGTGCGCGCCATATTCAAACCAATAAGCGGCGCGTAGTGCCAGTGTGTGTGTGTCCTCATAAATATTAGTGTACCACTCCGGATACAAACCGCATATCATTCAGTGTGTATTCTGTGCGCGCCATATTCAAACTTATAAGCGGCGCGTAGTGCCAGTGTGTGTGTGTGCTCATAAATAATAGTGTACCACTCCGGATACAAACTGCATATCATTAAGTGTGTATTCTGTGCGCGCCATATTCAAACTTATAAGCGGCGCGTAGCGCTAGTGTATGTGTACTCATAAATATTAGTGTACCACTCCGGATACAAACTGCATATCATTAAGTGTGTATTCTGTGCGCGCCATATTCAAACTAAGAAGCGGCGCATAGTGCTGTAGCATGCACATGCACATGCTATACTGTTTTCAATCAGTTCACACACATTTCTTATTACACTTAATAAACACAAAATTGTCAACACAACACAACACACAAAAAGACCAAATTCCAACCACTCAAGATACCAACACAACCCAAACCACATAAATAACCTTACGTCAGGAATTGTAAGTCAGCAGAAAAACCCTTATCCAAAAACACTTAAAACACACAAGCGACACACAACCCCGGAGGTGCGAAAAAACCTTACCCAGCACAAAACGCTTCAAGTGGGTAAAGCGTAAAAACACAGCATTGCATAATAGCAACCAACAGTTAATAAATAATGAAATAGGAGACACCGTACCTCGTGTGTACAAACAGAACCGTAAGCGTAGGAAACAAAACACCGCGTAAGCGTCAGAACCCAGAACTGACCTTACATAATAAGCACAACCATATGTAAACACAAAACTTGACATTCAGCATAATTGACACAAAATAGAAAGTAAAGTAAAACCAAATCTAACTAAAAGGAAATGAATCGTATAAATAAAGATGTAAGATGAGACCGAGGGCTGCTCAGTTACACACAGTACGCACAGTGACACGGTTCAATGGAGCCGTTCAAGTCTTATCGTAATTCGCACAAACAACACAAATATGTTAAATTAATTCATCGTGTCCACTCGTTACCTGGAGCCCTGATGGCTCCCAGTGATCATCCGAAACTAATGCTTTGTTTTTTGACGAATTGACCTCGCGAGTGATGTTTAATCCTTCTGCACCGCTGCTCTAACAATTGCAACCTGATACAGAATATTACATGGCGACCGTGACTTTTAAACTGCAATCTTCGGATGTGCAAAAAAAAAAGTGACGAATGAAACCTCAAACACGGACAAAAAGTGCAAAGTGGAAACGTTTTATAAAAATCGCAAGTGCTTCTGAAATGACTTGGAAAGTGATTAATTACCAACAATAGTGAACTACGAGTGAAAACCAATCATTTTCAAAATGGGAGGCAAGGCTGCAAAACCTGAAACAAATATAAAAGGAGACCATGATCTCACAATAGTTCAAACTCAGAATATTCATACAGAATATCATCTGACTCAGGATTTAAAACTAAACATTATTTTAGGGCTGCTAATCACCCTGTGCATTGTTAAAATAGCGAAAACTTGTTACAAACACCTTCGTAACCAAGCGCAAAAACACGCTTTAAAAGTGCTTACGCTACCAAAGTAGCAACGTTAACATTGAATCGAGAACAGTGAATGAATGATATACGAAAACGGTGATATGCTATTTGACCCACAAAAATAGGTAAAGGCTGTGGGAAAGTACCGTAAGCTCACCAATGCAGCTATTGACCGCGATTATGAAAAACAATTATGCGCGTATGAGAACCTACCTCAACGTGTAAAAACACTGTGACCAGCGGTATGGTTTGGAACAGCCGTTCCCAACGCGGAAGACGAGAAGAATAAGGCAAGAATGGACGGTTGCTCACTGTCGGACAGACAGGTGAAAGAAGAGATCCCTGGGCCAAAGGACAGCAGTTCACCGAGCACCGGGAACAACGTAGCACCGTGAGCAGCAACAACAACAAATGTATTTAAAAAGGTACCGTACACATGCAATTTTTACGGATGAAGCTGCATAAATATGCAAAAGCTTTTAGAAAAAATAGAAATACTAGATAGGACGTATGATCAGGTTAGACAGCTAAACAAATGCTATAGGCTCTGCGCGTTATCCACACTAAGAAATAACACTAAGGAATTATATGACGAAATACAAGAGCTTCTACGAAAGCACGAATCATCCATTAAAGACGAAATATTAACAACCTTAGTTAAAAAAAGTAGACACCTATATTACGAAATAAATAAGTGCATTAAAATACATTTCGAAAGACATCCAGATTCAACAATTAAATACAATTAAATACAACATTATCAGAAAACCAGTTCGACATAACGATAGAAACTAAATCTGACAAAATGGCTGACATTATAGAACTAATTAAAATCACCACTTCTCTCATATCAAAGTATGATGGTAATGAGAAAGATTTAAAAGGTGTGGTGTCAAATTTAAATGTATTAAAGAAAATAGTGAAGCCGGAGAATAGGGAAACAATAATAGAGCTAGTATTAGGACGTCTGACAGGTAAAGCGCGAATTGTTGTAGGAGAAGCCCCAAACTCAATAGAAGATATTGTTAACAAACTACAAGATAGATGCAGCATAAAGGTAACACCAGAAATAGTAGTATCCAAAATGGATAATACGAAACAGACAGGAACAATAGAAGATTTCGGATGCATTATAGAAAAACTAACGCAGCAACTTGAAGAAGCATACATAGCGGAAGAAATAACACCAGAAGTAGCCAGGAAAAAAGCAACTAAGTCTGGAATTAGCGCATTGAGTTATGGACTTAAGGATGGCGAAACCAAAATAATAATGAGATCAAGCAAATTCGAAACCCTGCATGAAGCAATAGAACAAGCAGTAAAATTGGAACTAGAAAACAGAACGAAAAAAGGAAAGAATGAACAGACAAAAATTTTATATTCAAACGCTACTAGGAACAATAGAGGGTATGGTAACAACTACCAGGGAAGGAACAATTACAATAGATTCTCAAATAATAATAATAATAGGTATCAGACACAAAACCCACCCAGGTTCCCACCCGCAAGATATGGACATAACAATAACCGAAACAATAATAACTACAGAAATAACAACTTTAACAACACTAGAAATCAGCACGCAAATCGACAAAATAATTCCAACAGAAATCAGTACGTACAATCCAATCAGAGAAATAATAGCAATTTGCAAAATAATCGAGCGCCTATTCATAACACAGTAACAGCCGAAGAACAGAATAATTTTTTAGGGCAACCTCAAGCATCGGAAAATACCCAATACTAACCATAAATCCTGATGCAGATAATTTTGTTAAAGTAAAAATAGAAATTACAAAGGAAATCTATAGCACACTCATCATAGATACCGGAGCAACCGTATCCGTACTTAAAGCTAGTAAATTAAAACCAGGTTGTAAAATCAATACATCAAAAAAATTAACCTTGATAAGCTCTAGTGATCATGAATCAGAGACTTTAGGTACTGCTATGACAACAATTCACTTTGGCGATTATTCCATTATGCACGAATTTCATATAATAGAAGATGTAGAATCCATTTTTTCCGACGGACTATTAGGAAAAGACTTTATAAAGCACAGATGTATTGTTGATTATGTTAATTGGATGATATACTTCTCATCTGATAACGGATTGATTTCACACCCAATAGAAGACAATGTAAACGGAAATTATATTTTACCAAAACGAAGTGAAGTAGTACGAAAAATAAGTATACCAAACTTGACAGAAGATTCAATCATCTTATCACAAGAAATCCAACCAGGGGTATTTTGCGGAAACACAATAGTCTCAAAACGTAATCAGTATATCAAATTCATTAATACCACAGATAAAGATGTTTCTTTTAACATAAAATCTTATACACCAGAAGTTGAACCATTAAGAGAGTATGAGCAATTACAGAAGAAACTTGACACATCTAAGGAACGAATTCAGAAAATTCATAACAAAATCCATATAGAAAATATTCCACAAATAGCAAGAGAAGAGTTAGAAAATCTTATCACAAAATTCTCGGATATATTTTGTTTAGAAGATGAACCGGTCTCTACTAACAATTTTTATACCCAGGAAATTTCATTAAAAGATAATATTCCTTCTTATATACCAAATTATAAACAAATACATTCACAAACAGAGGAAATGCAATCACAGGTAGAAAAGATGTTGAAAAATAACATTATAGAACATTCTGTTTCATCATATAATTCACCGATACTATTAGTACCGAAGAAGTCAGGTGAAGGAAAAAAGAAATGGCGTTTAGTAGTGGATTTTCGGCAATTGAACAAGAAAATTTTACCAGACAAATTCCCTTTACCTCGCATAGACACGATACTAGATCAGCTAGGAAGAGCCAAATATTTCAGCACATTGGATTTGATGTCAGGGTTTCATCAAATCAAACTTGATAAAAATTCGAGAAAATACACAGCTTTTTCGACACCTACAGGCCACTATCAGTTTACAAGAATGCCATTTGGACTCAACATTAGCCCAAACAGCTTTCAAAGAATGATGGCTATCGCTATGGCTGGTTTAACACCAGAGCTAGCATTTGTATATATAGATGATATTATAGTTACTGGATGCAGTGCACGGCATCATATCAGTAATTTAGGTAAAGTTTTTGATAGGCTAAGAAAATATAACCTTAAACTAAATGCAGAAAAATGTTGTTTCTTCAAAACAGAAGTAACGTACTTAGGTCATAAAATAACAGATAAAGGAATTTATCCGGACGACGTGAAGTTTGACACAATTAAAAAATTCCCGATTCCTACTAATGCTGATGAAGCAAGACGTTTTGTCGCATTTTGTAATTATTATCGTAAATTTGTACAGAATTTTGCTAAGATAGCTAAACCTATTAATAATTTGATTAAGAAAGACGTTAAGTTTGCATGGACTTCAGAATGTCAAGCAGCTTTTGATACATTGAAACAAAGCTTACTCTCACCCACAATTTTACAATATCCAGATTTTAAAAAACAATTCATTATTACGACAGATGCATCGGATATGGCATGTGGTGCAGTGTTATCACAAATAACAGATGGAAACGATTTGCCAGTCGCATTTGCGAGTAAAAGTTTTACACCAGGGGAAAAGAATAAGCCAATTATCGAGAAAGAGCTTACAGCTATACATTGGGCAATTAATTATTTTAAACCTTATGTATATGGACAAAAATTTATAGTTAGAACAGATCATAGACCATTAGCATACTTATTTGGTATGAAAAATCCTACTTCTAAGCTTACTAGAATGAGACTAGATTTAGAAGAATTTGACTTTGAAATAGAATATTTAGCAGGTAAAGCTAATGTTGCAGCAGACGCACTATCAAGAATAATCCTTAACTCAGATGACCTAAAAGCATCAATACCAAAATCCAAAACGATTATAATGGTTAATACAAGAGCCATGGTTAAGAAAAATAACGAGAAAACTGATATAAACAAAGACGAACCAATCGCAACAACAGGGACTGATCACCCCGCGATGTGGAAAACAGATAGACCTTTAGAAGTGAGAAAGGTACTAAAAATAGGTACGCAGAGAATTAAGAACAACGTTGAATTCATAATATACAACCATTCATACAGTAAAGCACTAGGAAAATTTCTTTTGAGAAATGATGTAAATGGAAGTCAAGCATTAGAGTTTGCTCTTCTAGAAATGTGCAAAATCGCGAAACAATATGGAAGAAATAAGCTAGCATGGTCAGAAGAAGATCATTTATTCGAAGAATATTCCCAACAAACTATTAAGGAAATAGCCAACAGAGCCATTACCAAGTTTGAAATAATCCTGTTTACTCCAACTAGATGGATAACAACAGAAAAAGATAGGCTGAGAATAATTTCAGATTATCATATGACCCCTTCGGGAGGACATATAGGCCAGTACAGACTGTACCAGAAAATAAGGGAAAAATATAAATGGAAAAATATGAAAGATGATATCAAGAAATACGTACGAAATTGTAAAGCATGCATAGTTAATAAGACGACTAGACATACTAAAGAAAAAACAGTTGTAACTACAACACCGACAAAACCATTTAACATAATTTCAATCGACACAGTAGGACCTCTAACAAAAACTAACAAAAACAACAGGTATGCAATAACCATACAATGTGACTTAACGAAATATATCGTAGTAATACCTATCCATAACAAAGAAGCAAACACTATAGCCAAGGCATTGGTAGAAAACTTCATCCTTACATTCGGAACATTTATAGAATTAAAATCAGATCAAGGACTAGAATATAACAATGAAATATTACACAAAATCTCAGAAATTTTAAAAATCAAACAAACTTTTAGCACAGCTTACCACCCGCAGACAATAGGATCATTAGAGAGAAATCATAGATGTCTAAACGAATACCTAAGAAGCTATACAAACGAACATCATGATGACTGGGACGATTGGACAAAATTTTACGAATTTGTTTACAATACAACAGAACACTCAGACACAAACTACACACCATACGAACTAGTATTTGGTAGAAAAGCGAATTTACCACAAGATATATTTAAAACAAAAATTGAACCAGTTTATAATATTGACCAATATTATTTCGAAATGAAATATAAACTCCAAACATCAAACGAAATTGCCAGAGAAAATTTGATAAAAGCAAAAATTAAAAGACAGCAAACCTTAAATAAAGATACAGTACCACTTATTATAAACTTAGGAGATCAGGTATATTTGGAAAATGAAAATAGGAAAAAATTAGATCCAGTCTACATTGGACCTTTCACAGTAGTAAGTGACCAAGGGCCTAATTGCGTAATACAAAATAATACAACAAAGAAAATCTCTACAGTACACAAAAATAGATTAATTAAGTACACAGGAGAATAACTTCAATCATTGTAATTCATTACGTTATTCTATTAAAGGGGGGAGGTGTAGCATGCACATGCACATGCTATACTGTTTTCAATCAGTTCACACACATTTCTTATTACACTTAATAAACACAAAATTGTCAACACAACACAACACACAAAAAGACCAAATTCCAACCACTCAAGATACCAACACAACCCAAACCACATAAATAACCTTACGTCAGGAATTGTAAGTCAGCAGAAAAACCCTTATCCAAAAACACTTAAAACACACAAGCGACACACAACCCCGGAGGTGCGAAAAAACCTTACCCAGCACAAAACGCTTCAAGTGGGTAAAGCGTAAAAACACAGCATTGCATAATAGCAACCAACAGTTAATAAATAATGAAATAGGAGACACCGTACCTCGTGTGTACAAACAGAACCGTAAGCGTAGGAAACAAAACACCGCGTAAGCGTCAGAACCCAGAACTGACCTTACATAATAAGCACAACCATATGTAAACACAAAACTTGACATTCAGCATAATTGACACAAAATAGAAAGTAAAGTAAAACCAAATCTAACTAAAAGGAAATGAATCGTATAAATAAAGATGTAAGATGAGACCGAGGGCTGCTCAGTTACACACAGTACGCACAGTGACACGGTTCAGTGGAGCCGTTCAAGTCTTATCGTAATTCGCACAAACAACACAAATATGTTAAATTAATTCATCGTGTCCACTCGTTACCTGGAGCCCTGATGGCTCCCAGTGATCATCCGAAACTAATGCTTTATTTTTTGACGAATTGACCTCGCGAGTGATAATTAATCCTTCTGCACCGCTGCTCTAACAATTGCAACCTGATACAGAATATTACAGTGCTAGTGTGTATGTCTGCTCATGAATAATAGTGTACCACTCCGGATACAAACTGCATATCATTGAGTGTGTATTCTGTGCGCGCCATATTCAAACTAAGAAGCGGCGCATAGTGCTAGTGTGTATGTGTGCTCATGAATAATTGTGTACCACTCCGGATACAAACCGCATATCATTCAGTGTGTATTCTGTGCGCGCCAAATGAAAACCAATAAGCGGCGCGTAGTGCCAGTGTGAGTGTGCCCATGAATAATAGTGTACCACTCCGGATACAAACCGCATATCATTAAGTGTGTATTCTGTGCGCGCCTTATTGGAAATTACAAGCAGCGCGTAGTGTAAGTGTGCGTGTGTGTGCTCATAAATATTAGTGTACCGCTCCGGATACAAACCGCATATCATTAAGTGTGTATTCTGTGCGCGTCATATTGAAAATTATAAGCGGCGCGTAGTGCCAGTATGTATGTGTGCTCATGAATAATTGTGTACCACTCCGGATACAAACCGCATATCATTTAGTGTGTATTCTGTGCGCGCCATATTCAAACTAATAAGCGGCGCATAGTGCCAGTGTGTATGTGTGCTCATGAATAATTGTGTACCACTCCGGATACAAACCGCATATCATTTAGTGTGTATTCTGTGCGCGCCATATTCAAACTAAGAAGCGGCGCATAGTGCTAGTGTGTATGCGTGCTCATGAATAATTGTGTACCACTCCGGATACAAACTGCATATCATTAAGTGTGTATTCTGTGCGCGCCATATTCAAACTAATAAGCGGCGCATAGTGCTAGTGTGTATGTGTGCTCATGAATAATAGTGTACCACTCCGGATACAAACTGCATATCATTAAGTGTGTATTCTGTGCGCGCCATATTCAAACTAATAAGCGGCGCATAGTGCTAGTGTGTATGTGTGCTAATGAATAATAGTGTACCACTCCGGATACAAACCGCATATCATTCAGTGTGTATTCTGTACGCGCCATTTTCAAACCAATAAGCGGCGCGTAGTGCCAGTGTGTGAATGTGTGCTCATAAATATTTGTGTACCACTCCGGATACAAACTGCATATCATTAAGTGTGTATTCTGTGCACGCCATATTCAACTAATAAGCGGCGCGTAGTGCCAGTGTGTGTGTGTGTTCATGAATATTAGTGTACCACTCTGGATACAAACCGCATATCATTCAGTGTGTATTCTGTGCGCGCCATATTCAAACTAATAAGCGGCGCGTAGTGCCAGTGTGTGTATGTGTGCTCATGAATAATTGTGTACCACTCCGGATACAAACTGCATATCATTAAGTGTGTATTCTGTGCGCGTCATATTAAAAATTATAAGCAGCGCGTAGTGTAAGTGTGCGTGTGTGTGCTCATAAATAAAAGTGTACCACTCCGGATACAAACCGCATATCATTAAGTGTGTATTCTGTGCGCGCCATATTCAAACTTATAAGCGGCCCGTAGCGCTAGTGTGTATGTGTGCTCATAAATATTAGTGTACCACTCCGGATACAAACCGCATATCATTCAGTGTGTATTCTGTGCACGCCATATTCAAACCAATAAGCGGCGCGTAGTGCCAGTGTGTGAATGTGTGCTCATAAATATTTGTGTACCACTCCGGATACAAACTGCATATCATTAAGTGTGTATTCTGTGCACGCCATATTCAAACTAATGAGCGGCGCGTAGTGCCAGTGTGTGTGTGTGCTCATAAATATTAGTGTACCACTCCGGATACAAACCGCATATCATTCATTGTGTATTCTGTGCACGCCATATTCAAACTAATAAGCGGCGCGTAGCGCTAGTGTGTATGTGTACTCAGAAAAATTAGTGTACCACTCCGGATACAAACTGCATATCATTAAGTGTGTATTCTGTGCACGCCATATTCAAACTTATAAGCTGCGCGTAGTGCCAGTGTGAATGTGTGCTCATGAATAAAAGTGTACCACTCCGGATACAAACCGCATATCATTCAGTGTGTATTCTGTGCGTGTCATATTGAAAATTATAAGCAGCGCGTAGTGTAAGTGTGCGTGCGTGTGCTCATAAATAATTGTGTACCACTCCGGATACAAACCGCATATCATTAAGTGTGTATTCTGTGCGCGCCAAATTAAAACCAATAAGCGGCGCGTAGTGCCAGTGTGTGTATGTGTGCTCATGTATATTAGTGTACCACTCCGGATACAAACCGCATATCATTCAGTGTGTATTCTGTGCACGCTATATTCAAACCAATAAGCGGCGCGTAGTGCCAGTGTGTGTGTGTGCCCATAAATATTTGTGTACCACTCCGGATACAAACCGCATATCATTAAGTGTGTATTCTGTGCACGCCATATTCAAACTAATCAGCGGCGCGTAGTGCCAGTGTGTGTGTGCTCATGAATAATAGTGTACCACTCCGGATACAAACCGCATATCATTAAGTGTGTATTCTGTGCGCGCCATATTCAAACTAATAAGCGGCGCGTAGTGCCAGTGTGTATGTATGCTCATGAATAATTGTGTACCACTCCGGATACAAACCGCATATCATTAAGTGTGTATTCTGTGCACGCCATATTCAAACTTATAAGCGGCGCGTAGTGCCAGTGTGTGTGTGTGCTCATACATATTTGTGTACCACTCCGGATACAAACCGCATATCATTCAGTGTGTATTCTGTGCACGCCATATTCAAACCAATAAGCGGCGCGTAGTGCCAGTGTGTGTGTGCTCATGAATAATAGTGTACCACTCCGGATACAAACCGCATATCATTCAGTGTGTATTCTGTGCGCGCCATATTCAAACCAATAAGCGGCGCATAGTGCCAGTGTGTGTGTGTATTTATAAATATTAGTGTACCACTCCGGATACAAACCGCATATCATTCAGTGTGTATTCTGTGCGCGCTATATTCAAACTTATAAGTGGCGCGTAGCTCTTGTGTGTATGTGTACTCATAAATTTTAGTGTACCACTCTGGATACAAACCGCATATCATTAAGTGTGTATTCTGTGCGCGCCATATTCAAACTAATAAGCGGCGCATAGTGCCAGTGTGTGTATGTGTGCTCATGAATAATAGTGTACCACTCCGGATACAAACTGCATATCATTAAGTGTGTATTATGTGCGCGCCATATTCAAACTAATAAGCGGCGCGTAGTGCCAGTGTGTGTATGTGTGCTCATGTATATTAGTGTACCACTCCGGATACAAACTGCATAAAATTAAGTGTGAATTCTGTGTGCGCCATATTCAAACTAATAAGCAGCGCATAGTGCCAGTGTGTGTGTGCTCATGAATAATAGTGTACCACTCCGGATACAAACCGCATATCATTCAGTGTGTATTCTGTGCGCGCCATATTCAAACCAATAAGCGGCGCATAGTGCCAGTGTGTGTGTGTATTTATAAATATTAGTGTACCACTCCGGATACAAACCGCATATCATTCAGTGTGTATTCTGTGCGCGCCATATTCAAACTTATAAGTGGCGCGTAGCTCTTGTGTGTATGTGTACTCATAAATTTTAGTGTACCACTCTGGATACAAACCGCATATCATTAAGTGTGTATTCTGTGCGCGCCATATTCAAACTAATTAGCGGCGCATAGTGCCAGTGTGTGTGTGTGTGCTCATAAATAATAGTGTACCACTCCGGATACAAACCGCATATCATTCAGTGTGTATTCTGTGCACGCCATATTCAAACCAATAAGCGGCGCGTAGTGCCAGTGTGTGTGTGCTCATGAATAATAGTGTACCACTCCGGATACAAACCGCATATCATTCAGTGTGTATTCTGTGCGCGCCATATTCAAACCAATAAGCGGCGCGTAGTGCCAGTGTGTGTGTGTACTCATAAATATTAGTGTACCACTCCGGATACAAACCGCATATCATTCAGTGTGTATTCTGTGCGCGCCATATTCAAACTTATAAGTGGCGCGTAGCTCTTGTGTGTATGTGTACTCATAAATTTTAGTGTACCACTCTGGATACAAACCGCATATCATTAAGTGTGTATTCTGTGCGCGCCATATTCAAACTAATTAGCGGCGCATAGTGCCAGTGTGTGTGTGTGTGCTCATAAATAATAGTGTACCACTCCGGATACAAACCGCATATCATTCAGTGTGTATTCTGTGCACGCCATATTCAAACCAATAAGCGGCGCGTAGTGCCAGTGTGTGTGTGCTCATGAATAATAGTGTACCACTCCGGATACAAACCGCATATCATTCAGTGTGTATTCTGTGCGCGCCATATTCAAACCAATAAGCGGCGCGTAGTGCCAGTGTGTGTGTGTACTCATAAATATTAGTGTACCACTCCGGATACAAACCGCATATCATTAAGTGTGTATTCTGTGCGCGCCATATTCAAACTAATAAGCGGCGCATAGTGCCAGTGTGTGTATGTGTGCTCATGAATAATAGTGTACCACTCCGGATACAAACTGCATATCATTAAGTGTGTATTCTGTGCGCGCCAAATTCAAACTTACAAGCGGCGCGTAGCGCTAGTGGGTATGTGTGCTCATAAATAATAGTGTACCACTCCGGATACAAACCGCCTATCATTAAGTGTGTATTCTGTGCGCGCCATATTCAAACTAATAAGCGGCGCGTAGTGCCAGTGTGTGTGTGTGTGTGTATGCTCATGAATGATAGTGTACCACTCCGGATACAAACCGCATATCATTCAGTGTATATTCTGTGCACGCCATATTCAAACCAATAAGCGGCGCGTAGTGCCAGTGTGTGTGTGTGCTCATAAATAATAGTGTACCACTCCGGATACAAACCGCATATCATTAAGTGTGTATTCTGTGCGCGCCATATTCAAACTAATAAGCGGCACGTAGTGCCAGTGTGTGTGTGTGCTCATGAATAATAGTGTACTACTCCGGATACAAACCGCATATCATTAAGTGTGTATTCTGTGCGCGCCAAATTCAAACTAATAAGCGGCGCGTAGTGCCAGTGTGTGTATGTGTGCTCATGTATATTAGTGTACCACTCCGGATACAAACCGCATATCATCAAGTGTGTATTCTGTGCAAGCCATATTCAAACTTACAAGCGACGCGTAGCGCTAGTGTGTATGTGTGCTCATAAATATTAGTGTACCACTCCGGATACAAACCGCATATCATTCAGTGTGTATTCTGTGCGCGCCATATTCAAACCAATAAGCGGCGCGTAGTGCCAGTGTGTGTGTGTACTCATAAATATTAGTGTACCACTCCGGATACAAACCGCATATCATTAAGTGTGTATTCTGTGCGCGCCATATTCAAACTAATAAGCGGCGCGTAGTGCCAGTGTGTGTATGTGTGCTCATGTATATTAGTGTACCACTCCGGATACAAACTGCATGAAATTAAGTGTGTATTCTGTGTGCGCCATATTGAAACTTATAAGCAGCGCATAGTGCCAGTGTGTGTGTGTGCTCATAAATAATAGTGTACCACTGCGGATACAAACTGCATATAATTAAGTGTGTATTCTGTGAGCGCTATATTCAAACTAATAAGCGGCGCGTAGTGCCAGTGTGTGTATGTGTGCTCATGTATATTAGTGTATCACTCCGGATACAAACTGCATATCATTAAGTGTGTATTATGTGCGCGCCATATTCAAACTTATAAGCGGCGCGTAGTGCCAGTGTGTGTGTGCTCATGAATAATAGTGTACCACTCCGGATACAAACCGCATATAATTAAGTGTGTATTCTGTGCGCGCTATATTCAAACTAATAAGCGGCGCGTAGTGCCAGTGTGTGTGTGTGCTCATGAATATTAGTGTACCACTCTGGATACAAACCGCATATCATTCAGTGTGTATTCTGTGCGCGCCATATTCAAACTAAGAAGCGGCGCATAGTGCTAGTGTGTATGTGTGCTCATGAATAATTGTGTACCACTCCGGATACAAACCGCATATCATTCATTGTGTATTCTGTGCACGCCATATTCAAACTAATAAGCGGCGCGTAGTGCCAGTGTGTGTATGTGTGCTCATGTATATTAGTGTATCACTCCGGATACAAACTGCATATCATTAAGTGTGTATTCTGTGCGCGCCATATTCAAACTAATAAGCGGCGCGTAGTGCCAGTGTGTGTGTGCTCATGAATAATAGTGTACCACTCCGGATACAAACCGCATATAATTAAGTGTGTATTCTGTGCGCGCTATATTCAAACTAATAAGCGGCGCGTAGTGCCAGTGTGTGTGTGTGCTCATAAATATTGGTGTACCACTCCGGATATAAACCGCATATCATTCATTGTGTATTCTGTGCACGCCATATTCAAACCAATAAGCGGCGCGTAGTGCCAGTGTGTGTGTGCTCATGAATAATAGCGTACCACTCCGGATACAAACCGCATATCATTCATTGTGTATTCTGTGCACGCCATATTCAAACTAATAAGCGGCGCGTAGTGCCAGTGTGTGTATGTGTGCTCATGTATATTAGTGTATCACTCCGGATACAAACTGCATATCATTAAGTGTGTATTATGTGCGCGCCATATTCAAACTTATAAGCGTCGCGTAGCTCTAGTGTGTATGTGTACTCATAAATATTAGTGTACCACTCCGGATACAAACCGCATATCATTAAGTGTGTATTCTGTGCGCGCCATATTCAAACTAATAAGCGGCGCGTAGTGCCAGTGTGTGTGTGTGTGCTCATGAATAATTGTGTACCACTCCGGATACAAACTGCGTATCATTAAGTGTGTATTCTGTGCGCGCCATATTCAAACTAATAAGCGGCGCGTAGCTCTAGTGTGTATGTGTACTCATAAATATTAGTGTACCACTCCGGATACAAACCGCATATCATTAAGTGTGTATTCTGTGCGCGCCATATTCAAACCAATAAGCGGCGCGTAGTGCCAGTGTGTGCTCATAAATATTGGTGTACCACTCCGGATACAAACCGCATATCATTGAGTGTGTATTCTGTGCGCGCCATATTCAAACTAATAAGCAGCGCGTAGCGCTAGTGTGTGTGTCCGTGCTCATGAATAATAGTGTACCACTCCGGATACAAACTGCATATCATTAAGTGTGTATTCTGTGCGCGCCATATTCAAACCAATAAGCGGCGCGTAGTGCCAGTGTGTGTGTGTGTCCTCATAAATATTTGTGTACCACTCCGGATACAAACCGCATATCATTAAGTGTGTATTCTGTGCGCGCCAAATTAAAACCAATAAGCTGCGCGTAGTGCCAGTGTGTGTGTGCTCATGAATAATAGTGTACCACTCCGGATACAAACTGCATATCATTAAGTGTGTATTCTGTGCGCGCCATATTCAAACTTACAAGCGGCGCGTAGCGCTAGTGTATGTGTGTGCTCATAAATATAAGTGTACCACTCCGGATACAAACCGCATATCATTAAGTGTGTATTCTGTGCACGCCATATTCAAACTAATAAGCGGCACGTAGTGCCAGTTTGTGTGTGTGTGTGTTTGCTCATGAATATTAGTGTACCACTCCGGATACAAACCGCATATCATTCAGTGTGTATTCTGTGCGCGCCATATTGAAAATTTTAAGCAGCGCGTAGTGTAAGTAAGCGTGTGTGTGCTCATAAATAAAAGTGTACCACTCCGGATACAAACCGCATATCATTAAGTGTGTATTCTGTGCGCGCCATATTCAAACTAATAAGCGGCGCGTAGCGCTAGTGTGTGTGTGTGTGCTCATAAATATTAGTGTACCACTCCGGATACAAACTGCATATCATTAAGTGTGTATTCTGTGCGCGCCATATTCAAACTAATAAGCGGCGGGTAGTGCCAGTGTGTATGTGTGCACATGAATAATAGCGTACCACTCCGGATACAAACCGCATATCATTGAGTGTGTATTCTGTGCGCGCCATATTCAAACCAATAAGCGGCGCGTAGTGCCAGTGTGTGTGTGCTCATAAATATTGGTGTACCACTCCGGATACAAACTGCATATCATTAAGTGTGTATTCTGTGCGCGCCATATTCAAACTTACAAGCGGCGCGTAGCGCTAGTGTATGTGTGTGCTCATAAATATAAGTGTACCACTCCGGATACAAACCGCATATCATTGAGTGTGTATTCTGTGCGCGCCATATTCAAACCAATAAGCGGCGCGTAGTGCCAGTGTGTGTGTGTGTCCTCATAAATATTTGTGTACCACTCCGGATACAAACCGCATATCATTAAGTGTGTATTCTGTGCACGCCATATTTAAACCAATAAGCGGCACGTAGTGCCAGTGTGTGTGTGCACATGAATAATAGTGTACCACTCCGGATACAAACCGCATATCATTAAGTGTGTATTCTGTGCGCGCCAAATTAAAACCAATAAGCTGCGCGTAGTGCCAGTGTGTGTGTGCTCATGAATAATAGTGTACCACTCCGGATACAAACTGCATATCATTAAGTGTGTATTCTGTGCGCGCCATATTCAAACTTACAAGCGGCGCGTAGCGCTAGTGTATGTGTGTGCTCATAAATATAAGTGTACCACTCCGGATACAAACCGCATATCATTAAGTGTGTATTCTGTGCGCGCCATATTCAAACCAATAAGCGGCGCGTAGTGCCAGTGTGTGTGTGTGTCCTCATAAATATTTGTGTACCACTCCGGATACAAACCGCATATCATTAAGTGTGTATTCTGTGCACGCCATATTTAAACCAATAAGCGGCACGTAGTGCCAGTGTGTGTGTGCTCATGAATAATAGTGTACCACTCCGGATACAAACCGCATATCATTAAGTGTGTATTCTGTGCGCGCCAAATTAAAACCAATAAGCTGCGCGTAGTGCCAGTGTGTGTTTGCTCATGAATAATAGTGAACCACTCCGGATACAAACCGCATATCATTCAGTGTGTATTCTGTGCGCGCCATATTGAAAATTTTAAGCAGCGCGTAGTGTAAGTAAGCGTGTGTGTGCTCATAAATAAAAGTGTACCACTCCGGATACAAACCGCATATCATTAAGTGTGTATTCTGTGCGCGCCATAATCAAACTAATAAGCGGCGCGTAGCGCTAGTGTGTGTGTGTGCTCATAAATATTAGTGTACCACTCCGGATACAAACTGCATATCATTAAGTGTGTATTCTGTGCGCGCCATATTCAAACTAATAAGCGGCGCGTAGTGCCAGTGTGTGTGTGCTCATGAATAATAGTGTACCACTCCGGATACAAACTGCATATCATTAAGTGTGTATTCTGTGCACGCCATATTCAAACTAATCAGCGGCGCGTAGTGCCAGTGTGTATGTGTGCTCATGAATAAAAGTGTACCACTCCGGATACAAACCGCATATCATTAAGTGTGTATTCTGTGCGCGCCATATTCAAACTAATAAGCGGCACGTAGTGCCAGTGTGTGTGTGTGCTCATGTATATAAGTGTACCACTCAGAATACAAACCGCATATCATTAAGTGTGTATTCTGGGCACGCCATATTCAAACTTATAAGCGGCACGTAGTGCCAGTGTGTGTGTGTGCTCATGTATATAAGTGTACCACTCAGAATACAAACCGCATATCATTAAGTGTGTATTCTGGGCACGCCATATTCAAACTTATAAGCGGCGCGTAGTGCCAGTGTGTGTGTGCTCATGAATAATAGTGTACCACTCCGGATACAAACCGCATATCATTAAGTGTGTATTCTGTGCGCGCCATATTCAAACTAATAAGCGGCGCGTAGCTCTAGTGTGTATGTGTGCTCATGAATAATAGTGTACCACTCCGGATACAAACCGCATATCATTAAGTGTGTATTCTGTGCACGCCATATTCAAACTTATAAGCGGCACGTAGTGCCAGTGTGTGAATGTGTGCTCATAAATAATTGTGTACCACTCCGGATACAAACTGCATATCATTAAGTGTGTATTCTGTGCGCGCCATATTCAAACTTATAAGCGGCGCGTAGCGCTAGTGTGTATGTGTACTCAAAAATATTAGTGTACCACTCCGGATACAAACTGCATATCATTCAGTGTGTATTCTGTGCACGCCATATTCAAACCAATAAGCGGCGCGTAGTGCCAGCGTGTGTGTGCTCATGAATAATAGTGTATCACTCCGGATACAAACCGCATATCATTCAGTGTGTATTCTGTGCACGCCATATTCAAACTTATAAGCGGCACGTAGTGCCAGTGTGTGAATGTGTGCTCATAAATATTAGTGTACCACTCCGGATACAAACTGCATATCATTAAGTGTGTATTCTGTGCGCGTCATATTGAAAATTATAAGCAGCGCGTAGTGTAAGTGAGCGTGTGTGCTCATAAATATTAGTCTACCACTCCGGATACAAACCGCATATCATTAAGTGTGTATTCTGTGCACGCCATATTCAAACTTATAAGCGGCACGTAGTGCCAGTGTGTGAATGTGTGCTCATAAATATTAGTGTACCACTCCGGATACAAACTGCATATCATTAAGTGTGTATTCTGTGCGCGCCATATTCAAACTTATAAGCGGCGCGTAGCGCTAGTGTGTATGTGTACTCAAAAATATTAGTGTACCACTCCGGATACAAACTGCATATCATTCAGTGTGTATTCTGTGCACGCCATATTCAAACTTATAAGCGGCACGTAGTGCCAGTGTGTGAATGTGTGCTCATAAATATTAGTGTACCACTCCGGATACAAACTGCATATCATTAAGTGTGTATTCTGTGCGCGCCATATTCAAACTTATAAGCGGCGCGTAGCGCTAGTGTGTATGTGTACTCAAAAATATTAGTGTACCACTCCGGATACAAACTGCATATCATTCAGTGTGTATTCTGTGCACGCCATATTCAAACCAATAAGCGGCGCGTAGTGCCAGCGTGTGTGTGCTCATGAATAATAGTGTATCACTCCGGATACAAACCGCATATCATTCAGTGTGTATTCTGTGCACGCCATATTCAAACTTATAAGCGGCACGTAGTGCCAGTGTGTGAATGTGTGCTCATAAATATAAGTGTACCACTCCGGATACAAACTGCATATCATTAAGTGTGTATTCTGTGCGCGTCATATTGAAAATTATAAGCAGCGCGTAGTGTAAGTGTGTGTGTGTGTGCTCATAAATAATAGTGTACCACTCCGGATACAAACCGCATATCATTAAGTGTGTATTCTGTGCGCGCCATATTCAAACTAATAAGCGGCGCGTAGCTCTAGTGTGTATGTGTGCTCATGAATAATAGTGTACCACTCCGGATACAAACTGCATATCATTAAGTGTGTATTCTGTGCACGCCATATTCAAACTTATAAGCGGCACGTAGTGCCAGTGTGTGAATGTGTGCTCATAAATATTAGTGTACCACTCCGGATACAAACTGCATATCATTAAGTGTGTATTCTGTGCGCGTCATATTGAAAATTATAAGCAGCGCGTAGTGTAAGTGAGCGTGTGTGCTCATAAATATTAGTGTACCACTCCGGATACAAACCGCATATCATTAAGTGTGTATTCTGTGCGCGCCATATTGAAAATTATAAGCAGCGCGTAGTGTCTGTGTGTATGTGTGCGTGTGTGTGCTCATAAATAATAGTGTACCACTCCAAATACAAACAGCATATCATTAAGTGTGTATTCTGTGCACGCCATATTCAAACTAATAAGCGGCGCGTCGTGTCAGTGTGTATGTGTGCTCATAAATATTAGTGTACCACTCCGGATACAAACCGCATATCATTAAGTGTGTATTCTGTGCGCGCCATATTCAAACTTATAAGCGGCGCGTAGTGCCAGTGTGTGTGTGCTCATGTATAATAGTGTACCACTCCGGATACAAACCGCATATCATTAAGTGTGTATTCTGTGCGCGCCATATTCAAACTAATAAGCGGCGCATAGCTCTAGTGTGTATGTGTACTCATAAATATTAGTGTACCACTCCGGATACAAACCGCATATCATTAAGTGTGTATTCTGTGCGCGCCATATTCAAACTAATAAGCGGCGCGTAGCTCTAGTGTGTATGTGTACTCATAAATATTAGTGTACCACTCCGGATACAAACCGCATATCATTAAGTGTGTATTCTGTGCACGCCATATTCAAACCAATAAGCGGCGCGTAGTGCCAGTGTGTGTGTGTGATCATGAATAATAGTGTACTACTCCGGATACAAACCGCATATCATTAAGTGTGTAATCTGTGCTCGCCAAATTCAAACTAATAAGCGGCGCGTAGTGCCAGTGTGTGTATGTGTGCTCATGTATATTAGTGTACCACTCCGGATACAAACCGCATATCATTAAGTGTGTATTCTGTGCGCGCCATATTCAAACTAATAAGCGGCGCGTAGTGCCAGTGTGTGTGTGCTCATGAATAATAGTGTACCACTCCGGATACAAACCGCATATCATTCAGTGTGTATTCTGTGCGCGCCATATTCAAACTAATAAGCGGCGCGTAGCTCTAGTGTGTATGTGTACTCATAAATATTAGTGTACCACTCCGGATACAAACTGCATATCATTAAGTGTGTATTCTGTGCGCGCCATATTCAAACTAATAAGCGGCGCGTAGCTCTAGTGTGTATGTGTACTCATAAATATTAGTGTACCACTCCGGATACAAACCGCATATCATTAAGTGTGTATTCTGTGCACGCCATATTCAAACCAATAAGCGGCGCGTAGTGCCAGTGTGTGTGTGTGCTCATGAATAATAGTGTACTACTCCGGATACAAACCGCATATCATTAAGTGTGTATTCTGTGCTCACCAAATTCAAACTAATAAGCGGCGCGTAGTGCCAGTGTGTGTATGTGTGCTCATGTATAATAGTGTACCACTCCGGATACAAACCGCATATCATTAAGTGTGTATTCTGTGCACGCCATATTCAAACTTATAAGCGGCGCGTAGTGCCAGTGTGTGTGTGCTCATGTATAATAGTGTACCACTCCGGATACAAACCGCATATCATTAAGTGTGTATTCTGTGCGCGCCATATTCAAACTAATAAGCGGCGCGTAGCTCTAGTGTGTATTTGTACTCATAAATATTAGTGTACCACTCCGGATACTAACCGCATATCATTAAGTGTGTATTCTGTGCGCGCCATATTCAAACTAATAAGCGGCGCGTAGCTCTAGTGTGTATGTGTACTCATAAATATTAGTGTACCACTCCGGATACAAACCGCATATCATTAAGTGTGTATTCTGTGCACGCCATATTCAAACTTATAAGCGGCGCGTAGTGCCAGTGTGTGTGTGTGCTCATGAATATTAGTGTACCACTCCGGATACAAACTGCATATCATTAAGTGTGTATTCTGTGCACGCCATATTCAAACTAATAAGCGGCGCGTCGTGTCAGTGTGTGTGTGTGCTCATAAATATTTGTGTACCACTCCGGATACAAACCGCATATCATTAAGTGTGTATTCTGTGCGCGCCATATTCAATCTAATAAGCGGCGCGTAGTGCCAGTGTGTGTGTGCTCATGTATAATAGTGTACCACTCCGGATACAAACCGCATATCATTAAGTGTGTATTCTGTGCGCGCCATATTCAAACTAATAAGCGGCGCGTAGCTCTAGTGTGTATGTGTGCTCATAAATATTAGTGTACCACTCCGGATACAAACCGCATATCATTAAGTGTGTATTCTGTGCGCGCCATATTCAAACAAATAAGCGGCGCATAGTGCCAGTGTGTGTGTGTCCTCATAAATATTAGTGTACCACTCCGGATACAAACCGCATATCATTCAGTGTGTATTCTGTGCGCGCCATATTCAAACTTATAAGCGGCGCGTAGTGCCAGTGTGTGTATGTGTGCTCATGTATATTAGTGTACCACTCCGGATACAAACTGCATATCATTCAGTGTGTATTCTGTGCGCGCCATATTGAAAATTATAAGCAGCGCGTAGTGCCAGTGTGTGTGTGCTCATGAATAATAGTGTATCACTGCGGATACAAACCGCATATCATTCAGTGTGTATTCTGTGCACGCCATATTCAAACTTATAAGCGGCACGTAGTGCCAGTGTGTGAATGTGTGCTCATAAATATTTGTGTACCACTCCGGATACAAACTGCATATCATTAAGTGTGTATTCTGTGCGCGTCATATTGAAAATTATAAGCAGCGCGTAGTGTAAGTGTGTGTGTGTGTGCTCATAAATATTAGTGTACCACTCCGGATACAAACTGCATATCATTAAGTGTGTATTCTGTGCACGCCATATTCAAACTAATAAGCGGCGCATAGTGCTAGTGTGTATGTGTGCTCATGAATAATTGTGTACCACTCCGGATACAAACTGCATAACATTTACGTGTGTATTCTGTGCGCGCCATATTCAAACCAATAAGCGGCGCGTAGTGCCAGTGTTTGTGTGTGCTCATAAATATTTGTGTACCACTCCGGATACAAACCGCATATCATTAAGTGTGTATTCTGTGCACGCCATATTCAAACTAATAAGCGGCGCGTAGTGCTAGTGTGTGTGTGTGCTCATGAATATAAGTGTACCACTCCGGATACAAACTGCATATCATTAAGTGTGTATTCTGTGCGCGCCATATTGAAATTTATAAGCGGCGCGTAGTGCCAGTGTGTGTGTATGCTCATAAATATTAGTGTACCACTCCGGATACAAACTGCATATCATTAAGTGTGTATTCTGTGCACGCCATATTCAAACTAATAAGCGGTGCGTAGTGCCAGTGTGTGTGTGTGCTCATGAATATTAGTGTACCACTCCGGATACAAACTGCATATCATTCAGTGTGTATTCTGTGCACGCCATATTCAAACTAATAAGCGGCGCGTAGTGCCAGTGTGTGTGTGTGCTCATGAATATAAGTGTACCACTCCGGATACAAACTGCATATCATTAAGTGTGTATTCTGTGCGCGCCATATTCAAACTTATAAGCGGCACGTAGCGCTAGTGTGTATGGGTACTCAAAAATATTAGTGTACCACTCCGGATACAAACTGCATATCATTAAGTGTGTATTCTGTGCACGCCATATTCAAACTAATAAGTGGCGCGTAGTGCCAGTGTGTGTGTGTGCTCATGAATATTAGTGTACCACTCCGGATACAAACTGCATATCATTAAGTGTGTATTCTGTGCACGCCATATTCAAACTTATAAGCGGCACGTAGTGCCAGTGTGTGAATGTGTGCTCATAAATATTAGTGTACCACTCCGGATACAAACTGCATATCATTAAGTGTGTATTCTGTGCACGCCATATTCAAACTTATAAGCGGCACGTAGTGCCAGTGTGTGAATGTGTGCTCATAAATATTAGTGTACCACTCCGGATACAAACTGCATATCATTTAGTGTGTATTCTGTGCACGCCATATTCAAACTAATAAGCGGCGCGTAGTGCCAGTGTGAGTGTGTGCTCATGAATATTAGTGTACCACTCCGGATACAAACTGCATATCATTAAGTGTGTATTCTGTGCACGCCATATTCAAACTTATAAGCGGCTCGTAGTGCCAGAATGTGAATGTGTGCTCATAAATATTAGTGTACCACTCCGGATACAAACTGCATATCATTCAGTGTGTATTCTGTGCACGCCATTTTCAAACCAATAAGCGGCACGTAGTGCCAGTGTGTGAATGTGTGCTCATGAATATTAGTATACCACTCCGGATACAAACTGCATATCATTAAGTGTGTATTCTGTGCACGCCATATTCAAACTTATAAGCGGCACGTAGTGCCAGTGTGTGAATGTGTGCTCATAAATATTAGTGTACCACTCCGGATACAAACTGCATATCATTAAGTGTGTATTCTGTGCACGCCATATTCAAACTAATAAGCGGCGCGTAGTGCCAGTGTGTGTGTGTGCTCATGAATATTAGTGTACCACTCCGGATACAAACTGCATATCATTAAGTGTGTATTCTGTGCACGCCATATTCAAACTTATAAGCGGCACGTAGTGCCAGTGTGTGAATGTGTGCTCATAAATATTAGTGTACCACTCCGGATAAAAACTGCATATCATTAAGTGTGTATTCTGTGCGCGCCATATTCAAACTAAGAAGCGGCGCATAGTGCTAGTGTGTATGTGTGCTCATGAATAATAGTGTATCACTCCGGATACAAACTGCATATCATTCAGTGTGTATTATGTGCGCGCCATATTCAAACTAAGAAGCGGCGCATAGCTCTAGTGTGTATGTGTGCTCATGAATAATAGTGTATCACTCCGGATACAAACCGCATATCATTAAGTGTGTATTCTGTGCGCGCCATATTCAAACTAATAAGCGGCGCGTGAATAATTGTGTACCACTCCGGATACAAACCGCATATCATTAAGTGTGTATTCTGTGCGCGCCATATTCAAACTAAGAAGCGGCGCATAGTGCTAGTGTGTATGTGTGCTCATGAATAATTGTGTACCACTCCGGATACAAACTGCATATCATTAAGTGTGTATTCTGTGCGCGCCATATTCAAACTAATAAGCGGCACGTAGTGCTAGTCTGTATGTGTGCTCATGAATAATAGTGTATCACTCCGGATACAAACTGCATATCATTAAGTGTGTATTCTGTGCACGCCATATTGAAAATTATAAGCAGCGCGTAGTGTAAGTGTGCGTGTGTGTGCTCATAAATAAAAGTGTACCACTCCGGATACAAACTGCATATCATTAAGTGTGTATTCTGTGCGCGCCATATTCAAACTTATAAGCGGCACGTAGTGCCAGTGTGTGTGTGCTCATGAATAATAGTGTACCACTCCGGATACAAACCGCATATCATTAAGTGTGTATTCTGTGCGCGCCATATTCAAACCAATAAGCGGCTCGTAGTGCCAGTGTGTGTGTGCTCATGAATAATAGTGTACCACTCCGGATACAAACTGCATATCATTAAGTGTGTATTCTGTGCGCGCCATATTCAAACTAAGAAGCGTCGCGTCGTGTCAGTGTGTGTGTGTGTGCTCATAAATATTTGTGTACCACTCCGGATACAAACCGCATATCATTAAGTGTGTATTCTGTGCACGCCATATTCAAACTTATAAGCGGCGCGTAGTGCCAGTGTGTGTGTGCTCATGAATAATAGTGTACCACTCCGGATACAAACTGCATATCATTAAGTGTGTATTCTGTGCGCGCCATATTCAAACTTATAAGCGGCGCGTAGTGTCAGTGTGTGTGTGTGTGCTCATAAATATTTGTGTACCACTCCGGATACAAACCGCATATCATTAAGTGTGTATTCTGTGCGCGCCATATTCAAACTAATAAGCGGCGCGTAGTGCTAGTGTGTTTGTGTGCTCATGAATAATTGTGTACCACTCCGGATACAAACTGCATATCATTAAGTGTGTATTCTGTGCGCGCCATATTCAAACTTATAAGCGGCACGTAGTGCCAGTGTGTGTGTGCTCATGAATAATAGTGTACCACTCCGGATACAAACCGCATATCATTAAGTGTGTATTCTGTGCGCGCCATATTCAAACCAATAAGCGGCTCGTAGTGCCAGTGTGTGTGTGCTCATGAATAATTGTGTACCACTCCGGATACAAACTGCATATCATTAAGTGTGTATTCTGTGCGCGCCATATTCAAACTAAGAAGCGTCGCGTCGTGTCAGTGTGTGTGTGTGCTCATAAATATTTGTGTACCACTCCGGATACAAACCGCATATCATTAAGTGTGTATTCTGTGCACGCCATATTCAAACTTATAAGCGGCGCGTAGTGCCAGTGTGTGTGTGCTCATGTATAATAGTGTACCACTCCGGATACAAACCGCATATCATTAAGTGTGTATTCTGTGCGCGCCATATTCAAACTAATAAGCGGCGCGTAGCTCTAGTGTGTATGTGTACTCATAAATATTAGTGTACCACTCCGGATACAAACCGCATATCATTCAGTGTGTATTCTGTGCACGCCATATTCAAACCAATAAGCGGCGCGTAGTGCCAGTGTGTGTGTGTGCTCATGAATCATAGTGTACCACTCCGGATACAAACTGCATATCATTAAGTGTGTATTCTTTGCACGCCATATTCAAACTTATAAGCGGCGCGTAGTGCCAGTGTGTGTGTGTGCTCATGAATATTAGTGTACCACTCCGGATACAAACTGCATATCATTAAGTGAGTATTCTGTGCGCGCCATATTCAAACTTATAAGCGGCGCGTCGTGTCAGTGTGTGTGTGTGCTCATAAATATTTGTGTACCACTCCGGATACAAACCGCATATCATTAAGTGTGTATTCTGTGCACGCAATATTCAAACTTATAAGCGGCGCGTAGTGCCAGTGTGTGTGTGCTCATGAATAATAGTGTACCACTCCGGATACAAACCGCATATCATTAAGTGTGTATTCTGTGCGCGCCATATTCAAACTAATAAGCGGCGCGTAGCTCTAGTGTGTATGTGTACTCATAAATATTAGTGTACCACTCCGGATACAAACCGCATATCATTAAGTGTGTATTCTGTGCACGCCATATTCAAACCAATAAGCGGCGCGTAGTGCCAGTGTGTGTGTGTGCTCATGTATATTAGTGTACCACTCCGGATACAAACTGCATATCATTAAGTGTGTATTCTTTGCACGCCATATTCAAACTTATAAGCGGCGCGTAGTGCCAGTGTGTGTGTGTGCTCATCAATATTAGTGTACCACTCCGGATACAAACTGCATATCATTAAGTGTGTATTCTGTGCACGCCATATTCAAACCAGTAAGCGGCGCGTAGTGCCAGTGTGTGTGTGTGCTCATGAATATTAGTGTACCACTCCGGATACAAACTGCATATCATTAAGTGAGTATTCTGTGCGCGCCATATTCAAACTTATAAGCGGCGCGTCGTGTCAGTGTGTGTGTGTGTGCTCATAAATATTTGTGTACCACTCCGGATACAAACCGCATATCATTAAGTGTGTATTCTGTGCGCGCCATATTCAAACTAAGAAGCGGCGCATAGTGCTAGTGTGTGTGTGTGCTCATGAATAATAGTGTACCACTCCGGATACAAACCGCATATCAGTAAGTGTGTATTCTGTGCGCGCCATATTCAAACTTATAAGCGGCGCGTAGTGCCAGTGTGTGTGTGTGCTCATCAATATTAGTGTACCACTCCGGATACAAACTGCATATCATTAAGTGTGTATTCTGTGCACGCCATATTCAAACTTATAAGCGGCGCGTAGTGCCAGTGTGTGTGTGTGCTCATGAATATTAGTGTACCACTCCGGATACAAACTGCATATCATTAAGTGAGTATTCTGTGCGCGCCATATTCAAACTTATAAGCGGCGCGTCGTGTCAGTGTGTGTGTGTGCTCATAAATATTTGTGTACCACTCCGGATACAAACCGCATATCATTAAGTGTGTATTCTGTGCACGCCATATTCAAACTTATAAGCGGCGCGTAGTGCCAGTGTGTGTGTGCTCATGTATAATAGTGTACCACTCCGGATACAAACCGCATATCATTAAGTGTGTATTCTGTGCGCGCCATATTCAAACTAATAAGCGGCGCGTAGCTCTAGTGTGTATGTGTACTCATAAATATTAGTGTACCACTCCGGATACAAACCGCATATCATTCAGTGTGTATTCTGTGCACGCCATATTCAAACCAATAAGCGGCGCGTAGTGCCAGTGTGTGTGTGTGCTCATGTATATTAGTGTACCACTCCGGATACAAACTGCATATCATTAAGTGTGTATTCTTTGCACGCCATATTCAAACTAATAAGCGGCGCGTAGCTCTAGTGTGTATGTGTACTCATAAATATTAGTGTACCACTCCGGATACAAACCGCATATCATTCAGTGTGTATTCTGTGCACGCCATATTCAAACCAATAAGCGGCGCGTAGTGCCAGTGTGTGTGTGTGCTCATGTATAATAGTGTACCACTCCGGATACAAACCGCATATCATTAAGTGTGTATTCTGTGCGCGCCATATTCAAACTAATAAGCGGCGCGTAGCTCTAGTGTGTATGTGTACTCATTAATATTAGTGTACCACTCCGTATACAAACTGCATATCATTAAGTGTGTATTCTGTGCGCGCCATATTCAAACTTATAAGCGGCGCGTCGTGTCAGTGTGTGTGTGTGCTCATAAATATTTGTGTACCACTCCGGATACAAACCGCATATCATTAAGTGTGTATTCTGTGCACGCCATATTCAAACTTATAAGCGGCGCGTAGTGCCAGTGTGTGTGTGCTCATGTATAATAGTGTACCACTCCGGATACAAACCGCATATCATTAAGTGTGTATTCTGTGCGCGCCATATTCAAACTAATAAGCGGCGCGTAGCTCTAGTGTGTATGTGTACTCATAAATATTAGTGTACCACTCCGGATACAAACCGCATATCATTCAGTGTGTATTCTGTGCACGCCATATTCAAACCAATAAGCGGCGCGTAGTGCCAGTGTGTGTGTGTGCTCATGTATATTAGTGTACCACTCCGGATACAAACTGCATATCATTAAGTGTGTATTCTTTGCACGCCATATTCAAACTTATAAGCGGCGCGTAGTGCCAGTGTGTGTGTGTGCTCATCAATATTAGTGTACCACTCCGGATACAAACTGCATATCATTAAGTGTGTATTCTGTGCACGCCATATTCAAACTTATAAGCGGCGCGTAGTGCCAGTGTGTGTGTGTGCTCATGAATATTAGTGTACCACTCCGGATACAAACTGCATATCATTAAGTGAGTATTCTGTGCGCGCCATATTCAAACTTATAAGCGGCGCGTCGTGTCAGTGTGTGTGTGTGCTCATAAATATTTGTGTACCACTCCGGATACAAACCGCATATCATTAAGTGTGTATTCTGTGCACGCCATATTCAAACTTATAAGCGGCGCGTAGTGCCAGTGTGTGTGTGCTCATGTATAATAGTGTACCACTCCGGATACAAACCGCATATCATTAAGTGTGTATTCTGTGCGCGCCATATTCAAACTAATAAGCGGCGCGTAGCTCTAGTGTGTATGTGTGCTCATAAATATTAGTATACCACTCCGGATACAAACCGCATATCATTCAGTGTGTATTCTGTGCACGCCATATTCAAACCAATAAGCGGCGCGTAGTGCCAGTGTGTGTGTGTGCTCATGTATATTAGTGTACCACTCCGGATACAAACTGCATATCATTAAGTGTGTATTCTTTGCGCGCCATATTCAAACCAATAAGCGGCGCGTAGTGCCAGTGTGTGTGTGTGCTCATGTATATTAGTGTACCACTCCGGATACAAACCGCATATCATTCAGTGTGTATTCTGTGCGCGCCATATTCAAACTTATAAGCGGCGCGTAGTGCCAGTGTGTGTGTGTGTGTGCTCATAAATATTTGTGTACCACTCCGGATACAAACTGCATATCATTAAGTGTGTATTCTGTGCGCGCCATATTCAAACTTATAAGCGGCGCGTAGCGCTAGTGTGTATGTGTACTCAAAAATATTAGTGTACCACTCCGGATACAAACTGCATATCATTCAGTGTGTATTCTGTGCACGCCATATTCAAACCAATAAGCGGCGCGTAGTGCCAGTGTGTGTATGTGTGCTCATGTATATTAGTGTACCACTCCGGATACAAACTGCATATCATTCAGTGTGTATTCTGTGCACGCCATATTCAAACCAATAAGCGGCGCGTAGTGCCAGTGTGTGTGTGCTCATGAATAATAGTGTATCACTCCGGATACAAACCGCATATCATTCAGTGTGTATTCTGTGCACGCCATATTCAAACTTATAAGCGGCACGTAGTGCCAGTGTGTGAATGTGTGCTCATAAATATTAGTGTACCACTCCGGATACAAACTGCATATCATTAAGTGTGTATTCTGTGCGCGTCATATTGAAAATTATAAGCAGCGCGTAGTGTAAGTGTGTGTGTGTGTGCTCATAAATAAAAGTGTACCACTCCGGATACAAACCGCATATCATTAAGTGTGTATTCTGTGCACGCCATATTCAAACTAATAAGCGGCGCATAGTGCTAGTGTGTATGTGTGCTCAATAATATTGGTGTACCACTCCGGATACAAACTGCATATCATTAAGTGTGTATTCTGTGCGCGCCATATTCAAACTTATAAGCGGCACGTAGTGCCAGCGTGTGTGTGCTCATGAATAATAGTGTACCACTCCGGATACAAACCGCATATCATTCAGTGTGTATTCTGTGCGCGCCATATTCAAACTAATAAGCGGCGCATAGTGCTAGTGTGTATGTGTGCTCATGAATATTAGTGTACCACTCCGGATACAAACTGCAAATCATTAAGTGTGTATTCTGTGCGCGCCATATTCAAACTTATAAGCGGCGCGTAGCGCTAGAGTGTATGTGTACTCATAAATATTAGTGTACCACTCCGGATACAAACCGCATATCATTAAGTGTGTATTCTGTGCGCGCCATATTCAAACTAATAAGTGGCGCATAGTGCTAGTGTGTATGTGTGCTCATGAATAATAGTGTACCACTCCGGATACAAACCGCATATCATTGAGACTGTATTCTGTGCGCGCCATATTCAAACCAATAAGCGGCGCGTAGTGCCAGTGTGTATGTGTGCTCATGAATAATAGTGTACCACTCCGGATACAAACCGCATATCATTCAGTGTGTATTCTGTGCGCGCCATATTCAAACTAATAAGCGGCGCGTAGTGCCAGTGTGTGTGTGTGCTCATGAATATTAGTGTACCACTCCGGATACAAACTGCATATCATTAAGTGTGTATTCTGTGCACGCCATATTCAAACCAATAAGCGGCGCGTAGTGCCAGTGTGTGTGTGTGCTCATAAATATTTGTGTACCACTCCGGATACAAACTGCATATCATTAAGTGTGTATTCTGTGCACGCCATATTCAAACCAATAAGCGGCGCGTAGTGCCAGTGTGTATGTGTGCTCATGAATAATCGTGTACCACTCCGGATACAAACTGCATATCATTAAGTGTGTATTCTGTGCGCGCCATATTGAAATTTATAAGCGGCGCGTAGTGCCAGTGTGTGTGTGTGCTCATAAATATTTGTGTACCACTCCGGATACAAACTGCATATCATTAAGTGTGTATTCTGTGTGCGCCATATTCAAACTAATAAGCGGCACGTAGTGCCAGTGTGTATGTGTGCTCATGAATAATTGTGTGCCACTCCGGATACAAACTGCATATCATTAAGTGTGTATTCTGTGCACGCCATATTCAAACTAATAAGCGGCCCGTAGCGCTAGTGTGTGAATGTGTGCTTATGATAAAAAGTGTACAACTCCGGATACAAACCGCATATCATTCAGTGTGTATTCTGTGCACGCCATATTCAAACCAATAAGCGGCGCGTAGTGCCAGTGTGTGTGTGTGCTCATAAATATTTGTGTACCACTCCGGATACAAACTGCATATCATTAAGTGTGTATTCTGTGCACGCCATATTCAAACCAATAAGCGGCTCGTAGTGCTAGTGTGTATGTGTGCTCATGAATAATAGTGTACCACTCTGGATACAAACCGCATATCATTAAGTGTGTATTCTGTGCACGCCATATTCAAACCAATAAGCGGCGCGTAGTGCCAGTGTGTATGTGTGCTCATGAATAATTGTGTACCACTCTGGATACAAACCGCATATCATTAAGTGTGTATTCTGTGCGCGCCAAATTAAAACTAATAAGCGGCCCGTAGCGCTAGTGTGTGAATGTGTGCTTATGATAAAAAGTGTACAACTCCGGATACAAACCGCATATCATTCAGTGTGTATTCTGTGCACGCCATATTCAAACCAATAAGCGGCGCGTAGTGCCAGTGTGTGTGTGTGCTCATAAATATTTGTGTACCACTCCGGATACAAACTGCATATCATTAAGTGTGTATTCTGTGCACGCCATATTCAAACCAATAAGCGGCTCGTAGTGCTAGTGTGTATGTGTGCTCATGAATAATAGTGTACCACTCTGGATACAAACCGCATATCATTAAGTGTGTATTCTGTGCACGCCATATTCAAACTTATAAGCGGCCCGTAGCGCTAGTGTGTGAATGTGTGCTTATGATCAAAAGTGTACAACTCCGGATACAAACCGCATATCATTAAGTGTGTATTCTGTGCACGCCATATTCAAACCAATAAGCGGCGCGTAGTGCCAGTGTGTGTGTGCTCATGAATATAAGTGTACCACTCCGGATACAAACCGCATATCATTAAGTGTGTAATCTGTGCGCGCCAAATTAAAACCAATAAGCGGCGCATAGTGCCAGTGTGTGTGTGTGTGTCCTCATAAATATTAGTGTACCACTCCGGATACAAACCGCATATCATTAAGTGTGTATTCTGTGCGCGCCATATTCAAACTTATCAGCGGCGCATAGTGCCAGTGTGTGTGTGTGCTCATGAATATAAGTGTACCACTCCGGATACAAACTGCATATCATTAAGTGTGTATTCTGTGCGCGCCATATTCAAACCAATAAGCGGCGCGTAGCTCTAGTGTGTATGTGTGCTCATGAATAATTGTGTACCACTCCGGATACAAACCGCATATCATTAAGTGTGTATTCTGTGCACGCCATATTCAAACCAATAAGCGGCGCGTAGTGCTAGTGTGTGTGTGTGCTCATGAATATAAGTGTACCACTCCGGATACAAACTGCATATCATTAAGTGTGTATTCTGTGCGCGCCATATTGAAATTTATAAGCGGCGCGTAGTGCCAGTGTGTGTGTATGCTCATAAATATTTGTGTACCACTCCGGATACAAACTGCATATCATTAAGTGTGTATTCTGTGCACGCCATATTCAAACTAATAAGCGGCGCGTAGTGCCAGTGTGTGTGTGTGCTCATAAATATTTGTGTACCACTCCGGAAACAAACTGCATATCATTAAGTGTGTATTCTGTGCACGCCATATTCAAACCAATAAGCGGCTCGTAGTGCCAGTGTGTGTGTGTGTGTGTGTGTGTGTGTTTGCTCATGAATAATAGTGTATCACTCCGGATACAAACTGCATATCATTAAGTGTGTATTCTGTGCACGCCATATTCAAACTAATAAGCGGCGCGTAGTGCCAGTGTGTGTGTGTGCTCATAAATATTTGTGTGCCACTCCGGATACAAACTGCATATCATTAAGTGTGTATTCTGTGCACGCCATATTCAAACCAATAAGCGGCTCGTAGTGCTAGTGTGTATGTGTGCTCATGAATAATTGTGTACCACTCCGGATACAAACTGCATATCATTAAGTGTGTATTCTGTGCGCGCCATATTCAAACCAATAAGCGGCGCGTAGTGCCAGTGTGTGTGTGCTCATGAATAATAGTGTACCACTCCGGATACAAACCGCATATCATTCAGTGTGTATTCTGTGCACGCCATATTCAAACCAATAAGCGGCGCGTAGTGCCAGTGTGTGTGTGTGCTCATAAATATTTGTGTACCAATCTGGATACAAACTGCATATCATTAAGTGTGTATTCTGTGCGCGCCATATTCAAACTAATAAGCGGCCCGTAGCGCTAGTGTGTGAATGTGTGCTTATGATAAAAAGTGTACAACTCCGGATACAAACCGCATATCATTCAGTGTGTATTCTGTGCACGCCATATTCAAACCAATAAGCGGCGCGTAGTGCCAGTGTGTGTGTGTGCTCATAAATATTTGTGTACCACTCCGGATACAAACTGCATATCATTAAGTGTGTATTCTGTGCACGCCATATTCAAACCAATAAGCGGCTCGTAGTGCTAGTGTGTATGTGTGCTCATGAATAATTGTGTACCACTCCGGATACAAACTGCATATCATTAAGTGTGTATTCTGTGCGCGCCATATTCAAACTAATAAGCGGCGCGTAGCTCTAGTGTGTATGTGTGCTCATGAATAATTGTGTACCACTCCGGATACAAACTGCATATCATTAAGTGTGTATTCTGTGCACGCCATATTCAAACTAATAAGCGGCGCGTAGTGCCAGTGTGTGTGTGTGCTCATAAATATTTGTGTACCACTCCGGAAACAAACTGCATATCATTAAGTGTGTATTCTGTGCGCGCCATATTCAAACTAATAAGCGGCCCGTAGCGCTAGTGTGTGAATGTGTGCTTATGATAAAAAGTGTACAACTCCGGATACAAACCGCATATCATTCAGTGTGTATTCTGTGCACGCCATATTCAAACTAATAAGCGGCGCGTAGTGCCAGTGTGTGTGTGTGCTCATAAATATTGGTGTACCACTCCGGATACAAATCGCATATCATTAAGTGTGTATTCTGTGCACGCCATATTCAAACTAATAAGCGGCGCGTAGTGCCAGTGTGTGTGTGTGCTCATAAATATTTGTGTACCACTCCGGATACAAACTGCATATCATTAAGTGTGTATTCTGTGCACGCCATATTCAAACCAATAAGCGGCTCGTAGTGCTAGTGTGTATGTGTGCTCATGAATAATTGTGTACCACTCCGGATACAAACTGCATATCATTAAGTGTGTATTCTGTGCGCGCCATATTCAAACCAATAAGCGGCGCGTAGTGCTAGTGTGTGTGTGTGCTCATGAATATAAGTGTACCACTCCGGATACAAACTGCATATCATTAAGTGTGTATTCTGTGCGCGCCATATTGAAATTTATAAGCGGCGCGTAGTGCCAGTGTGTGTGTATGCTCATAAATATTTGTGTACCACTCCGGATACAAACTGCATATCATTAAGTGTGTATTCTGTGCACGCCATATTCAAACTAATAAGCGGCGCGTAGTGCCAGTGTGTGTGTGTGCTCATAAATATTTGTGTACCACTCCGGAAACAAACTGCATATCATTAAGTGTGTATTCTGTGCACGCCATATTCAAACCAATAAGCGGCTCGTAGTGCTAGTGTGTATGTGTGCTCATGAATAATTGTGTACCACTCCGGATACAAACTGCATATCATTAAGTGTGTATTCTGTGCGCGCCATATTCAAACCAATAAGCGGCTCGTAGTGCCAGTGTGTGTGTGTGCTCATGAATAATAGTGTACCACTCCGGATACAAACCGCATATCATTCAGTGTGTATTCTGTGCACGCCATATTCAAACCAATAAGCGGCGCGTAGTGCCAGTGTGTGTGTGTGCTCATGAATAATTGTGTACCACTCCGGATACAAACTGCATATCATTAAGTGTGTATTCTGTGCGCGCCATATTCAAACTAATAAGCGGCGCGTAGCTCTAGTGTGTATGTGTGCTCATAAATATTAGTGTACCACTCCGGATACAAACCGCATATCATTCAGTGTGTATTCTGTGCACGCCATATTCAAACCAATAAGCGGCGCGTAGTGCCAGTGTGTGTGTGTGCTCATAAATATAAGTGTACCACTCCGGATACAAACCGCATATCATTCAGTGTGTATTCTGTGCACGCCATATTCAAACCAATAAGCGGCGCGTAGTGCCAGTGTGTGTGTGTGCTCATAAATATAAGTGTACCACTCCGGATACAAACTGCATATCATTAAGTGTGTATTCTGTGCGCGACATATTGAAATTTATAAGCGGCGCGTAGTGCCAGTGTGTGTGTATGCTCATAAATATTTGTGTACCACTCCGGATACAAACTGCATATCATTAAGTGTGTATTCTGTGCACGCCATATTCAAACTAATAAGCGGCGCGTAGTGCCAGTGTGTGTGTGTGCTCATAAATATTTGTGTACCACTCCGGAAACAAACTGCATATCATTAAGTGTGTATTCTGTGCACGCCATATTCAAACCAATAAGCGGCTCGTAGTGCTAGTGTGTATGTGTGCTCATGAATAATTGTGTACCACTCCGGATACAAACTGCATATCATTAAGTGTGTATTCTGTGCGCGCCATATTCAAACCAATAAGCGGCGCGTAGTGCCAGTGTGTGTGTGCTCATGAATAATAGTGTACCACTCCGGATACAAACCGCATATCATTCAGTGTGTATTCTGTGCACGCCATATTCAAACCAATAAGCGGCGCGTAGTGCCAGTGTGTGTGTGTGCTCATAAATATTTGTGTACCAATCTGGATACAAACTGCATATCATTAAGTGTGTATTCTGTGCGCGCCATATTCAAACTAATAAGCGGCCCGTAGCGCTAGTGTGTGAATGTGTGCTTATGATAAAAAGTGTACAACTCCGGATACAAACCGCATATCATTCAGTGTGTATTCTGTGCACGCCATATTCAAACCAATAAGCGGCGCGTAGTGCCAGTGTGTGTGTGTGCTCATAAATATTTGTGTACCACTCCGGATACAAACTGCATATCATTAAGTGTGTATTCTGTGCACGCCAAATTCAAACCAATAAGCGGCTCGTAGTGCTAGTGTGTATGTGTGCTCATGAATAATTGTGTACCACTCCGGATACAAACTGCATATCATTAAGTGTGTATTCTGTGCGCGCCATATTCAAACCAATAAGCGGCGCGTAGCTCTAGTGTGTATGTGTGCTCATAAATATTAGTGTACCACTCCGGATACAAACCGCATATCATTCAGTGTGTATTCTGTGCACGCCATATTCAAACCAATAAGCGGCGCGTAGTGCTAGTGTGTGTGTGTGCTCATGAATATAAGTGTACCACTCCGGATACAAACTGCATATCATTAAGTGTGTATTCTGTGCACGCCATATTCAAACTAATAAGCGGCGCGTAGTGCCAGTGTGTGTGTGTGCTCATAAATATTTGTGTACCACTCCGGAAACAAACTGCATATCATTAAGTGTGTATTCTGTGCGCGCCATATTCAAACCAATAAGCGGCGCGTAGTGCCAGTGTGTGTGTATGCTCATAAATATTTGTGTACCACTCCGGATACAAACTGCATATCATTAAGTGTGTATTCTGTGCACGCCATATTCAAACTAATAAGCGGCGCGTAGTGCCAGTGTGTGTGTGTGCTCATAAATATTTGTGTACCACTCCGGAAACAAACTGCATATCATTAAGTGTGTATTCTGTGCACGCCATATTCAAACCAATAAGCGGCGCGTAGTGCTAGTGTGTATGTGTGCTCATGAATAATTGTGTACCACTCCGGATACAAACTGCATATCATTCAGTGTGTATTCTGTGCACGCCATATTCAAACCAATAAGCTGCTCGTAGTGCTAGTGTGTATGTGTGCTCATGAATAATTGTGTACCACTCCGGATACAAACTGCATATCATTCAGTGTGTATTCTGTGCACGCCATAATCAAACCAATAAGCGGCTCGTAGTGCTAGTGTGTATGTGTGCTCATGAATAATTGTGTACCACTCCGGATACAAACTGCATATCATTAAGTGTGTATTCTGTGCACGCCATATTCAAACCAATAAGCGGCTCGTAGTGCTAGTGTGTATGTGTGCTCATGAATAATTGTGTACCACTCCGGATACAAACTGCATATCATTAAGTGTGTATTCTGTGCGCGCCATATTCAAACCAATAAGCGGCGCGTAGTGCCAGTGTTTGTGTGTGCTCATAAATATTAGTGTACCACTCCGGATACAAACTGCATATCATTCAGTGTGTATTCTGTGCGCGCCATATTCAAACTTATAAGCGGTACGTAGTGCCAGTGTGTCCGGTATGGCCGGTCTCGTAGTACAGTCGTCAACTCGTACTACTTAATAACATGCCCGTCATGGGTTCAATCCCCAAACAGACCGTGCCGCCATACGTAGGATTGACTATCCTGCTATGGTGGGGAATCAATTAGTCACTGAAAGCCAAGCCCACAAGTGGGTACAGGCAGGCCTTGACCGACATCGGTTGTTGAGCCAGAGAAGAAGAAGAAGTGCCAGTGTGTGTGTGTGCTCATAAATATTAGTGTACCACTCCGGATACAAACTGCATATCATTAAGTGTGTATTCTGTGCACGCCATAATCAAACTTATAAGCGGCACGTAGTGCCAGTGTGTGTGTGTGCTCATAAATATTAGTGTACCACTCCGGATACAAACTGCATATCATTAAGTGTGTATTCTATGCACGCCATATTCAAACTTATAAGCGGCACGTAGTGCCAGTGTGTGAATGTGTGCTCATAAATATTAGTGTACCACTCCGGATACAAACTGCATATCATTAAGTGTGTATTCTGTGCACGCCATATTCAAACCAATAAGCGGCGCGTAGTGCCAGTGTGTGTGTGTGCTCATAAATATTTGTGTACCAATCCGGATACAAACTGCATATCATTCAGTGTGTATTCTGTGCACGCCATATTCAAACTAATAAGCGGCGCGTAGTGCCAGTGTGTGTGTGTGCTCATGAATATAAGTGTACCACTCCGGATACAAACTGCATATCATTAAGTGTGTATTCTGTGCGCGCCATATTCAAACTTATAAGCGGCGCGTAGCGCTAGTGTGTATGGGTACTCAAAAATATTAGTGTACCACTCCGGATACAAACTGCATATCATTAAGTGTGTATTCTGTGCACGCCATATTCAAACTAATAAGCGGTACGTAGTGCCAGTGTGTGAATGTGTGCTCATAAATATTAGTGTACCACTCCGGATACAAACTGCATATCATTAAGTGTGTATTCTGTGCACGCCATATTCAAACTAATAAGCGGCGCGTAGTGCCAGTGTGTGTGTGTGCTCATGAATATTAGTGTACCACTCCGGATACAAACTGCATATCATTAAGTGTGTATTCTGTGCACGCCATATTCAAACTTATAAGCGGCACGTAGTGCCAGTGTGTAAATGTGTGCTCATTAATATTAGTGTACCACTCCGGATACAAACTGCATATCATTCAGTGTGTATTCTGTGCACGCCATATTCAAACCAATAAGCGGCGCGTAGTGCCAGTGTGTGTGTGTGCTCATGAATATTAGTGTACCACTCCGGATACAAACCGCATATCATTGAGTGTGTATTCTGTGCGCGCCATATTCAAACTAAGAAGCGGCGCATAGTGCTAGTGTGTATGTGTGCTCATGAATAATAGTGTATCACTCCGGATACAAACCGCATATCATTAAGTGTGTATTCTGTGCGCGCCATATTCAAACTAATAAGCGGCGCGTGAATAATAGTGTACCACTCCGGATACAAACTGCATATCATTAAGTGTGTATTCTGTGCGCGCCATATTCAAACTAAGAAGCGGCGCATAGTGCTAGTGTATGTGTGCTCATGAATAATTGTGTACCACTCCGGATACAAACTGCATATCATTAAGTGTGTATTCTGTGCGCGCCATATTCAAACTAAGAAGCGGCGCATAGTGCTAGTGTGTATGTGTGCTCATAAATATTAGTGTACCACTCCGGATACAAACTGCATATCATTAAGTGTGTATTCTGTGCGCGTCATATTGAAAATTTTAAGCAGCGCGTAGTGTAAGTGTGCGTGTGTGTGCTCATAAATAAAAGTGTACCACTCCGGATACAAACCGCATATCATTAAGTGTGTATTCTGTGCGCGCCATATTCAAACTAAGAAGCGGCGCATAGTGCTAGTGTGTATGTGTGCTCATAAATATTAGTGTACCACTCCGGATACAAACTGCATATCATTAAGTGTGTATTCTGTGCGCGTCATATTGAAAATTTTAAGCAGCGCGTAGTGTAAGTGTGCGTGTGTGTGCTCATAAATAAAAGTGTACCACTCCGGATACAAACTGCATATCATTAAGTGTGTATTCTGTGCGCGCCATATTCAAACTAAGAAGCGGCGCATAGTGCTAGTGTGTATGTGTGCTCATAAATATTAGTGTACCACTCCGGATACAAACTGCATATCATTAAGTGTGTATTCTGTGCGCGCCATATTCAAACTAAGAAGCGTCGCGTAGTGCCAGTGTGTGTGTGCTCATGAATAATAGTGTACCACTCCGGATACAAACCGCATATCATTAAGTGTGTATTCTGTGCGCGCCATATTCAAACTAAGAAGCGGCGCATAGTGCTAGTGTGTGTGTGTGCTCATAAATATTAGTGTACCACTCCGGATACAAACTGCATATCATTAAGTGTGTATTCTGTGCGCGTCATATTGAAAATTTTAAGCAGCGCGTAGTGTAAGTGTGCGTGTGTGTGCTCATAAATAAAAGTGTACCACTCCGGATACAAACTGCATATCATTAAGTGTGTATTCTGTGCACGCCATATTCAAACCAATAAGCGGCGCGTAGTGCTAGTGTGTGTGTGTGCTCATGAATATAAGTGTACCACTCCGGATACAAACTGCATATCATTAAGTGTGTATTCTGTGCGCGCCATATTCAAACTAAGAAGCGGCGCATAGTGCTAGTGTGTATGTGTGCTCATAAATATTAGTGTACCACTCCGGATACAAACTGCATATCATTAAGTGTGTATTCTGTGCGCGCCATATTCAAACTAAGAAGCGGCGCATAGTGCTAGTGTGTATGTGTGCTCATAAATATTAGTGTACCACTCCGGATACAAACTGCATATCATTAAGTGTGTATTCTGTGCGCGCCATATTCAAACTAAGAAGCGTCGCGTAGTGCCAGTGTGTGTGTGTGCTCATAAATATTAGTGTACCACTCCGGATACAAACTGCATATCATTAAGTGTGTATTCTGTGCGCGCCATATTCAAACTTATAAGCGGCGCGTAGCGCTAGAGTGTATGTGTACTCATAAATATTAGTGTACCACTCTGGATACAAACCGCATATCATTCAGTGTGTATTCTGTGCACGCCATATTCAAACCAATAAGCGGCGCGTAGCGCTATAGTGTATGTGTACTCATAAATATTAGTGTACCACTCCGGATACAAACCGCATATCATTGAGTGTGTATTCTGTGCGCGCCATATTCAAACTAATAAGCGGCGCATAGTGCTAGTGTGTATGTGTGCTCAATAATATTGGTGTTCCACTCCGGATACAAACTGCATATCATTAAGTGTGTATTCTGTGCGCGCCATATTCAAACTTATAAGCGGCACGTAGTGCCAGCGTGTGTGTGCTCATGAATAATAGTGTACCACTTCGGATACAAACCGCATATCATTAAGTGTGTATTCTGTGCGCGCCATATTCAAACTAATCAGCGTCGCGTAGTGCCAGTGTGTGTGTGTGCGTGTGTGCTCATAAATATTTGTGTACCACTCCGGATACAAACTGCATATCATTAAGTGTGTATTCTGTGCGCGCCATATTCAAACCAATAAGCGGCTCGTAGTTCTAGTGTGTATGTGTGCTCATAAATATTAGTGTACCACTCCGGATACAAACCGCATATCATTAAGTGTGTATTCTGTGCACGCCATATTCAAACCAATAAGCGGCGCGTAGTGCCAGTGTGTGTGTGTGCTCATAAATAATAGTGTACCACTCCGGATACAAACCGCATATCATTAAGTGTGTATTCTGTGCGCGTCATATTGAAAATTATAAGCAGCGCGTAGTGTAAGTGTGTGTGTGTGTGCTCATAAATAAAAGTGTACCACTCCGGATACAAACTGCATATCATTAAGTGTGTATTCTGTGCACGCCATATTCAAACCAATAAGCGGCGCGTAGTGCCAGTGTGTGTGTGTGCTCATGTATATAAGTGTACCACTCCGGATACAAACCGCATATCATTAAGTGTGTATTCTGTGCGCGCCATATTCAAACTAATAAGCGGAGCATAGTGCTAGTGTGTATGTGTGCTCATCAATATTAGTGTACCACTCCGGATACAAACTGCATATCATTAAGTGTGTATTCTGTGCGCGCCATATTCAAACTTATAAGCGGCGCGTAGCGCTTGAGTGTATGTGTACTCATAAATATTAGTGTACCACTCTGGATACAAACCGCATATCATTCAGTGTGTATTCTGTGCACGCCATATTCAAACCAATAAGCGGCGCGTAGCGCTATAGTGTATGTGTACTCATAAATATTAGTGTACCACTCCGGATACAAACCGCATATCATTAAGTGTGTATTCTGTGCGCGCCATATTCAAACCAATAAGCGGCGCGTAGTGCCAGTGTGTGTGTGTGTGTTCTCATAAATATTGGTGTACCACTCCGGATACAAACCGCATATCATTAAGTGTGTATTCTGTGCGCGCCATATTCAAACCAATAAGCGGCGCGTAGTGCCAGTGTGTGTGTGCTCATAAATATTGGTGTACCACTTCGGATACAAATCGCATATCATTAAGTGTGTATTCTGTGCGCGCCATATTCAAACTAATGAGCGGCGCATAGCACTAGTGTGTGTGTCCGTGCTCATGAATAATAGTGTACCACTCCGGATACAAACCGCATATCATTAAGTGTGTATTCTGTGCGCGCCAAATTCAAACTAATAAGCGGCGCGTAGCTCTAGGGTGTGTGTGTACTCATAAATATAAGGGTACCGCTCCGGATACAAACCGCATATCATTAAGTGTGTATTCTGTGCGCGCCATATTCAAACCAATAAGCGGTGCGTAGTGCCAGTGTGTGTGTGTACTCATAAATATAAGTGTACCACTCCGGATACAAACCGCATATCATTAAGTGTGTATTCTGTGCGCGCCATATTCAAACTAATAAGCGGCGCGTAGTGCCAGTGTGTGTGTGTGCTCATAAATATTTGTGTACCACTCCGGATACAAACCGCATATCATTAAGTGTGTATTCTGTGCGCGCCATATTCAAACTAATAAGCGGCGCGTAGCTCTAGTGTGTGTGTGTGCTCATGAATAATAATGTACCACTCCGGATACAAACCGCATATCATTAAGTGTGTATTCTGTGCGCGCCATATTCAAACTTATAAGCGGCGCAGAGTGCCAGTGTGTGTGTGTGCTCATAAATATTAGTGTACCACTCCGCATACAAGCCGCATATCATTAATTGTGTATTCTTTGCGCGCCATATTCAAACTAATAAGCGGCGCGTAGTGCCAGTGTGTATGTGTGCTCATGAATAATAGTGTACCACTCCGGATACAAACCGCATATCATTAAGTGTGTATTCTGTGCACGCCATATTCAAACCAATAAGCGGCGCGTAGTGCCAGTGTGTGTGTGTGTGTTTGCTCATGAATAATAATGTACCACTCCGGATACAAACCGCATATCATTAAGTGTGTATTCTGTGCGCGCCATATTCAAACTAATAAGCGGCGCGTAGTGCCAGTGTGTGTGTGTGCTCATAAATATTTGTGTACCACTCCGGATACAAACCGCATATCATTAAGTGTGTATTCTGTGCGCGCCATATTCAAACTAATAAGCGGCGCGTAGCTCTAGTGTGTGTGTGTGCTCATGAATAATAATGTACCACTCCGGATACAAACCGCATATCATTAAGTGTGTATTCTGTGCGCGCTATATTCAAACTAATAAGCGGCGCGTAGTGCCAGTGTGTGTGTGTGCTCATAAATATTTGTGTACCACTCCGGATACAAACCGCATATCATTCATTGTGTATTCTGTGCACGCCATATTCAAACCAATAAGCGGCGCGTAGCTCTAGTGTGTGTGTGTACTCATAAATATAAGTGTACCACTCCGGATACAAACCGCATATCATTAAGTGAGTATTCTGTGCGCGCCAAATTAAAACCAATAAGCGGTGCGTAGTGCCAGTGTGTATGTGTGTGTGTGTGCTCATGAATAATAGTGTACCACTCCGGATACAAACTGCATATCATTAAGTGTGTATTCTGTGCGCGCCATATTCAAACTAATAAGCAGCGCGTAGTGCCAGTGTTTGAATGTGTGCTCATGAATAATAGTGTACCACTCCGGATACAAACCGCATATCATTGAGTGTGTATCCTGTGCGCGCCATATTAAAACTAATAAGCGGCGCGTAGTGTCTGTGTGTATGTGTGTGTGTGTGCTCATGAATAATAGTGTACCACTCCGGATACAAACTGCATATCATTAAGTGTGTATTCTGTGCGCGCCATATTCAAACTAATAAGCGGCGCGTAGCTCTAGTGTGTGTGTGTGCTCATGAATAATAATGTACCACTCCGGATACAAACCGCATATCATTAAGTGTGTATTCTGTGCGCGCCATATTCAAACTTATAAGCGGCGCAGAGTGCCAGTGTGTGTGTGTGCTCATAAATATTAGTGTACCACTCCGCATACAAGCCGCATATCATTAAGTGTGTATTCTGTGCGCGCCATATTCAAACTAATAAGCAGCGCGTGGTGTCTGTATGTATGTGTGCGTGTGTGTGCTCATAAATAATAGTGTACCACTCCAGATACAAACCGCATATCATTAAGTGTGTATTCTGTGCACGCCATATTCAAACTTATAAGCAGCGCGTAGTGCCAGTGTTTGAATGTGTGCTCATGAATAATAGTGTACCACTCCGGATACAAACCGCATATCATTGAGTGTGTATCCTGTGCGCGCCATATTAAAACTAATAAGCGGCGCGTAGTGTCTGTGTGTATGTGTGTGTGTGTGCTCATGAATAATAGTGTACCACTCCGGATACAAACTGCATATCATTAAGTGTGTATTCTGTGCGCGCCATATTGAAAATTATAAGCGGCGCGTAGTGTAAGTGTGCGTGTGTGTGCTCATAAATAAAAGTGTACCACTCCGGATACAAACCGCATATCATTGAGTGTGTATTCTGTGCGCGCCATATTCAAACTTATAAGCAGCGCGTAGCGCTAGTGTGAATGTGTGCTCATAAATAATAGTGTACCACTCCAGACACAATCTTCATATCATTGTGTGTGTATTCTGTGCGCGCCATATTCAAACTTATAAGTGGCGCGTAGCGCTAGTGTGTATGTGTACTCATAAATATTAGAGTACCACTCCGGATACAAACCGCATATCATTAAGTGTGTATTCTGTGCGCGCCAAATTAAAACCAATAAGCGGCGTGTAGTGCCAGTGTGTGTGTGTGCTCATGAATAATAGTGTACCACTCCGGATACAAACCGCATATCATTCAGTGTGTATTCTGTGCGCGCCATATTCAAACTAATAAGCGGCGCGTAGTGCCAGTGTGTGTGTGTGTGTTTGCTCATGAATAATAGTGTACCACTCCGGATACAAACCGCATATCATTAAGTGTGTATTCTGTGCGCGCCATATTCAAACTTATAAGCGGCGCGTAGCTCTAGTGTGTATGTGTATTCATAAATATTAGTGTACCACTCCGGATACAAACCGCATATCATTCAGTGTGTATTCTGTGCACGCCATATTCAAACCAATAAGCGGCGCGTAGTGCCAGTGTGTGTGTGCTCATGAATAATAGTGTACCACTCCGGATACAAACCGCATATCATTCAGTGTGTATTCTGTGCACGCCATATTCAAACTAATAAGCGGCGCATAGTGCCAGTGTGTGTATGTGTGCTCATGAATAATAGTGTACCACTCCGGATACAAACCGCATATCATTAAGTGTGTATTCTGTGCGCGCCATTGTCAAACTAATAAGCGGCGCGTAGCTCTAGTGTGTATGTGTACTCATAAATATTAGTGTACCACTCCGGATACAAACCGCATATCATTAAGTGTGTATTCTGTGCGCGCCATATTGAAAATTATAAGCGGCGCGTAGTGTAAGTGTGCGTGTGCTCATGAATATTAGTGTACCACTCCGGATACAAACTGCAAATCATTAAGTGTGTATTCTGTGCGCGCCATATTGAAAATTATAAGCAGCGCGTAGTGTAAGTGTGCGTGTGTGTGCTCATAAATAAAAGTGTACCACTCCAGACACAAACTTCATATCATTGTGTGTGTATTCTGTGCGCGCCATTGTCAAACTAATAAGCGGCGCGTAGCTCTAGTGTGTATGTGTACTCATAAATATTAGTGTACCACTCCGGATACAAACCGCATATCATTAAGTGTGTATTTTGTGCGCGCCATATTGAAAATTATAAGCGGCGCGTAGTGTAAGTGTGCGTGTGCTCATGAATATTAGTGTACCACTCCGGATACAAACTGCAAATCATTAAGTGTGTATTCTGTGCGCGCCATATTGAAAATTATAAGCAGCGCGTAGTGTAAGTGTGCGTGTGTGTGCTCATAAATAAAAGTGTACCACTCCAGACACAAACTTCATATCATTGTGTGTGTATTCTGTGCGCGCCATTGTCAAACTAATAAGCGGCGCGTAGCTCTAGTGTGTATGTGTACTCATAAATATTTGTGTACCACTCCGGATACAAACCGCATATCATTAAGTGTGTATTCTGTGCGCGCCATATTGAAAATTAAAAGCAGCGCGTAGTGTCTGTATGTATGTGTGCGTGTGTGTGCTCATAAATAATAGTGTACCACTCCAGATACAAACCGCATATCATTAAGTGTGTATTCTGTGCACGCCATATTCAAACTTATAAGCAGCGCGTAGTGCCAGTGTTTGAATGTGTGCTCATGAATAATAGTGTACCACTCCGGATACAAACCGCATATCATTGAGTGTGTATTCTGTGCGCGCCATATTAAAACTAATAAGCGGCGCGTAGTGTCTGTGTGTATGTGTGTGTGTGTGCTCATGAATAATAGTGTACCACTCCGGATACAAACCGCATATCATTAGGTGTGTATTCTGTGCGCGCCATATTCAAACTAATTAGCGGCGCGTAGCGCTATTGTGTATGTGTACTTATAAATATTAGTGTACCACTCCGGATACAAACCGCATATCATTGAGTGTGTATTCTGTGCGTGCCATATTCAAACTTATAAGCGGCGCGTAGTGCCAGTGTGTGTGTGTGTGTTTGCTCATGAATAATAGTGTACCACTCCGGATACAAACCGCATATCATTAAGTGTGTATTCTGTGCGCGCCATATTCAAACTTATAAGCAGCGCGTAGCGCTAGTGTGAATGTGTACTCATAAATATTAGAGTACCACTCCGGATACAAACCGCATATCATTGAGTGTGTATTCTGTGCACGCCATATTCAAACTTATAAGCGGCGCGTAGCGCTAGTGTGCATGTGTACTCATAAATATTAGTGTACCACTCCGGATACAAACTGCATATCATTAAGTGTGTATTCTTAACGCGCCATATTCAAACCAATAAGCGGCGCGTAGTGCCAGTGTGAATGTGTGCTCATAAATATCAGAGTACCACTCCGGATACAAACCGCATATCATTAGGTGTGTATTCTGTGCGCGCCATATTCAAACTAATTAGCGGCGCGTAGCGCTATTGTGTATGTGTACTTATAAATATTAGTGTACCACTCCGGATACAAACCGCATATCATTGAGTGTGTATTCTGTGCGTGCCATATTCAAACTTATAAGCGGCGCGTAGTGCCAGTGTGTGTGTGTGTGTTTGCTCATGAATAATAGTGTACCACTCCGGATACAAACCGCATATCATTGAGTGTGTATTCTGTGCGCGCCATATTCAAACTAATAAGCGGCGCGTAGTGCCAGTGTGTGTGTGTGCTCATAAATATTAGTGTACCACTCCGGATACAAACCGCATATCATTAAGTGTGTATTCTGTGCGCGCCATATTCAAACTTATAAGCAGCGCGTAGCGCTAGTGTGAATGTGTACTCATAAATATTAGAGTACCACTCCGGATACAAACCGCATATCATTGAGTGTGTATTCTGTGCGCGCCATTGTCAAACTAATAAGCGGCGCGTAGCTCTAGTGTGTATGTGTACTCATAAATATTAGTGTACCACTCCGGATACAAACCGCATATCATTAAGTGTGTATTCTGTGCGCGCCATATTGAAAATTATAAGCGGCGCGTAGTGTAAGTGTGCGTGTGCTCATGAATATTAGTGTACCACTCCGGATACAAACTGCAAATCATTAAGTGTGTATTCTGTGCGCGCCATATTGAAAATTATAAGCAGCGCGTAGTGTAAGTGTGCGTGTGTGTGCTCATAAATAAAAGTGTACCACTCCAGACACAAACTTCATATCATTGTGTGTGTATTCTGTGCGCGCCATTGTCAAACTAATAAGCGGCGCGTAGCTCTAGTGTGTATGTGTACTCATAAATATTAGTGTACCACTCCGGATACAAACCGCATATCATTAAGTGTGTATTTTGTGCGCGCCATATTGAAAATTATAAGCGGCGCGTAGTGTAAGTGTGCGTGTGCTCATGAATATTAGTGTACCACTCCGGATACAAACTGCAAATCATTAAGTGTGTATTCTGTGCGCGCCATATTAAAACTAATAAGCGGCGCGTAGTGCCAGTGTGTATGTGTGCTCATAAATATTAGTGTACCACTCCGGATACAAACTGCATATCATTAAGTGTGTATTCTGTGCGCGCCATATTCAAACTAATAAGCGGCGCGTAGTGCCAGTGTGTATGTGTGCTCATAAATATTAGTGTACCACTCCGGATACAAACTGGATATCATTAAGTGTGTATTCTGTGCGCACCATATTCAAACTAATAAGCGGCGCGCAGCGCTAGTGTGTATGTGTACTCATAGATATTAGTGTACCACTCCGGATACAAACCGCATATCATTAAGTGTGTTTTCTGTGCGCGCCATATTCAAACTTATAAGCGGCGCGTAGTGCCAGTGTGTATGTGTGCTCATGAATAATAGTGTACCACTCCGGATACAAACCGCATATCATTGAGTGTGTATTCTGTGCGCGCCATATTAAAACTAATAAGCGGCGCGTAGTGTCTGTGTGTATGTGTGTGTGTGTGTGCTCATGAATAATAGTGTACCACTCCGGATACAAACCGCATATCATTAAGTGTGTTTTCTGTGCGCGCCATATTCAAACTTATAAGCGGCGCGTAGTGTAAGTGTGCGTGTGTGTGCTCATAAATATTAGTGTACCACTCCGGATACAAACCGCATATCATTAAGTGTGTATTCTGTGCGCGCCATATTAAAACTAATAAGCGGCGCGTAGTGTAAGTGTGCGTGTGTGTGCTCATAAATATTAGTGTACCACTCCGGATACAAACTGGATATCATTAAGTGTGTATTCTGTGCGCACCATATTCAAACTAATAAGCGGCGCGCAGCGCTAGTGTGTATGTGTACTCATAAATATTAGTGTACCACTCCGGATACAAACCGCATATCATTAAGTGTGTTTTCTGTGCGCGCCATATTCAAACTTATAAGCGGCGCGTAGTGCCAGTGTGTATGTGTGCTCATGAATAATAGTGTACCACTCCGGATACAAACCGCATATCATTAAGTGTGTATTCTGTGCGCGCCATATTCAAACTTATAAGCGGCGCGTAGTGTAAGTGTGCGTGTGTGTGCTCATAAATATTAGTGTACCACTCCGGATACAAACTGCATATCATTAAGTGTGTATTCTGTGCGCGCCATATTGAAATTATAAGCGGCACGTAGTGTAAGTGTGCGTGTGTGTGCTCATAAATATTAGTGTACCACTCCGGATACAAACTGCATATCATTAAGTGTGTTTTCTGTGCGCGCCATATTCAAACTAATCAGCGGCGCGTAGTGCCAGTGTGTATGTGTGCTCATGAATAATAGTGTACCACTCCGGATACAAACCGCATATCATTGAGTGTGTATTCTGTGCGCGCCATATTAAAACTAATAAGCGTCGCGTAGTGTCTGTGTGTATGTGTGTGTGTGTGTGCTCATGAATAATAGTGTACCACTCCGGATACAAACCGCATATCATTAAGTGTGTTTTCTGTGCGCGCCATATTCAAACTAATAAGCGGCGCGTAGTGCCAGTGTGTATGTGTGCTCATGAATAATAGTGTACCACTCCGGATACAAACCGCATATCATTGAGTGTGTATTCTGTGCGCGCCATATTAAAACTAATAAGCGGCGCGTAGTGTCTGTGTGTATGTGTGTGTGTGTGTGCTCATGAATAATAGTGTACCACTCCGGATACAAACCGCATATCATTAAGTGTGTATTCTGTGCGCGCCATATTCAAACTAATAAGCGGCGCGCAGCGCTAGTGTGTATGTGTACTCATAAATATTAGTGTACCACTCCGGATACAAACCGCATATCATTAAGTGTGTATTCTGTGCGCACCATATTCAAACTAATAAGCGGCGCGCAGCGCTAGTGTGTATGTGTACTCATAAATATTAGTGTACCACTCCGGATACAAACTGGATATCATTAAGTGTGTATTCTGTGCGCGCCATATTTAAACTTATAAGCGGCGCGTAGCGCTAGTGTGTATGTGTACTCATAAATATTAGTGTACCACTCCGGATACAAACCGCATATCATTAAGTGTGTATTCTGTGCGCGCCATATTCAAACTAATAAGCGGCGCGTAGTGTAAGTGTGCGTGTGTGTGCTCAGAAATATTAGTGTACCACTCCGGATACAAACTGGATATCATTAAGTGTGTATTCTGTGCGCACCATATTCAAACTAATAAGCGGCGCGCAGCGCTAGTGTGTATGTGTACTCATAAATATTAGTGTACCACTCCGGATACAAACTGGATATCATTAAGTGTGTATTCTGTGCGCGCCATATTCAAACTTATAAGCGGCCCGTAGCGCTAGTGTGTATGTGTACTCATAAATATTAGTGTACCACTCCGGATACAAACCGCATATCATTAAGTGTGTATTCTGTGCACGCCATATTCAAACTAATAAGCGGCGCGTAGTGCCAGTGTGTGTGTGCTCATGTATAATAGTGTACCACTCCGGATACAAACCGCATATCATTAAGTGTGTATTCTGTGCACGCCATATTCAAACTTATAAGCGGCGCGTAGTGCCAGTGTGTGTGTGTGCTCATGTATAATAGTGTACCACTCCGGATACAAACCGCATATCATTAAGTGTGTATTCTGTGCACGCCATATTCAAACTTATAAGCGGCGCGTAGTGCCAGTGTGTGTGTGCTTATGATAAAAAGTGTACCACTCCGGATACAAACCGCATATCATTAAGTGTGTATTCTGTGCGCACCATATTCAAACTAATAAGCGGCGCGCAGCGCTAGTGTGTATGTGTACTCATAAATATTAGTGTACCACTCCGGATACAAACTGGATATCATTAAGTGTGTATTCTGTGCGCGCCATATTCAAACTTATAAGCGGCCCGTAGCGCTAGTGTGTATGTGTACTCATAAATATTAGTGTACCACTCCGGATACAAACCACATATCATTCAGTGTGTATTCTGTGCGCGCCAAATTCAAACCAATAAGCGGCGCGTAGTGCCAGTGAGTGAATGTGTGCTTATGATACAAAGTGTACAACTCCGGATACAAACCGCATATCATTCAGTGTGTATTCTGTGCGCGCCATATTCAAACTAATAAGCGGCGCGTAGTGTATGTGTGCGTGTGTGTGCTCATAAATATTAGTGTACCACTCCGGATACAAACCGCATATCATTAAGTGTGTATTCTGTGCGCGCCATATTCAAACTTATAAGCGGCCCGTAGCGCTAGTGTGTGAATGTGTGCTTATGATCAAAAGTGTACAACTCCGGATACAAACCGCATATCATTCAGTGTGTATTCTGTGCGCGCCATATTCAAACTTATAAGCGGCCCGTAGCGCTAGTGTGTATGTGTACTCATAAATATTAGTGTACCACTCCGGATACAAACCGCATATCATTGTGTGTGTATTCTGTGCGCGCCATATTCAAACTTATAAGCGGCCCGTAGCGCTAGTTTGTGAATGTGTGCTTATGATAAAAAGTGTACCACTCCGGATACAAACCGCATATCATTAATTGTGTATTCTGTGCGCGCCATATTCAAACTAATAAGCGGCCCGTAGCGCTAGTGTGTATGTGTACTCATAAATATTAGTGTACCACTCCGGATACAAACCGCATATCATTAAGTATTTATTCTGTGCGCGCCATATTCAAACTTATAAGCGGTGCGTAGCGCTAGTGTGTGAATGTGTGCTTATGATCAAAAGTGTACAACTCCGGATACAAACCGCATATCATTAAGTATTTATTCTGTGCGCGCCATATTCAAACTTATAAGCGGCACGTAGCGCTAGTGTGTGAATGTGTGCTTATGATCAAAAGTGTACAACTCCGGATACAAACCGCATATCATTAAGTATTTATTCTGTGCGCGCCATATTCAAACTTATAAGCGGCCCGTAGCGCTAGTGTGTGAATGTGTGCTTATGATCAAAAGTGTACAACTCCGGATACAAACCGCATATCATTAAGTGTGTATTCTGTGCGCGCCATATTCAAACTAATAAGCGGCGCGTAGTGTAAGTGTGTATGTGTACTCATAAATATTAGTGTACCACTCCGGATACAAACTGGATATCATTAAGTGTGTATTCTGTGCGCGCCATATTCAAACTTATAAGCGGCGCATAGTGCTAGTGTGTATGTGTACTCATAAATATTAGTGTACCACTCCGGATACAAACTGGATATCATTAAGTGTGTATTCTGTGCGCACCATATTCAAACTAATAAGCGGCGCGCAGCGCTAGTGTGTATGTGTACTCATAAATATTAGTGTACCACTCCGGATACAAACTGGATATCATTAAGTGTGTATTCTGTGCGCGCCATATTCAAACTTATAAGCGGCGCATAGTGCTAGTGTGTATGTGTGCTCATAAATAATATTGTACCACTCCGGATACAAACCGCATATCATTCAGTGTGTATTCTGTGCGCGCCAAATTCAAACCAATAAGCGGCCCGTAGCGCTAGTTTGTGAATGTGTGCTTATGATAAAAAGTGTACAACTCCGGATACAAACCGCATATCATTCAGTGTGTATTCTGTGCGCGCCATATTCAAACTAATAAGCGGCGCGTAGTGCCTGTGTGTGTGTGCTCATAAATATTAGTGTACCACTCCGGATACAAACCGCATATCATTGTGTGTGTATTCTGTGCGCGCCATATTCAAACTGATAAGCGGCCCGTAGCGCTAGTGTGTGAATGTGTGCTTATGATAAAAAGTGTACAACTCCGGATACAAACCGCATATCATTAATTGTGTATTCTGTGCGCGCCATATTCAAACTAATAAGCGGCCCGTAGCGCTAGTGTGTATGTGTACTCATAAATATTAGTGTACCACTCCGGATACAAACCGCATATCATTAAGTATTTATTCTGTGCGCGCCATATTCAAACTTATAAGCGGTGCGTAGCGCTAGTGTGTGAATGTGTGCTTATGATCAAAAGTGTACAACTCCGGATACAAACCGCATATCATTAAGTATTTATTCTGTGCGCGCCATATTCAAACTTATAAGCGGCCCGTAGCGCTAGTGTGTGAATGTGTGCTTATGATCAAAAGTGTACAACTCCGGATACAAACCGCATATCATTAAGTATTTATTCTGTGCGCGCCATATTCAAACTTATAAGCGGCCCGTAGCGCTAGTGTGTGAATGTGTGCTTATGATCAAAAGTGTACAACTCCGGATACAAACCGCATATCATTAAGTATTTATTCTGTGCGCGCCATATTCAAACTTATAAGCGGCCCGTAGCGCTAGTGTGTATGTGTACTCATAAATATTAGTGTACCACTCCGGATACAAACCGCGAATCATTAAGTGTGTATTCTGTGCGCGCCATATTCAAACTTTTAAGCGGTGCGTAGCGCTAGTGTGTGAATGTGTGCTTATGATAAAAAGTGTACAACTCCGGATACAAACCGCATATCATTCAGTGTGTATTCTGTGCGCGCCAAATTCAAACCAATAAGCGGCGCGTAGTGCCAGTGTGTGAATGTGTGCTTATGATACAAAGTGTACAACTCCGGATACAAACCGCATATCATTCAGTGTGTATTCTGTGCGCGCCATATTAAAACTAATAAGCGGCGCGTAGTGCCTGTGTGTGTGTGCTCATAAATATTAGTGTACCACTCCGGATACAAACCGCATATCATTAAGTGTGTATTCTGTGCGCGCCATATTTAAACTTATAAGCGGCGCGTAGCGCTAGTTTGTATGTGTACTCATAAATATTAGTGTACCACTCCGGATACAAACCGCATATCATTAAGTGTGTATTCTGTGCGCGCCATATTCAAACTAATAGGCGGCCCGTAGCGCTAGTGTGTGAATGTGTGCTTATGATCAAAAGTGTACAACTCCGGATACAAACCGCATATCATTAAGTATTTATTCTGTGCGCGCCATATTCAAACTTATAAGCGGCCCGTAGCGCTAGTGTGTATGTGTACTCATAAATATTAGTGTACCACTCCGGATACAAACCGCATATCATTAAGTGTGTATTCTGTGCGCGCCATATTCAAACTAATAAGCGGCGCGTAGTGTATGTGTGCGTGTGTGTGCTCATAAATAATAGTGTACCACTCCGGATACAAACCGCATATCATTCAGTGTGTATTCTGTGCGCGCCAAATTCAAACCAATAAGCGGCGCGTAGTGTAAGTGTGCGTGTGTGTGCTCATAAATATTAGTGTACCACTCCGGATACAAACCGCATATCATTAAGTGTGTATTCTGTGCGCGCCATATTCAAACTTATAAGCGGCCCGTAGCGCTAGGTTGTGAATGTGTGCTTATGATAAAAAGTGTACAACTCCGGATACAAACCGCATATCATTCAGTGTGTATTCTGTGCGCGCCATATTCAAACTTATAAGCGGCCCGTAGCGCTAGTGTGTGAATGTGTGCTTATGATAAAAAGTGTACAACTCCGGATACAAACCGCATATCATTAATTGTGTATTCTGTGCGCGCCATATTCAAACTAATAAGCGGCCCGTAGCGCTAGTGTGTATGTGTACTCATAAATATTAGTGTACCACTCCGGATACAAACCGCATATCATTAAGTATTTATTCTGTGCGCGCCATATTGAAAATTATAAGCAGCGCGTAGTGTAAGTGTGCGTGTGTGTGCTCATAAATATTAGTGTGCCACTCCGGATTTAAACCGCATATCATTAAGTGTGTATTCTGTGCGCGCCAAATTCAAACAAATAAGCAGCGCGTAGTGTAAGTGTGCGTGTGTGTGCTCATAAATATTAGTGTACCACTCCGGATACAAACCGCATATCATTGTGTGTGTATGCTGTGCGCGCCATATTCAAACTGATAAGCGGCCCGTAGCGCTAGTGTGTATGTGTACTCATAAATATTAGTGTACCACTCCGGATTTAAACCGCATATCATTAAGTGTGTATTCTGTGCGCGCCAAATTAAAACCAATTAGCGGCGCGTAGTGTATGTGTGCGTGTGTGTGCTCATAAATAATAGTGTACCACTCCGGATACAAACCGCATATCATTGAGTGTGTATTCTGTGCGCGCCATATTCAAACTAATAAGCGGCCCGTAGCGCTAGTGTGTGAATGTGTGCTTATGATAAAAAGTGTACCACTCCGGATACAAACCGCATATCATTAAGTATTTATTCTGTGCGCGCCATATTCAAAATTATAAGCAGCGCGTAGTGTAAGTGTGCGTGTGTGTGCTCATAAATATTAGTGTACCACTCCGGATACAAACAGCATATCCTTTAGTGTGTATTCTGTGCGCGCCATATAGGAAATTATAAGCAGCGCGTAGTGTAAGTGTGCGTGTGTGTGCTCATAAATATTGGTGTACCACTCCGGATACAAACCGCAGATCATTAAGTGTGTATTCTGTGCACGCCATATTCAAACTTATAAGCGGCGCGTAATGTCTGTGTGTATGTGTGTGTGTGTGTGTGTGCTTATGAATATTAGTGTACAACTCCGGATACAAACAGCATATCCTTAAGTGTGTATTCTGTGCGCGCCATATTCAAACCAATAAGCGGCGCGTAGCTCTAGTGTGTGAATGTGTGCTTATGATAAAAAGTGTACAACTCCGGATACAAACCGCATATCATTAAGTGTGTATTCTGTGCGCGCCATATTCAAACTTATAAGCGGCCCGTAGCGCTAGTGTGTATGTGTACTCATAAATATTAGTGTACCACTCCGGATACAAACCGCATATCATTAAGTATTTATTCTGTGCGCGCCATATTCAAACTAATAAGCGGCGCGTAGTGTAAGTGTGCGTGTGTGTGCTCATAAATATTAGTGTACCACTCCGGATACAAACCGCATATCATTCAGTGTGTATTCTGTGCACGCCATATTCAAACCAATAAGCGGCGCGTAGTGCCAGTGTGTGTGTGCTCATGAATAATAGTGTACCACTCCGAATACAAACCGCATATCATTAAGTGTGTATTTTGTGCGCGCCATATTCAAACTTATAAGCTGCGCGTAGTGCCAGTGTGAATGTGTGCTCATGAATAAAAGTGTACCACTCCGGATACAAACCGCATATCATTAAGTGTGTATTCTGTGCGCGCCATATTCAAACTAAGAAGCGTCGCGTCGTGTCAGTGTGTGTGTATGCTCATAAATATTTGTGTACCACTCCGGATACAAACTGCATATCATTAAGTGTGTATTCTGTGCACGCCATATTCAAACTAATAAGCGGCGCGTAGCTCTAGTGTGTATGTGTACTCATAAATATTAGTGTACCACTCCGGATACAAACTGCATATCATTAAGTGTGTATTTTGTGCGCGCCATATTCAAACTAATAAGCGGCGCGTAGTGCCAGTGTGTGTATGTGTGCTCATGTATAATAGTGTACCACTCCGGATACAAACTGCATATCATTAAGTGTGTATTATGTGCGCGCCATATTCAAACCAATAAGCGGCGCGTAGCTCTAGTGTGTATGTGTGCTCATAAATATTAGTATACCACTCCGGATACAAACCGCATATCATTCAGTGTGTATTCTGTGCACGCCATATTCAAACTAATAAGCGGCGCGTAGTGTCTGTGTGTATGTGTGTGTGTGTGTGCTCATGAATAATAGTGTACCACTCCGGATACAAACTGCAAATCATTAAGTGTGTATTCTGTGCGCGCCATATTCAAACTAATAAGCGGCGCGTAGTGCCAGTGTGTAAGTGTGTGAATGTGTGCTCATAAATAATAGTGTACCACTCCGGATACAAACCGCATATCATTAAGTGTGTATTCTGTGCGCGCCATATTCAAACCAATAAGCGGCGCGTAGTGCCAGTGTGTATGTGTGCTCATGAATAATAGTGTACCACTCCGGATACAAACCGCATATCATTAAGTGTGTATTCTGTGCGCGCCATATTCAAACTTATAAGCGGCGCGTAGTGTAAGTGTGCGTGTGTGTGCTCATAAATATTAGTGTACCACTCCGGATACAAACTGCATATCATTAAGTGTGTATTCTGTGCGCGCCATATTCAAACTAATAAGCGGCGCGTAGTGTCTGTGTGTATGTGTGTGTGTGTGTGTGCTCATGAATAATAGTGTACCACTCCGGATACAAACTGCAAATCATTAAGTGTGTATTCTGTGCGCGCCATATTCAAACTAATAAGCGGCGCGTAGTGCCAGTGTGTAAGTGTGTGTATGTGTGCTCATGAATAATAGTGTACCACTCCGGATACAAACCGCATATCATTAAGTGTGTATTCTGTGCGCGCCATATTCAAACTAATAAGCGGCGCGTAGTGCCAGTGTGTATGTGTGCTCATGAATAATAGTGTACCACTCCGGATACAAACCGCATATCATTAAGTGTGTATTCTGTGCGCGCCATATTCAAACTTATAAGCGGCGCGTAGTGTAAGTGTGCGTGTGTGTGCTCATAAATATTAGTGTACCACTCCGGATACAAACTGCATATCATTAAGTGTGTATTCTGTGCGCGCCATATTCAAACTAATAAGCGGCGCGTAGTGTCTGTGTGTATGTGTGTGTGTGTGTGTGCTCATGAATAATAGTGTACCACTCCGGATACAAACTGCAAATCATTAAGTGTGTATTCTGTGCGCGCCATATTCAAACTAATAAGCGGCGCGTAGTGCCAGTGTGTATGTGTGCTCATGAATAATAGTGTACCACTCCGGATACAAACCGCATATCATTAAGTGTGTATTCTGTGCGCGCCATATTCAAACTTATAAGCGGCGCGTAGTGTAAGTGTGCGTGTGTGTGCTCATAAATATTAGTGTACCACTCCGGATACAAACTGCATATCATTAAGTGTGTATTCTGTGCGCGCCATATTCGAACTAATAAGCGGCGCGTAGTGTCTGTGTGTATGTGTGTGTGTGTGTGTGCTCATGAATAATAGTGTACCACTCCGGATACAAACTGCAAATCATTAAGTGTGTATTCTGTGCGCGCCATATTCAAACTAATAAGCGGCGCGTAGTGCCAGTGTGTAAGTGTGTGTATGTGTGCTCATGAATAATAGTGTACCACTCCGGATACAAACCGCATATCATTAAGTGTGTATTCTGTGCGCGCCATATTCAAACTAATAAGCGGCGCGTAGTGCCAGTGTGTATGTGTGCTCATGAATAATAGTGTACCACTCCGGATACAAACCGCATATCATTAAGTGTGTATTCTGTGCGCGCCATATTCAAACTTATAAGCGGCGCGTAGTGTAAGTGTGCGTGTGTGTGCTCATAAATATTAGTGTACCACTCCGGATACAAACTGCATATCATTAAGTGTGTATTCTGTGCGCGCCATATTCAAACTAATAAGCGGCGCGTAGTGTCTGTGTGTATGTGTGTGTGTGTGTGTGCTCATGAATAATAGTGTACCACTCCGGATACAAACTGCAAATCATTAAGTGTGTATTCTGTGCGCGCCATATTCAAACTAATAAGCGGTGCGTAGTGCCAGTGTGTAAGAGTGTGTATGTGTGCTCATGAATAATAGTGTACCACTCCGGATACAAACCGCATATCATTAAGTGTGTATTCTGTGCGCGCCATATTCAAACTTATAAGCGGCGCGTAGTGTAAGTGTGTATGTGTGTGCTCATAAATATTAGTGTACCACTCCGGATACAAACTGCATATCATTAAGTGTGTATTCTGTGCGCGCCATATTCAAACTAATAAGCGGCGCGTAGTGTCTGTGTGTGTGTGTGCTCATGAATAATAGTGTACCACTCCGGATACAAACCGCATATCATTAAGTGTGTATTCTGTGCGCGCCATATTCAAACTTATAAGCGGCGCGTAGTGTAAGTGTGTATGTGTGCTCATGAATAATAGTGTACCACTCCGGATACAAACCGCATATCATTAAGTGTGTATTCTGTGCGCGCCATATTCAAACTTATAAGCGGCGCGTAGTGTAAGTGTGCGTGTGTGTGCTCATAAATATTAGTATACCACTCCGGATACAAACTGCAAATCATTAAGTGTGTATTCTGTGCGCGCCATATTCAAACTAATAAGCGGCGCGTAGTGCCAGTGTGTAAGTGTGTGTATGTGTGCTCATGAATAATAGTGTACCACTCCGGATACAAACCGCATATCATTAAGTGTGTATTCTGTGCGCGCCATATTCAAACTAATAAGCGGCGCGTAGTGCCAGTGTGTATGTGTGCTCATGAATAATAGTGTACCACTCCGGATACAAACCGCATATCATTAAGTGTGTATTCTGTGCGCGCCATATTCAAACTAATAAGCGGTGCGTAGTGCCAGTGTGTAAGAGTGTGTATGTGTGCTCATGAATAATAGTGTACCACTCCGGATACAAACCGCATATCATTAAGTGTGTATTCTGTGCGCGCCATATTCAAACTTATAAGCGGCGCGTAGTGTAAGTGTGCGTGTGTGTGCTCATAAATATTAGTGTACCACTCCGGATACAAACTGAATATCATTAAGTGTGTATTCTGTGCGCGCCATATTCAAACTAATAAGCGGCGCGTAGTGTCTGTGTGTATGTGTGTGTGTGTGTGTGCTCATGAATAATAGTGTACCACTCCGGATACAAACTGCAAATCATTAAGTGTGTATTCTGTGCGCGCCATATTCAAACTAATAAGCGGTGCGTAGTGCCAGTGTGTAAGAGTGTGTATGTGTGCTCATGAATAATAGTGTACCACTCCGGATACAAACCGCATATCATTAAGTGTGTATTCTGTGCGCGCCATATTCAAACTTATAAGCGGCGCGTAGTGTAAGTGTGCGTGTGTGTGCTCATAAATATTAGTGTACCACTCCGGATACAAACTGCATATCATTAAGTGTGTATTCTGTGCGCGCCATATTCAAACTAATAAGCGGCGCGTAGTGTCTGTGTGTATGTGTGCTCATGAATAATAGTGTACCACTCCGGATACAAACCGCATATCATTAAGTGTGTATTCTGTGCGCGCCATATTCAAACTTATAAGCGGCGCGTAGTGTAAGTGTGCGTGTGTGTGCTCATAAATATTAGTGTACCACTCCGGATACAAACTGCATATCATTAAGTGTGTATTATGTGCGCGCCATATTCAAACCAATAAGCGGCGCGTAGCTCTAGTGTGTATGTGTGCTCATAAATATTAGTATACCACTCCGGATACAAACTGCAAATCATTAAGTGTGTATTCTGTGCGCGCCATATTCAAACTAATAAGCGGCGCGTAGTGCCAGTGTGTAAGTGTGTGTATGTGTGCTCATGAATAATAGTGTACCACTCCGGATACAAACCGCATATCATTAAGTGTGTATTCTGTGCGCGCCATATTCAAACTAATAAGCGGCGCGTAGTGCCAGTGTGTATGTGTGCTCATGAATAATAGTGTACCACTCCGGATACAAACCGCATATCATTAAGTGTGTATTCTGTGCGCGCCATATTCAAACTTATAAGCGGCGCGTAGTGCCAGTGTGTATGTGTGCTCATGAATAATAGTGTACCACTCCGGATACAAACTGCATATCATTAAGTGTGTATTCTGTGCGCGCCATATTCAAACATATAAGCGGCGCGTAGTGTCTGTGTGTATGTGTGTGTGTGTGTGTGCTCATGAATAATAGTGTACCACTCCGGATACAAACTGCAAATCATTAAGTGAGTATTCTGTGCGCGCCATATTCAAACTAATAAGCGGCGCGTAGTGCCAGTGTGTATGTGTGCTCATGAATAATAGTGTACCACTCCGGATACAAACCGCATATCATTAAGTGTGTATTCTGTGCGCGCCATATTCAAACTTATAAGCGGCGCGTAGTGTAAGTGTGCGTGTGTGTGCTCATAAATATTAGTGTACCACTCCGGATACAAACTGCATATCACTAAGTGTGTATTCTGTGCGCGCCATATTCAAACTAATAAGCGGCGCGTAGTGTCTGTGTGTATGTGTGTGTGTGTGTGTGCTCATGAATAATAGTGTACCACTCCGGATACAAACTGCAAATCATTAAGTGTGTATTCTGTGCGCGCCATATTCAAACTAATAAGCGGCGCGTAGTGCCAGTGTGTAAGTGTGTGTATGTGTGCTCATGAATAATAGTGTACCACTCCGGATACAAACCGCATATCATTAAGTGTGTATTCTGTGCGCGCCATATTCAAACAAATAAGCGGCGCGTAGTGCCAGTGTGTATGTGTGCTCATGAATAATAGTGTACCACTCCGGATACAAACCGCATATCATTAAGTGTGTATTCTGTGCGCGCCATATTCAAACTTATAAGCGGCGCGTAGTGTAAGTGTGCGTGTGTGTGCTCATAAATATTAGTGTACCACTCCGGATACAAACTGCATATCATTAAGTGTGTATTCTGTGCGCGCCATATTCAAACTAATAAGCGGCGCGTAGTGTCTGTGTGTATGTGTGTGTGTGTGTGTGCTCATGAATAATAGTGTACCACTCCGGATACAAACTGCAAATCATTAAGTGTGTATTCTGTGCGCGCCATATTCAAACTAATAAGCGGTGCGTAGTGCCAGTGTGTAAGAGTGTGTATGTGTGCTCATGAATAATAGTGTACCACTCCGGATACAAACCGCATATCATTAAGTGTGTATTCTGTGCGCGCCATATTCAAACTTATAAGCGGCGCGTAGTGTAAGTGTGCGTGTGTGTGCTCATAAATATTAGTGTACCACTCCGGATACAAACTGCATATCATTAAGTGTGTATTCTGTGCGCGCCATATTCAAACTAATAAGCGGCGCGTAGTGTCTGTGTGTATGTGTGCTCATGAATAATAGTGTACCACTCCGGATACAAACCGCATATCATTAAGTGTGTATTCTGTGCGCGCCATATTCAAACTTATAAGCGGCGCGTAGTGTAAGTGTGTATGTGTGCTCATGAATAATAGTGTACCACTCCGGATACAAACCGCATATCATTAAGTGTGTATTCTGTGCGCGCCATATTCAAACTTATAAGCGGCGCGTAGTGTAAGTGTGCGTGTGTGTGCTCATAAATATTAGTGTACCACTCCGGATACAAACTGCATATCATTAAGTGTGTATTCTGTGCGCGCCATATTCAAACTAATAAGCGGCGCGTAGTGTCTGTGTGTATGTGTGTGTGTGTGTGTGCTCATGAATAATAGTGTACCACTCCGGATACAAACTGCAAATCATTAAGTGTGTATTCTGTGCGCGCCATATTCAAACTAATAAGCGGCGCGTAGTGCCAGTGTGTAAGTGTGTGTATGTGTGCTCATGAATAATAGTGTACCACTCCGGATACAAACCGCATATCATTAAGTGTGTATTCTGTGCGCGCCATATTCAAACTAATAAGCGGCGCGTAGTGCCAGTGTGTATGTGTGCTCATGAATAATAGTGTACCACTCCGGATACAAACCGCATATCATTAAGTGTGTATTCTGTGCGCGCCATATTCAAACTTATAAGCGGCGCGTAGTGTAAGTGTGCGTGTGTGTGCTCATAAATATTAGTGTACCACTCCGGATACAAACTGCATATCATTAAGTGTGTATTCTGTGCGCGCCATATTCAAACTAATAAGCGGCGCGTAGTGTCTGTGTGTATGTGTGCTCATGAATAATAGTGTACCACTCCGGATACAAACCGCATATCATTAAGTGTGTATTCTGTGCGCGCCATATTCAAACTTATAAGCGGCGCGTAGTGTAAGTGTGCGTGTGTGTGCTCATAAATATTAGTGTACCACTCCGGATACAAACCGCATATCATTAAGTGTGTATTCTGTGCGCGCCATATTCAAACTTATAAGCGGCGCGTAGCGCTAGTGTGTATGTGTGCTCATAAATATTAGTGTACCACTCCGGATACAAACCGCATATCATTAAGTGTGTATTCTGTGCGCACCATATTCAAACTAATAAGCGGCGCGTAGCGCTAGTGTGTATGTGTACTCATAAATATTAGTGTACCACTCCGGATACAAACCGGATATCATTCAGTGTGTATTCTGTGCGCGCCAAATTCAAACCAATAAGCGGCGCGTAGTGCCAGTGTGTGTGTGTGCTTATGATACAAAGTGTACAACTCCGGATACAAACTGCATATCATTAAGTGTGTATTCTGTGCGCGCCAAATTAAAACCAATAAGCGGCACGTAGTGCCAGTGTGTGTGCTCATGTATATTAGTGTACCACTCCGGATACAAACTGCAAATCATTAAGGGTGTATTCTGTGCGCGCCATATTCAAACTAATAAGCGGCGCGTAGTGCCAGTGTGTAAGTGTGTGAATGTGTGCTCATAAATAATAGTGTACCACTCCGGATACAAACCGCATATCATTAAGTGTGTATTCTGTGCGCACCATATTCAAACTAATAAGCGGCCCGTAGCGCTAGTGTGTGAATGTGTGCTTATGATCAAAAGTGTACAACTCCGGATACAAACCGCATATCATTAAGTGTGTATTCTGTGCGCGCCATATTCAAACTTATAAGCGGCCCGTAGCGCTAGTGTGTGAATGTGTGCTTATGATAAAAAGTGTACAACTCCGGATACAAACCGCATATCATTCAGTGTGTATTCTGTGCGCGCCAAATTCAAACCAATAAGCGGCGCGTAGTGCCAGTGTGTGAATGTGCGCTTATGATACAAAGTGTACAACTCCGGATACAAACCGCATATCATTAAGTGTGTATTCTGTGCGCGCCATATTCAAACTAATAAGCGGCGCGTAGTGCCAGTGTGTGAATGTGTGCTTATGATAAAAAGTGTACAACTCCGGATACAAACCGCATATCATTCAGTGTGTATTCTGTGCGCGCCAAATTCAAACCAATAAGCGGCGCGTAGTGCCAGTGTGTGAATGTGTGCTTATGATAAAAAGTGTACAACTCCGGATACAAACCGCATATCATTCAGTGTGTATTCTGTGCGCGAAAAATTCAAACCAATAAGCGGCGCGTAGTGCCAGTGTGTGTGTGCTCATGAATAATATTGTACCACTCCGGATACAAACCGCATATTATTAAGTGTGTATTCTGTGCGCGCCATATTCAAACTTATAAGCGGCGCGTAGTGTATGTGTGTATGTGTACTCATAAATATTAGTGTACCACTCCGGATACAAACCGCATATCATTAAGTGTGTATTCTGTGCGCGCCATATTCAAACTAATAAGCGGCCCGTAGCGCTAGTGTGTGAATGTGTGCTTATGATAAAAAGTGTACAACTCCGGATAAAAACCGCATATCATTCAGTGTGTATTCTGTGCGCGCCAAATTCAAACCAATAAGCGGCGCGTAGTGCCAGTGTGTGAATGTGCGCTTATGATCAAAAGTGTACAACTCCGGATAAAAACCGCATATCATTAAGTATTTATTCTGTGCGCGCCATATTCAAACCAATAAGCTGCGCGTAGTGCCAGTGTGTGTGTGCTCATGAATAATATTGTACCACTCCGGATACAAACCGCATATCATTAAGTGTGTATTCTGTGCGCGCCATATTCAAACTTATAAGCGGCCCGTAGCGCTAGTGTGTATGTGTACTCATAAATATTTGTGTACCACTCCGGATACAAACCGCATATCATTAAGTGTGTATTCTGTGCGCGCCATATTCAAACTAATAAGCGGCCCGTAGCGCTAGTGTGTGAATGTGTGCTCATAAATAATAGTGTACCACTTCGGATACAAACCGCATATCATTGTGTGTGTATTCTGTGCGCGCCATATTCAAACTGATAAGCGGCCCGTAGCGCTAGTTTGTGAATGTGTGCTTATGATAAAAAGTGTACAACTCCGGATACAAACCGCATATCATTAAGTGTGTATTCTGCGCGCGCCATATTCAAACTTATAAGCGGCCCGTAGCGCTAGTGTGTATGTGTACTCATAAATATTAGTGTACCACTCCGGATACAAACCGCATATCATTAAGTATTTATTCTGTGCGCGCCATATTCAAACTAATAAGCGGCGCGTAGTGTATGTGTGCGTGTGTGTGCTCATAAATATTAGTGTACCACTCCGGATACAAACTGCATATCATTAAGTGTGTATTCTGTGCGCGCCATATTCAAACTTATAAGCGGCCCGTAGCGCTAGTGTGTATGTGTACTCATAAATATTTGTGTACCACTCCGGATACAAACCGCATATCATTAAGTGTGTATTCTGTGCGCGCCATATTCAAACTAATAAGCGGCCCGTAGCGCTAGTGTGTGAATGTGTGCTCATAAATAATAGTGTACCACTTCGGATACAAACCGCATATCATTGTGTGTGTATTCTGTGCGCGCCATATTCAAACTGATAAGCGGCCCGTAGCGCTAGTTTGTGAATGTGTGCTTATGATAAAAAGTGTACAACTCCGGATACAAACCGCATATCATTAAGTGTGTATTCTGCGCGCGCCATATTCAAACTTATAAGCGGCCCGTAGCGCTAGTGTGTATGTGTACTCATAAATATTAGTGTACCACTCCGGATACAAACCGCATATCATTAAGTATTTATTCTGTGCGCGCCATATTCAAACTAATAAGCGGCGCGTAGTGTATGTGTGCGTGTGTGTGCTCATAAATATTAGTGTACCACTCCGGATACAAACTGCATATCATTAAGTGTGTTTTCTGTGCGCGCCATATTCAAACTAATAAGCGGCGCGTAGTGTCTGTGTGTATGTGTGTGTGTGTGTGCTCATGAAAAATAGTGTACCACTCCGGATACAAACTGCATATCATTAAGTGTGTATTCTATGCGCGCCATATTCAAACTTATAAGCGGCGCGTAGTGCCAGTGTGTGTTAGCTCATGAATATTAGTGAACCACTCCGGATACAAACCGCATATCATTGTGTGTGTATTCTGTGCGCGCCATATTCAAACTAATAAGCGGCCCGTAGCGCTAGTGTGTGAATGTGTGCTTATGATAAAAAGTGTACAACTCCGGATACAAACCGCATATCATTAATTGTGTATTCTGTGCGCGCCATATTCAAACTAATAAGCGGCCCGTAGCGCTAGTGTGTGAATGTGTGCTCATAAATAATAGTGTACCACTCCGGATACAAACCGCATATCATTAAGTATTTATTCTGTGCGCGCCATATTGAAAATTATAAGCAGCGCGTAGTGTCAGTGTGTATGTGTGCGTGTGTGTGTGCTCATGAATAATTGTGTACCACTCCGGATACAAACTGCATATCATTAAGTGTGTATTCTGTGCGCGCCATATTCAAACTAATAAGCGGCGCGTAGTGTATGAGTGCGTGTGTGTGCTCATAAATAATAGTGTACCACTCCGGATACAAACCGCATATCATTGTGTGTGTATTCTGTGCGCGCCATATTCAAACTGATAAGCGGCCCGTAGCGCTAGTGTGTGAATGTGTGCTTATGATAAAAAGTGTACAACTCCGGATACAAACCGCATATCATTAAGTGTGTATTCTGCGCGCGCCATATTCAAACTTATAAGCGGCCCGTAGCGCTAGTGTGTATGTGTACTCATAAATATTAGTGTACCACTCCGGATACAAACCGCATATCATTAAGTATTAATTCTGTGCGCGCCATATTTAAACTAATAAGCGGCGCGTAGTGTATGTGTGCGTGTGTGTGCTCATAAATAATAGTGTACCACTCCGGATACAAACCGCATATCATTCAGTGTGTATTCTGTGCGCGCCATATTCAAACTAATAAGCGGCGCGTAGTGCCAGTGTATGTATGTGTGCTCATGTATATTAGTGTACCACTCCGGATACAAACAGCATATCCTTAAGTGTGTATTCTGTGCGCACCATATAGGAAATTATAAGCAGCGCGTAGTGTAAGTGTGCGTGTGTGTGCTCATAAATATTAGTGTACCACTCCGGATACAAACCGCATATCATTAAGTGTGTATTCTGTGCGCGCCATATTCAAACTAATAAGCGGCGCGTAGTGTCAGTGTGTATGTGTGCGTGTGTGTGTGCTCATGAATAATAGTGTACCACTCCGGATACAAACTGCATATCATTAAGTGTGTATTCTGTGCGCGCCATATTCAAACTAATAAGCGGCGCGTAGTGTATGTGTGCGTGTGTGTGCTCATAAATAATAGTGTACCACTCCGGATACAAACCGCATATCATTGTGTGTGTATTCTGTGCGCGCCATATTCAAACTAATAAGCGGCCCGTAGCGCTAGTGTGTGAATGTGTGCTTATGATAAAAAGTGTACAACTCCGGATACAAACCACATATCATTGAGTGTGTATTCTGTGCGCGCCATATTCAAACTTATAAGCGGCGCGTAGCGCTAGTGTGTATGTGTGCTCATAAATATTAGTGTACCACTCCGGATACAAACTGCATATCATTAAGTGTGTATTCTGTGCGCGCCATATTCAAACTAATAAGTGGCGCGTAGTGTCTGCGTGTATGTGTACTCATAAATATTAGTGTACCACTCCGGATACAAACCGCATATCATTCAGTGTGTATTCTGTGCGCGCCATATTCAAACTAATAAGCGGCGCGTAGCTCTAGTGTGTATGTGTACTCATAAATATTAGTGTACCACTCCGGATACAAACCGCATATCATTAAGTATTAATTCTGTGCGCGCCATATTTAAACTAATAAGCGGCGCGTAGTGTATGTGTGCGTGTGTGTGCTCATAAATAATAGTGTACCACTCCGGATACAAACCGCATATCATTCAGTGTGTATTCTGTGCGCGCCATATTCAAACTAATAAGCGGCGCGTAGTGCCAGTGTATGTATGTGTGCTCATGTATATTAGTGTACCACTCCGGATACAAACAGCATATCCTTAAGTGTGTATTCTGTGCGCACCATATAGGAAATTATAAGCAGCGCGTAGTGTAAGTGTGCGTGTGTGTGCTCATAAATATTAGTGTACCACTCCGGATACAAACCGCATATCATTAAGTGTGTATTCTGTGCGCACCATATTCAAACTAATAAGCGGCGCGTAGTGTCAGTGTGTATGTGTGCGTGTGTGTGTGCTCATGAATAATTGTGTACCACTCCGGATACAAACTGCATATCATTAAGTGTGTATTCTGTGCGCGCCATATTCAAACTAATAAGCGGCGCGTAGTGTATGTGTGCGTGTGTGTGCTCATAAATAATAGTGTACCACTCCGGATACAAACCGCATATCATTGTGTGTGTATTCTGTGCGCGCCATATTCAAACTAATAAGCGGCCCGTAGCGCTAGTGTGTGAATGTGTGCTTATGATAAAAAGTGTACAACTCCGGATACAAACCGCATATCATTAATTGTGTATTCTGTGCGCGCCATATTCAAACTAATAAGCGGCCCGTAGCGCTAGTGTGTGAATGTGTGCTCATAAATAATAGTGTACCACTCCGGATACAAACCGCATATCATTAAGTATTTATTCTGTGCGCGCCATATTGAAAATTATAAGCAGCGCGTAGTGTCAGTGTGTATGTGTGCGTGTGTGTGTGCTCATGAATAATTGTGTACCACTCCGGATACAAACTGCATATCATTAAGTGTGTATTCTGTGCGCGCCATATTCAAACTAATAAGCGGCGCGTAGTGTATGAGTGCGTGTGTGTGCTCATAAATAATAGTGTACCACTCCGGATACAAACCGCATATCATTGTGTGTGTATTCTGTGCGCGCCATATTCAAACTTATAAGCGGCGCGTAGCTCTAGTGTGTATGTGTGCTCATAAATATTAGTGTACCACTCCGGATACAAACCGCATATCATTCAGTGTGTATTCTGTGCAAGCCATATTCAAACTTACAAGCGACGCGTAGCGCTAGTGTGTATGTGTGCTCATAAATATTAGTGTACCACTCCGGATACAAACTGCATATCATTAAGTGTGTATTCTGTGCGCGCCATATTCAAACTAATAAGTGGCGCGTAGTGTCTGCGTGTATGTGTACTCATAAATATTAGTGTACCACTCCGGATACAAACCGCATATCATTCAGTGTGTATTCTGTGCGCGCCATATTCAAACTAATAAGCGGCGCGTAGCTCTAGTGTGTATGTGTACTCATAAATATTAGTGTACCACTCCGGATACAAACTGCATATCATTAAGTGTGTATTTTGTGCGCGCCATATTCAAACTAATAAGCGGCGCGTAGTGCCAGTGTGTGTATGTGTGCTCATGTATATTAGTGTACCACTCCGGATACAAACTGCAAATCATTAAGTGTGTATTCTGTGCACGCCATATTCAAAATTACAAGCGGCGCGTAGTGCCAGTGTGTATGTGTGCTCATAAATATTAGTGTACCACTCCGGATACAAACTGCATATCATTAAGTGTGTATTCTGTGCGCGCCATATTCAAACTAATAAGCGGCGCGTAGCGCTAGTGGGTATGTGTGCTCATAAATATTAGTGTACCACTCCGGATACAAACCGCATATCATTAAGTGTGTATTCTGTGCGCGTAAAATTAAAACCAATAAGCGGCACGTAGTGCCAGTGTGTGTGTGTGTGTTTGCTCATGAATTATAGTGTACCACTCCGGATACAAACCGCATTTCATTAAGTGTGTATTCTGTGCACGCCATATTCAAACCAATAAGCGGCGAGTAGTGCCAGTGTGTGTGTGCTCATGAATAATATTGTACCACTCCGGATACAAACCGCATATCATTGTGTGTGTATTCTGTGCACGCCATATTCAAACTTATAAGCGGCGCGTAGTGTCTGTGTGTATGTGTACTCATAAATATTAGTGTACCACTCCGGATACAAACCGCATATCATTCAGTGTGTATTCTGTGCGCGCCATATTCAAACTAATAAGCGGCGCGTAGCTCTAGTGTGTATGTGTGCTCATAAATATTAGTGTACCACTCCGGATACAAACTGCATATCATTAAGTGTGTATTTTGTGCGCGCCATATTCAAACTAATAAGCGGCGCGTAGTGCCAGTGTGTGTATGTGTGCTCATGTATATTAGTGTACCACTCCGGATACAAACTGCAAATCATTAAGTGTGTATTCTGTGCACGCCATATTCAAAATTACAAGCGGCGCGTAGTGCCAGTGTGTATGTGTGCTCATAAATATTAGTGTACCACTCCGGATACAAACCGCATATCATTCAGTGTGTATTCTGTGCACGCCATATTCAAACCAATAAGCGGCGCGTAGTGCCAGTGTGTGTGTGTGCTCATGAATAATAGTGTACCACTCCGGATACAAACCGCATATCATTAAGTGTGTATTCTGTGCGCGCCAAATTAAAACCAATAAGCGGCACGTAGTGCCAGTGTGTGTGTGTGTGTTTGCTCATGAATTATAGTGTACCACTCCGGATACAAACCGCATTTCATTAAGTGTGTATTCTGTGCACGCCATATTCAAACCAATAAGCGGCGAGTAGTGCCAGTGTGTGTGTGCTCATGAATAATATTGTACCACTCCGGATACAAACCGCATATCATTGTGTGTGTATTCTGTGCACGCCATATTCAAACTTATCAGCGGCGCGTAGTGTCTGTGTGTATGTGTACTCATAAATATTAGTGTACCACTCCGGATACAAACCGCATATCATTAAGTGTGTATTCTGTGCGCGCCAAATTAAAACCAATAAGCGGCACGTAGTGCCAGTGTGTGTGTGTGTGTTTGCTCATGAATTATAGTGTACCACTCCGGATACAAACCGCATTTCATTAAGTGTGTATTCTGTGCACGCCATATTCAAACCAATAAGCGGCGCGTAGTGCCAGTGTGTGTGTGTGTGCTCATAAATAATAGTGTACCACTCCGGATACAAACCGCATATCATTAAGTGTGTATTCTGTGCGCGCCATATTCAAACTAATAAGCCGGTATGTAGGTGTGCTCATGTATATTAGTGTACCACTCCGGATACAAACCGCATATCATTAAGTATTTATTCTGTGCACGCCATATTCAAACCAATAAGCTGCGCGTAGTGCCAGTGTGTGTGTGCTCATGAATAATATTGTACCACTCCGGATACAAACTGCATATCATTAAGTGTGTATTCTGTGCGCGCCATATTCAAACCAATAAGCGGCACGTAGTGCCAGTGTGTGTATGTGTGCTCATGTATATTAGTGTACCACTCCGGATACAAACCGCATATCATTAAGTGAGTATTCTGTGCGCGCCAAATTAAAACCAATAAGCGGCACGTAGTGCCAGTGTGTGTGTGTGTGTTTGCTCATGAATTATAGTGTACCACTCCGGATACAAACCGCATTTCATTAAGTGTGTATTCTGTGCACGCCATATTCAAACCAATAAGCGGCGCGTAGTGCCAGTGTGTGTGTGCTCATAAATATTAGTGTACCACTCCGGATACAAACCGCATATCATTAAGTGTGTATTCTGTGCAAGCCATATTCAAACTTACAAGCGACGCGTAGCGCTAGTGTGTATGTGTGCTCATAAATATTAGAGTACCACTCCGGATACAAACTGCATATCATTAAGTGTGTATTCTGTGCGCGCCATATTCAAACTAATAAGTGGCGCGTAGTGCCAGTGTGTGTATGTGTGCTTATGAATATTAGTGTACCACTCCGGATACAAACCGCATATCATTAAGTGTGTATTCTGTGCGAGCCATATTCAAACTAATAAGCGGCGCGTAGTGTAAGTGTGCGTGTGTGTGCTCATAAATATAAGTGTACCACTCCGGATACAAACCGCATATCATTAAGTGTGTATTCTGTGCAAGCCATATTCAAACTTACAAGCGACGCGTAGCGCTAGTGTGTATGTGTGCTCATAAATATTAGTGTACCACTCCGGATACAAACCGCATATCATTCAGTGTGTATTCTGTGCACGCCATATTCAAACCAATAAGCGGCGCGTAGTGCCAGTGTGTGTGTGTGCTCATGAATAATAGTGTACTTCTCCGGATACAAACCGCATATCATTAAGTGTGTATTCTGTGCGCGCCAAATTCAAAATTACAAGCGGCGCGTAGTGCCAGTGTGTGTGTGTGCTCATGAATAATAGTTTACTACTCCGGATACAAACCGCATATCATTAAGTGTGTATTCTGTGCACGCCAAATTCAAACTAATAAGCGGCGCGTAGTGCCAGTGTGTGTGTGTGCTCATGAATAATAGTGTACCACTCCGGATACAAACCGCATATCATTAAGTGTGTATTCTGTGCGCGCCATATTCAAACTAATAAGCGGCGTGTAGCTCTAGTGTGTATGTGTACTCATAAATATAAGTATACCACTCCGGATACAAACCGCATATCATTAAGTGTGTATTCTGTGCGCGCCATATTCAAACTAACAAGCGGCACGTAGTGCCAGTGTGTTTGTGTGTGTTTGCTCATGAATAATAGTGTACCACTCCGGATACAAACCGCATATCATTAAGTGTGTATTCTGTGCGCGCCAAATTCAAAATTACAAGCGGCGCGTAGTGCCAGTGTGTGTGTGTTTGCTCATGAATAATAGTGTACCACTCCGGATACAAACCGCATATCATTAAGTGTGTATTCTGTGCGCGCCAAATTCAAACTAATAAGCGGCGCGTAGTGCCAGTGTGTGTGTGTGTGTTTGCTCATGAATAATAGTGTACCACTCCGGATACAAACCGCATATCATTAAGTGTGTATTCTGTGCGCGCCATATTCAAACCAATAAGCGGCACGTAGTGCCAGTGTGTGTGTGCTCGTAAATATTTGTGTACCACTCCGGATACAAACCGCATATCATTCATTGTGTATTCTGTGCACGCCATATTCAAACCAATAAGCTGCGCGTAGTGCCAGTGTGTGTGTGCTCATGAATAATATTGTACCACTCCGGATACAAACCGCATATCATTCAGTGTGTATTCTGTGCGCGCCATATTCAAACTAATAAGCGGCGCATAGTGCTAGTGTGTATGTGTGCTCATGAATAATAGTGTACCACTCCGGATACAAACCGCATATCATTAAGTGTGTATTCTGTGCGCGCCAAATTCAAAATTACAAGCGGCGCGTAGTGCCAGTGTGTGTGTGTTTGCTCATGAATAATAGTGTACCACTCCGGATACAAACCGCATATCATTAAGTGTGTATTCTGTGCGCGCCATATTCAAACCAATAAGCGGCACGTAGTGCCAGTGTGTGTGTGTGTGTTTGCTCATGAATAATAGTGTACCACTCCGGATACAAACCGCATTTCATTAAGTGTGTATTCTGTGCACGCCATATTCAAACCAATAAGCGGCGCGTAGTGCCAGTGTGTGTGTGCTCATAAATATTAGTGTACCACTCTGGATACAAACCGCATATCATTCAGTGTGTATTCTGTGCGCGCCATATTCAAACTAATAAGCGGCGCGTAGCTCTAGTGTGTATGTGTACTCATAAATATTAGTATACCACTCCGGATACAAACCGCATATCATTAAGTGTGTATTCTGTGCAAGCCATATTCAATTTTACAAGCGACGCGTAGCGCTAGTGTGTATGTGTGCTCATAAATATTAGTGTACCACTCCGGATACAAACTGCATATCATTAAGTGTGTATTCTGTGCGCGCCATATTCAAACTAATAAGCGGCGCGTAGTGCCAGTGTGTGTATGTGTGCTTATGAATATTAGTGTACCACTCCGGATACAAACCGCTTATCATTAAGTGTGTATTCTGTGCGAGCCATATTCAAACTAATAAGCGGCGCGTAGTGTAAGTGTGCGTGTGTGTGCTCATAAATATTAGTGTACCACTCCGGATACAAACCGCATATCATTAAGTGTGTATTCTGTGCAAGCCATATTCAAACTTACAAGCGACGCGTAGCGCTAGTGTGTATGTGTGCTCATAAATATTAGTGTACCACTCCGGATACAAACCGCATATCATTCAGTGTGTATTCTGTGCACGCCATATTCAAACCAATAAGCGGCGCGTAGTGCCAGTGTGTGTGTGTGCTCATGAATAATAGTGTACTTCTCCGGATACAAACCGCATATCATTAAGTGTGTATTCTGTGCGCGCCAAATTCAAAATTACAAGCGGCGCGTAGTGCCAGTGTGTGTGTGTGCTCATGAATAATAGTGTACCACTCCGGATACAAACCGCATATCATTAAGTGTGTATTCTGTGCGCGCCATATTCAAACTAATAAGCGGCGCGTAGTGCCAGTGTGTGTGTGTGCTCATGAATAATAGTGTATCACTCCGGATACAAACCGCATATCATTCAGTGTGTATTCTGTGCACGCCATATTCAAACCAATAAGCGGCGCGTAGTGCCAGTGTGTGTGTGTGCTCATGAATAATAGTGTACCACTCCGGATACAAACCGCATATCATTAAGTGTGTATTCTGTGCGCGCCAAATTCAAACTAATAAGCGGCGCGTAGTGCCAGTGTGTGTGTGTGTGTGTTTGCTCATGAATAATAGTGTACCACTCCGGATACAAACCGCATATCATTAAGTATGTATTCTGTGCGCGCCATATTCAAACTAATAAGCGGCACGTAGTGCCAGTGTGTGTGTGTGTGTGTTTGCTCATGAATTATAGTGTACCACTCCGGATACAAACCGCATTTCATTCAGTGTGTATTCTGTGCACGCCATATTCAAACCAATAAGCGGCGCGTAGTGCCAGTGTGTGTGTGTGCTCATAAATAATAGTGTACCACTCCGGATACAAACCGCATATCATTAAGTGTGTATTCTGTGCACGCCATATTCAAACCAATAAGCGGCGCGTAGTGCCAGTGTGTGTGTGTGCTCATGAATAATTGTGTACCACTCCGGATACAAACCGCATATCATTAAGTGTGTATTCTGTGCGTGCCAAATTAAAACCAATAAGCGGCGCGTAGTGCCAGTGTGTGTGTGTGCTCATGAATAATAGTGTACCACTCCGGATACAAACCGCATATCATTAAGTGTGTATTCTGTGCGCGCCAAATTCAAACTAATAAGCGGCGCGTAGTGCCAGTGTGTGTGTGTGTGTTTGCTCATGAATAATAGTGTACCACTCCGGATACAAACCGCATATCATTAAGTATGTATTCTGTGCGCGCCATATTCAAACTAATAAGCGGCACGTAGTGCCAGTGTGTGTGTGTGTGTGTTTGCTCATGAATTATAGTGTACCACTCCGGATACAAACCGCATTTCATTCAGTGTGTATTCTGTGCACGCCATATTCAAACCAATAAGCGGCGCGTAGTGCCAGTGTGTGTGTGTGCTCATGAATAATTGTGTACCACTCCGGATACAAACCGCATATCATTAAGTGTGTATTCTGTGCACGCCATATTCAAACCAATAAGCGGCGCGTAGTGCCAGTGTGTGTGTGTGCTCATGAATAATTGTGTACCACTCCGGATACAAACTGCATATCATTCAGTGTGTATACTGTGCACGCCATATTCAAACCAATAAGCGGCGCGTAGTGCCAGTGTGTGTGTGTGCTCATGAATAATTGTGTACCACTCCGGATACAAACCGCATATCATTAAGTGTGTATTCTGTGCGTGCCAAATTAAAACCAATAAGCGGCGCGTAGTGCCAGTGTGTGTGTGTGCTCATGAATAATAGTGTACCACTCCGGATACAAACCGCATATCATTAAGTGTGTATTCTGTGCGCGCCAAATTCAAACTAATAAGCGGCGCGTAGTGCCAGTGTGTGTGTGTGTGTTTGCTCATGAATAATAGTGTACCACTCCGGATACAAACCGCATATCATTAAGTATGTATTCTGTGCGCGCCATATTCAAACTAATAAGCGGCACGTAGTGCCAGTGTGTGTGTGTGTGTGTTTGCTCATGAATTATAGTGTACCACTCCGGATACAAACCGCATTTCATTCAGTGTGTATTCTGTGCACGCCATATTCAAACCAATAAGCGGCGCGTAGTGCCAGTGTGTGTGTGTGTGCTCATGAATAATTGTGTACCACTCCGGATACAAACCGCATATCATTAAGTGTGTATTCTGTGCACGCCATATTCAAACCAATAAGCGGCGCGTAGTGCCAGTGTGTGTGTGTGCTCATGAATAATTGTGTACCACTCCGGATACAAACTGCATATCATTCAGTGTGTATACTGTGCACGCCATATTCAAACCAATAAGCGGCGCGTAGTGCCAGTGTGTGTGTGTGCTCATGAATAATAGTGTACCACTCCGGATACAAACCGCATATCATTAAGTGTGTATTCTGTGCGCGCCAAATTCAAAATTACAAGCGGCGCGTAGTGTAAGTGTGCGTGTGTGTGCTCATAAATATTAGTGTACCACTCCGGATACAAACCGCATATCATTAAGTGTGTATTCTGTGCACGCCATATTCAAACCAATAAGCGGCGCGTAGTGCCAGTGTGTGTGTGTGCTCATGAATAATTGTGTACCACTCCGGATACAAACCGCATATCATTAAGTGTGTATTCTGTGCGCGCCAAATTCAAAATTACAAGCGGCGCGTAGTGCCAGTGTGTGTGTGTGCTCATGAATAATAGTGTACCACTCCGGATACAAACCGCATATCATTAAGTGTGTATTCTGTGCGCGCCAAATTCAAACTAATAAGCGGCGCGTAGTGCCAGTGTGTGTGTGTGTGTTTGCTCATGAATAATAGTGTACCACTCCGGATACAAACCGCATATCATTAAGTGTGTATTCTGTGCGTGCCAAATTAAAACCAATAAGCGGCGCGTAGTGCCAGTGTGTGTGTGTGTGCTCATGAATAATAGTGTACCACTCCGGATACAAACCGCATATCATTAAGTGTGTATTCTGTGCGCGCCAAATTCAAAATTACAAGCGGCGCGTAGTGCCAGTGTGTGTGTGTGTGTTTGCTCATGAATAATAGTGTACCACTCCGGATACAAACCGCATTTCATTAAGTTTGTATTCTGTGCACGCCATATTCAAACCAATAAGCGGCGCGTAGTGCCAGTGTGTGTGTGTGCTCATGAATAATAGTGTACCACTCCGGATACAAACCGCATATCATTAAGTGTGTATTCTGTGCGCGCCAAATTCAAAATTACAAGCGGCGCGTAGTGCCAGTGTGTGTGTGTGCTCATGAATAATAGTGTACCACTCCGGATACAAACCGCATATCATTAAGTGTGTATTCTGTGCGCGCCATATTCAAACTAATAAGCGGCGCGTAGTGCCAGTGTGTGTGTGTGTGTTTGCTCATGAATAATAGTGTACCACTCCGGATACAAACCGCATATCATTAAGTATGTATTCTGTGCGCGCCATATTCAAACTAATAAGCGGCACGTAGTGCCAGTGTGTGTGTGTGTGTGTTTGCTCATGAATTATAGTGTACCACTCCGGATACAAACCGCATTTCATTCAGTGTGTATTCTGTGCACGCCATATTCAAACCAATAAGCGGCGCGTAGTGCCAGTGTGTGTGTGTGCTCATGAATAATAGTGTACTTCTCCGGATACAAACCGCATATCATTAAGTGTGTATTCTGTGCGCGCCAAATTCAAAATTACAAGCGGCGCGTAGTGCCAGTGTGTGAATGTGTGTTTGCTCATGAATAATAGTGTACCACTCCGGATACAAACCGCATATCATTAAGTGTGTGTTCTGTGCGCGCCATATTCAAACTACTAAGCGGCACGTAGTGCCAGTGTGTGTGTGTGTGTTTGCTCATGAATAATAGTGTACCACTCCGGATACAAACCGCATATCATTAAGTGTGTATTCTGTGCACGCCATATTCAAACCAATAAGCGGCGCGTAGTGCCAGTGTGTGTGTGTGCTCATGAATAATTGTGTACCACTCCGGATACAAACTGCATATCATTCAGTGTGTATACTGTGCACGCCATATTCAAACCAATAAGCGGCGCGTAGTGCCAGTGTGTGTGTGTGCTCATGAATAATAGTGTACCACTCCGGATACAAACCGCATATCATTAAGTGTGTATTCTGTGCGCGCCAAATTCAAAATTACAAGCGGCGCGTAGTGTAAGTGTGCGTGTGTGTGCTCATAAATATTAGTGTACCACTCCGGATACAAACCGCATATCATTAAGTGTGTATTCTGTGCAAGCCATATTCAAACTTACAAGCGACGCGTAGCGCTAGTGTGTATGTGTGCTCATAAATATTAGTGTACCACTCCGGATACAAACCGCATATCATTCAGTGTGTATTCTGTGCACGCCATATTCAAACCAATAAGCGGCGCGTAGTGCCAGTGTGTGTGTGTGTGTGCTCATGAATAATAGTGTACTTCTCCGGATACAAACCGCATATCATTAAGTGTGTATTCTGTGCGCGCCAAATTCAAAATTACAAGCGGCGCGTAGTGCCAGTGTGTGAATGTGTGTTTGCTCATGAATAATAGTGTACCACTCCGGATACAAACCGCATATCATTAAGTGTGTGTTCTGTGCGCGCCATATTCAAACTACTAAGCGGCACGTAGTGCCAGTGTGTGTGTGTGTGTTTGCTCATGAATAATAGTGTACCACTCCGGATACAAACCGCATATCATTAAGTGTGTATTCTGTGCACGCCATATTCAAACCAATAAGCGGCGCGTAGTGCCAGTGTGTGTGTGTGCTCATGAATAATAGTGTACCACTCCGGATACAAACTGCATATCATTCAGTGTGTATACTGTGCACGCCATATTCAAACCAATAAGCGGCGCGTAGTGCCAGTGTGTGTGTGTGCTCATGAATAATAGTGTACCACTCCGGATACAAACCGCATATCATTAAGTGTGTATTCTGTGCGCGCCAAATTCAAAATTACAAGCGGCGCGTAGTGTAAGTGTGCGTGTGTGTGCTCATAAATATTAGTGTACCACTCCGGATACAAACCGCATATCATTAAGTGTGTATTCTGTGCAAGCCATATTCAAACTTACAAGCGACGCGTAGCGCTAGTGTGTATGTGTGCTCATAAATATTAGTGTACCACTCCGGATACAAACCGCATATCATTCAGTGTGTATTCTGTGCACGCCATATTCAAACCAATAAGCGGCACGTAGTGCCAGTGTGTGTGTGTGTGTTTGCTCATGAATAATAGTGTACCACTCCGGATACAAACTGCATATCATTCAGTGTGTATACTGTGCACGCCATATTCAAACCAATAAGCGGCGCGTAGTGCCAGTGTGTGTGTGTGTGTGTTTGCTCATGAATTATAGTGTACCACTCCGGATACAAACCGCATATCATTAAGTATGTATTCTGTGCGCGCCATATTCAAACTAATAAGCGGCACGTAGTGCCAGTGTGTGTGTGTGTGTGTTTGCTCATGAATTATAGTGTACCACTCCGGATACAAACCGCATTTCATTCAGTGTGTATTCTGTGCACGCCATATTCAAACCAATAAGCGGCGCGTAGTGCCAGTGCGTGTGTGCTCATGAATAATAGTGTACCACTCCGGATACAAACTGCATATCATTAAGTGTGTATTCTGTGCGCGCCATATTCAAACTAATAAGCGGCACGTAGTGCCAGTGTGTGTGTGTGCTCATGAATAATAGTGTACTACTCCGGATACAAACCGCATATCATTAAGTGTGTATTCTGTGCGCGCCAAATTCAAACTAATAAGCGGCGCGTAGTGCCAGTGTGTGTATGTGTGCTCATGTATATTAGTGTACAACTCCGGATACAAACCGCATATCATTAAGTGTGTATTCTGTGCGCGCCATATTCAAACTTACAAGCGACGCGTAGCGCTAGTGTGTATGTGTGCTCATAAATATTTGTGTACCACTCCGGATACAAACCGCATATCATTCAGTGTGTATTCTGTGCACGCCATATTCAAACCAATAAGCGGCGCGTAGTGCCAGTGTGTATGTGTGTGTGTTTGCTCATGAATTATAGTGTACCACTCCGGATACAAACCGCATTTCATTCAGTGTGTATTCTGTGCACGCCATATTCAAACCAATAAGCGGCGCGTAGTGCCAGTGCGTGTGTGCTCATGAATAATAGTGTACTTCTCCGGATACAAACCGCATATCATTAAGTGTGTATTCTGTGCGCGCCAAATTCAAACTAATAAGCGGCGCGTAGTGCCAGTGTGTGTATGTGTGCTCATGTATATTAGTGTACCACTCCGGATACAAACTGCATATCATTAAGTGTGTATTCTGTGCGCACCATATTCAAAATTACAAGCGGCGCGTAGTGCCAGTGTGTATGTGTGCTCATAAATATTAGTGTACCACTCCGGATACAAACTGCAAATCATTAAGTGTGTATTCTATGCGCGCCATATTTAAACTAATAAGCGGCGCGTTGTGCCTGTGTGTGTGTGCTCATAAATAAAAGTGTACCACTCCGGATACAAACCTGATATCATTAAGTGAGTATTCTGTGCGCGCCATATTCAAACCAATAAGCGGCGCGTAGTGCCAGTGTGTATGTGTGCTCATAAATAATAGTGTACCACTCCGGATACAAACCGCATATCATTAAGTGTGTATTCTGTGCACGCCATATTCAAACCAATAAGCGGCGCGTAGTGCCAGTGTGTGTGTGTGCTCATAAATAATAGTGTACCACTCCGGATACAAACCGCATATCATTAAGTGAGTATTCTGTGCGCGCCAAATTAAAACCAATAAGCGGCACGTAGTGCCAGTGTGTGTGTGTGTGTTTGCTCATGAATTATAGTGTACCACTCCGGATACAAACCGCATTTCATTAAGTGTGTATTCTGTGCACGCCATATTCAAACCAATAAGCGGCGCGTAGTGCCAGTGTGTGTGTGTGTGCTCATAAATAATAGTGTACCACTCCGGATACAAACCGCCTATCATTAAGTGTGTATTCTGTGCGCGCCATATTCAAACTAATAAGCGGCACGTAGTGCCAGTGTGTGTGTGTGCTCATGAATAATAGTGTACTACTCCGGATACAAACCGCATATCATTAAGTGTGTATTCTGTGCGCGCCAAATTCAAACTAATAAGCGGCGCGTAGTGCCAGTGTGTGTATGTGTGCTCATGTATATTAGTGTACCACTCCGGATACAAACTGCATATCATTAAGTGTGTATTCTGTGCGCGCCATATTCAAAATTACAAGCGGCGCGTAGTGCCTGTGTGTATGTGTGCTCATAAATATTAGTGTACCACTCCGGATACAAACTGCAAATCATTAAGTGTGTATTCTGTGCACGCCATATTCAAAATTACAAGCGGCGCGTAATGCCAGTGTGTATGTGTGCTCATAAATATTAGTGTACCACTCCGGATACAAACTGCATATCATTAAGTGTGTATTCTGTGCGCGCCAAATTCAAACTTACAAGCGGCGCGTAGCGCTAGTGGGTATGTGTGCTCATAAATATTAGTGTACCACTCCGGATACAAACCGCATATCATTAAGTGTGTATTCTGTGCGCGCCATATTCAAACTAATAAGCGGCACGTAGTGCCAGTGTGTGTGTGTGTGTGTTTGCTCATGAATGATAGTGTACCACTCCGGATACAAACCGCATATCATTCAGTGTGTATTCTGTGCGCGCCATATTCAAACTAATAAGCGGCGCGTAGTGTAAGTGAGCGTGGGTGCTCATAAATATTTGTGTACCACTCCGGATACAAACCGCATATCATTAAGTGTGTATTCTGTGCGCGCCATATTCAAACTACTAAGCGGCGCGTAGCTCTAGTGTGTATGTGTACTCATAAATATTAGTGTACCACTCCGGATACAAACCGCATATCATTAAGTGTGTATTCTGTGCGCGCCATATTCAAATCAATAAGCGGCGCGTAGTGCCAGTGTGTGTGTGTGTGTTTGCTCATGAATAATAGTGTACCACTCCGGATACAAACCGCATATCATTAAGTGTGTATTCTGTGCGCGCCAAATTCAAACCAATAAGCGGCGCGTAGTGCCAGTGTGTGTGTGCTCATGTATATTAGTGTACCACTCCGGATAAAAACTGCATATCATTAAGTGTGTATTCTGTGCACGCCATATTCAAAATTACAAGCGGCGCGTAGTGCCAGTGTGTATGTGTGCTCATAAATATTAGTGTACCACTCCGGATACAAACCGCATATCATTAAGTGTGTATTCTGTGCGCGCCATATTCAAACTTACAAGCGGCGCGTAGCGCTAGTGGGTATGTGTGCTCATAAATATTAGTGTACCACTCCGGATACAAACCGCATATCATTAAGTGTGTATTCTGTGCGCGCCATATTCAAACTAATAAGCGGCACGTAGTGCCAGTGTGTGTGTGTGTGTGTTTGCTCATGAATTATAGTGTACCACTCCGGATACAAACCGCATATCATTCAGTGTGTATTCTGTGCGCGCCATATTCAAACAAATAAGCGGCGCGTAGTGCCAGTGTGTGTGTGCTCATAAATAATAGTGTACCACTCCGGATACAAACCGCATATCATTAAGTGTGTATTCTGTGCGCGCCATATTCAAACTAATAAGCGGCACGTAGTGCCAGTGTGTGTGTGTGTGTTTGCTCATGAATAATAGTGTACCACTCCGGATACAAACCGCATATCATTAAGTGTGTATTCTGTGCGCGCCATATTCAAACTAATAAGCGGCACGTAGTGCCAGTGTGTGTGTGTGTGTTTGCTCATGAATGATAGTGTACCACTCCGGATACAAACCGCATATCATTCAGTGTGTATTCTGTGCACGCCATATTCAAACCAATAAGCGGCGCGTAGTGCCAGTGTGTGTGTGTGCTCATAAATAATAGTGTACCACTCCTGATACAAACCGCATATCATTAAGTGAGTATTCTGTGCGCGCCAAATTAAAACCAATAAGCGGCACGTAGTGCCAGTGTGTGTGTGTGTGTTTGCTCATGAATTATAGTGTGCCACTCCGGATACAAACCGCATTTCATTAAGTGTGTATTCTGTGCACGCCATATTCAAACCAATAAGCGGCGCGTAGTGCCAGTGTGTGTGTGTGCTCATAAATAATAGTGTACCACTCCGGATACAAACCGCCTATCATTAAGTGTGTATTCTGTGCGCGCCATATTCAAACTAATAAGCGGCACGTAGTGCCAGTGTGTGTGTTTGCTCATGAATAATAGTGTACTACTCCGGATACAAACCGCATATCATTAAGTGTGTATTCTGTGCGCGCCATATTCAAACTAATAAGCGGCACGTAGTGCCAGTGTGTGTGTGTGTGTGTTTGCTCATGAATGATAGTGTACCACTCCGGATACAAACCGCATATCATTCAGTGTGTATTCTGTGCGCGCCATATTCAAACTAATAAGCGGCGCGTAGTGCCAGTGTGTGTGTGCTCATAAATAATAGTGTACCACTCCGGATACAAACCGCATATCATTAAGTGTGTATTCTGTGCGCGCCATATTCAAACTAATAAGCGGCACGTAGTGCCAGTGTGTGTGTGTGTGTTTGCTCATGAATAATAGTGTACCACTCCGGATACAAACCGCATATCATTAAGTGTGTATTCTGTGCGCGCCATATTCAAACTAATAAGCGGCACGTAGTGCCAGTGTGTGTGTGTGTGTGTTTGCTCATGAATGATAGTGTACCACTCCGGATACAAACCGCATATCATTCAGTGTGTATTCTGTGCGCGCCATATTCAAACTAATAAGCGGCGCGTAGTGCCAGTGTGTGTGTGCTCATGAATAATAGTGTACCACTCCGGATACAAACCGCATATCATTAAGTGTGTATTCTGTGCGCGCCATATTCAAACTAATAAGCGGCACGTAGTGCCAGTGTGTGTGTGTGTGTTTGCTCATGAATAATAGTGTACCACTCCTGATACAAACCGCATATCATTAAGTGAGTATTCTGTGCGCGCCAAATTAAAACCAATAAGCGGCACGTAGTGCCAGTGTGTGTGTGTGTGTTTGCTCATGAATTATAGTGTGCCACTCCGGATACAAACCGCATTTCATTAAGTGTGTATTCTGTGCGCGCCATATTCAAACCAATAAGCGGCGCGTAGTGCCAGTGTGTGTATGTGTGCTCATGTATATTAGTGTACCACTCCGGATACAAACTGCATATCATTAAGTGTGTATTCTGTGCGCGCCATATTCAAAATTACAAGCGGCGCGTAGCGCTAGTGGGTATGTGTGCTCATAAATATTAGTGTACCACTCCGGATACAAACCGCATATCATTAAGTGTGTATTCTGTGCGCGCCATATTCAAACTAATAAGCGGCACGTAGTGCCAGTGTGTGTGTGTGTGTGTTTGCTCATGAATGATAGTGTACCACTCCGGATACAAACCGCATATCATTCAGTGTGTATTCTGTGCGCGCCATATTCAAACTAATAAGCGGCGCGTAGTGCCAGTGTGTGTGTGCTCATAAATAATAGTGTACCACTCCGGATACAAACCGCATATCATTAAGTGTGTATTCTGTGCGCGCCATATTCAAACTAATAAGCGGCACGTAGTGCCAGTGTGTGTGTGTGTGTTTGCTCATGAATAATAGTGTACCACTCCGGATACAAACCGCATATCATTAAGTGTGTATTCTGTGCGCGCCATATTCAAACTAATAAGCGGCACGTAGTGCCAGTGTGTGTGTGTGTGTGTTTGCTCATGAATGATAGTGTACCACTCCGGATACAAACCGCATATCATTCAGTGTGTATTCTGTGCGCGCCATATTCAAACTAATAAGCGGCGCGTAGTGCCAGTGTGTGTGTGCTCATAAATAATAGTGTACCACTCCGGATACAAACCGCATATCATTAAGTGTGTATTCTGTGCGCGCCATATTCAAACTAATAAGCGGCACGTAGTGCCAGTGTGTGTGTGTGTGTTTGCTCATGAATAATAGTGTACCACTCCTGATACAAACCGCATATCATTAAGTGAGTATTCTGTGCGCGCCAAATTAAAACCAATAAGCGGCACGTAGTGCCAGTGTGTGTGTGTGTGTTTGCTCATGAATTATAGTGTGCCACTCCGGATACAAACCGCATTTCATTAAGTGTGTATTCTGTGCGCGCCATATTCAAACCAATAAGCGGCGCGTAGTGCCAGTGTGTGTATGTGTGCTCATGTATATTAGTGTACCACTCCGGATACAAACTGCATATCATTAAGTGTGTATTCTGTGCGCGCCATATTCAAAATTACAAGCGGCGCGTAGTGCCAGTGTGTATGTGTGCTCATAAATAATAGTGTACCACTCCGGATACAAACCGCCTATCATTAAGTGTGTATTCTGTGCGCGCCATATTCAAACTAATAAGCGGCACGTAGTGCCAGTGTGTGTGTTTGCTCATGAATAATAGTGTACTACTCCGGATACAAACCGCATATCATTAAGTGTGTATTCTGTGCGCGCCAAATTCAAACTAATAAGCGGCGCGTAGTGCCAGTGTGTGTATGTGTGCTCATGTATATTAGTGTACCACTCCGGATACAAACTGCATATCATTAAGTGTGTATTCTGTGCGCGCCATATTCAAAATTACAAGCGGCGCGTAGTGCCAGTGTGTATGTGTGCTCATAAATATTAGTGTACCACTCCGGATACAAACTGCAAATCATTAAGTGTGTATTCTATGCGCGCCATATTCAAACTAATAAGCGGCGCGTTGTGCCTGTGTGTGTGCTCATAAATATTAGTGTACCACTCCGGATACAAACCGCATATCATTAAGTGTGTATTCTGTGCGCGCCATATTCAAACCAATAAGCGGCGCGTAGTGCCAGTGTGTATGTGTGCTCATAAATAATAGTGTACCACTCCGGATACAAACCGCCTATCATTAAGTGTGTATTCTGTGCGCGCCATATTCAAACTAATAAGCGGCGCGTAGTGCCAGTGTGTGTGTGTGTGTTTGCTCATGAATAATAGTGTACCACTCCGGATACAAACCGCATATCATTAAGTGTGTATTCTGTGCGCGCCAAATTCAAACCAATAAGCGGCGCGTAGTGCCAGTGTGTGTGCGCTCATGTATATTAGTGTACCACTCCGGATAAAAACTGCATATCATTAAGTGTGTATTCTGTGCACGCCATATTCAAAATTACAAGCGGCGCGTAGTGCCAGTGTGTATGTGTTCATAAATATTAGTGTACCACTCCGGATACAAACTGCATATCATTAAGTGTGTATTCTGTGCGCGCCATATTCAAACTAATAAGCGGCGCGTTGTGCTTGTGTGTGTGTGTGCTCATGAATAATAGTGTACCACTCCGGATACAAACCGCATATCATTAAGTGAGTATTCTGTGCACGCCAAATTAAAACTAATAAGCGGCGCGTAATGCCAGTGTGTGTGTGTGTGTGTTTGCTCATGAATAATAGTGTACCACTCCGGATACAAACCGCATATCATTAAGTGTGTATTCTGTGCGCGCCAAATTCAAACCAATAAGCGGCGCGTAGTGCCAGTGTGTGTGTGCTCATGTATATTAGTGTACCACTCCGGATAAAAACTGCATATCATTAAGTGTGTATTCTGTGCACGCCATATTCAAAATAACAAGCGGCGCGTAGTGCCAGTGTGTATGTTTGCTCATAAATATTAGTGTACCACTCCGGATACAAACTGCATATCATTAAGTGTGTATTCTGTGCGCGCCAAATTCAAACTTACAAGCGGCGCGTAGCGCTAGTGGGTATGTGTGCTCATAAATATTAGTGTACCACTCCGGATACAAACCGCATATCATTAAGTGTGTATTCTGTGCGCGCCATATTCAAACTAATAAGCGGCACGTAGTGCCAGTGTGTGTGTGTGTGTTTGCTCATGAATAATAGTGTACCACTCCGGATACAAACCGCATATCATTAAGTGTGTATTCTGTGCGCGCCATATTCAAACTAATAAGCGGCACGTAGTGCCAGTGTGTGTGTGTGTGTTTGCTCATGCATGATAGTGTACCACTCCGGATACAAACCGCATATCATTCAGTGTATATTCTGTGCACGCCATATTCAAACCAATAAGCGGCGCGTAGTGCCAGTGTGTGTGTGCTCATGAATATTAGTGTACCACTCCGGATACAAACCGCAAATCATTGAGTGTGTATTCTGTGTGCGCCATATTAAAACCAATAAGCGGCGCGTAGTGCCAGTGTGTGTGTGTGCTCATGAATAATAGTGTACCACTCCGGATACAAACCGCATATCATTCAGTGTGTATTCTGTGCACGCCATATTCAAACCAATAAGCGGCGCATAGTGCTAGTGTGTGTGTGTGCTCATAAATAATAGTGTACCACTCCGGATACAAACCGCATATCATTAAGTGTGTATTCTGTGCGTGCCAAATTAAAACCAATAAGCGGCGCGTAGTGCCAGTGTGTGTGTGTGCTCATGAATAATAGTGTACCACTCCGGATACAAACCGCATATCATTCAGTGTGTATTCTGTGCACGCCATATTCAAACCAATAAGCGGCGCGTAGTGTCTGTGTGTATGTGTGTGTGTGTGTGCTCATGAAAAATAGTGTACCACTCCGGATACAAACTGCATATCATTAAGTGTGTATTCTGTGCACGCCATATTCAAACTAATAAGCGGCGCATAGTGCTAGTGTGTGTGTGTGCTCATAAATAATAGTGTACCACTCCGGATACAAACCGCATATCATTAAGTGTGTATTCTGTGCGTGCCAAATTAAAACCAATAAGCGGCGCGTAGTGCCAGTGTGTGTGTGTGCTCATGAATAATAGTGTACCACTCCGGATACAAACCGCATATCATTCAGTGTGTATTCTGTGCACGCCATATTCAAACCAATAAGCGGCGCGTAGTGCCAGTGTGTGTGTGTGCTCATAAATAATAGTGTACCACTCCGGATACAAACCGCCTATCATTAAGTGTGTATTCTGTGCGCGCCATATTCAAACTAATAAGCGGCACGTAGTGCCAGTGTGTGTGTGCTCATGAATAATAGTGTACTACTCCGGATACAAACCGCATATCATTAAGTGTGTATTCTGTGCGCGCCAAATTCAAACTAATAAGCGGCGCGTAGTGCCAGTGTTTGTATGTGTGCTCATGTATATTAGTGTACCACTCCGGATACAAACTCCATATCATTAAGTGTGTATTCTGTGCGCGCCATATTCAAACCAATAAGCGGCGCGTAGTGCCAGTGTGTGTGTGTGCTCATAAATATTAGTGTACCACTCCGGATACAAACTGCAAATCATTAAGTGTGTATTCTATGCGCGCCATATTCAAACTAATAAGCGGCGCGTTGTGCCTGTGTGTGTGTGCTCATAAATATTAGTGTACCACTCCGGATACAAACCGCATATCATTAAGTGTGTATTCTGTGCGCGCCATATTCAAACCAATAAGCGGCGCGTAGTGCCAGTGTGTATGTGTGCTCATAAATACTAGTGTACCACTCCGGATACAAACCGCATATCATTAAGTGTGTATTCTGTGCACGCCATATTCAAAATTACAAGCGGCGCGTAGTGCCAGTGTGTATGTGTTCATAAATATTAGTGTACCACTCCGGATACAAACTGCATATCATTAAGTGTGTATTCTGTGCGCGCCATATTCAAACTAATAAGCGGCGCGTTGTGCCTGTGTGTGTGTGTGCTCATGAATAATAGTGTACCACTCCGGATACAAACCGCATATCATTAAGTGAGTATTCTGTGCACGCCAAATTAAAACCAATAAGCGGCGCGTAGTGCCAGTGTGTGTGTGTGTGTTTGCTCATGAATAATAGTGTACCACTCCGGATACAAACCGCATATCATTAAGTGTGTATTCTGTGCGCGCCAAATTCAAACCAATAAGCGGCGCGTAGTGCCAGTGTGTGTGTGCTCATGTATATTAGTGTACCACTCCGGATACAAACTGCATATCATTAAGTGTGTATTCTGTGCACGCCATATTCAAAATTACAAGCGGCGCGTAGTGCCAGTGTGTATGTGTGCTCATAAATATTAGTGTACCACTCCGGATACAAACTGCATATCATTAAGTGTGTATTCTGTGCGCGCCATATTCAAACTAATAAGCGGCACGTAGTGCCAGTGTGTGTGTGTGTGTTTGCTCATGAATAATAGTGTACCACTCCGGATACAAACCGCATATCATTAAGTGTGTATTCTGTGCGCGCCATATTCAAACTAATAAGCGGCGCGTAGTGCCAGTGTGTGTATGTGTGCTCATGTATATTAGTGTACCACTCCGGATACAAACTGCATATCATTAAGTGTGTATTCTGTGCGCGCCATATTCAAAATTACAAGCGGCGCGTAGTGCCTGTGTGTATGTGTGCTCATAAATATTAGTGTACCACTCCGGATACAAACCGCATATCATTCAGTGTGTATTCTGTGCACGCCATATTCAAACCAATAAGCGGCGCGTAGTGCCAGTGTGTGTGTGTGCTCATGAATAATAGTGTACTTCTCCGGATACAAACCGCATATCATTAAGTGTGTATTCTGTGCGCGCCAAATTCAAAATTACAAGCGGCGCGTAGTGCCAGTGTGTGTGTGTGCTCATGAATAATAGTTTACTACTCCGGATACAAACCGCATATCATTAAGTGTGTATTCTGTGCACGCCAAATTCAAACTAATAAGCGGCGCGTAGTGCCAGTGTGTGTGTGTGCTCATGAATAATAGTGTACCACTCCGGATACAAACCGCATTTCATTAAGTGTGTATTCTGTGCACGCCATATTCAAACCAATAAGCGGCGCGTAGTGCCAGTGTGTGTGTGCTCATAAATATTAGTGTACCACTCCGGATACAAACCGCATATCATTAAGTGTGTATTCTGTGCAAGCCATATTCAAACTTACAAGCGACGCGTAGCGCTAGTGTGTATGTGTGCTCATAAATATTAGTGTACCACTCCGGATACAAACTGCATATCATTAAGTGTGTATTCTGTGCGCGCCATATTCAAACTAATAAGTGGCGCGTAGTGCCAGTGTGTGTATGTGTGCTTATGAATATTAGTGTACCACTCCGGATACAAACCGCATATCATTAAGTGTGTATTCTGTGCGAGCCAAATTCAAACTAATAAGCGGCGCGTAGTGTAAGTGTGCGTGTGTGTGCTCATAAATATTAGTGTACCACTCCGGATACAAACCGCATATCATTAAGTGTGTATTCTGTGCAAGCCATATTCAAACTTACAAGCGACGCGTAGCGCTAGTGTGTATGTGTGCTCATAAATATTAGTGTACCACTCCGGATACAAACCGCATATCATTCAGTGTGTATTCTGTGCACGCCATATTCAAACCAATAAGCGGCGCGTAGTGCCAGTGTGTGTGTGTGCTCATGAATAATAGTGTACTTCTCCGGATACAAACCGCATATCATTAAGTGTGTATTCTGTGCGCGCCAAATTCAAAATTACAAGCGGCGCGTAGTGCCAGTGTGTGTGTGTGCTCATGAATAATAGTTTACTACTCCGGATACAAACCGCATATCATTAAGTGTGTATTCTGTGCACGCCAAATTCAAACTAATAAGCGGCGCGTAGTGCCAGTGTGTGTGTGTGCTCATGAATAATAGTGTATCACTCCGGATACAAACCGCATATCATTAAGTGTGTATTCTGTGCGCGCCATATTCAAACTAATAAGCGGCGTGTAGCTCTAGTGTGTATGTGTACTCATAAATATAAGTATACCACTCCGGATACAAACCGCATATCATTAAGTGTGTATTCTGTGCGCGCCATATTCAAACTAACAAGCGGCACGTAGTGCCAGTGTGTTTGTGTGTGTTTGCTCATGAATAATAGTGTACCACTCCGGATACAAACCGCATATCATTAAGTGTGTATTCTGTGCGCGCCAAATTCAAAATTACAAGCGGCGCGTAGTGCCAGTGTGTGTGTGTTTGCTCATGAATAATAGTGTACCACTCCGGATACAAACCGCATATCATTAAGTGTGTATTCTGTGCGCGCCAAATTCAAACTAATAAGCGGCGCGTAGTGCCAGTGTGTGTATGTGTGCTTATGAATATTAGTGTACCACTCCGGATACAAACCGCTTATCATTAAGTGTGTATTCTGTGCGAGCCATATTCAAACTAATAAGCGGCGCGTAGTGTAAGTGTGCGTGTGTGTGCTCATAAATATTAGTGTACCACTCCGGATACAAACCGCATATCATTAAGTGTGTATTCTGTGCAAGCCATATTCAAACTTACAAGCGACGCGTAGCGCTAGTGTGTATGTGTGCTCATAAATATTAGTGTACCACTCCGGATACAAACCGCATATCATTCAGTGTGTATTCTGTGCACGCCATATTCAAACCAATAAGCGGCGCGTAGTGCCAGTGTGTGTGTGTGCTCATGAATAATAGTGTACTTCTCCGGATACAAACCGCATATCATTAAGTGTGTATTCTGTGCGCGCCAAATTCAAAATTACAAGCGGCGCGTAGTGCCAGTGTGTGTGTGTGCTCATGAATAATAGTGTACCACTCCGGATACAAACCGCATATCATTAAGTGTGTATTCTGTGCGCGCCATATTCAAACTAATAAGCGGCGCGTAGTGCCAGTGTGTGTGTGTGCTCATGAATAATAGTGTATCACTCCGGATACAAACCGCATATCATTCAGTGTGTATTCTGTGCACGCCATATTCAAACCAATAAGCGGCGCGTAGTGCCAGTGTGTGTGTGTGCTCATGAATAATTGTGTACCACTCCGGATACAAACTGCATATCATTCAGTGTGTATTCTGTGCACGCCATATTCAAACCAATAAGCGGCACGTAGTGCCAGTGTGTGTGTGTGCTCATAAATAATAGTGTACCACTCCGGATACAAACCGCATATCATTAAGTGTGTATTCTGTGCGTGCCAAATTAAAACCAATAAGCGGCGCGTAGTGCCAGTGTGTGTGTGTGCTCATGAATAATAGTGTACCACTCCGGATACAAACCGCATATCATTAAGTGTGTATTCTGTGCGCGCCAAATTCAAAATTACAAGCGGCGCGTAGTGCCAGTGTGTGTGTGTGCTCATGAATAATAGTGTACCACTCCGGATACAAACCGCATATCATTAAGTGTGTATTCTGTGCGCGCCAAATTCAAACTAATAAGCGGCGCGTAGTGCCAGTGTGTGTGTGTGTGTTTGCTCATGAATAATAGTGTACCACTCCGGATACAAACCGCATATCATTAAGTATGTATTCTGTGCGCGCCATATTCAAACTAATAAGCGGCACGTAGTGCCAGTGTGTGTGTGTGTGTGTTTGCTCATGAATTATAGTGTACCACTCCGGATACAAACCGCATTTCATTCAGTGTGTATTCTGTGCACGCCATATTCAAACCAATAAGCGGCGCGTAGTGCCAGTGTGTGTGTGTGCTCATAAATAATAGTGTACCACTCCGGATACAAACCGCATATCATTAAGTGTGTATTCTGTGCACGCCATATTCAAACCAATAAGCGGCGCGTAGTGCCAGTGTGTGTGTGTGCTCATGAATAATTGTGTACCACTCCGGATACAAACCGCATATCATTAAGTGTGTATTCTGTGCGCGCCAAATTCAAACTAATAAGCGGCGCGTAGTGCCAGTGTGTGTGTGTGTGTTTGCTCATGAATAATAGTGTACCACTCCGGATACAAACCGCATATCATTAAGTATGTATTCTGTGCGCGCCATATTCAAACTAATAAGCGGCACGTAGTGCCAGTGTGTGTGTGTGTGTGTTTGCTCATGAATTATAGTGTACCACTCCGGATACAAACCGCATTTCATTCAGTGTGTATTCTGTGCACGCCATATTCAAACCAATAAGCGGCGCGTAGTGCCAGTGTGTGTGTGTGCTCATGAATAATTGTGTACCACTCCGGATACAAACCGCATATCATTAAGTGAGTATTCTGTGCACGCCATATTCAAACCAATAAGCGGCGCGTAGTGCCAGTGTGTGTGTGTGCTCATGAATAATTGTGTACCACTCCGGATACAAACTGCATATCATTCAGTGTGTATACTGTGCACGCCATATTCAAACCAATAAGCGGCGCGTAGTGCCAGTGTGTGTGTGTGCTCATGAATAATTGTGTACCACTCCGGATACAAACCGCATATCATTAAGTGTGTATTCTGTGCGTGCCAAATTAAAACCAATAAGCGGCGCGTAGTGCCAGTGTGTGTGTGTGCTCATGAATAATAGTGTACCACTCCGGATACAAACCGCATATCATTAAGTGTGTATTCTGTGCGCGCCAAATTCAAACTAATAAGCGGCGCGTAGTGCCAGTGTGTGTGTGTGTGTGTTTGCTCATGAATAATAGTGTACCACTCCGGATACAAACCGCATATCATTAAGTGTGTGTTCTGTGCGCGCCATATTCAAACTAATAAGCGGCACGTAGTGCCAGTGTGTGTGTGTGTGTGTTTGCTCATGAATTATAGTGTACCACTCCGGATACAAACCGCATTTCATTCAGTGTGTATTCTGTGCACGCCATATTCAAACCAATAAGCGGCGCGTAGTGCCAGTGTGTGTGTGTGTGCTCATGAATAATTGTGTACCACTCCGGATACAAACCGCATATCATTAAGTGTGTATTCTGTGCACGCCATATTCAAACCAATAAGCGGCGCGTAGTGCCAGTGTGTGTGTGTGCTCATGAATAATTGTGTACCACTCCGGATACAAACTGCATATCATTCAGTGTGTATACTGTGCACGCCATATTCAAACCAATAAGCGGCGCGTAGTGCCAGTGTGTGTGTGTGCTCATGAATAATAGTGTACCACTCCGGATACAAACCGCATATCATTAAGTGTGTATTCTGTGCGCGCCAAATTCAAAATTACAAGCGGCGCGTAGTGTAAGTGTGCGTGTGTGTGCTCATAAATATTAGTGTACCACTCCGGATACAAACCGCATATCATTAAGTGTGTATTCTGTGCACGCCATATTCAAACCAATAAGCGGCGCGTAGTGCCAGTGTGTGTGTGTGCTCATGAATAATTGTGTACCACTCCGGATACAAACCGCATATCATTAAGTGTGTATTCTGTGCGCGCCAAATTCAAAATTACAAGCGGCGCGTAGTGCCAGTGTGTGTGTGTGCTCATGAATAATAGTGTACCACTCCGGATACAAACCGCATATCATTAAGTGTGTATTCTGTGCGCGCCATATTCAAACTAATAAGCGGCGCGTAGTGCCAGTGTGTGTGTGTGTGTTTGCTCATGAATAATAGTGTACCACTCCGGATACAAACCGCATATCATTAAGTGTGTATTCTGTGCGTGCCAAATTAAAACCAATAAGCGGCGCGTAGTGCCAGTGTGTGTGTGTGTGCTCATGAATAATAGTGTACCACTCCGGATACAAACCGCATATCATTAAGTGTGTATTCTGTGCGCGCCAAATTCAAAATTACAAGCGGCGCGTAGTGCCAGTGTGTGTGTGTGTGTTTGCTCATGAATAATAGTGTACCACTCCGGATACAAACCGCATTTCATTAAGTTTGTATTCTGTGCACGCCATATTCAAACCAATAAGCGGCGCGTAGTGCCAGTGTGTGTGTGTGCTCATGAATAATAGTGTACCACTCCGGATACAAACCGCATATCATTAAGTGTGTATTCTGTGCGCGCCAAATTCAAAATTACAAGCGGCGCGTAGTGCCAGTGTGTGTGTGTGCTCATGAATAATAGTGTACCACTCCGGATACAAACCGCATATCATTAAGTGTGTATTCTGTGCGCGCCAAATTCAAACTAATAAGCGGCGCGTAGTGCCAGTGTGTGTGTGTGTGTTTGCTCATGAATAATAGTGTACCACTCCGGATACAAACCGCATATCATTAAGTATGTATTCTGTGCGCGCCATATTCAAACTAATAAGCGGCACGTAGTGCCAGTGTGTGTGTGTGTGTGTTTGCTCATGAATTATAGTGTACCACTCCGGATACAAACCGCATTTCATTCAGTGTGTATTCTGTGCACGCCATATTCAAACCAATAAGCGGCGCGTAGTGCCAGTGTGTGTGTGTGCTCATGAATAATAGTGTACTTCTCCGGATACAAACCGCATATCATTAAGTGTGTATTCTGTGCACGCCAAATTCAAAATTACAAGCGGCGCGTAGTGCCAGTGTGTGAATGTGTGTTTGCTCATGAATAATAGTGTACCACTCCGGATACAAACCGCATATCATTAAGTGTGTGTTCTGTGCGCGCCATATTCAAACTACTAAGCGGCACGTAGTGCCAGTGTGTGTGTGTGTGTTTGCTCATGAATAATAGTGTACCACTCCGGATACAAACCGCATATCATTAAGTGTGTATTCTGTGCACGCCATATTCAAACCAATAAGCGGCGCGTAGTGCCAGTGTGTGTGTGTGCTCATGAATAATTGTGTACCACTCCGGATACAAACTGCATATCATTCAGTGTGTATACTGTGCACGCCATATTCAAACCAATAAGCGGCGCGTAGTGCCAGTGTGTGTGTGTGCTCATGAATAATAGTGTACCACTCCGGATACAAACCGCATATCATTAAGTGTGTATTCTGTGCGCGCCAAATTCAAAATTACAAGCGGCGCGTAGTGTAAGTGTGCGTGTGTGTGCTCATAAATATTAGTGTACCACTCCGGATACAAACCGCATATCATTAAGTGTGTATTCTGTGCAAGCCATATTCAAACTTACAAGCGACGCGTAGCGCTAGTGTGTATGTGTGCTCATAAATAATAGTGTACCACTCCGGATACAAACCGCATATCATTCAGTGTGTATTCTGTGCACGCCATATTCAAACCAATAAGCGGCGCGTAGTGCCAGTGTGTGTGTGTGTGTGCTCATGAATAATAGTGTACCACTCCGGATACAAACCGCATATCATTAAGTGTGTATTCTGTGCGCGCCAAATTCAAAATTACAAGCGGCGCGTAGTGCCAGTGTGTGAATGTGTGTTTGCTCATGAATAATAGTGTACCACTCCGGATACAAACCGCATATCATTAAGTGTGTGTTCTGTGCGCGCCATATTCAAACTACTAAGCGGCACGTAGTGCCAGTGTGTGTGTGTGTGTGTGCTCATGAATAATAGTGTACCACTCCGGATACAAACCGCATATCATTAAGTGTGTATTCTGTGCACGCCATATTCAAACCAATAAGCGGCGCGTAGTGCCAGTGTGTGTGTGTGCTCATGAATAATTGTGTACCACTCCGGATACAAACTGCATATCATTCAGTGTGTATACTGTGCACGCCATATTCAAACCAATAAGCGGCGCGTAGTGCCAGTGTGTGTGTGTGCTCATGAATAATAGTGTACCACTCCGGATACAAACCGCATATCATTAAGTGTGTATTCTGTGCGCGCCAAATTCAAAATTACAAGCGGCGCGTAGTGTAAGTGTGCGTGTGTGTGCTCATAAATATTAGTGTACCACTCCGGATACAAACCGCATATCATTAAGTGTGTATTCTGTGCAAGCCATATTCAAACTTACAAGCGACGCGTAGCGCTAGTGTGTATGTGTGCTCATAAATATTAGTGTACCACTCCGGATACAAACCGCATATCATTCAGTGTGTATTCTGTGCACGCCATATTCAAACCAATAAGCGGCACGTAGTGCCAGTGTGTGTGTGTGTGTTTGCTCATGAATAATAGTGTACCACTCCGGATACAAACTGCATATCATTCAGTGTGTATACTGTGCACGCCATATTCAAACCAATAAGCGGCGCGTAGTGCCAGTGTGTGTGTGTGTGTGTTTGCTCATGAATTATAGTGTACCACTCCGGATACAAACCGCATATCATTAAGTATGTATTCTGTGCGCGCCATATTCAAACTAATAAGCGGCACGTAGTGCCAGTGTGTGTGTGTGTGTGTTTGCTCATGAATTATAGTGTACCACTCCGGATACAAACCGCATTTCATTCAGTGTGTATTCTGTGCACGCCATATTCAAACCAATAAGCGGCGCGTAGTGCCAGTGCGTGTGTGCTCATGAATAATAGTGTACCACTCCGGATACAAACTGCATATCATTAAGTGTGTATTCTGTGCGCGCCATATTCAAACTAATAAGCGGCACGTAGTGCCAGTGTGTGTGTGTGCTCATGAATAATAGTGTACTACTCCGGATACAAACCGCATATCATTAAGTGTGTATTCTGTGCGCGCCAAATTCAAACTAATAAGCGGCGCGTAGTGCCAGTGTGTGTATGTGTGCTCATGTATATTAGTGTACAACTCCGGATACAAACCGCATATCATTAAGTGTGTATTCTGTGCGCGCCATATTCAAACTTACAAGCGACGCGTAGCGCTAGTGTGTATGTGTGCTCATAAATATTTGTGTACCACTCCGGATACAAACCGCATATCATTCAGTGTGTATTCTGTGCACGCCATATTCAAACCAATAAGCGGCGCGTAGTGCCAGTGTGTATGTGTGTGTGTTTGCTCATGAATTATAGTGTACCACTCCGGATACAAACCGCATTTCATTCAGTGTGTATTCTGTGCACGCCATATTCAAACCAATAAGCGGCGCGTAGTGCCAGTGCGTGTGTGCTCATGAATAATAGTGTACTTCTCCGGATACAAACCGCATATCATTAAGTGTGTATTCTGTGCGCGCCAAATTCAAACTAATAAGCGGCGCGTAGTGCCAGTGTGTGTATGTGTGCTCATGTATATTAGTGTACCACTCCGGATACAAACTGCATATCATTAAGTGTGTATTCTGTGCGCACCATATTCAAAATTACAAGCGGCGCGTAGTGCCAGTGTGTATGTGTGCTCATAAATATTAGTGTACCACTCCGGATACAAACTGCAAATCATTAAGTGTGTATTCTATGCGCGCCATATTTAAACTAATAAGCGGCGCGTTGTGCCTGTGTGTGTGTGCTCATAAATATTAGTGTACCACTCCGGATACAAACCGCATATCATTAAGTGTGTATTCTGTGCGCGCCATATTCAAACCAATAAGCGGCGCGTAGTGCCAGTGTGTATGTGTGCTCATAAATAATAGTGTACCACTCCGGATACAAACCGCATATCATTAAGTGTGTATTCTGTGCACGCCATATTCAAACCAATAAGCGGCGCGTAGTGCCAGTGTGTGTGTGTGCTCATAAATAATAGTGTACCACTCCGGATACAAACCGCATATCATTAAGTGAGTATTCTGTGCGCGCCAAATTAAAACCAATAAGCGGCACGTAGTGCCAGTGTGTGTGTGTGTGTTTGCTCATGAATAATAGTGTACCACTCCGGATACAAACCGCATTTCATTAAGTGTGTATTCTGTGCACGCCATATTCAAACCAATAAGCGGCGCGTAGTGCCAGTGTGTGTGTGTGTGCTCATAAATAATAGTGTACCACTCCGGATACAAACCGCCTATCATTAAGTGTGTATTCTGTGCGCGCCATATTCAAACTAATAAGCGGCACGTAGTGCCAGTGTGTGTGTGTGCTCATGAATAATAGTGTACTACTCCGGATACAAACCGCATATCATTAAGTGTGTATTCTGTGCGCGCCAAATTCAAACTAATAAGCGGCGCGTAGTGCCAGTGTGTGTATGTGTGCTCATGTATATTAGTGTACCACTCCGGATACAAACTGCATATCATTAAGTGTGTATTCTGTGCGCGCCATATTCAAAATTACAAGCGGCGCGTAGTGCCTGTGTGTATGTGTGCTCATAAATATTAGTGTACCACTCCGGATACAAACTGCAAATCATTAAGTGTGTATTCTGTGCACGCCATATTCAAAATTACAAGCGGCGCGTAATGCCAGTGTGTATGTGTGCTCATAAATATTAGTGTACCACTCCGGATACAAACTGCATATCATTAAGTGTGTATTCTGTGCGCGCCAAATTCAAACTTACAAGCGGCGCGTAGCGCTAGTGGGTATGTGTGCTCATAAATATTAGTGTACCACTCCGGATACAAACCGCATATCATTAAGTGTGTATTCTGTGCGCGCCATATTCAAACTAATAAGCGGCACGTAGTGCCAGTGTGTGTGTGTGTGTGTTTGCTCATGAATGATAGTGTACCACTCCGGATACAAACCGCATATCATTCAGTGTGTATTCTGTGCGCGCCATATTCAAACTAATAAGCGGCGCGTAGTGTAAGTGAGCGTGGGTGCTCATAAATATTTGTGTACCACTCCGGATACAAACCGCATATCATTAAGTGTGTATTCTGTGCGCGCCATATTCAAACTACTAAGCGGCGCGTAGCTCTAGTGTGTATGTGTACTCATAAATATTAGTGTACCACTCCGGATACAAACCGCATATCATTAAGTGTGTATTCTGTGCGCGCCATATTCAAATCAATAAGCGGCGCGTAGTGCCAGTGTGTGTGTGTGTGTTTGCTCATGAATAATAGTGTACCACTCCGGATACAAACCGCATATCATTAAGTGTGTATTCTGTGCGCGCCAAATTCAAACCAATAAGCGGCGCGTAGTGCCAGTGTGTGTGTGCTCATGTATATTAGTGTACCACTCCGGATAAAAACTGCATATCATTAAGTGTGTATTCTGTGCACGCCATATTCAAAATTACAAGCGGCGCGTAGTGCCAGTGTGTATGTGTGCTCATAAATATTAGTGTACCACTCCGGATACAAACTGCATATCATTAAGTGTGTATTCTGTGCGCGCCAAATTCAAACTTACAAGCGGCGCGTAGCGCTAGTGGGTATGTGTGCTCATAAATATTAGTGTACCACTCCGGATACAAACCGCATATCATTAAGTGTGTATTCTGTGCGCGCCATATTCAAACTAATAAGCGGCACGTAGTGCCAGTGTGTGTGTGTGTGTGTTTGCTCATGAATGATAGTGTACCACTCCGGATACAAACCGCATATCATTCAGTGTGTATTCTGTGCGCGCCATATTCAAACTAATAAGCGGCGCGTAGTGCCAGTGTGTGTGTGCTCATAAATAATAGTGTACCACTCCGGATACAAACCGCATATCATTAAGTGTGTATTCTGTGCGCGCCATATTCAAACTAATAAGCGGCACGTAGTGCCAGTGTGTGTGTGTGTGTGTTTGCTCATGAATAATAGTGTACCACTCCGGATACAAACCGCATATCATTAAGTGTGTATTCTGTGCGCGCCATATTCAAACTAATAAGCGGCACGTAGTGCCAATGTGTGTGTGTGTGTTTGCTCATGAATGATAGTGTACCACTCCGGATACAAACCGCATATCATTCAGTGTGTATTCTGTGCACGCCATATTCAAACCAATAAGCGGCGCGTAGTGCCAGTGTGTGTGTGTGCTCATAAATAATAGTGTACCACTCCTGATACAAACCGCATATCATTAAGTGAGTATTCTGTGCGCGCCAAATTAAAACCAATAAGCGGCACGTAGTGCCAGTGTGTGTGTGTGTGTTTGCTCATGAATTATAGTGTGCCACTCCGGATACAAACCGCATTTCATTAAGTGTGTATTCTGTGCACGCCATATTCAAACCAATAAGCGGCGCGTAGTGCCAGTGTGTGTGTGTGCTCATAAATAATAGTGTACCACTCCGGATACAAACCGCCTATCATTAAGTGTGTATTCTGTGCGCGCCATATTCAAACTAATAAGCGGCACGTAGTGCCAGTGTGTGTGTTTGCTCATGAATAATAGTGTACTACTCCGGATACAAACCGCATATCATTAAGTGTGTATTCTGTGCGCGCCATATTCAAACTAATAAGCGGCACGTAGTGCCAGTGTGTGTGTGTGTGTGTTTGCTCATGAATGATAGTGTACCACTCCGGATACAAACCGCATATCATTCAGTGTGTATTCTGTGCGCGCCATATTCAAACTAATAAGCGGCGCGTAGTGCCAGTGTGTGTGTGCTCATAAATAATAGTGTACCACTCCGGATACAAACCGCATATCATTAAGTGTGTATTCTGTGCGCGCCATATTCAAACTAATAAGCGGCACGTAGTGCCAGTGTGTGTGTGTGTTTGCTCATGAATAATAGTGTACCACTCCGGATACAAACCGCATATCATTAAGTGTGTATTCTGTGCGCGCCATATTCAAACTAATAAGCGGCACGTAGTGCCAGTGTGTGTGTGTGTGTGTTTGCTCATGAATGATAGTGTACCACTCCGGATACAAACCGCATATCATTCAGTGTGTATTCTGTGCGCGCCATATTCAAACTAATAAGCGGCGCGTAGTGCCAGTGTGTGTGTGCTCATAAATAATAGTGTACCACTCCGGATACAAACCGCATATCATTAAGTGTGTATTCTGTGCGCGCCATATTCAAACTAATAAGCGGCACGTAGTGCCAGTGTGTGTGTGTGTGTTTGCTCATGAATAATAGTGTACCACTCCTGATACAAACCGCATATCATTAAGTGAGTATTCTGTGCGCGCCAAATTAAAACCAATAAGCGGCACGTAGTGCCAGTGTGTGTGTGTGTGTTTGCTCATGAATTATAGTGTGCCACTCCGGATACAAACCGCATTTCATTAAGTGTGTATTCTGTGCGCGCCATATTCAAACCAATAAGCGGCGCGTAGTGCCAGTGTGTGTATGTGTGCTCATGTATATTAGTGTACCACTCCGGATACAAACTGCATATCATTAAGTGTGTATTCTGTGCGCGCCATATTCAAAATTACAAGCGGCGCGTAGCGCTAGTGGGTATGTGTGCTCATAAATATTAGTGTACCACTCCGGATACAAACCGCATATCATTAAGTGTGTATTCTGTGCGCGCCATATTCAAACTAATAAGCGGCACGTAGTGCCAGTGTGTGTGTGTGTGTGTGTTTGCTCATGAATGATAGTGTACCACTCCGGATACAAACCGCATATCATTCAGTGTGTATTCTGTGCGCGCCATATTCAAACTAATAAGCGGCGCGTAGTGCCAGTGTGTGTGTGCTCATAAATAATAGTGTACCACTCCGGATACAAACCGCATATCATTAAGTGTGTATTCTGTGCGCGCCATATTCAAACTAATAAGCGGCACGTAGTGCCAGTGTGTGTGTGTGTGTTTGCTCATGAATAATAGTGTACCACTCCGGATACAAACCGCATATCATTAAGTGTGTATTCTGTGCGCGCCATATTCAAACTAATAAGCGGCACGTAGTGCCAGTGTGTGTGTGTGTGTGTTTGCTCATGAATGATAGTGTACCACTCCGGATACAAACCGCATATCATTCAGTGTGTATTCTGTGCGCGCCATATTCAAACTAATAAGCGGCGCGTAGTGCCAGTGTGTGTGTGCTCATAAATAATAGTGTACCACTCCGGATACAAACCGCATATCATTAAGTGTGTATTCTGTGCGCGCCATATTCAAACTAATAAGCGGCACGTAGTGCCAGTGTGTGTGTGTGTGTGTTTGCTCATGAATAATAGTGTACCACTCCTGATACAAACCGCATATCATTAAGTGAGTATTCTGTGCGCGCCAAATTAAAACCAATAAGCGGCACGTAGTGCCAGTGTGTGTGTGTGTGTTTGCTCATGAATTATAGTGTGCCACTCCGGATACAAACCGCATTTCATTAAGTGTGTATTCTGTGCGCGCCATATTCAAACCAATAAGCGGCGCGTAGTGCCAGTGTGTGTATGTGTGCTCATGTATATTAGTGTACCACTCCGGATACAAACTGCATATCATTAAGTGTGTATTCTGTGCGCGCCATATTCAAAATTACAAGCGGCGCGTAGTGCCAGTGTGTATGTGTGCTCATAAATAATAGTGTACCACTCCGGATACAAACCGCCTATCATTAAGTGTGTATTCTGTGCGCGCCATATTCAAACTAATAAGCGGCACGTAGTGCCAGTGTGTGTGTTTGCTCATGAATAATAGTGTACCACTCCGGATACAAACCGCATATCATTAAGTGTGTATTCTGTGCGCGCCAAATTCAAACTAATAAGCGGCGCGTAGTGCCAGTGTGTGTATGTGTGCTCATGTATATTAGTGTACCACTCCGGATACAAACTGCATATCATTAAGTGTGTATTCTGTGCGCGCCATATTCAAAATTACAAGCGGCGCGCAGTGCCAGTGTGTATGTGTGCTCATAAATATTAGTGTACCACTCCGGATACAAACTGCAAATCATTAAGTGTGTATTCTATGCGCGCCATATTCAAACTAATAAGCGGCGCGTTGTGCCTGTGTGTGTGCTCATAAATATTAGTGTACCACTCCGGATACAAACCGCATATCATTAAGTGTGTATTCTGTGCGCGCCATATTCAAACCAATAAGCGGCGCGTAGTGCCAGTGTGTGTGTGTGTGTGTTTGCTCATGAATGATAGTGTACCACTCCGGATACAAACCGCATATCATTCAGTGTGTATTCTGTGCGCGCCATATTCAAACTAATAAGCGGCGCGTAGTGCCAGTGTGTGTGTGTGTGTTTGCTCATGAATAATAGTGTACCACTCCGGATACAAACCGCATATCATTAAGTGTGTATTCTGTGCGCGCCAAATTCAAACCAATAAGCGGCGCGTAGTGCCAGTGTGTGTGCGCTCATGTATATTAGTGTACCACTCCGGATAAAAACTGCATATCATTAAGTGTGTATTCTGTGCACGCCATATTCAAAATTACAAGCGGCGCGTAGTGCCAGTGTGTATGTGTTCATAAATATTAGTGTACCACTCCGGATACAAACTGCATATCATTAAGTGTGTATTCTGTGCGCGCCATATTCAAACTAATAAGCGGCGCGTTGTGCTTGTGTGTGTGTGTGCTCATGAATAATAGTGTACCACTCCGGATACAAACCGCATATCATTAAGTGAGTATTCTGTGCACGCCAAATTAAAACTAATAAGCGGCGCGTAATGCCAGTGTGTGTGTGTGTGTTTGCTCATGAATAATAGTGTACCACTCCGGATACAAACCGCATATCATTAAGTGTGTATTCTGTGCGCGCCAAATTCAAACCAATAAGCGGCGCGTAGTGCCAGTGTGTGTGTGCTCATGTATATTAGTGTACCACTCCGGATAAAAACTGCATATCATTAAGTGTGTATTCTGTGCACGCCATATTCAAAATAACAAGCGGCGCGTAGTGCCAGTGTGTATGTTTGCTCATAAATATTAGTGTACCACTCCGGATACAAACTGCATATCATTAAGTGTGTATTCTGTGCGCGCCAAATTCAAACTTACAAGCGGCGCGTAGCGCTAGTGGGTATGTGTGCTCATAAATATTAGTGTACCACTCCGGATACAAACCGCATATCATTAAGTGTGTATTCTGTGCGCGCCATATTCAAACTAATAAGCGGCACGTAGTGCCAGTGTGTGTGTGTGTGTTTGCTCATGAATAATAGTGTACCACTCCGGATACAAACCGCATATCATTAAGTGTGTATTCTGTGCGCGCCATATTCAAACTAATAAGCGGCACGTAGTGCCAGTGTGTGTGTGTGTGTTTGCTCATGCATGATAGTGTACCACTCCGGATACAAACCGCATATCATTCAGTGTATATTCTGTGCACGCCATATTCAAACCAATAAGCGGCGCGTAGTGCCAGTGTGTGTGTGCTCATGAATATTAGTGTACCACTCCGGATACAAACCGCAAATCATTGAGTGTGTATTCTGTGTGCGCCATATTAAAACCAATAAGCGGCGCGTAGTGCCAGTGTGTGTGTGTGCTCATGAATAATAGTGTACCACTCCGGATACAAACCGCATATCATTCAGTGTGTATTCTGTGCACGCCATATTCAAACCAATAAGCGGCGCATAGTGCTAGTGTGTGTGTGTGCTCATAAATAATAGTGTACCACTCCGGATACAAACCGCATATCATTAAGTGTGTATTCTGTGCGTGCCAAATTAAAACCAATAAGCGGCGCGTAGTGCCAGTGTGTGTGTGTGCTCATGAATAATAGTGTACCACTCCGGATACAAACCGCATATCATTCAGTGTGTATTCTGTGCACGCCATATTCAAACCAATAAGCGGCGCGTAGTGTCTGTGTGTATGTGTGTGTGTGTGTGCTCATGAAAAATAGTGTACCACTCCGGATACAAACTGCATATCATTAAGTGTGTATTCTGTGCACGCCATATTCAAACTAATAAGCGGCGCATAGTGCTAGTGTGTGTGTGTGCTCATAAATAATAGTGTACCACTCCGGATACAAACCGCATATCATTAAGTGTGTATTCTGTGCGTGCCAAATTAAAACCAATAAGCGGCGCGTAGTGCCAGTGTGTGTGTGTGCTCATGAATAATAGTGTACCACTCCGGATACAAACCGCATATCATTCAGTGTGTATTCTGTGCACGCCATATTCAAACCAATAAGCGGCGCGTAGTGCCAGTGTGTGTGTGTGCTCATAAATAATAGTGTACCACTCCGGATACAAACCGCCTATCATTAAGTGTGTATTCTGTGCGCGCCATATTCAAACTAATAAGCGGCACGTAGTGCCAGTGTGTGTGTGCTCATGAATAATAGTGTACTACTCCGGATACAAACCGCATATCATTAAGTGTGTATTCTGTGCGCGCCAAATTCAAACTAATAAGCGGCGCGTAGTGCCAGTGTTTGTATGTGTGCTCATGTATATTAGTGTACCACTCCGGATACAAACTCCATATCATTAAGTGTGTATTCTGTGCGCGCCATATTCAAACCAATAAGCGGCGCGTAGTGCCAGTGTGTGTGTGTGCTCATAAATATTAGTGTACCACTCCGGATACAAACTGCAAATCATTAAGTGTGTATTCTATGCGCGCCATATTCAAACTAATAAGCGGCGCGTTGTGCCTGTGTGTGTGTGCTCATAAATATTAGTGTACCACTCCGGATACAAACCGCATATCATTAAGTGTGTATTCTGTGCGCGCCATATTCAAACCAATAAGCGGCGCGTAGTGCCAGTGTGTATGTGTGCTCATAAATACTAGTGTACCACTCCGGATACAAACCGCATATCATTAAGTGTGTATTCTGTGCACGCCATATTCAAAATTACAAGCGGCGCGTAGTGCCAGTGTGTATGTGTTCATAAATATTAGTGTACCACTCCGGATACAAACTGCATATCATTAAGTGTGTATTCTGTGCGCGCCATATTCAAACTAATAAGCGGCGCGTTGTGCCTGTGTGTGTGTGTGCTCATGAATAATAGTGTACCACTCCGGATACAAACCGCATATCATTAAGTGAGTATTCTGTGCACGCCAAATTAAAACCAATAAGCGGCGCGTAGTGCCAGTGTGTGTGTGTGTGTTTGCTCATGAATAATAGTGTACCACTCCGGATACAAACCGCATATCATTAAGTGTGTATTCTGTGCGCGCCAAATTCAAACCAATAAGCGGCGCGTAGTGCCAGTGTGTGTGTGCTCATGTATATTAGTGTACCACTCCGGATACAAACTGCATATCATTAAGTGTGTATTCTGTGCACGCCATATTCAAAATTACAAGCGGCGCGTAGTGCCAGTGTGTATGTGTGCTCATAAATATTAGTGTACCACTCCGGATACAAACTGCATATCATTAAGTGTGTATTCTGTGCGCGCCATATTCAAACTAATAAGCGGCACGTAGTGCCAGTGTGTGTGTGTGTGTTTGCTCATGAATAATAGTGTACCACTCCGGATACAAACCGCATATCATTAAGTGTGTATTCTGTGCGCGCCATATTCAAACTAATAAGCGGCGCGTAGTGCCAGTGTGTGTATGTGTGCTCATGTATATTAGTGTACCACTCCGGATACAAACTGCATATCATTAAGTGTGTATTCTGTGCGCGCCATATTCAAAATTACAAGCGGCGCGTAGTGCCTGTGTGTATGTGTGCTCATAAATATTAGTGTACCACTCCGGATACAAACTGCAAATCATTAAGTGTGTATTCTGTGCACGCCATATTCAAAATTACAAGCGGCGCGTAATGCCAGTGTGTATGTGTGCTCATAAATATTAGTGTACCACTCCGGATACAAACTGCATATCATTAAGTGTGTATTCTGTGCGCGCCAAATTCAAACTTACAAGCGGCGCGTAGCGCTAGTGTGTATGTGTGCTCATAAATATTAGTGTACCACTCCGGATACAAACCGCATATCATTCAGTGTGTATTCTGTGCACGCCATATTCAAACCAATAAGCGGCGCGTAGTGCCAGTGTGTGTGTGTGCTCATGAATAATAGTGTACTTCTCCGGATACAAACCGCATATCATTAAGTGTGTATTCTGTGCGCGCCAAATTCAAAATTACAAGCGGCGCGTAGTGCCAGTGTGTGTGTGTGCTCATGAATAATAGTTTACTACTCCGGATACAAACCGCATATCATTAAGTGTGTATTCTGTGCACGCCAAATTCAAACTAATAAGCGGCGCGTAGTGCCAGTGTGTGTGTGTGCTCATAAATAATAGTGTACCACTCCGGATACAAACCGCATATCATTAAGTGTGTATTCTGTGCGCGCCATATTCAAACTAATAAGCGGCGTGTAGCTCTAGTGTGTATGTGTACTCATAAATATAAGTATACCACTCCGGATACAAACCGCATATCATTAAGTGTGTATTCTGTGCGCGCCATATTCAAACTAATAAGCGGCACGTAGTGCCAGTGTGTTTGTGTGTGTTTGCTCATGAATAATAGTGTACCACTCCGGATACAAACCGCATATCATTAAGTGTGTATTCTGTGCGCGCCAAATTCAAAATTACAAGCGGCGCGTAGTGCCAGTGTGTGTGTGTTTGCTCATGAATAATAGTGTACCACTCCGGATACAAACCGCATATCATTAAGTGTGTATTCTGTGCGCGCCAAATTCAAACTAATAAGCGGCGCGTAGTGCCAGTGTGTGTGTGTGTGTTTGCTCATGAATAATAGTGTACCACTCCGGATACAAACCGCATATCATTAAGTGTGTATTCTGTGCGCGCCATATTCAAACCAATAAGCGGCACGTAGTGCCAGTGTGTGTGTGCTCGTAAATATTTGTGTACCACTCCGGATACAAACCGCATATCATTCATTGTGTATTCTGTGCACGCCATATTCAAACCAATAAGCTGCGCGTAGTGCCAGTGTGTGTGTGCTCATGAATAATATTGTACCACTCCGGATACAAACCGCATATCATTCAGTGTGTATTCTGTGCGCGCCATATTCAAACTAATAAGCGGCGCATAGTGCTAGTGTGTATGTGTGCTCATGAATAATAGTGTACCACTCCGGATACAAACCGCATATCATTAAGTGTGTATTCTGTGCGCGCCAAATTCAAAATTACAAGCGGCGCGTAGTGCCAGTGTGTGTGTGTTTGCTCATGAATAATAGTGTACCACTCCGGATACAAACCGCATATCATTAAGTGTGTATTCTGTGCGCGCCATATTCAAACCAATAAGCGGCACGTAGTGCCAGTGTGTGTGTGTGTGTTTGCTCATGAATAATAGTGTACCACTCCGGATACAAACCGCATTTCATTAAGTGTGTATTCTGTGCACGCCATATTCAAACCAATAAGCGGCGCGTAGTGCCAGTGTGTGTGTGCTCATAAATATTAGTGTACCACTCTGGATACAAACCGCATATCATTCAGTGTGTATTCTGTGCGCGCCATATTCAAACTAATAAGCGGCGCGTAGCTCTAGTGTGTATGTGTACTCATAAATATTAGTATACCACTCCGGATACAAACCGCATATCATTAAGTGTGTATTCTGTGCAAGCCATATTCAATTTTACAAGCGACGCGTAGCGCTAGTGTGTATGTGTGCTCATAAATATTAGTGTACCACTCCGGATACAAACTGCATATCATTAAGTGTGTATTCTGTGCGCGCCATATTCAAACTAATAAGCGGCGCGTAGTGCCAGTGTGTGTATGTGTGCTTATGAATATTAGTGTACCACTCCGGATACAAACCGCTTATCATTAAGTGTGTATTCTGTGCGAGCCATATTCAAACTAATAAGCGGCGCGTAGTGTAAGTGTGCGTGTGTGTGCTCATAAATATTAGTGTACCACTCCGGATACAAACCGCATATCATTAAGTGTGTATTCTGTGCAAGCCATATTCAAACTTACAAGCGACGCGTAGCGCTAGTGTGTATGTGTGCTCATGTATATTAGTGTACCACTCCGGATACAAACCGCATATCATTCAGTGTGTATTCTGTGCACGCCATATTCAAACCAATAAGCGGCGCGTAGTGCCAGTGTGTGTGTGTGCTCATGAATAATAGTGTACTTCTCCGGATACAAACCGCATATCATTAAGTGTGTATTCTGTGCGCGCCAAATTCAAAATTACAAGCGGCGCGTAGTGCCAGTGTGTGTGTGTGCTCATGAATAATAGTGTACCACTCCGGATACAAACCGCATATCATTAAGTGTGTATTCTGTGCGCGCCATATTCAAACTAATAAGCGGCGCGTAGTGCCAGTGTGTGTGTGTGCTCATGAATAATAGTGTACCACTCCGGATACAAACCGCATATCATTCAGTGTGTATTCTGTGCACGCCATATTCAAACCAATAAGCGGCGCGTAGTGCCAGTGTGTGTGTGTGCTCATGAATAATTGTGTACCACTCCGGATACAAACTGCATATCATTCAGTGTGTATTCTGTGCACGCCATATTCAAACCAATAAGCGGCACGTAGTGCCAGTGTGTGTGTGTGCTCATAAATAATAGTGTACCACTCCGGATACAAACCGCATATCATTAAGTGTGTATTCTGTGCGTGCCAAATTAAAACCAATAAGCGGCGCGTAGTGCCAGTGTGTGTGTGTGCTCATGAATAATAGTGTACCACTCCGGATACAAACCGCATATCATTAAGTGTGTATTCTGTGCGCGCCAAATTCAAAATTACAAGCGGCGCGTAGTGCCAGTGTGTGTGTGTGCTCATGAATAATAGTGTACCACTCCGGATACAAACCGCATATCATTAAGTGTGTATTCTGTGCGCGCCATATTCAAACTAATAAGCGGCGCGTAGTGCCAGTGTGTGTGTGTGTGTTTGCTCATGAATAATAGTGTACCACTCCGGATACAAACCGCATATCATTAAGTATGTATTCTGTGCGCGCCATATTCAAACTAATAAGCGGCACGTAGTGCCAGTGTGTGTGTGTGTGTGTTTGCTCATGAATAATAGTGTACCACTCCGGATACAAACCGCATATCATTAAGTGTGTATTCTGTGCACGCCATATTCAAACCAATAAGCGGCGCGTAGTGCCAGTGTGTGTGTGTGCTCATGAATAATTGTGTACCACTCCGGATACAAACCGCATATCATTAAGTGTGTATTCTGTGCGTGCCAAATTAAAACCAATAAGCGGCGCGTAGTGCCAGTGTGTGTGTGTGCTCATGAATAATAGTGTACCACTCCGGATACAAACCGCATATCATTAAGTGTGTATTCTGTGCGCGCCAAATTCAAAATTACAAGCGGCGCGTAGTGCCAGTGTGTGTGTGTGCTCATGAATAATAGTGTACCACTCCGGATACAAACCGCATATCATTAAGTGTGTATTCTGTGCGCGCCAAATTCAAACTAATAAGCGGCGCGTAGTGCCAGTGTGTGTGTGTGTGTTTGCTCATGAATAATAGTGTACCACTCCGGATACAAACCGCATATCATTAAGTGTGTATTCTGTGCGTGCCAAATTAAACCCAATAAGCGGCGCGTAGTGCCAGTGTGTGTGTGTGTGCTCATGAATAATAGTGTACCACTCCGGATACAAACCGCATATCATTAAGTGTGTATTCTGTGCGCGCCAAATTCAAAATTACAAGCGGCGCGTAGTGCCAGTGTGTGTGTGTGTGTTTGCTCATGAATAATAGTGTACCCCTCCGGATACAAACCGCATTTCATTAAGTTTGTATTCTGTGCACGCCATATTCAAACCAATAAGCGGCGCGTAGTGCCAGTGTGTGTGTGTGCTCATGAATAATAGTGTACCACTCCGGATACAAACCGCATATCATTAAGTGTGTATTCTGTGCGCGCCAAATTCAAAATTACAAGCGGCGCGTAGTGCCAGTGTGTGTGTGTGCTCATGAATAATAGTGTACCACTCCGGATACAAACCGCATATCATTAAGTGTGTATTCTGTGCGCGCCAAATTCAAACTAATAAGCGGCGCGTAGTGCCAGTGTGTGTGTGTGTGTTTGCTCATGAATAATAGTGTACCACTCCGGATACAAACCGCATATCATTAAGTATGTATTCTGTGCGCGCCATATTCAAACTAATAAGCGGCACGTAGTGCCAGTGTGTGTGTGTGTGTGTGTTTGCTCATGAATTATAGTGTACCACTCCGGATACAAACCGCATTTCATTCAGTGTGTATTCTGTGCACGCCATATTCAAACCAATAAGCGGCGCGTAGTGCCAGTGTGTGTGTGTGCTCATGAATAATAGTGTACTTCTCCGGATACAAACCGCATATCATTAAGTGTGTATTCTGTGCGCGCCAAATTCAAAATTACAAGCGGCGCGTAGTGCCAGTGTGTGAATGTGTGTTTGCTCATGAATAATAGTGTACCACTCCGGATACAAACCGCATATCATTAAGTGTGTGTTCTGTGCGCGCCATATTCAAACTACTAAGCGGCACGTAGTGCCAGTGTGTGTGTGTGTGTTTGCTCATGAATAATAGTGTACCACTCCGGATACAAACCGCATATCATTAAGTGTGTATTCTGTGCACGCCATATTCAAACCAATAAGCGGCGCGTAGTGCCAGTGTGTGTGTGTGCTCATGAATAATAGTGTACCACTCCGGATACAAACTGCATATCATTCAGTGTGTATACTGTGCACGCCATATTCAAACCAATAAGCGGCGCGTAGTGCCAGTGTGTGTGTGTGCTCATGAATAATAGTGTACCACTCCGGATACAAACCGCATATCATTAAGTGTGTATTCTGTGCGCGCCAAATTCAAAATTACAAGCGGCGCGTAGTGTAAGTGTGCGTGTGTGTGCTCATAAATATTAGTGTACCACTCCGGATACAAACCGCATATCATTAAGTGTGTATTCTGTGCAAGCCATATTCAAACTTACAAGCGACGCGTAGCGCTAGTGTGTATGTGTGCTCATAAATATTAGTGTACCACTCCGGATACAAACCGCATATCATTCAGTGTGTATTCTGTGCACGCCATATTCAAACCAATAAGCGGCACGTAGTGCCAGTGTGTGTGTGTGTGTTTGCTCATGAATAATAGTGTACCACTCCGGATACAAACTGCATATCATTCAGTGTGTATACTGTGCACGCCATATTCAAACCAATAAGCGGCGCGTAGTGCCAGTGTGTGTGTGTGTGTGTTTGCTCATGAATTATAGTGTACCACTCCGGATACAAACCGCATATCATTAAGTATGTATTCTGTGCGCGCCATATTCAAACTAATAAGCGGCACGTAGTGCCAGTGTGTGTGTGTGTGTGTTTGCTCATGAATTATAGTGTACCACTCCGGATACAAACCGCATTTCATTCAGTGTGTATTCTGTGCACGCCATATTCAAACCAATAAGCGGCGCGTAGTGCCAGTGCGTGTGTGCTCATGAATAATAGTGTACTACTCCGGATACAAACCGCATATCATTAAGTGTGTATTCTGTGCGCGCCAAATTCAAACTAATAAGCGGCGCGTAGTGCCAGTGTGTGTATGTGTGCTCATGTATATTAGTGTACCACTCCGGATACAAACCGCATATCATTAAGTGTGTATTCTGTGCAAGCCATATTCAAACTTACAAGCGACGCGTAGCGCTAGTGTGTATGTGTGCTCATAAATATTAGTGTACCACTCCGGATACAAACCGCATATCATTCAGTGTGTATTCTGTGCACGCCATATTCAAACCAATAAGCGGCGCGTAGTGCCAGTGTGTATGTGTGTGTGTTTGCTCATGAATTATAGTGTACCACTCCGGATACAAACCGCATTTCATTCAGTGTGTATTCTGTGCACGCCATATTCAAACCAATAAGCGGCGCGTAGTGCCAGTGCGTGTGTGCTCATGAATAATAGTGTACTTCTCCGGATACAAACCGCATATCATTAAGTGTGTATTCTGTGCGCGCCAAATTCAAACTAATAAGCGGCGCGTAGTGCCAGTGTGTGTATGTGTGCTCATGTATATTAGTGTACCACTCCGGATACAAACTGCATATCATTAAGTGTGTATTCTGTGCGCACAATATTCAAAATTACAAGCGGCGCGTAGTGCCAGTGTGTATGTGTGCTCATAAATATTAGTGTACCACTCCGGATACAAACTGCAAATCATTAAGTGTGTATTCTATGCGCGCCATATTTAAACTAATAAGCGGCGCGTTGTGCCTGTGTGTGTGTGCTCATAAATATTAGTGTACCACTCCGGATACAAACCGCATATCATTAAGTGTGTATTCTGTGCGCGCCATATTCAAACCAATAAGCGGCGCGTAGTGCCAGTGTGTATGTGTGCTCATAAATAATAGTGTACCACTCCGGATACAAACCGCATATCATTAAGTGTGTATTCTGTGCACGCCATATTCAAACCAATAAGCGGCGCGTAGTGCCAGTGTGTGTGTGTGCTCATAAATAATAGTGTACCACTCCGGATACAAACCGCATATCATTAAGTGAGTATTCTGTGCGCGCCAAATTAAAACCAATAAGCGGCACGTAGTGCCAGTGTGTGTGTGTGTGTTTGCTCATGAATTATAGTGTACCACTCCGGATACAAACCGCATTTCATTAAGTGTGTATTCTGTGCACGCCATATTCAAACCAATAAGCGGCGCGTAGTGCCAGTGTGTGTGTGTGTGCTCATAAATAATAGTGTACCACTCCGGATACAAACCGCCTATCATTAAGTGTGTATTCTGTGCGCGCCATATTCAAACTAATAAGCGGCACGTAGTGCCAGTGTGTGTGTGTGCTCATGAATAATAGTGTACTACTCCGGATACAAACCGCATATCATTTAGTGTGTATTCTGTGCGCGCCAAATTCAAACTAATAAGCGGCGCGTAGTGCCAGTGTGTGTATGTGTGCTCATGTATATTAGTGTACCACTCCGGATACAAACTGCATATCATTAAGTGTGTATTCTGTGCGCGCCATATTTAAAATTACAAGCGGCGCGTAGTGCCTGTGTGTATGTGTGCTCATAAATATTAGTGTACCACTCCGGATACAAACTGCAAATCATTAAGTGTGTATTCTGTGCACGCCATATTCAAAATTACAAGCGGCGCGTAATGCCAGTGTGTATGTGTGCTCATAAATATTAGTGTACCACTCCGGATACAAACTGCATATCATTAAGTGTGTATTCTGTGCGCGCCAAATTCAAACTTACAAGCGGCGCGTAGCGCTAGTGGGTATGTGTGCTCATAAATATTAGTGTACCACTCCGGATACAAACCGCATATCATTAAGTGTGTATTCTGTGCGCGCCATATTCAAACTAATAAGCGGCACGTAGTGCCAGTGTGTGTGTGTGTGTGTTTGCTCATGAATGATAGTGTACCACTCCGGATACAAACCGCATATCATTCAGTGTGTATTCTGTGCGCGCCATATTCAAACTAATAAGCGGCGCGTAGTGTAAGTGAGCGTGGGTGCTCATAAATATTTGTGTACCACTCCGGATACAAACCGCATATCATTAAGTGTGTATTCTGTGCGCGCCATATTCAAACTACTAAGCGGCGCGTAGCTCTAGTGTGTATGTGTACTCATAAATATTAGTGTACCACTCCGGATACAAACCGCATATCATTAAGTGTGTATTCTGTGCGCGCCATATTCAAATCAATAAGCGGCGCGTAGTGCCAGTGTGTGTGTGTGTGTTTGCTCATGAATAATAGTGTACCACTCCGGATACAAACCGCATATCATTAAGTGTGTATTCTGTGCGCGCCAAATTCAAACCAATAAGCGGCGCGTAGTGCCAGTGTGTGTGTGCTCATGTATATTAGTGTAACTCCGGATAAAACTGCTAATCATTAAGTGTGTATTCTGTGCGCGCCATATTCAAACTAATAAGCGGCGCGTAGTGCCAGTGTGTGTGTGTGCTCATAAATATTAGTGTACCACTCCGGATACAAACCGCATATCATTAAGTGTGTATTCTGTGCGCGCCATATTCAAACTACTAAGCGGCGCGTAGCGCTAGTGGGTATGTGTGCTCATAAATATTAGTGTACCACTCCGGATACAAACCGCATATCATTAAGTGTGTATTCTGTGCGCGCCATATTCAAACTAATAAGCGGCACGTAGTGCCAGTGTGTGTGTGTGTGTGTTTGCTCATGAATGATAGTGTACCACTCCGGATACAAACCGCATATCATTCAGTGTGTATTCTGTGCGCGCCATATTCAAACTAATAAGCGGCGCGTAGTGCCAGTGTGTGTGTGCTCATAAATAATAGTGTACCACTCCGGATACAAACCGCATATCATTAAGTGTGTATTCTGTGCACGCCATATTCAAACCAATAAGCGGCGCGTAGTGCCAGTGTGTGTGTGTGCTCATAAATAATAGTGTACCACTCCTGATACAAACCGCATATCATTAAGTGAGTATTCTGTGCGCGCCAAATTAAAACCAATAAGCGGCACGTAGTGCCAGTGTGTGTGTGTGTGTTTGCTCATGAATTATAGTGTGCCACTCCGGATACAAACCGCATATCATTAAGTGTGTATTCTGTGCGCGCCATATTCAAAATTACAAGCGGCGCGTAGCGCTAGTGGGTATGTGTGCTCATAAATATTAGTGTACCACTCCGGATACAAACCGCATATCATTAAGTGTGTATTCTGTGCGCGCCATATTCAAACTAATAAGCGGCACGTAGTGCCAGTGTGTGTGTGTGTGTGTTTGCTCATGAATGATAGTGTACCACTCCGGATACAAACCGCATATCATTCAGTGTGTATTCTGTGCGCGCCATATTCAAACTAATAAGCGGCGCGTAGTGCCAGTGTGTGTGTGCTCATAAATAATAGTGTACCACTCCGGATACAAACCGCATATCATTAAGTGTGTATTCTGTGCGCGCCATATTCAAACTAATAAGCGGCACGTAGTGCCAGTGTGTGTGTGTGTGTGTTTGCTCATGAATGATAGTGTACCACTCCGGATACAAACCGCATATCATTCAGTGTGTATTCTGTGCGCGCCATATTCAAACTAATAAGCGGCGCGTAGTGCCAGTGTGTGTGTTTGCTCATGAATGATAGTGTACCACTCCGGATACAAACCGCATATCATTCAGTGTGTATTCTGTGCGCGCCATATTCAAACTAATAAGCGGCGCGTAGTGCCAGTGTGTGTGTGCTCATAAATAATAGTGTACCACTCCGGATACAAACCGCATATCATTAAGTGTGTATTCTGTGCGCGCCATATTCAAACTAATAAGCGGCACGTAGTGCCAGTGTGTGTGTGTGTGTTTGCTCATGAATAATAGTGTACCACTCCTGATACAAACCGCATATCATTCAGTGTGTATTCTGTGCGCGCCATATTCAAACTAATAAGCGGCGCGTAGTGCCAGTGTGTGTGTGCTCATAAATAATAGTGTACCACTCCGGATACAAACCGCATATCATTAAGTGTGTATTCTGTGCGCGCCATATTCAAACTAATAAGCGGCACGTAGTGCCAGTGTGTGTGTGTGTGTTTGCTCATGAATAATAGTGTACCACTCCTGATACAAACCGCATATCATTAAGTGAGTATTCTGTGCGCGCCAAATTAAAACCAATAAGCGGCACGTAGTGCCAGTGTGTGTGTGTGTGTTTGCTCATGAATTATAGTGTGCCACTCCGGATACAAACCGCATATCATTAAGTGTGTATTCTGTGCGCGCCATATTCAAACCAATAAGCGGCGCGTAGTGCCAGTGTGTGTATGTGTGCTCATGTATATTAGTGTACCACTCCGGATACAAACTGCATATCATTAAGTGTGTATTCTGTGCGCGCCATATTCAAAATTACAAGCGGCGCGTAGTGCCAGTGTGTATGTGTGCTCATAAATAATAGTGTACCACTCCGGATACAAACCGCCTATCATTAAGTGTGTATTCTGTGCGCGCCATATTCAAACTAATAAGCGGCACGTAGTGCCAGTGTGTGTGTTTGCTCATGAATAATAGTGTACTACTCCGGATACAAACCGCATATCATTAAGTGTGTATTCTGTGCGCGCCAAATTCAAACTAATAAGCGGCGCGTAGTGCCAGTGTGTGTATGTGTGCTCATGTATATTAGTGTACCACTCCGGATACAAACTGCATATCATTAAGTGTGTATTCTGTGCGCGCCATATTCAAAATTACAAGCGGCGCGTAGTGCCAGTGTGTATGTGTGCTCATAAATATTAGTGTACCACTCCGGATACAAACTGCAAATCATTAAGTGTGTATTCTATGCGCGCCATATTCAAACTAATAAGCGGCGCGTTGTGCCTGTGTGTGTGCTCATAAATATTAGTGTACCACTCCGGATACAAACCGCATATCATTAAGTGTGTATTCTGTGCGCGCCATATTCAAACCAATAAGCGGCGCGTAGTGCCAGTGTGTATGTGTGCTCATAAATAATAGTGTACCACTCCGGATACAAACCGCCTATCATTAAGTGTGTATTCTGTGCGCGCCATATTCAAACTAATAAGCGGCGCGTAGTGCCAGTGTGTGTGTGTGTGTTTGCTCATGAATAATAGTGTACCACTCCGGATACAAACCGCATATCATTAAGTGTGTATTCTGTGCGCGCCAAATTCAAACCAATAAGCGGCGCGTAGTGCCAGTGTGTGTGCGCTCATGTATATTAGTGTACCACTCCGGATAAAAACTGCATATCATTAAGTGTGTATTCTGTGCACGCCATATTCAAAATTACAAGCGGCGCGTAGTGCCAGTGTGTATGTGTTCATAAATATTAGTGCACCACTCCGGATACAAACTGCATATCATTAAGTGTGTATTCTGTGCGCGCCATATTCAAACTAATAAGCGGCGCGTTGTGCTTGTGTGTGTGTGTGCTCATGAATAATAGTGTACCACTCCGGATACAAACCGCATATCATTAAGTGTGTATTCTGTGCACGCCAAATTAAAACCAATAAGCGGCGCGTAATGCCAGTGTGTGTGTGTGTGTTTGCTCATGAATAATAGTGTACCACTCCGGATACAAACCGCATATCATTAAGTGTGTATTCTGTGCGCGCCAAATTCAAACCAATAAGCGGCGCGTAGTGCCAGTGTGTGTGTGCTCATGTATATTAGTGTACCACTCCGGATAAAAACTGCATATCATTAAGTGTGTATTCTGTGCACGCCATATTCAAAATTACAAGCGGCGCGTAGTGCCAGTGTGTATGTTTGCTCATAAATATTAGTGTACCACTCCGGATACAAACTGCATATCATTAAGTGTGTATTCTGTGCGCGCCAAATTCAAACTTACAAGCGGCGCGTAGCGCTAGTGGGTATGTGTGCTCATAAATATTAGTGTACCACTCCGGATACAAACCGCATATCATTAAGTGTGTATTCTGTGCGCGCCATATTCAAACTAATAAGCGGCACGTAGTGCCAGTGTGTGTGTGTGTGTTTGCTCATGAATAATAGTGTACCACTCCGGATACAAACCGCATATCATTAAGTGTGTATTCTGTGCGCGCCATATTCAAACTAATAAGCGGCACGTAGTGCCAGTGTGTGTGTGTGTGTTTGCTCATGCATGATAGTGTACCACTCCGGATACAAACCGCATATCATTCAGTGTATATTCTGTGCACGCCATATTCAAACCAATAAGCGGCGCGTAGTGCCAGTGTGTGTGTGCTCATGAATATTAGTGTACCACTCCGGATACAAACCGCAAATCATTGAGTGTGTATTCTGTGTGCGCCATATTAAAACTAATAAGGGGCGCGTAGTGTCTGTGTGTATGTGTGTGTGTGTGTGCTCATGAAAAATAGTGTACCACTCCGGATACAAACTGCATATCATTAAGTGTGTATTCTGTGCACGCCATATTCAAACTAATAAGCGGCGCATAGTGCTAGTGTGTGTGTGTGCTCATAAATAATAGTGTACCACTCCGGATACAAACCGCATATCATTAAGTGTGTATTCTGTGCGTGCCAAATTAAAACCAATAAGCGGCGCGTAGTGCCAGTGTGTGTGTGTGCTCATGAATAATAGTGTACCACTCCGGATACAAACCGCATATCATTCAGTGTGTATTCTGTGCACGCCATATTCAAACCAATAAGCGGCGCGTTGTGCCTGTGTGTGTGTGTGCTCATGAATAATAGTGTACCACTCCGGATACAAACCGCATATCATTAAGTGAGTATTCTGTGCACGCCAAATTAAAACTAATAAGCGGCACGTAGTGCCAGTGTGTGTGTGCTCATGAATAATAGTGTACTACTCCGGATACAAACCGCATATCATTAAGTGTGTATTCTGTGCGCGCCAAATTCAAACTAATAAGCGGCGCGTAGTGCCAGTGTGTGTATGTGTGCTCATGTATATTAGTGTACCACTCCGGATACAAACTCCATATCATTAAGTGTGTATTCTGTGCGCGCCATATTCAAACCAATAAGCGGCGCGTAGTGTCAGTGTGTGTGTGTGCTCATAAATATTAGTGTACCACTCCGGATACAAACTGCAAATCATTAAGTGTGTATTCTATGCGCGCCATATTCAAACTAATAAGCGGCGCGTTGTGCCTGTGTGTGTGTGCTCATAAATATTAGTGTACCACTCCGGATACAAACCGCATATCATTAAGTGTGTATTCTGTGCGCGCCATATTCAAACCAATAAGCGGCGCGTAGTGCCAGTGTGTATGTGTGCTCATAAATACTAGTGTACCACTCCGGATACAAACCGCATATCATTAAGTGTGTATTCTGTGCACGCCATATTCAAAATTACAAGCGGCGCGTAGTGCCAGTGTGTATGTGTTCATAAATATTAGTGTACCACTCCGGATACAAACTGCATATCATTAAGTGTGTATTCTGTGCGCGCCATATTCAAACTAATAAGCGGCGCGTTGTGCCTGTGTGTGTGTGTGCTCATGAATAATAGTGTACCACTCCGGATACAAACCGCATATCATTAAGTGAGTATTCTGTGCACGCCAAATTAAAACCAATAAGCGGCGCGTAGTGCCAGTGTGTGTGTGTGTGTTTGCTCATGAATAATAGTGTACCACTCCGGATACAAACCGCATATCATTAAGTGTGTATTCTGTGCGCGCCAAATTCAAACCAATAAGCGGCGCGTAGTGCCAGTGTGTGTGTGCTCATGTATATTAGTGTACCACTCCGGATACAAACTGCATATCATTAAGTGTGTATTCTGTGCACGCCATATTCAAACCAATAAGCGGCGCGTAGTGCCAGTGTGTATGTGTGCTCATAAATACTAGTGTACCACTCCGGATACAAACCGCATATCATTAAGTGTGTATTCTGTGCACGCCATATTCAAAATTACAAGCGGCGCGTAGTGCCAGTGTGTGTGTGTGTGTTTGCTCATGAATAATAGTGTACCACTCCGGATACAAACCGCATATCATTAAGTGTGTATTCTGTGCGCGCCATATTCAAACTAATAAGCGGCACGTAGTGCCAGTGTGTGTGTGTGTGTTTGCTCATGAATGATAGTGTACCACTCCGGATACAAACCGCATATCATTCAGTGTATATTCTGTGCACGCCATATTCAAACCAATAAGCGGCGCGTAGTGCCAGTGTGTGTGTGTGCTCATAAATAATAGTGTACCACTCCGGATACAAACCGCATATCATTAAGTGTGTATTCTGTGCGCGCCATATTCAAACTAAGAAGCGGCGCATAGTGCTAGTGTGTATGTCTGCTCATGAATAATTGTGTACCACTCCGGATACAAACTGCATATCATTGAGTGTGTATTCTGTGCGCGCCATATTCAAAATTACAAGCGGCGCGTAGTGCCAGTGTGTATGTGTGCTCATAAATATTAGTGTACCTTTCCGGATACAAACTGCAAATCATTAAGTGTGTATTCTATGCGCGCCATATTCAAACCAATAAGCGGCGCGTAGTGCCAGTGTGTATGTGTGCTCATAAATACTAGTGTACCACTCCGGATACAAACCGCATATCATTAAGTGAGTATTCTGTGCACGCCAAATTAAAACCAATAAGCGGCGCGTAATGCCAGTGTGTGTATGTGTGCTCATGTATATTAGTGTACCACTCCGGATACAAACTGCATATCATTAAGTGTGTATTCTGTGCGCGCCATATTCAAACTAATAAGCGGCACGTAGTGCCAGTGTGTGTGTGTGTGTTTGCTCATGAATGATAGTGTACCACTCCGGATACAAACCGCATATCATTCATTGTGTATTCTGTACACGCCATATTCAAACTAATAAGCGGCGCGTTGTGCCTGTGTGTGTGCTCATAAATATTAGTGTACCTCTCCGGATACAAACCGCATATCATTAAGTGTGTATTCTGTGCGCGCCATATTCAAACCAATAAGCGGCGCGTAGTGCCAGTGTGTATGTGTGCTCATAAATACTAGTGTACCACTCCGGATACAAACCGCATATCATTAAGTGAGTATTCTGTGCACGCCAAATTAAAACCAATAAGCGGCGCGTAATGCCAGTGTGTGTGTGTGTGTTTGCTCATGAATAATAGTGTACCACTCCGGATACAAACCGCATATCATTAAGTGTGTATTCTGTGCGCGCCAAATTCAAACCAATAAGCGGCGCGTAGTGCCAGTGTGTGTGTGCTCATGTATATTAGTGTACCACTCCGGATAAAAACTGCATATCATTAAGTGTGTATTCTGTGCACGCCATATTCAAACTAATAAGCGGCGCGTAGTGCCAGTGTGTATGTGTGCTCATAAATACTAGTGTACCACTCCGGATACAAACCGCCTATCATTAAGTGTGTATTCTGTGCGCGCCATATTCAAACTAATAAGCGGCGCGTAGCTCTAGTGTGTATGTGTGCTCATAAATAATAGTGTACCACTCCGGATACAAACCGCATATCATTCAGTGTGTATTCTGTGCGCGCCGTATTAAAACCAATAAGCGGCGCGTAGTGCCAGTGTGAGTGTGTGCTCATGAATAATTGTGTACCACTCCGGATACAAACTGCATATCATTGAGTGTATATTCTGTGCGCGCCATATTCAAACTAATAAGCGGCGCGTAGCTCTAGTGTGTATGTGTGCTCATAAATATTAGTGTACCACTCCGGATACAAACCGCATATCATTCAGTGTGTATTCTGTGCACGCCATATTCAAACTAATAAGCGGCGCGTGAATAATTGTGTACCACTCCGGATACAAATCGCATATCATTAAGTGTGTATTCTGTGCGCGCCATATTCAAACTAATAAGCGGCGCGTAGCTCTAGTGTGTATGTGTGCTCATAAATAATAGTGTACCACTCCGGATACAAACCGCATATCATTCAGTGTGTATTCTGTGCGCGCCGTATTAAAACCAATAAGCGGCGCGTAGTGCCAGTGTGAGTGTGTGCTCATGAATAATTGTGTACCACTCCGGATACAAACTGCATATCATTGAGTGTATATTCTGTGCGCGCCATATTCAAACTAATAAGCGGCGCGTAGCTCTAGTGTGTATGTGTGCTCATAAATATTAGTGTACCACTCCGGATACAAACCGCATATCATTCAGTGTGTATTCTGTGCACGCCATATTCAAACTAATAAGCGGCGCATAGTGCCAGTGTGTGTATGTGTGCTCATGTATATTAGTGTACCACTCCGGATACAAACCGCATATCATTAAGTGTGTATTCTGTGCACGCCATATTCAAACCAATAAGCTGCGCGTAGTGCCAGTGTGAGTGTGTGCTCATGAATAATTGTGTACCACTCCGGATACAAACTGCATATCATTCAGTGTGTATTCTGTGCGCGCCATATTCAAACTAATAAGCGGCGCGTAGTGCCAGTGTGTGTATGTGTGCTCATGTATATTAGTGTACCACTCCGGATACAAACTGCATATCATTAAGTGTGTATTCTGTTTACGCCATATTCAAACCAATAAGCGGCGCGTAGCTCTAGTGTGTATGTGTACTCATAAATATTAGTGTACCACTCCGGATACAAACCGCATATCATTCATTGTGTATTCTGTGCACGCCATATTCAAACCAATAAGCGGCGCGTAGTGCCAGTGTGTGTGTGCTCATGAATAATAGTGTACCACTCCGGATACAAACCGCATATCATTAAGTGTGTATTCTGTGCGCGCCATATTCAAACTAATAAGCGGCGCGTAGTGCCAGTGTGTGTATGTGTGCTTATGAATATTAGTGTACCACTCCGGATACAAACCGCATATCATTCAGTGTGTATTCTGTGCGCGCCATATTCAAACTTACAAGCGACGCGTAGTGCCAGTGTGTGTGTGTGTGTGTTTGCTCATGAATAAAAGTGTACCACTCCGGATACAAACCGCATATCATTTAGTGTGTATTCTGTGCACGCCATATTCAAACCAATAAGCGGCGCGTAGTGCCAGTGTGTGTGTGTGCTCATGAATAATAGTGTACTTCTCCGGATACAAACCGCATATCATTAAGTGTGTATTCTGTGCGCGCCAAATTCAAAATTACAAGCGGCGCGTAGTGCCAGTGTGTGTGTGTGCTCATGAATAATAGTGTACTACTCCGGATACAAACCGCATATCATTAAGTGTGTATTCTGTGCGCGCCAAATTCAAACTAATAAGCGGCGCGTAGTGCCAGTGTGTGTATGTGTGCTCATGTATATTAGTGTACCACTCCGGATACAAACTGCATATCATTAAGTGTGTATTCTGTGCGCGCCATATTCAAACTAATAAGCGGCGCGTAGTGCCAGTGTGTATGTGTGCTCATAAATATTAGTGTACCACTCCGGATACAAACCGCATATCATTAAGTGTGTATTCTGTGCGCGCCATATTCAAACTAATAAGCGGCACGTAGTGCCAGTGTGTGTGTGTGTGTTTGCTCATGAATAATAGTGTACCACTCCGGATACAAACCGCATATCATTCAGTGTGTATTCTGTGCACGCCATATTCAAACCAATAAGCGGCGCGTAGTGCCAGTGTGTGTGTGTGCTCATGAATAATAGTGTACCACTCCGGATACAAACCGCATATCATTAAGTGTGTATTCTGTGCGCGCCAAATTAAAACCAATAAGCGGCGCGTAGTGCCAGTGTGTGTGTGTGCTCATGAATAATAGTGTACCACTCCGGATACAAACCACATATCATTAAGTGTGTATTCTGTGCACGCCAAATTCAAACTAATAAGCGGCGCGTAGTGCCAGTGTGTGTGTGTGTGTTTGCTCATGAATAATAGTGTACCACTCCGGATACAAACCGCATATCATTAAGTGTGTATTCTGTGCACGCCATATTCAAACTAATAAGCGGCACGTAGTGCCAGTGTGTGTGTGTGTGTTTGCTCATGAATAATAGTGTACCACTCCGGATACAAACTGCATATCATTAAGTGTGTATTCTGTGCACGCCATATTCAAACTTATAAGCGGCGTGTAGCTCTAGTGTGTATGTGTACTCATAAATATTAGTGTACCACTCCGGATACAAACCGCATATCATTAAGTGTGTATTCTGTGCGCGCCATATTCAAACTAATAAGCGGCACGTAGTGCCAGTGTGTGTGTGTGTGTTTGCTCATGAATTATAGTGTACCACTCCGGATACAAACTGCATATCATTAAGTGTGTATTCTGTGCACGCCATATTCAAACTAATAAGCGGCGCGTAGTGCCAGTGTGTGTGTGTGCTCATAAATATTAGTGTACCACTCCGGATACAGACCGCATATCATTCATTGTGTATTCTGTTTACGCTATATTCAAACCAATAAGCGGCGCGTAGTGCCAGTGTGTGTGTGCTCATGAATAATAGTGTACCACTCCGGATACAAACCGCATATCATTAAGTGTGTATTCTGTGCGCGCCATATTCAAACTAATAAGCGGCGCGTAGCTCTAGTGTGTATGTGTACTCATAAATATTAGTGTACCACTCCGGATACAAACCGCATATCATTCAGTGTGTATTCTGTGCACGCCATATTCAAACTAATAAGCGGCGCATAGTGCTAGTGTGTATGTGTGCTCATCAATATTAGTGTACCACTCCGGATACAAACCGCATATCATTAAGTGTGTATTCTGTGCGCGCCAAATTCAAAATTACAAGCGGCGCGTAGTGCCAGTGTGTGTGTGTGCTCATGAATAATAGTGTACCACTCCGGATACAAACCGCATATCATTAAGTGTGTATTCTGTGCGCGCCAAATTCAAACTAATAAGCGGCGCGTAGTGCCAGTGTGTGTGTGTGTGTTTGCTCATGAATAATAGTGTACCACTCCGGATACAAACCGCATATCATTAAGTATGTATTCTGTGCGCGCCATATTCAAACTAATAAGCGGCACGTAGTGCCAGTGTGTGTGTGTGTGTGTTTGCTCATGAATAATAGTGTACCACTCCGGATACAAACCGCATATCATTAAGTGTGTATTCTGTGCACGCCATATTCAAACTTATAAGCGGCGTGTAGCTCTAGTGTGTATGTGTACTCATAAATATTAGTGTACCACTCCGGATACAAACTGCATATCATTAAGTGTGTATTCTGTGCACGCCATATTCAAACTTATAAGCGGCGTGTAGCTCTAGTGTGTATGTGTACTCATAAATATTAGTGTACCACTCCGGATACAAACCGCATATCATTAAGTGTGTATTCTGTGCGCGCCATATTCAAACTAATAAGCGGCACGTAGTGCCAGTGTGTGTGTGTGTGTTTGCTCATGAATTATAGTGTACCACTCCGGATACAAACTGCATATCATTAAGTGTGTATTCTGTGCACGCCATATTCAAACTAATAAGCGGCGCGTAGTGCCAGTGTGTGTGTGTGCTCATAAATATTAGTGTACCACTCCGGATACAGACCGCATATCATTCATTGTGTATTCTGTTTACGCTATATTCAAACCAATAAGCGGCGCGTAGTGCCAGTGTGTGTGTGCTCATGAATAATAGTGTACCACTCCGGATACAAACCGCATATCATTAAGTGTGTATTCTGTGCGCGCCATATTCAAACTAATAAGCGGCGCGTAGCTCTAGTGTGTATGTGTACTCATAAATATTAGTGTACCACTCCGGATACAAACCGCATATCATTCAGTGTGTATTCTGTGCACGCCATATTCAAACTAATAAGCGGCGCATAGTGCTAGTGTGTATGTGTGCTCATCAATATTAGTGTACCACTCCGGATACAAACCGCATATCATTAAGTGTGTATTCTGTGCGCGCCAAATTCAAAATTACAAGCGGCGCGTAGTGCCAGTGTGTGTGTGTGCTCATGAATAATAGTGTACTTCTCCGGATACAAACCGCATATCATTAAGTGCGTATTCTGTGCGCGCCAAATTCAAAATTACAAGCGGCGCGTAGTGCCAGTGTGTGTGTGCTCATGAATAATAGTGTACCACTCCGGATACAAACCGCATATCATTCAGTGTGTATTCTGTGCACGCCATATTCAAACCAATAAGCGGCGCGTAGTGCCAGTGTGTGTGTGCTCATGAATAATAGTGTACCACTCCGGATACAAACCGCATATCATTCAGTGTGTATTCTGTGCGCGCCATATTCAAACTTATCAGCGGCGCGTAGTGCCAGTGTGTGTGTGCTCATGAATAATAGTGTACCACTCCGGATACAAACCGCATATCATTCAGTGTGTATTCTGTGCACGCCATATTCAAACCAATAAGCGGCGCGTAGTGCCAGTGTGTGTGTGCTCATGAATAATAGTGTACCACTCCGGATACAAACCGCATATCATTCAGTGTGTATTCTGTGCACGCCATATTCAAACTAATCAGCGGCGCGTAGTGCCAGTGTGTGTGTGCTCATGAATAATAGTGTACCACTCCGGATACAAACCGCATATCATTCAGTGTGTATTCTGTGCACGCCATATTCAAACCAATAAGCGGCGCGTAGTGCCAGTGTGTGTGTGCTCATGAATAATAGTGTACCACTCCGGATACAAACCGCATATCATTCAGTGTGTATTCTGTGCACGCCATATTCAAACCAATAAGCGGCGCGTAGTGCCAGTGTGTGTGTGTGCTCATAAATAATAGTGTACCACTCCGGATACAAACTGCATATCATTAAGTGTGTATTCTGTGCGCGCCATATTCAAACTTATAAGCGGCGCGTAGTGCCAGTGTGTGTGTGTGCTCATAAATATTAGTGTACCACTCCGGATACAAACCGCATATCATTCATTGTGTATTCTGTGCGCGCCATATTCAAACTTATAAGCGGCGCGTAGTGCCAGTGTGTGTGTGTGCTCATAAATATAAGTGTACCACTCCGGATACTAACCGCATATAATTAAGTGTGTATTCTGTGCGCGCTATATTCAAACTAATGAGCGGCGCGTAGTGCCAGTGTGTGTATGTGTGCTCATGAATAATCGTGTACCACTCCGGATACAAACTGCATATCATTAAGTGTGTATTATGTGCGCGCCATATTCAAACTTATAAGCGGCGCGTAGCTCTAGTGTGTATGTGTACTCATAAATATTTGTGTACCACTCCGGATACAAACCGCATATCATTCAGTGTGTATTCTGTGTGCGCCATATTCAAACTTATAAGCGGCGCGTAGTGCCAGTGTGTGTGTGTGCTCATAAATATTAGTGTACCACTCCGGATACAAACCGCATATCATTCAGTGTGTATTCTGTGCACGCCATATTCAAACCAATAAGCGGCGCGTAGTGCCAGTGTGTGTGTGTGCTCATAAATAATAGTGTACCACTCCGGATACAAACCGCATATCATTAAGTGAGTATTCTGTGCGCGCCATATTCAAACCAATAAGCGGCGCGTAGTGCCAGTGTGAGTGTGCTCATGAATAATAGTGTACCACTCCGGATACAAACCGCATATCATTAAGTGTGTATTCTGTGCGCGCCAAATTAAAACCAATAAGCGGCGCGTAGTGCCAGTGTGTGTGTGTGCTCATGAATAATTGTGTACCACTCCGGATACAAACTGCATATCATTAAGTGTGTATTCTGTGCGCGCCATATTGGAAATTACAAGCAGCGCGTAGTGTAAGTGTGCGTGTGTGTGCTCATGAATAATAGTGTACCACTCCGGATACAAACCGCATATCATTTAGTGTGTATTCTGTGCGCGCCATATTGGAATTTACAAGCAGCGCGTAGTGTAAGTGTGCGTGTGTGTGCTCATAAATATTAGTGTACCGCTCCGGATACAAACCGCATATCATTAAGTGTGTATTCTGTGCGCGCCATATTCAAACTAATAAGCGGCGCATAGTGCTAGTGTGTATGTGTGCTCAAGACTAATAGTGTACCACTCCGGATACAAACCGCATATCATTCAGTGTGTATTCTGTGCACGCCATATTCAAACTAATAAGCAGCGCGTAGTGTAAGTGTTCGTGTGTGTGCTAATGAATAATGGTGTACCACTCCGGATACAAACTGCATATCATTAAGTGTGTATTCTGTGCGCGCCATATTCAAACCAATAAGCGGCGCGTAGTGCCAGTGTGTGAATGTGTGCTCATAAATATTTGTGTACCACTCCGGATACAAACTGCATATCATTAAGTGTGTATTCTGTGCACGCCATATTCAAACTAATAAGCGGCGCGTAGTGTAAGTGTTCGTGTGTGTGCTAATGAATAATGGTGTACCACTCCGGATACAAACTGCATATCATTAAGTGTGTATTCTGTGCACGCCATATTCAAACTAATAAGCGGCGTTTAGTGTAAGTGTTCGTGTGTGTGCTAATGAATAATAGTGTACCACTCCGAATACAAACTGCATTTCATTCAGTGTGTATTCTGTGCACGCCATATTCAAACCAATAAGCGGCGCGTAGTGCCAGTGTGTGTGTGTGTGTATGCTCATGAATGATAGTGTACCACTCCGGATACAAACCGCATATCATTCAGTGTATATTCTGTGCACGCCATATTCATACCAATAAGCGGCGCGTAGTGCCAGTGTGTGTGTGTGCTAATGAATAATAGTGTACCACTCCGAATACAAACTGCATTTCATTCAGTGTGTATTCTGTGCACGCCATATTCAAACCAATAAGCGGCGCGTAGTGCCAGTGTGTGAATGTGTGCTCATAAATATTTGTGTACCACTCCGGATACAAACTGCATATCATTAAGTGTGTATTCTGTGCACGCCATATTCAAACTAATAAGCGGCGCGTAGTGCCAGTGTGTGTGTGTGCTCATAAATATTAGTGTACCACTCCGGATACAAACCGCATATCATTCATTGTGTATTCTGTGCACGCCATATTCAAACTAATAAGCGGCGCGTAGCGCTAGTGTGTATGTGTACTCATAAATATTAGTGTACCACTCCGGATACAAACTGCATATCATTAAGTGTGTATTCTGTGCACGCCATATTCAAACTTATAAGCTGCGCGTAGTGCCAGTGTGAATGTGTGCTCATGAATAAAAGTGTACCACTCTGGATACAAACCGCATATCATTAAGTGTGTATTCTGTGCGTGTCATATTGAAAATTATAAGCGGCGCGTAGTGTAAGTGTGCGTGCGTGTGCTCATAAATAATTGTGTACCACTCCGGATACAAACCGCATATCATTAAGTGTGTATTCTGTGCGCGCCAAATTAAAACCAATAAGCGGCGCGTAGTGCCAGTGTGTATGTGTGCTCATGAATAATTGTGTACCACTCCGGATACAAACCGCATATCATTCAGTGTGTATTCTGTGCACGCCATATTCAAACTTATAAGCGGCACGTAGTGCCAGTGTGTGTGTGCTCATGAATAATAGTGTACCACTCCGGATACAAACCGCATATCATTCATTGTGTATTCTGTGCACGCCATATTCAAACCAATAAGCGGCGCGTAGTGCCAGTGTGTGTGTGCTCATGAATAATAGTGTACCACTCCGGATACAAACCGCATATCATTAAGTGTGTATTCTGTGCGCGCCATATTCAAACTTATAAGCGGCGCGTAGCTCTAGTGTGTATGTGTGCTCATAAATATTAGTGTACCACGCCGGATACAAACCGCATATCATTAAGTGTGTATTCTGTGCGCGCCATATTCAAACTAATAAGCGGCGTGTAGTGCCAGTGTGTATGTATGCTCTTGAATCATTGTGTACCACTCCGGATACAAACCGCATATCATTAAGTGTGTATTCTGTGCACGCCAAATTCAAACCAGTAAGCGGCGCGTAGTGCCAGTGTGTGTGTGTGCTCATAAATAATAGTGTACCACTCCGGATACAAACCGCATATCATTCAGTGTGTATTCTGTGCACGCCATATTCAAACCAATAAGCGGCGCGTAGTGCCAGTGTGTGTGTGTGCTCATAAATATTAGTGTACCACTCCGGATACAAACCGCATATCATTAAGTGTGTATTCTGTGCACGCCATATTCAAACTAATCAGCGGCGCGTAGTGCCAGTGTGTGTGTGCTCATGAATAATAGTGTACCACTCCGGATACAAACCGCATATCATTAAGTGTGTATTCTGTGCGCGCCATATTCAAACTAATCAGCGGCGCGTAGTGCCAGCGTGTGTGTGTGCTCATAAATAATAGTGTACCACTCCGGATACAAACCGCATATCATTCAGTGTGTTTTCTGTGCACGCCATATTCAAACCAATAAGCGGCGCGTAGTGCCAGTGTGTGTGTGCTCATGAATAATAGTGTACCACTCCGGATACAAACCGCATATCATTAAGTGTGTATTCTGTGCGCGCCATATTCAAACTTATAAGCGGCGCGTAGCTCTAGTGTGTATGTGTGCTCATAAATATTAGTGTACCACTCCGGATACAAACCGCATATCATTCAGTGTGTATTCTGTGCACGCCATATTCAAACTAATAAGCGGCGCATAGTGCTAGTGTGTATGTGTGCTCATAAATATTAGTGTACCACTCCGGATACAAACCGCATATCATTCAGTGTGTATTCTGTGCACGCCATATTCAAACTAATAAGCGGCGCGTAGTGCCAGTGTGTATGTGTACTCAAAAATATTAGTGTACCACTCCGGATACAAACCGCATATCATTCATTGTGTATTCTGTGCACGCCATATTCAAACCAATAAGCGGCGCGTAGTGCCAGTGTGTGTGTGCTCATGAATAATAGTGTACCACTCCGGATACAAACCGCATATCATTAAGTGTGTATTCTGTGCGCGCCATATTCAAACTTATAAGCGGCGCGTAGCTCTAGTGTGTATGTGTGCTCATAAATATTAGTGTACCACTCCGGATACAAACCGCATATCATTCAGTGTGTATTCTGTGCACGCCATATTCAAACTAATAAGCGGCGCATAGTGCTAGTGTGTATGTGTGCTCATCAATATTAGTGTACCACTCCGGATACAAACTGCATATCATTAAGTGTGTATTCTGTGCACGCCATATTCAAACCAATAAGCGGCGCGTAGTGCCAGTGTGTGAATGTGTGCTCATAAATATTTGTGTACCACTCCGGATACAAACTGCATATCATTCAGTGTGTATTCTGTGCGCGCCATATTCAAACCAATAAGCGGCGCGTAGTGCCAGTGTGTGTATGTGTGCTCATGAATAATAGTGTACCACTCCGGATACAAACTGCATATCATTAAGTGTGTATTATGTGCGTGCCATATTCAAACTAATAAGCGGCGCGTAGTGCCAGTGTGTGTATGTGTGCTCATGTATATTAGTGTACCACTCCGGATACAAACTGCATATAATTAAGTGTGTATTCTGTGTGCGCCATATTCAAACTTATAAGCGGCGCGTTGTGCCAGTGTGTGTGTGTGCTCATAAATAATAGTGTACCACTCCGGATACAAACTGCATATAATTAAGTGTGTATTCTGTGCGCGCCATATTCAAACTAATAAGCGGCGCGTAGTGCCAGTGTGTGTATGTGTGCTCATGTATATCAGTGTACCACTCCGGATACAAACTGCATATCATTCAGTGTGTATTCTGTGCGCGCCATATTCAAACTTATAAGCGGCGCGTAGTGCCAGTGTGTGTGTGCTCATGAATAATATTGTACCACTCCGGATACAAACCGCATATAATTAAGTGTGTATTCTGTGCGCGCTATATTCAAACTAATAAGCGGCGCGTAGTGCCAGTGTGTGTGTGTGCTCATAAATATTTGTGTACCACTCCGGATACAAACCGCATATCATTAAGTGTGTATTCTGTGCGCGCCATATTCAAACCAATAAGCGGCGCGTAGTGCCAGTGTGTGTGTGCTCATAAATATTGGTGTACCACTCCGGATACAAATCGCATATCATTAAGTGTGTATTCTGTGCGCGCCAAATTCAAACTAATAAGCGGCGCGTAGTGCTAGTGTGTATGTGTGCTCATGAATAATTGTGTACCACTCCGGATACAAACTGCATATCATTAAGTGTGTATTCTGTGCGCGCCATATTCAAACTAATAAGCGGCACGTAGTGCTAGTGTGTGAATGTGTGCTCATGAATATTAGTGTACCACTCCGGATACAAACCGCATATCATTAAGTGTGTATTCTGTGCACGCCATATTCAAACCAATAAGCGGCACGTAGTGCCAGTGTGTGTGTGCTCATGAATAATAGTGTACCACTCCGGATACAAACCGCATATCATTAAGTGTGTATTCTGTGCGCGCCAAATTAAAACCAATAAGCGGCGCGTAGTGCCAGTGTGTGTGTGTGCTCATGAATAATAGTGTACCACTCTGGATACAAACCGCATATCATTAAGTGTGTATTCTGTGCACGCCATATTCAAACCAATAAGCGGCGCGTAGTGCCAGTGTGTGTGTGCTCATGAATAATAGTGTACCACTCCGGATACAAACTGCATATCATTAAGTGTGTATTCTGTGCACGCCATATTCAAACTAATCAGCGGCGCGTAGTGCCAGTGTGTAGGTGTGCTCATGAATAAAAGTGTACCACTCCGGATACAAACTGCATATTATTAAGTGTGTATTCTGTGCAAGCCATATTCAAACTAATAAGCGGCGCGTAGCGCTAGTGTGTATGTGTGCTCATAAATATTAGTGTACCACTCCGGATACAAACCGCATATCATTAAGTGTGTATTCTGTGCGCGCCATATTCAAACTTATAAGCGGCGCGTAGTTCCAGTGTGTGAATGTGTGCTCATAAATAATAATGTACCACTCCGGATACAAACTGCATATCATTAAGAGTGTATTCTGTGCGCGTCATATTGAAAATTATAAGCAGCGCGTAGTGTAAGTGTGCGTGTGTGTACTCATAAATATTAGTGTACCACTCCGGATACAAACCGCATATCATTAAGTGTGTATTCTGTGCGCGCCATATTCAAACCAATAAGCGGCGCGTAGTGCCAGTGTGTGTATGTGTGCTCATGTATATTAGTGTACCACTCCGGATACAAACTGCATATCATTAAGTGTGTATTCTGTGCACGCCATATTCAAACTAATAAGCGGCGCGTAGTGCCAGTGTGTGTGTGCTCATGTATAATAGTGTACCACTCCGGATACAAACCGCATATCATTAAGTGTGTATTCTGTGCTTGCCAAATTCAAACTAATAAGCGGCGAGTAGTGCCAGTGTGTGTATGTGTGCTCATGTATATTAGTGTACCACTCCGGATACAAACTGCATATCATTAAGTGTGTATTCTGTGCACGCCATATTCAAACTTATAAGCGGCGCGTAGTGCCAGTGTGTGTGTGTGCTCATGAATATTAGTGTACCACTCCGGATACAAACCGCATATCATTAAGTGTGTATTCTGTGCACGCCATATTCAAACTTATAAGCGGCGCGTAGTGCCAGTGTGTGTGTGCTCATGTATAATAGTGTACCACTCCGGATACAAACCGCATATCATTAAGTGTGTATTCTGTGCGCGCCATATTCAAACTTATAAGCGGCGCGTCGTGTCAGTGTGTGTGTGTGCTCATAAATATTTGTGTACCACTCCGGATACAAACCGCATATCATTAAGTGTGTATTCTGTGCACGCCATATTCAAACTTATAAGCGGCGCGTAGTGCCAGTGTGTGTGTGCTCATGTATAATAGTGTACCACTCCGGATACAAACCGCATATCATTAAGTGTGTATTCTGTGCGCGCCATATTCAAACTAATAAGCGGCGCGTAGCTCTAGTGTGTATGTGTACTCATAAATATTAGTGTACCACTCCGGATACAAACCGCATATCATTAAGTGTGTATTCTGTGCGCGCCATATTTAAACTAATAAGCGGCGCGTAGCTCTAGTGTGTATGTGTACTCATAAATATTAGTGTACCACTCCGGATACAAACCGCATATCATTAAGTGTGTATTCTGTGCGCGCCATATTCAAACCAATAAGCGGCGCGTAGTGCCAGTGTGTGTGTGTGCTCATGAATAATAGTGTACAACTCCGGATACAAACCGCATATCATTAAGTGTGTATTCTGTGCTTGCCAAATTCAAACTAATAAGCGGCGAGTAGTGCCAGTGTGTGTATGTGTGCTCATGTATATTAGTGTACCACTCCGGATACAAACTGCATATCATTAAGTGTGTATTCTGTGCACGCCATATTCAAACTTATAAGCGGCGCGTAGTGCCAGTGTGTGTGTGTGTGCTCATGAATATTAGTGTACCACTCCGGATACAAACCGCATATCATTAAGTGTGTATTCTGTGCACGCCATATTCAAACTTATAAGCGGCGCGTAGTGCCAGTGTGTGTGTGCTCGTGTATAATAGTGTACCACTCCGGATACAAACCGCATATCATTAAGTGTGTATTCTGTGCGCGCCATATTCAAACTAATAAACGGCGCGTAGCTCTAGTGTGTATGTGTACTCATAAATATTAGTGTACCACTCCGGATACAAACCGCATATCATTAAGTGTGTATTCTGTGCGCGCCATATTCAAACTAATCAGCGGCGCGTAGTGCCAGTGTGTGTGTGTCCTCATAAATATTAGTGTACCACTCCGGATACAAACCGCATATCATTCAGTGTGTATTCTGTGCGCGCCATATTCAAACTTATAAGCGGCGCGTAGTGCCAGTGTGTGTATGTGTGCTCATGTATATTAGTGTACCACTCCGGATACAAACTGCATATCATTCAGTGTGTATTCTGTGCGCGCCATATTGAAAATTATAAGCAGCGCGTAGTGCCAGTGTGTGTGTGTGCTCATGAATAATAGTGTATCACTCCGGATACAAACCGCATATCATTAAGTGTGTATTCTGTGCGCGCCAAATTCAAACTAATAAGCGGCGCGTAGCTCTAGTGTGTATGTGTACTCATAAATATTAGTGTACCACTCCGGATACAAACCGCATATCATTAAGTGTGTATTCTGTGCGCGCCATATTCAAACCAATAAGCGGCGCGTAGTGCCAGTGTGTGTGTGTGCTCATGAATAATAGTGTACTACTCCGGATACAAACCGCATATCATTAAGTGTGTATTCTGTGCTCGCCATATTCAAACTAATAAGCGGCGCGTAGTGCCAGTGTGTGTATGTGTGCTCATGTATATTAGTGTACCACTCCGGATACAAACTGCATATCATTAAGTGTGTATTCTGTGCGCGTCATATTGAAAATTATAAGCAGCGCGTAGTGTAAGTGTGTGTGTGTGTGCTCATAAATAACAGTGTACCACTCCGGATACAAACCGCATATCATTAAGTGTGTATTCTGTGCACGCCATATTCAAACTAATAAGCGGCACGTAGTGCCAGCGTGTGTGTGCTCATGAATAATAGTGTACCACTCCGGATACAAACTGCATATCATTAAGTGTGTATTCTGTGCGCGCCAAATTCAAACCAATAAGCGGCGCGTAGCTCTAGTGTGTATGTGTACTCATAAATATTAGTGTACCACTCCGGATACAAACCGCATATCATTAAGTGTGTATTCTGTGCACGCCATATTCAAACTAATAAGCGGCACGTAGTGCCAGCGTGTGTGTGCTCATGAATAATAGTGTACCACTCCGGATACAAACTGCATATCATTAAGTGTGTATTCTGTGCGCGCCAAATTCAAACCAATAAGCGGCGCGTAGCTCTAGTGTGTATGTGTACTCATAAATATTAGTGTACCACTCCGGATACAAACCGCATATCATTAAGTGTGTATTCTGTGCTCGCCAAATTCAAACTAATAAGCGGCGCGTAGTGCCAGTGTGTGTATGTGTGCTCATGTATATTAGTGTACCACTCCGGATACAAACTGCATATCATTAAGTGTGTATTCTGTGCGCGTCATATTGAAAATTATAAGCAGCGCGTAGTGTAAGTGTGTGTGTGTGTGCTCATAAATAAAAGTGTACCACTCCGGATACAAACCTGATATCATTAAGTGAGTATTCTGTGCACGCCATATTCAAACTAATAAGCGGCGCATAGTGCTAGTGTGTATGTGTGCTCAATAATATTGGTGTTCCACTCCGGATACAAACTGCATATCATTAAGTGTGTATTCTGTGCGCGCCATATTCAAACTTATAAGCGGCACGTAGTGCCAGCGTGTGTGTGCTCATGAATAATAGTGTACCACTCCGGATACAAACCGCATATCATTCAGTGTGTATTCTGTGCGCGCCATATTCAAACTAATAAGCGGCGCGTAGCGCTAGTGTGTATGTGTACTCATAAATATTAGTGTACCACTCCGGATACAAACCGCATATCATTCAGTGTGTATTCTGTGCGCGCCATATTCAAACTTATAAGCGGCGCGTAGCTCTAGTGTGTATGTGTACTCATAAATATTAGTGTACCACTCCGGATACAAACCGCATATCATTAACTGTGTATTCTGTGCACGCCATATTCAAACTAATAAGCGGCACGAAGTGCCAGCGTGTGTGTGCTCATGAATAATAGTGTACCACTCCGGATACAAACTGCATATCATTAAGTGTGTATTCTGTGCGCGCCATATTCAAACTAATAAGCGGCGCGTAGTGCCAGTGTGTATGTGTGCTCATGAATAATAGTGTACAACTCCGGATACAAACCGCATATCATTAAGTGTGTATTCTGTGCACGCCATATTCAAACTAATAAGCGGCGCATAGTGCTAGTGTGTATGTGTGCTCATCAATATTTGTGTACCACTCCGGATACAAACCGCATATCATTCAGTGTGTATTATGTGCGCGCCATATTCAAACTAATAAGCGGCGCGTAGCTCTAGTGTGTATGTGTACTCATAAATATTTGTGTACCACTCCGGATACAAACCGCATATCATTAAGTGTGTATTCTGTGCACGCCATATTCAAACTAATAAGCGGCACGTAGTGCCAGCGTGTGTGTGCTCATGAATAATAGTGTACCACTCCGGATACAAACTGCATATCATTAAGTGTGTATTCTGTGCGCGCCATATTCAAACCAATAAGCGGCGCGTAGTGCCAGTGTGTGAATGTGTGCTCATAAATATTTGTGTACCACTCCGGATACAAACTGCATATCATTAAGTGTGTATTCTGTGCACGCCTTATTCAAACTAATAAGCGGCGCGTAGTGTAAGTGTTCGTGTGTGTGCTAATGAATAATGGTGTACCACTCCGGATACAAACTGCATATCATTAAGTGTGTATTCTGTGCACGCCATATTCAAACTAATAAGCGGCGTGTAGTGTAAGTGTTCGTGTGTGTGCTAATGAATAATAGTGTACCACTCCGGATACAAACTGCATTTCATTCAGTGTGTATTCTGTGCACGCCATATTCAAACCAATAAGCGGCGCGTAGTGCCAGTGTGTGTGTGTGTGTATGCTCATGAATGATAGTGTACCACTCCGGATACAAACCGCATATCATTCAGTGTATATTCTGTGCACGCCATATTCATACCAATAAGCGGCGCGTAGTGCCAGTGTGTGTGTGTGCTAATGAATAATAGTGTACCACTCCGAATACAAACTGCATTTCATTCAGTGTGTATTCTGTGCACGCCATATTCAAACCAATAAGCGGCGCGTAGTGCCAGTGTGTGAATGTGTGCTCATGAATAATAGTGTACCACTCCGGATACAAACTGCATATCATTAAGTGTTTATTCTGTGCACGCCATATTCAAACTAATAAGCGGCGCGTAGTGCCAGTGTGTGTGTGTGCTCATAAATATTAGTGTACCACTCCGGATACAAACCGCATATCATTCATTGTGTATTCTGTGCACGCCATATTCAAACTAATAAGCGGCGCGTAGCGCTAGTGTGTATGTGTACTCATAAATATTAATGTACCACTCCGGATACAAACTGCATATCATTAAGTGTGTATTCTGTGCACGCCATATTCAAACTAATAAGCGGCGTGTAGTGTAAGTGTTCGTGTGTGTGCTAATGAATAATAGTGTACCACTCCGAATACAAACTGCATTTCATTCAGTGTGTATTCTGTGCACGCCATATTCAAACCAATAAGCGGCGCGTAGTGCCAGTGTGTGTGTGTGTGTATGCTCATGAATGATAGTGTACCACTCCGGATACAAACCGCATATCATTCAGTGTATATTCTGTGCACGCCATATTCATACCAATAAGCGGCGCGTAGTGCCAGTGTGTGTGTGTGCTAATGAATAATAGTGTACCACTCCGAATACAAACTGCATTTCATTCAGTGTGTATTCTGTGCACGCCATATTCAAACTTATAAGCTGCGCGTAGTGCCAGTGTGAATGTGTGCTCATGAATAATTGTGTACCACTCCGGATACAAACCGCATATCATTCAGTGTGTATTCTGTGCACGCCATATTCAAACTTATAAGCGGCACGTAGTGCCAGTGTGTGTGTGCTCATGAATAATAGTGTACCACTCCGGATACAAACCGCATATCATTCAGTGTGTATTCTGTGCGCGCCAAATTAAAACCAATAAGCGGCGCGTAGTGCCAGTGTGTGTGTGTGCTCATAAATAATAGTGTACCACTCCGGATACAAACTGCATATCATTAAGTGTGTATTATGTGCACGCCATATTCAAACTAATAAGCGGCGCATAGTGCCAGTGTGTATGTGCTCATGAATAATAGTGTACCACTCCGGATACAAACCGCATATCATTCAGTGTGTATTCTGTGCGCGCCAAATTAAAACCAATAAGCGGCGCGTAGTGCCAGTGTGTGTGTGTGCTCATAAATAATAGTGTACCACTCCGGATACAAACTGCATATCATTAAGTGTGTATTATGTGCACGCCATATTCAAACTAATAAGCGGCGCATAGTGCCAGTGTGTATGTGCTCATGAATAATAGTGTACCACTCCGGATACAAACCGCATATCATTCAGTGTGTATTCTGTGCGCGCCAAATTAAAACCAATAAGCGGCGCGTAGTGCCAGTGTGTGTGTGTGCTCATAAATAATTGTGTACCACTCCGGATACAAACTGCATATCATTAAGTGTGTATTATGTGCGCGCCATATTCAAACTAACAAGCGGCGCGTAGCTCTAGTGTGTATGTGTACTCAAAAATATTAGTGTACCACTCCGGATACAAACCGCATATCATTAAGTGTGTATTCTGTGCGCGCCATATTCAAACTAATAAGCGGCGCGTAGTGCCAGTGTGTGTGTGCTCATGAATAATAGTGTACCACTCCGGATACAAACCGCATATCATTCAGTGTGTATTCTGTGCGCGCCAAATTAAAACCAATAAGCGGCGCGTAGTGCCAGTGTGTGTGTGTGCTCATAAATAATAGTGTACCACTCCGGATACAAACTGCATATCATTAAGTGTGTATTATGTGCACGCCATATTCAAACTAATAAGCGGCGCATAGTGCCAGTGTGTATGTGCTCATGAATAATAGTGTACCACTCCGGATACAAACCGCATATCATTCAGTGTGTATTCTGTGCGCGCCAAATTAAAACCAATAAGCGGCGCGTAGTGCCAGTGTGTGTGTGTGCTCATAAATAATAGTGTACCACTCCGGATACAAACTGCATATCATTAAGTGTGTATTATGTGCACGCCATATTCAAACTAATAAGCGGCGCATAGTGCCAGTGTGTATGTGTGCTCATGAATAATTGTGTACCACTCCGGATACAAACTGCATATCATTAAGTGTGTATTATGTGCGCGCCATATTCAAACTAACAAGCGGCGCGTAGCTCTAGTGTGTATGTGTACTCAAAAATATTAGTGTACCACTCCGGATACAAACCGCATATCATTAAGTGTGTATTCTGTGCGTGTCATATTGAAAATTATAAGCGGCGCGTAGTGTAAGTGTGCGTGCGTGTGCTCATAAATAATTGTGTACCACTCCGGATACAAACCGCATATCATTAAGTGTGTATTCTGTGCGCGCCAAATTAAAACCAATAAGCGGCGCGTAGTGCCAGTGTGTATGTGTGCTCATGAATAATTGTGTACCACTCCGGATACAAACCGCATATCATTCAGTGTGTATTCTGTGCACGCCATATTCAAACTTATAAGCGGCACGTAGTGCCAGTGTGTGTGTGCTCATGAATAATAGTGTACCACTCCGGATACAAACCGCATATCATTCAGTGTGTATTCTGTGCGCGCCAAATTAAAACCAATAAGCGGCGCGTAGTGCCAGTGTGTGTGTGTGCTCATAAATAATAGTGTACCACTCCGGATACAAACTGCATATCATTAAGTGTGTATTATGTGCACGCCATATTCAAACTAATAAGCGGCGCATAGTGCCAGTGTGTATGTGTGCTCATGAATAATTGTGTACCACTCCGGATACAAACTGCATATCATTAAGTGTGTATTATGTGCGCGCCATATTCAAACTAACAAGCGGCGCGTAGCTCTAGTGTGTATGTGTACTCAAAAATATTAGTGTACCACTCCGGATACAAACCGCATATCATTCATTGTGTATTCTGTGCACGCCATATTCAAACCAATAAGCGGCGCGTAGTGCCAGTGTGTGTGTGCTCATGAATAATAGTGTACCACTCCGGATACAAACCGCATATCATTAAGTGTGTATTCTGTGCGCGCCATATTCAAACTTATAAGCGGCGCGTAGCTCTAGTGTGTATGTGTGCTCATAAATATTAGTGTACCACGCCGGATACAAACCGCATATCATTAAGTGTGTATTCTGTGCGCGCCATATTCAAACTAATAAGCGGCGTGTAGTGCCAGTGTGTATGTATGCTCTTGAATAATTGTGTACCACTCCGGATACAAACCGCATATCATTAAGTGTGTATTCTGTGCACGCCAAATTCAAACCAGTAAGCGGCGCGTAGTGCCAGTGTGTGTGTGTGCTCATAAATAATAGTGTACCACTCCGGATACAAACCGCATATCATTCAGTGTGTATTCTGTGCACGCCATATTCAAACCAATAAGCGGCGCGTAGTGCCAGTGTGTGTGTGTGCTCATAAATATTAGTGTACCACTCCGGATACAAACCGCATATCATTAAGTGTGTATTCTGTGCACGCCATATTCAAACTAATCAGCGGCGCGTAGTGCCAGTGTGTGTGTGCTCATGAATAATAGTGTACCACTCCGGATACAAACCGCATATCATTAAGTGTGTATTCTGTGCGCGCCATATTCAAACTAATCAGCGGCGCGTAGTGCCAGTGTGTGTGTGTGCTCATAAATAATAGTGTACCACTCCGGATACAAACCGCATATCATTCAGTGTGTTTTCTGTGCACGCCATATTCAAACCAATAAGCGGCGCGTAGTGCCAGTGTGTGTGTGCTCATGAATAATAGTGTACCACTCCGGATACAAACCGCATATCATTAAGTGTGTATTCTGTGCGCGCCATATTCAAACTTATAAGCGGCGCGTAGCTCTAGTGTGTATGTGTGCTCATAAATATTAGTGTACCACTCCGGATACAAACCGCATATCATTCAGTGTGTATTCTGTGCACGCCATATTCAAACTAATAAGCGGCGCATAGTGCTAGTGTGTATGTGTGCTCATAAATATTAGTGTACCACTCCGGATACAAACCGCATATCATTCAGTGTGTATTCTGTGCACGCCATATTCAAACTAATAAGCGGCGCGTAGTGCCAGTGTGTATGTGTACTCAAAAATATTAGTGTACCACTCCGGATACAAACCGCATATCATTCATTGTGTATTCTGTGCACGCCATATTCAAACCAATAAGCGGCGCGTAGTGCCAGTGTGTGTGTGCTCATGAATAATAGTGTACCACTCCGGATACAAACCGCATATCATTAAGTGTGTATTCTGTGCGCGCCATATTCAAACTTATAAGCGGCGCGTAGCTCTAGTGTGTATGTGTGCTCATAAATATTAGTGTACCACTCCGGATACAAACCGCATATCATTCAGTGTGTATTCTGTGCACGCCATATTCAAACTAATAAGCGGCGCATAGTGCTAGTGTGTATGTGTGCTCATCAATATTAGTGTACCACTCCGGATACAAACTGCATATCATTAAGTGTGTATTCTGTGCACGCCATATTCAAACCAATAAGCGGCGCGTAGTGCCAGTGTGTGAATGTGTGCTCATAAATATTTGTGTACCACTCCGGATACAAACTGCATATCATTCAGTGTGTATTCTGTGCGCGCCATATTCAAACCAATAAGCGGCGCGTAGTGCCAGTGTGTGTATGTGTGCTCATGAATAATAGTGTACCACTCCGGATACAAACTGCATATCATTAAGTGTGTATTATGAGCGTGCCATATTCAAACTAATAAGCGGCGCGTAGTGCCAGTGTGTGTATGTGTGCTCATGTATATTAGTGTACCACTCCGGATACAAACTGCATATAATTAAGTGTGTATTCTGTGTGCGCCATATTCAAACTTATAAGCGGCGCGTAGTGCCAGTGTGTGTGTGTGCTCATAAATAATAGTGTACCACTCCGGATACAAACTGCATATAATTAAGTGTGTATTCTGTGCGCGCTAAATTCAAACTAATAAGCGGCGCGTAGTGCCAGTGTGTGTATGTGTGCTCATGTATATCAGTGTACCACTCCGGATACAAACTGCATATCATTCAGTGTGTATTCTGTGCGCGCCATATTCAAACTTATAAGCGGCGCGTAGTGCCAGTGTGTGTGTGCTCATGAATAATATTGTACCACTCCGGATACAAACCGCATATAATTAAGTGTGTATTCTGTGCGCGCTATATTCAAACTAATAAGCGGCGCGTAGTGCCAGTGTGTGTGTGTGCTCATAAATATTTGTGTACCACTCCGGATACAAACCGCATATCATTAAGTGTGTATTCTGTGCGCGCCATATTCAAACCAATAAGCGGCGCGTAGTGCCAGTGTGTGTGTGCTCATAAATATTGGTGTACCACTCCGGATACAAATCGCATATCATTAAGTGTGTATTCTGTGCGCGCCAAATTCAAACTAATAAGCGGCGCGTAGTGCTAGTGTGTATGTGTGCTCATGAATAATTGTGTACCACTCCGGATACAAACTGCATATCATTAAGTGTGTATTCTGTGCGCGCCATATTCAAACTAATAAGCGGCACGTAGTGCTAGTGTGTGAATGTGTGCTCATGAATATTAGTGTACCACTCCGGATACAAACCGCATATCATTAAGTGTGTATTCTGTGCACGCCATATTCAAACCAATAAGCGGCACGTAGTGCCAGTGTGTGTGTGCTCATGAATAATAGTGTACCACTCCGGATACAAACCGCATATCATTAAGTGTGTATTCTGTGCGCGCCAAATTAAAACCAATAAGCGGCGCGTAGTGCCAGTGTGTGTGTGTGCTCATGAATAATAGTGTACCACTCTGGATACAAACCGCATATCATTAAGTGTGTATTCTGTGCACGCCATATTCAAACCAATAAGCGGCGCGTAGTGCCAGTGTGTGTGTGCTCATGAATAATAGTGTACCACTCCGGATACAAACTGCATATCATTAAGTGTGTATTCTGTGCACGCCATATTCAAACTAATCAGCGGTGCGTAGTGCCAGTGTGTATGTGTGCTCATGAATAAAAGTGTACCACTCCGGATACAAACTGCATATTATTAAGTGTGTATTCTGTGCAAGCCATATTCAAACTAATAAGCGGCGCGTAGCGCTAGTGTGTATGTGTGCTCATAAATATTAGTGTACCACTCCGGATACAAACCGCATATCATTAAGTGTGTATTCTGTGCGCGCCATATTCAAACTTATAAGCGGCGCGTAGTTCCAGTGTGTGAATGTGTGCTCATAAATAATAATGTACCACTCCGGATACAAACTGCATATCATTAAGAGCGTATTCTGTGCGCGTCATATTGAAAATTATAAGCAGCGCGTAGTGTAAGTGTGCGTGTGTGTACTCATAAATATTAGTGTACCACTCCGGATACAAACCGCATATCATTAAGTGTGTATTCTGTGCGCGCCATATTCAAACCAATAAGCGGCGCGTAGTGCCAGTGTGTGTATGTGTGCTCATGTATATTAGTGTACCACTCCGGATACAAACTGCATATCATTAAGTGTGTATTCTGTGCACGCCATATTCAAACCAATAAGCGGCGCGTAGTGCCAGTGTGAGTGTGCTCATGAATATTAGTGTACCACTCCGGATACAAACCGCATATCATTAAGTGTGTATTCTGTGCGCGCCATATTCAAACTAATAAGCGGCGCGTAGCTCTAGTGTGTATGTGTACTCATAAATATTAGTGTACCACTCCGGATACAAACCGCATATCATTAAGTGTGTATTCTGTGCGCGCCATATTTAAACTAATAAGCGGCGCGTAGCTCTAGTGTGTATGTGTACTCATAAATATTAGTGTACCACTCCGGATACAAACCGCATATCATTAAGTGTGTATTCTGTGCGCGCCATATTCAAACCAATAAGCGGCGCGTAGTGCCAGTGTGTGTGTGTGCTCATGAATAATAGTGTACTACTCCGGATACAAACCGCATATCATTAAGTGTGTATTCTGTGCTTGCCAAATTCAAACTAATAAGCGGCGAGTAGTGCCATTGTGTGTATGTGTGCTCATGTATATTAGTGTACCACTCCGGATACAAACTGCATATCATTAAGTGTGTATTCTGTGCACGCCATATTCAAACTTATAAGCGGCGCGTAGTGCCAGTGTGTGTGTGTGCTCATGAATATTAGTGTACCACTCCGGATACAAACCGCATATCATTAAGTGTGTATTCTGTGCACGCCATATTCAAACTTATAAGCGGCGCGTAGTGCCAGTGTGTGTGTGCTCATGTATAATAGTGTACCACTCCGGATACAAACCGCATATCATTAAGTGTGTATTCTGTGCGCGCCATATTCAAACTAATAAACGGTGCGTAGCTCTAGTGTGTATGTGTACTCATAAATATTAGTGTACCACTCCGGATACAAACCGCATATCATTAAGTGTGTATTCTGTGCGCGCCATATTTAAACTAATAAGCGGCGCGTAGCTCTAGTGTGTATGTGTACTCATAAATATTAGTGTACCACTCCGGATACAAACCGCATATCATTAAGTGTGTATTCTGTGCGCGCCATATTCAAACCAATAAGCGGCGCGTAGTGCCAGTGTGTGTGTGTGCTCATGAATAATAGTGTACTACTCCGGATACAAACCGCATATCATTAAGTGTGTATTCTGTGCGCGCCATATTCAAACTTATAAGCGGCGCGTAGTGCCAGTGTGTGTATGTGTGCTCATGTATATTAGTGTACCACTCCGGATACAAACTGCATATCATTCAGTGTGTATTCTGTGCGCGCCATATTGAAAATTATAAGCAGCGCGTAGTGCCAGTGTGTGTGTGTGCTCATAAATAATAGTGTACCACTCCGGATACAAACTGCATATCATTAAGTGTGTATTCTGTGCGCGCCATATTCAAACTTATAAGCGACGCGTAGCGCTAGTGTGTATGTGTACTCAAAAATATTAGTGTACCACTCCGGATACAAACTGCATATCATTGAGTGTGTATTCTGTGCACGCCATATTCAAACCAATAAGCGGCGCGTAGTGCCAGTGTGTGTGTGCTCATGAATAATAGTGTATCACTCCGGATACAAACCGCATATCATTAAGTGTGTATTCTGTGCTCGCCAAATTCAAACTAATAAGCGGCGCGTAGCTCTAGTGTGTATGTGTACTCATAAATATTAGTGTACCACTCCGGATACAAACCGCATATCATTAAGTGTGTATTCTGTGCGCGCCATATTCAAACCAATAAGCGGCGCGTAGTGCCAGTGTGTGTGTGTGCTCATGAATAATAGTGTACTACTCCGGATACAAACCGCATATCATTAAGTGTGTATTCTGTGCTCGCCATATTCAAACTAATAAGCGGCGCGTAGTGCCAGTGTGTGTATGTGTGCTCATGTATATTAGTGTACCACTCCGGATACAAACTGCATATCATTAAGTGTGTATTCTGTGCGCGTCATATTGAAAATTATAAGCAGCGCGTAGTGTAAGTGTGTGTGTGTGCTCATAAATAATAGTGTACCACTCCGGATACAAACTGCATATCATTAAGTGTGTATTCTGTGCGCGCCATATTCAAACTTATAAGCGACGCGTAGCGCTAGTGTGTATGTGTACTCAAAAATATTAGTGTACCACTCCGGATACAAACTGCATATCATTGAGTGTGTATTCTGTGCACGCCATATTCAAACCAATAAGCGGCGCGTAGTGCCAGTGTGTGTGTGCTCATGAATAATAGTGTATCACTCCGGATACAAACCGCATATCATTAAGTGTGTATTCTGTGCACGCCATATTCAAACTAATAAGCGGCACGTAGTGCCAGCGTGTGTGTGCTCATGAATAATAGTGTACCACTCCGGATACAAACCGCATATCATTAAGTGTGTATTCTGTGCTCGCCAAATTCAAACTAATAAGCGGCGCGTAGTGCCAGTGTGTGTATGTGTGCTCATGTATATTAGTGTACCACTCCGGATACAAACTGCATATCATTAAGTGTGTATTCTGTGCGCGTCATATTGAAAATTATAAGCAGCGCGTAGTGTAAGTGTGTGTGTGTGTGCTCATAAATAAAAGTGTACCACTCCGGATACAAACCTGATATCATTAAGTGAGTATTCTGTGCACGCCATATTCAAACTAATAAGCGGCGCATAGTGCTAGTGTGTATGTGTGCTCAATAATATTGGTGTTCCACTCCGGATACAAACTGCATATCATTAAGTGTGTATTCTGTGCGCGCCATATTCAAACTTATAAGCGGCACGTAGTGCCAGCGTGTGTGTGCTCATGAATAATAGTGTACCACTCCGGATACAAACCGCATATCATTCAGTGTGTATTCTGTGCGCGCCATATTCAAACTAATAAGCGGCGCGTAGCTCTAGTGTGTATGTGTACTCATAAATATTAGTGTACCACTCCGGATACAAACCGCATATCATTCAGTGTGTATTCTGTGCGCGCCATATTCAAACTTATAAGCGGCGCGTAGCTCTAGTGTGTATGTGTACTCATAAATAATAGTGTACCACTCCGGATACAAACCGCATATCATTAACTGTGTATTCTGTGCACGCCATATTCAAACTAATAAGCGGCACGAAGTGCCAGCGTGTGTGTGCTCATGAATAATAGTGTACCACTCCGGATACAAACTGCATATCATTAAGTGTGTATTCTGTGCGCGCCATATTCAAACTAATAAGCGGCGCGTAGTGCCAGTGTGTATGTGTGCTCATGAATAATAGTGTACAACTCCGGATACAAACCGCATATCATTAAGTGTGTATTCTGTGCACGCCATATTCAAACTAATAAGCGGCGCATAGTGCTAGTGTGTATGTGTGCTCATCAATATTTGTGTACCACTCCGGATACAAACCGCATATCATTCAGTGTGTATTATGTGCGCGCCATATTCAAACTAATAAGCGGCGCGTAGCTCTAGTGTGTATGTGTACTCATAAATATTAGTGTACCACTCCGGATACAAACCGCATATCATTAAGTGTGTATTCTGTGCACGCCATATTCAAACTAATAAGCGGCACGTAGTGCCAGCGTGTGTGTGCTCATGAATAATAGTGTACCACTCCGGATACAAACTGCATATCATTAAGTGTGTATTCTGTGCGCGCCATATTAAAACCAATAAGCGGCGCGTAGTGCCAGCGTGTGTGTGCTCATGAATAATAGTGTACCACTCCGGATACAAACCGCATATCATTCAGTGTGTATTCTGTGCGCGCCATATTCAAACTAATAAGCGGCGCGTAGCTCTAGTGTGTATGTGTACTCATAAATATTAGTGTACCACTCCGGATACAAACCGCATATCATTCAGTGTGTATTCTGTGCGCGCCATATTCAAACTAATAAGCGGCGCGTAGCTCTAGTGTGTATGTGTACTCATAAATATTAGTGTACCACTCCGGATACAAACCGCATATCATTAAGTGTGTATTCTGTGCACGCCATATTCAAACTAATAAGCGGCACGTAGTGCCAGCGTGTGTGTGCTCATGAATAATAGTGTACCACTCCGGATACAAACTGCATATCATTAAGTGTGTATTCTGTGCGCGCCATATTAAAACCAATAAGCGGCGCGTAGCTCTAGTGTGTGTGTGTACTCATCAATATTAGTGTACCACTCCGGATACAAACCGCATATCATTAAGTGTGTATTCTGTGCGCGCCATATTAAAACCAATAAGCGGCGCGTAGCTCTTGTGTGTGTGTGTACTCATAAATATTAGTGTACCACTCCGGATACAAACCGCATATCATTCAGTGTGTATTCTGTGCGCGCCATATTCAAACTTATAAGCGGCGCGTAGCTCTAGTGTGTATGTGTACTCATAAATATTAGTGTACCACTCCGGATACAAACCGCATATCATTAACTGTGTATTCTGTGCACGCCATATTCAAACTAATAAGCGGCGCGTAGTGCCAGTGTGTGTATGTGTGCTCATGTTTATTAGTGTACCACTCCGGATACAAACCGCATATCATTAAGTGTGTATTCTGTGCGCGCCATATTCAAACTAATAAGCAGCGCGTAGCTCTAGTGTGTGTGTGTGCTCATAAATATTTGTGTACCACTCCGGATACAAACCGCATATCATTCAGTGTGTATTATGTGCGCGCCATATTCAAACTAATAAGCGGCGCGTAGCTCTAGTGTGTATGTGTACTCATAAATATTAGTGTACCACTCCGGATACAAACCGCATATCATTAAGTGTGTATTCTGTGCACGCCATATTCAAACTAATAAGCGGCACGTAGTGCCAGCGTGTGTGTGCTCATGAATAATAGTGTACCACTCCGGATACAAACTGCATATCATTAAGTGTGTATTCTGTGCGCGCCATATTAAAACCAATAAGCGGCGCGTAGTGCCAGCGTGTGTGTGCTCATGAATAATAGTGTACCACTCCGGATACAAACCGCATATCATTCAGTGTGTATTCTGTGCGCGCCATATTCAAACTAATAAGCGGCGCGTAGCTCTAGTGTGTATGTGTACTCATAAATATTAGTGTACCACTCCGGATACAAACCGCATATCATTCAGTGTGTATTCTGTGCGCGCCATATTCAAACTAATAAGTGGCGCGTAGCTCTAGTGTGTATGTGTACTCATAAATATTAGTGTACCACTCCGGATACAAACCGCATATCATTAAGTGTGTATTCTGTGCACGCCATATTCAAACTAATAAGCGGCACGTAGTGCCAGCGTGTGTGTGCTCATGAATAATAGTGTACCACTCCGGATACAAACTGCATATCATTAAGTGTGTATTCTGTGCGCGCCATATTAAAACCAATAAGCGGCGCGTAGCTCTAGTGTGTATGTGTACTCATCAATATTAGTGTACCACTCCGGATACAAACCGCATATCATTAAGTGTGTATTCTGTGCACGCCATATTCAAACTAATAAGCGGCACGTAGTGCCAGCGTGTGTGTGCTCATAAATAATAGTGTACCACTCCGGATACAAACTGCATATCATTAAGTGTGTATTCTGTGCACGCCATATTCAAACTAATAAGCGGCGCGTAGTGCCAGTGTGTGTGTGCTCATGAATAATAGTGTATCACTCCGGATACAAACCGCATATCATTAAGTGTGTATTCTGTGCGCGCCATATTCAAACTAATAAGCGGCGCATAGTGCTAGTGTGTATGTGTGCTCATGAATAATTGTGTACCACTCCGGATACAAACTGCATATCATTCAGTGTGTATTCTGTGCACGCCATATTCAAACCAATAAGCGGCGCGTAGCTCTAGTGTGTATGTGTACTCATAAATATTAGTGTACCACTCCGGATACAAACCGCATATCATTAAGTGTGTATTCTGTGCACGCCAAATTCAAACTTATAAGCGGCGCGTAGTGCCAGTGTGTGTATGTGTGCTCATGTATATTAGTGTACCACTCCGGATACAAACTGCATATCATTCAGTGTGTATTCTGTGCACGCCATATTCAAACCAATAAGCGGCGCGTAGTGCCAGTGTGTGTGTGCTCATGAATAATAGTGTATCACTCCGGATACAAACCGCATATCATTCAGTGTGTATTCTGTGCACGTCATATTCAAACTTATAAGCGGCACGTAGTGCCAGTGTGTGAATGTGTGCTCATAAATATTAGTGAACCACTCCGGATACAAACCGCATATCATTAAGTGTGTATTCTGTGCACGCCATATTCAAACTTATAAGCGGCGCGTAGTGCCAGTGTGTGTGTTCTCATGTATAATAGTGTACCACTCCGGATACAAACCGCATATCATTAAGTGTGTATTCTGTGCGCGCCATATTAAAACCAATAAGCGGCGCGTAGTGCCAGCGTGTGTGTGCTCATGTATAATAGTGTACCACTCCGGATACAAACCGCATATCATTAAGTGTGTATTCTGTGCGCGCCATATTCAAACCAATAAGCGGCGCGTAGCTCTAGTGTGTATGTGTACTCATAAATATTAGTGTACCACTCCGGATACAAACCGCATATCATTCAGTGTGTATTCTGTGCACGCCATATTCAAACTTATAAGCGGCGCGTAGTGCCAGTGTGTGTGTGTGCTCATGTATATTAGTGTACCACTCCGGATACAAACTGCATATCATTAAGTGTGTATTCTGTGCACGCCATATTCAAACTAATAAGCGGCGCGTAGTGCCAGTGTGTGTGTGTGCTCATGAATAATAGTGTACCACTCCGGATACAAACTGCATATCATTAAGTGTGTATTCTGTGCGCGTCATATTGAAAATTATAAGCAGCGCGTAGTGTAAGTGTGTGTGTGTGTGCTCATAAATAAAAGTGTACCACTCCGGATACAAACCGCATATCATTAAGTGTGTATTCTGTGCACGCCATATTCAAACTAATAAGCGGCGCATAGTGCTAGTGTGTATGTGTGCTCAATAATATTGGTGTACCACTCCGGATACAAACTGCATATCATTAAGTGTGTATTCTGTGCGCGCCATATTCAAACTTATAAGCGGCACGTAGTGCCAGCGTGTGTGTGCTCATGAATAATAGTGTACCACTCCGGATACAAACCGCATATCATTCAGTGTGTATTCTGTGCGCGCCATATTCAAACTAATCAGCGGCGCGTAGTGCCAGTGTGTGTGTGTGCTCATAAATAAAAGTCTACCACTCCGGATACAAACTGCAAATCATTAAGTGTGTATTCTGTGCGCGCCATATTCAAACTTATAAGCGGCGCGTAGCTCTAGTGTGTATGTGTACTCATAAATATTAGTGTACCACTCCGGATACAAACCGCATATCATTAAGTGTGTATTCTGTGCGCGCCATATTCAAACTAATCAGCGGCGCATAGTGCTAGTGTGTATGTGTGCTCATGAATAATTGTGTACCATTCCGGATACAAACTGCATATCATTAAGTGTGTATTCTGTGCGCGCCAAATTTAAACGAATCAGCGGCGCGTAGTGCCAGTGTGTGTGTGTGTGCTCATGAATAATAGTGTACCACTCTGGATACAAACCGCATATCATTCAGTGTGTATTCTGTGCACGCCATATTCAAACCAATAAGCGGCGCGTAGTGCCAGTGTGTGTGTGTGCTCATGAATATTAGTGTACCACTCCGGATACAAACTGCATATCATTAAGTGTGTATTCTGTGCGCGTCATATTGAAAATTATAAGCAGCGCGTAGTGTAAGTGTGTGTGTGTGTGCTCATAAATAAAAGTGTACCACTCCGGATACAAACCGCATATCATTAAGTGTGTATTCTGTGCACGCCATATTCAAACTAATAAGCGGCGCATAGTGCTAGTGTGTATGTGTGCTCAATAATATTGGTGTACCACTCCGGATACAAACTGCATATCATTAAGTGTGTATTCTGTGCGCGCCATATTCAAACTTATAAGCGGCACGTAGTGCCAGCGTGTGTGTGCTCATGAATAATAGTGTACCACTCCGGATACAAACCGCATATCATTCAGTGTGTATTCTGTGCGCGCCATATTCAAACTAATCAGCGGCGCGTAGTGCCAGTGTGTGTGTGTGCTCATAAATAAAAGTCTACCACTCCGGATACAAACTGCAAATCATAAAGTGTGTATTCTGTGCGCGCCATATTCAAACTTATAAGCGGCGCGTAGCTCTAGTGTGTATGTGTACTCATAAATATTAGTGTACCACTCCGGATACAAACCGCATATCATTAAGTGTGTATTCTGTGCGCGCCATATTCAAACTAATAAGCGGCGCGTAGTGCCAGTGTGTGTGTGTTTGTCCTCATAAATATTAGTGTACCACTCCGGATACAAATCGCATATCATTAAGTGTGTATTCTGTGCGCGCCATATTCAAACTAATAAGCAGCGCGTAGCTCTAGTGTGTATGTGTACTCATAAATATTAGTGTACCACTCCGGATACAAACTGCATATCATTAAGTGTGTATTCTGTGCGCGCCATATTCAAACTTATAAGCGGCGCGTAGCTCTAGTGTGTATGTGTACTCATAAATATTAGTGTACCACTCCGGCTACAAACTGCAAATCATTAAGTGTGTATTCTGTGCGCGCCATATTCAAACTTATAAGCGGCGCGTAGCTCTAGTGTGTATTTGTCCTCATAAATATTTGTGTAGCACTCCGGATACAAACCGCATATCATTAAGTGTGTATTCTGTGCGCGCCATATTCAAACTAATCAGCGGCGCATAGTGCTAGTGTGTATGTGTGCTCATGAATAATTGTGTACCATTCCGGATACAAACTGCATATCATTAAGTGTGTATTCTGTGCGCGCCAAATTAAAACCAATAAGCGGCGCGTAGTGCCAGTGTGTGTGTGTGTGCTCATGAATAATAGTGTACCACTCTGGATACAAACCGCATATCATTCAGTGTGTATTCTGTGCACGCCATATTCAAACCAATAAGCGGCGCGTAGTGCCAGTGTGTGTGTGTGCTCATAAATATTTGTGTACCACTCCGGATACAAACCGCATATCATTAAGTGTGTATTCTGTGCACGCCATATTCAAACTAATAAGCGGCGCGTAGTGCCAGTGTGTGTGTGTGCTCATGAATATTAGTGTACCACTCCGGATACAAACTGCATATCATTCAGTGTGTATTCTGTGCACGCCATATTCAAACTAATAAGCGGCGCGTAGTGCCAGTGTGTGTGTGTGCTCATAAATATTTGTGTACCACTCCGGATACAAACTGCATATCATTAAGTGTGTATTCTGTGCGCGCCATATTCAAACTTATAAGCGGCACGTAGTGCCAGTGTGTGTGTGCTCATGAATAATAGTGTACCACTCCGGATACAAACCGCATAACATTCAGTGTGTATTCTGTGCGCGCCATATTCAAACTAATAAGCGGCGCGTAGTGCCAGTGTGTATGTGTGCTCATGTATAATAGTGTACCACTCCGGATACAAACCGCATATCATTCAGTGTGCATTCTGTGCACGCCATATTCAAACCAATCAGCGGCGCGTAGTGCCAGTGTGTGTGTGTGCTCATAAATATTTGTGTACCAATCCGGATACAAACTGCATATCATTAAGTGTGTATTCTGTGCACGCCATATTCAAACTAATAAGCGGCGCGTAGTGCCAGTGTGTGTGTGTGCTCATGAATATAAGTGACCACTCCGGATACAAACCGCATATCATTAAGTGTGTATTCTGTGCGCGCCATATTGAAATTTATAAGCGGCGCGTAGTGCCAGTGTGTGTGTGTGCTCATAAATATTTGTGTACCACTCCGGATACAAACTGCATATCATTAAGTGTGTATTCTGTGCACGCCATATTCAAACTAATAAGCGGCGCGTAGTGCCAGTGTGTGTGTGTGCTCATGAATATTAGTGTACCACTCCGGATACAAACTGCATATCATTCAGTGTGTATTCTGTGCACGCCATATTCAAACTAATAAGCGGCGCGTAGTGCCAGTGTGTGTGTGTGCTCATAAATATTTGTGTACCACTCCGGATACAAACTGCATATCATTAAGTGTGTATTCTGTGCGCGCCATATTCAAACTTATAAGCGGCGCGTGAATAATTGTGTACCACTCCGGATACAAACTGCATATCATTAAGTGTGTATTCTGTGCACGCCATATTCAAACCAATAAGCGGCGCGTAGTGCCAGTGTGTGTGTGCTCATGAATAATAGTGTACCACTCCGGATACAAACCGCATAACATTCAGTGTGTATTCTGTGCGCGCCATATTCAAACTAATAAGCGGCGCGTAGTGCCAGTGTGTATGTGTGCTCATGTATAATAGTGTACCACTCCGGATACAAACCGCATATCATTCAGTGTGCATTCTGTGCACGCCATATTCAAACCAATCAGCGGCGCGTAGTGCCAGTGTGTGTGTGTGCTCATAAATATTTGTGTACCAATCCGGATACAAACTGCATATCATTAAGTGTGTATTCTGTGCACGCCATATTCAAACTAATAAGCGGCGCGTAGTGCCAGTGTGTGTGTGTGCTCATGAATATAAGTGACCACTCCGGATACAAACCGCATATCATTAAGTGTGTATTCTGTGCGCGCCATATTGAAATTTATAAGCGGCGCGTAGTGCCAGTGTGTGTGTGTGCTCATAAATATTTGTGTACCACTCCGGATACAAACTGCATATCATTAAGTGTGTATTCTGTGCACGCCATATTCAAACTAATAAGCGGCGCGTAGTGCCAGTGTGTGTGTGTGCTCATGAATATTAGTGTACCACTCCGGATACAAACTGCATATCATTCAGTGTGTATTCTGTGCACGCCATATTCAAACTAATAAGCGGCGCGTAGTGCCAGTGTGTGTGTGTGCTCATAAATATTTGTGTACCAATCCGGATACAAACTGCATATCATTAAGTGTGTATTCTGTGCGCGCCATATTCAAACTTATAAGCGGCACGTAGTGCCAGCGTGTGTGTGCTCATGAATAATAGTGTACCACTCCTGATACAAACCGCATATCATTCAGTGTGTATTCTGTGCGCGCCATATTCAAACTAATCAGCGGCGCGTAGTGCCAGTGTGTGTGTGTGCTCATAAATAAAAGTCTACCACTCCGGATACAAACTGCATATCATTAAGTGTGTAGTCTGTGCGCGCCATATTCAAACTTATAAGCGGCGCGTAGTGCCAGTGTGTGTGTGTGCTCATGAATATTAGTGTACCACTCCGGATACAAACTGCATATCATTCAGTGTGTATTCTGTGCACGCCATATTCAAACCAATAAGCGGCGCGTAGTGCCAGTGTGTGTGTGTGCTCATAAATATTTGTGTACCACTCCGGATACAAACTGCATATCATTAAGTGTGTATTCTGTGCGCGCCATATTCAAACTTATAAGCGGCACGTAGTGCCAGCGTGTGTGTGCTCATGAATAATAGTGTACCACTCCGGATACAAACCGCATATCATTCAGTGTGTATTCTGTGCGCGCCATATTCAAACTAATCAGCGGCGCGTAGTGCCAGTGTGTGTGTGTGCTCATGAATAATAGTGTACCACTCCGGATACAAACTGCATATCATTAAGTGTGTAGTCTGTGCGCGCCATATTCAAATTTATAAGCGGCGCGTAGTGCCAGTGTGTGTGTGTGCTCATGAATATTAGTGTACCACTCCGGATACAAACTGCAAATCATTAAGTGTGTATTCTGTGCGCGCCATATTCAAACTTATAAGCGGCGCGTAGCTCTAGTGTGTATGTGTACTCATAAATATTTGTGTACCACTCCGGATACAAACCGCATATCATTAAGTTTGTATTCTGTGCGCGCCATATTCAAACTAATAAGCGGCGCGTAGTGCCAGTGTGTGTGTGTGCTCATGAATATTAGTGTACCACTCCGGATACAAACTGCATATCATTCAGTGTGTATTCTGTGCACGCCATATTCAAACCAATAAGCGGCGCGTAGTGCCAGTGTGTGTGTGTGCTCATAAATATTTGTGTACCACTCCGGATACAAACTGCATATCATTAAGTGTGTATTCTGTGCGCGCCATATTCAAACTTATAAGCGGCACGTAGTGCCAGCGTGTGTGTGCTCATGAATAATAGTGTACCACTCCGGATACAAACCGCATATCATTCAGTGTGTATTCTGTGCGCGCCATATTCAAACTAATCAGCGGCGCGTAGTGCCAGTGTGTGTGTTTGTCCTCATAAATATTAGTGTACCACTCCTGATACAAACCACATATCATTAAGTGTGTATTCTGTGCACGCCATATTCAAACCAATAAGCGGCGCGTAGTGCCAGTGTGTGTGTGCTCATAAATATTGGTGTACCACTCCGGATACAAATCGCATATCATTAAGTGTGTATTCTGTGCGCGCCATATTCAAACTAATAAGCAGCGCGTAGCTCTAGTGTGTATGTGTACTCATAAATATTAGTGTACCACTCCGGATACAAACTGCATATCATTAAGTGTGTATTCTGTGCGCGCCATATTCAAACTTATAAGCGGCGCGTAGCTCTAGTGTGTATGTGTACTCATAAATATTAGTGTACCACTCCGGCTACAAACGGCAAATCATTAAGTGTGTATTCTGTGCGCGCCATATTCAAACTTATAAGCGGCGCGTAGCTCTAGTGTGTATTTGTCCTCATAAATATTTGTGTAGCACTCCGGATACAAACCGCATATCATTAAGTGTGTATTCTGTGCGCGCCATATTCAAACTAATCAGCGGCGCATAGTGCTAGTGTGTATGTGTGCTCATGAATAATTGTGTACCACTCCGGATACAAACTGCATATCATTAAGTGTGTATTCTGTGCGCGCCAAATTCAAACTAATAAGCGGCGCGTAGTGCCAGTGTGTGTGTGTGTGCTCATGAATAATAGTGTACCACTCTGGATACAAACCGCATATCATTCAGTGTGTATTCTGTGCACGCCATATTCAAACCAATAAGCGGCGCGTAGTGCCAGTGTGTGTGTGTGCTCATAAATATTTGTGTACCACTCCGGATACAAACCGCATATCATTAAGTGTGTATTCTGTGCACGCCATATTCAAACCAATAAGCGGCGCGTAGTGCCAGTGTGTGTGTGCTCATGAATATTAGTGTACCACTCCGGATACAAACCGCATATCATTGAGTGTGTATTCTGTGCGCGCCATATTCAAACCAATAAGCGGCGCGTAGTGCCAGTGTGTATGTGTGCTCATGAATAATAGTGTACCACTCCGGATACAAACCGCATATCATTCAGTGTGCATTCTGTGCACGCCATATTCAAACCAATAAGCGGCGCGTAGTGCCAGTGTGTGTGTGTGCTCATAAATATTTGTGTACCAATCCGGATACAAACCGCATATCATTAAGTGTGTATTCTGTGCACGCCATATTCAAACTAATAAGCGGCGCGTAGTGCCAGTGTGTGTGTGTGCTCATGAATATAAGTGACCACTCCGGATACAAACTGCATATCATTAAGTGTGTATTCTGTGCGCGCCATATTGAAATTTATAAGCGGCGCGTAGTGCCAGTGTGTATGTGTGCTCATGAATAATAGTGTACCACTCCGGATACAAACCGCATATCATTCAGTGTGCATTCTGTGCACGCCATATTCAAACCAATAAGCGGCGCGTAGTGCCAGTGTGTGTGTGTGCTCATAAATATTTGTGTACCACTCCGGATACAAACTGCATATCATTAAGTGTGTATTCTGTGCACGCCATATTCAAACTAATAAGCGGCGCGTAGTGCCAGTGTGTGTGTGTGCTCATGAATATTAGTGTACCACTCCGGATACAAACTGCATATCATTCAGTGTGTATTCTGTGCACGCCATATTCAAACTTATCAGCGGCGCATAGTGCCAGTGTGTGTGTGTGCTCATAAATATTTGTGTACCACTCCGGATACAAACTGCATATCATTAAGTGTGTATTCTGTGCGCGCCATATTCAAACCAATAAGCGGCGCGTAGTGCCAGTGTGTATGTGTGCTCATGAATAATCGTGTACCACTCCGGATACAAACTGCATATCATTCAGTGTGTATTCTGCGCGCGCCATATTCAAACTTACAAGCGGCGCGTAGCGCTAGTGTGTATGTGTACTCATAAATATAAGTGTACCACTCCGGATACAAACCGCATATCATTAAGTGTGTATTCTGTGCGCGCCATATTCAAACTAATAAGCGGCACGTAGTGCCAGTGTGTGTGTGTGTGTGTGTTTGCTCATGAATGATAGTGTATCACTCCGGATACAAACCGCATATCATTAAGTGTGTATTCTGTGCACGCCATATTCAAACTAATAAGCGGCGCGTAGTGCCAGTGTGTGTGTGTGCTCATGAATATAAGTGACCACTCCGGATACAAACTGCATATCATTCAGTGTGTATTCTGTGCACGCCATATTCAAACCAATAAGCGGCGCGTAGTGCCAGTGTGTGTGTGCTCATGAATAATAGTGTATCACTCCGGATACAAACCGCATATCATTAAGTGTGTATTCTGTGCGCGCCATATTCAAACTAATAAGCGGCGCGTGAATAATTGTGTACCACTCCGGATACAAACTGCATATCATTAAGTGTGTATTCTGTGCGCGCCATATTCAAACTAAGAAGCGACGCATAGTGCTAGTGTGTATGTGTGCTCATGAATAATTGTGTACCACTCCGGATACAAACTGCATATCATTAAGTGTGTATTCTGTGCGCGTCATATTGAAAATTATAAGCAGCGCGTAGTGTAAGTGTGCGTGTGTGTGCTCATAAATAAAAGTGTACCACTCCGGATACAAACCGCATATCATTAAGTGTGTATTCTGTGCGCGCCATATTCAAACTTATAAGCGGCGCGTAGTGCCAGTGTGTGTATGTGTCCTCATAAATAATAGTGTACCACTCCGGATACAAACCGCATTTCATTCAGTGTGTATTCTGTGCACGCCATATTCAAACTAATTAGCGGCGCATAGTGCTAGTGTGTATGTGTGCTCATGAATAATTGTGTACCACTCCGGATACAAACTGCATATCATTAAGTGTGTATTCTGTGCGCGTCATATTGAAAATTATAAGCAGCGCGTAGTGTAAGTGTGCGTGTGTGTGCTCATAAATAAAAGTGTACCACTCCGGATACAAACCGCATATCATTAAGTGTGTATTCTGTGCGCGCCATATTCAAACTTATAAGCGGCCCGTAGCGCTAGTGTGTATGTGTGCTCATAAATATTAGTGTACCACTCCGGATACAAACCGCATATCATTCATTGTGTATTCTGTGCACGCCATATTCAAACTAATAAGCGGCGCGTAGTGTCTGTGTGTATGTGTACTCATAAATATTAGTGTACCACTCCGGATACAAACTGCATATCATTAAGTGTGTATTCTGTGCGCGCCATATTCAAACTAATAAGCGGCGCGTAGCTCTAGTGTGTATGTGTGCTCATAAATATTAGTGTACCACTCCGGATACAAACCGCATATCATTCAGTGTGTATTCTGTGCACGCCATATTCAAACTAATAAGCGGCGCGTAGTGTCTGTGTGTATGTGTACTCATAAATATTAGTGTACCACTCCGGATACAAACTGCATATCATTAAGTGTGTATTCTGTGCGCGCCATATTCAAACTAATAAGCGGCGCTTTGCTCTAGTGTGTATGTGTGCTCATAAATATTAGTGTACCACTCCGGATACAAACCGCATATCATTCATTGTGTATTCTGTGCACGCCATATTCAAACCAATAAGCGGCGCGTAGTGCCAGTGTGTGTGTGCTCATGAATAATAGTGAACCACTCCGGATACAAACCGCATATCATTAAGTGTGTATTCTGTACTCGCCATATTCAAACTAATAAGCGGCGCATAGTGCTAGTGTGTATGTGTGCTCATGAATAATTGTGTACCACTCCGGATACAAACTGCATATCATTAAGTGTGTATTCTGTGCGCGCCATATTCAAACTAATAAGCGGCGCGTAGCTCTAGTGTGTATGTGTGCTCATAAATATTAGTGTATTACTCCGGATACAAACCGCATATCATTCAGTGTGTATTCTGTGCACGCCATATTCAAACTAATAAGCGGCGCGTAGTGCCAGTGTGTGTATGTGTGCTCATGTATATTGGTGTACCACTCCGGATACAAACTGCATATCATTAAGTGTGTATTATGTGCGCGCCATATTCAAACCAATAAGCGGCGCGTAGCTCTAGTGTGTATGTGTGCTCATAAATATTAGTGTATTACTCCGGATACAAACCGCATATCATTCAGTGTGTATTCTGTGCACGCCATATTCAAACTAATAAGCGGCGCGTAGTGCCAGTGTGTGTATGTGTGCTCATGTATATTGGTGTACCACTCCGGATACAAACCGCATATCATTCAGTGTGTATTCTGTGCACGCCATATTCAAACTAATAAGCTGCGCGTAGTGCCAGTGTGTGTGTGCTCATGAATAAAAGTGTACCACTCCGGATACAAACCGCATATCATTAAGTGTGTATTCTGTGCGCGCCATATTCAAACTAATAAGCGGCGCGTAGTGTAAGTGTGCGTGTGTGTGCTCATAAATATTAGTGTACCACTCCGGATACAAACTGCATATCATTAAGTGTGTATTCTGTGCGCGCCATATTCAAACTAATAAGCGGCGTGTAGTGCCAGTGTGTGTATGTGTGCTCATGTATATTGGTGTACCACTCCGGATACAAACTGCATATCATTAAGTGTGTATTATGTGCGCGCCATATTCAAACCAATAAGCGGCGCGTAGCTCTAGTGTGTATGTGTACTCATAAATAAAAGTGTACCACTCCGGATACAAACCGCAGATCATTAAGTGTGTATTCTGTGCGCGCCATATTCAAACTAATAAGCGGCGCGTAGTGTAAGTGTGCGTGTGTGTGCTCATAAATATTAGTGTACCACTCCGGATACAAACTGCATATCATTAAGTGTGTATTCTGTGCGCGCCATATTCAAACTAATAAGCGGCGTGTAGTGCCAGTGTGTGTATGTGTGCTCATGTATATTGGTGTACCACTCCGGATACAAACTGCATATCATTAAGTGTGTATTATGTGCGCGCCATATTCAAACCAATAAGCGGCGCGTAGCTCTAGTGTGTATGTGTGCTCATAAATATTAGTGTATTACTCCGGATACAAACCGCATATCATTCAGTGTGTATTCTGTGCACGCCATATTCAAACTAATAAGCGGCGCGTAGTGCCAGTGTGTGTATGTGTGCTCATGTATATTGGTGTACCACTCCGGATACAAACCGCATATCATTCAGTGTGTATTCTGTGCACGCCATATTCAAACTAATAAGCTGCGCGTAGTGCCAGTGTGTGTGTGCTCATGAATAAAAGTGTACCACTCCGGATACAAACCGCATATCATTAAGTGTGTATTCTGTGCGCGCCATATTCAAACTAATAAGCGGCGCGTAGTGTAAGTGTGCGTGTGTGTGCTCATAAATATTAGTGTACCACTCCGGATACAAACTGCATATCATTCCGTGTGTATTCTGTGCGCGCCATATTCAAACTAATAAGCAGCGCAAAGTGTAAGTGTGCGTGTGTGTGCTCATAAATAGTGGTGTACCACTCCGGATACAAACCGCATATCATTCATTGTGTATTCTGTGCACGCAATATTCAAACCAATAAGCGGCGCGTAGTGCCAGTGTGTGTGTGCTCATGAATAATAGTGTACCACTCCGGATACAAACCGCATATCATTCATTGTGTATTCTGTGCACGCCATATTCAAACTAATAAGCGGCGCGTAGTGTCTGTGTGTATGTGTACTCATAAATATTAGTGTACCACTCCGGATACAAACTGCATATCATTAAGTGTGTATTCTGTGCGCGCCATATTCAAACTAATAAGCGGCGCGTAGCTCTAGTGTGTATGTGTGCTCATAAATATTAGTGTACCACTCCGGATACAAACCGCATATCATTCAGTGTGTATTCTGTGCACGCCATATTCAAACTAATAAGCGGCGCGTAGTGTCTGTGTGTATGTGTACTCATAAATATTAGTGTACCACTCCGGATACAAACTGCATATCATTAAGTGTGTATTCTGTGCGCGCCATATTCAAACTAATAAGCGGCGCTTTGCTCTAGTGTGTATGTGTGCTCATAAATATTAGTGTACCACTCCGGATACAAACCGCATATCATTCATTGTGTATTCTGTGCACGCCATATTCAAACCAATAAGCGGCGCGTAGTGCCAGTGTGTGTGTGCTCATGAATAATAGTGAACCACTCCGGATACAAACCGCATATCATTAAGTGTGTATTCTGTACTCGCCATATTCAAACTAATAAGCGGCGCATAGTGCTAGTGTGTATGTGTGCTCATGAATAATTGTGTACCACTCCGGATACAAACTGCATATCATTAAGTGTGTATTCTGTGCGCGCCATATTCAAACTAATAAGCGGCGCGTAGCTCTAGTGTGTATGTGTGCTCATAAATATTAGTGTATTACTCCGGATACAAACCGCATATCATTCAGTGTGTATTCTGTGCACGCCATATTCAAACTAATAAGCGGCGCGTAGTGCCAGTGTGTGTATGTGTGCTCATAAATATTAGTGTACCACTCCGGATACAAACCGCATATCATTCATTGTGTATTCTGTGCACGCCATATTCAAACCAATAAGCGGCGCGTAGTGCCAGTGTGTGTGTGCTCATGAATAATAGTGAACCACTCCGGATACAAACCGCATATCATTCAGTGTGTATTCTGTGCACGCCATATTCAAACTAATAAGCTGCGCGTAGTGCCAGTGTGTGTGTGCTCATGAATAAAAGTGTACCACTCCGGATACAAACCGCATATCATTAAGTGTGTATTCTGTGCGCGCCATATTCAAACTAATAAGCGGCGCGTAGTGTAAGTGTGCGTGTGTGTGCTCATAAATATTAGTGTACCACTCCGGATACAAACTGCATATCATTAAGTGTGTATTCTGTGCGCGCCATATTCAAACTAATAAGCGGCGTGTAGTGCCAGTGTGTGTATGTGTGCTCATGTATATTGGTGTACCACTCCGGATACAAACTGCATATCATTAAGTGTGTATTATGTGCGCGCCATATTCAAACCAATAAGCGGCGCGTAGCTCTAGTGTGTATGTGTACTCATAAATAAAAGTGTACCACTCCGGATACAAACCGCAGATCATTAAGTGTGTATTCTGTGCGCGCCATATTCAAACTAATAAGCGGCGCGTAGTGTCTGTGTGTATGTGTACTCATAAATATTAGTGTACCACTCCGGATACAAACTGCATATCATTAAGTGTGTATTCTGTGCGCGCCGTATTCAAACTTATAAGCTGCGCGTAGTGCCAGTGTGAATGTGTGCTCATGAATAAAAGTGTACCACTCCGGATACAAACTGCATATCATTAAGTGTGTATTCTGTGCGCGCCATATTCAAACTAATAAGCGGCGCGTAGTGCCAGTGTGTGTATGTGTGCTCATGTATATTAGTGTACCACTCCGGATACAAACTGCATATCATTAAGTGTGTATTATGTGCGCGCCATATTCAAACCAATAAGCGGCGCGTAGCTCTAGTGTGTATGTGTACTCATAAATATTAGTGTACCACTCCGGATACAAACCGCATATCATTAAGTGTGTATTCTGTGCGCGCCATATTCAAACTAATAAGCGGCGCATAGTGCTAGTGTGTATGTGTACTCATAAATATTAGTGTACCACTCCGGATACAAACTGCATATCATTCCGTGTGTATTCTGTGCGCGCCATATTCAAACTAATAAGCAGCGCAAAGTGTAAGTGTGCGTGTGTGTGCTCATAAATAGTGGTGTACCACTCCGGATACAAACCGCATATCATTCATTGTGTATTCTGTGCACGCAATATTCAAACCAATAAGCGGCGCGTAGTGCCAGTGTGTGTGTGCTCATGAATAATAGTGTACCACTCCGGATACAAACCGCATATCATTAAGTGTGTATTCTGTGCGCGCCATATTCAAACTAATAAGCGGCGCGTAGCTCTAGTGTGTATGCGTGCTCATAAATATTAGTGTACCACTCCGGATACAAACCGCATATCATTCAGTGTGTATTCTGTGCACGCCATATTCAAACTTATAAGCGGCGCGTAGCTCTAGTGTGTATTTGTCCTCATAAATATTAGTGTACCACTCCGGATACAAACCGCATATCATTTAGTGTGTATTCTGTGCGCGCCATATTGGAAATTACAAGCAGCGCGTAGTGTAAGTGTACGTGTGTGTGCTCATAAATATTAGTGTACCGCTCCGGATACAAACCGCATATCATTAAGTGTGTATTCTGTGCGCGTCATATTGAAAATTATAAGCGGCGCGTAGTGCCAGTATGTATGTGTGCTCATGAATAATTGTGTACCACTCCGGATACAAACTGCATATCATTAAGTGTGTATTATGTGCGCGCCATATTCAAACTAACAAGCGGCGCGTAGCTCTAGTGTGTATGTGTACTCATAAATATTAGTGTACCACTCCGGATACAAACCGCATATCATTCATTGTGTATTCTGTGCACGCCATATTCAAACCAATAAGCGGCGCGTAGTGCCAGTGTATGTGTGCTCATGAATAATAGTGTACCACTCCGGATACAAACCGCATATCATTGAGTGTGTATTCTGTGCACGCCATATTCAAACTAATAAGCGGCGCATAGTGCTAGTGTGTATGTGTGCTCATAAATAGTAGTGTACCACTCCGGATACAAACCGCATATCATTGAGTGTGTATTCTGTGCGCGCCATATTCAAACTAATAAGCGGCGCGTAGCTCTAGTGTGTATGTGTGCTCATAAATATTAGTGTACCACTCCGGATACAAACCGCATATCATTCAGTGTGTATTATGTGCGCGCCATATTCAAACTAATAAGCGGCGCGTAGCTCTAGTGTGTATGTGTACTCATAAATATTAGTGTACCACTCCGGATACAAATCGCATATCATTAAGTGTGTATTCTGTGCGCGCCATATTCAAACTAATAAGCGGCGCGTAGCTCTAGTGTGTATGTGTGCTCATAAATAATAGTGTACCACTCCGGATACAAACCGCATATCATTCAGTGTGTATTCTGTGCGCGCCGTATTAAAACCAATAAGCGGCGCGTAGTGCCAGTGTGAGTGTGTGCTCATGAATAATTGTGTACCACTCCGGATACAAACTGCATATCATTGAGTGTATATTCTGTGCGCGCCATATTCAAACTAATAAGCGGCGCGTAACTCTAGTGTGTATGTGTGCTCATAAATATTAGTGTACCACTCCGGATACAAACCGCATATCATTCAGTGTGTATTCTGTGCACGCCATATTCAAACTAATAAGCGGCGCATAGTGCCAGTGTGTGTATGTGTGCTCATGTATATTAGTGTACCACTCCGGATACAAACTGCATATCATTCAGTGTGTATTCTGTGCACGCCATATTCAAACTAATAAGCGGTGCGTAGCGCTAGTGTGTATGTGTACTCATAAATATTAGTGTACCACTCCAGATACAAACTGCATATCATTAAGTGTGTATTCTGTGCGCGCCATATTCAAACTAATAAGCGGCGCGTAGCTCTAGTGTGTATGTGTGCTCATAAATAATAGTGTACCACTCCGGATACAAACCGCATATCATTCAGTGTGTATTCTGTGCACGCCATATTCAAACTAATAAGCGGCGCATAGTGCTAGTGTGTATGTGTGCTCATGAATAATTGTGTACCACTCCGGATACAAACTGCATATCATTAAGCGTGTATTCTGTGCGCGCCATATTCAAACTAATAAGCGGCGCGTAGCTCTAGTGTGTATGTGTGCTCATAAATATTAGTGTACCACTCCGGATACAAACCGCATATCATTCAGTGTGTATTCTGTGCACGCCATATTCAAACCAATAAGCGGCGCGTAGTGCCAGTGTGTGTGTGCTCATAAATATTGGTGTACCACTCCGGATACAAATCGCATATCATTAAGTGTGTATTCTGTGCGCGCCATATTCAAACTAATAAGCGGCGCGTAGCTCTAGTGTGTATGTGTGCTCATAAATAATAGTGTACCACTCCGGATACAAACCGCATATCATTCAGTGTGTATTCTGTGCGCGCCGTATTAAAACCAATAAGCGGCGCGTAGTGCCAGTGTGAGTGTGTGCTCATGAATAATTGTGTACCACTCCGGATACAAACTGCATATCATTGAGTGTATATTCTGTGCGCGCCATATTCAAACTAATAAGCGGCGCGTAGCTCTAGTGTGTATGTGTGCTCATAAATATTAGTGTACCACTCCGGATACAAACCGCATATCATTCAGTGTGTATTCTGTGCACGCCATATTCAAACTAATAAGCGGCGCATAGTGCCAGTGTGTGTATGTGTGCTCATGTATATTAGTGTACCACTCCGGATACAAACTGCATATCATTAAGTGTGTATTCTGTGCACGCCATATTCAAACCAATAAGCTGCGCGTAGTGCCAGTGTGAGTGTGTGCTCATGAATAATTGTGTACCACTCCGGATACAAACTGCATATCATTCAGTGTGTATTCTGTGCGCGCCATATTCAAACTAATAAGCGGCGCGTAGTGCCAGTGTGTGTATGTGTGCTCATGTATATTAGTGTACCACTCCGGATACAAACTGCATATCATTAAGTGTGTATTCTGTTTACGCCATATTCAAACCAATAAGCGGCGCGTAGCTCTAGTGTGTATGTGTACTCATAAATATTAGTGTACCACTCCGGATACAAACCGCATATCATTAAGTGTGTATTCTGTGCGCGCCATATTCAAACTAATAAGCGGCGCGTAGCTCTAGTGTGTATGTGTACTCATAAATATTAGTGTACCACTCCGGATACAAACCGCATATCATTAAGTGTGTATTCTGTGCGCGCCATATTCAAACCAATAAGCGGCACGTAGTGCCAGTGTGTATGTGTATTCATAAATAATAGTGTACCACTCCGGATACAAACTGCATATCATTAAGTGTGTATTCTGTGCGCGCCATATTCAAACTAATAAGCGGCGCGTAGCTCTAGTGTGTATGTGTGCTCATAAATATTAGTGTACCACTCCGGATACAAACCGCATATCATTAAGTGTGTATTCTGTGCACGCCATATTCAAACCAATAAGCGGCGCATAGTGCTAGTGTGTATGTGTGCTCATCAATACTAGTGTACCACTCCGGATACAAACCGCATATCATTCAGTGTATATTCTGTGCACGCCATATTCAAACCAATAAGCGGCGCATAGTGCTAGTGTGTGTGTGTGCTCATGTATAATAGTGTACCACTCCGGATACAAACCGCATATCATTCATTGTGTATTCTGTTTACGCTATATTCAAACCAATAAGCGGCGCGTAGTGCCAGTGTGTGTGTGCTCATGAATAATAGTGTACCACTCCGGATACAAACCGCATATCATTAAGTGTGTATTCTGTGCGCGCCATATTCAAACTAATAAGCGGCGCGTAGCTCTAGTGTGTATGTGTACTCATAAATATTAGTGTACCACTCCGGATACAAACCGCATATCATTCAGTGTGTATTCTGTGCACGCCATATTCAAACTAATAAGCGGCGCATAGTGCTAGTGTGTATGTGTGCTCATCAATATTAGTGTACCACTCCGGATACAAACTGCATATCATTAAGTGTGTATTCTGTGCGCGCCATATTCAAACTAATAAGCGGCGCGTAGCTCTAGTGTGTATGTGTACTCATAAATATTAGTGTACCACTCCGGATACAAACCGCATATCATTCAGTGTGTATTCTGTGCACGCCATATTCAAACTAATAAGCGGCGCATAGTGCTAGTGTGTATGTGTGCTCATCAATATTTGTGTACCACTCCGGATACAAACCGCATATCATTAAGTGTGTATTCTGTGCACGCCATATTCAAACCAATAAGCGGCGCGTAGTGCCAGTGTGTGTGTGCTCATGAATAATATTGTACCACTCCGGATACAAACTGCATATCATTAAGTGTGTATTCTGTGCGCGCCATATTCAAACTAATAAGCGGCGCGTAGTGCCAGTGTGTGTATGTGTGCTCATGTATATTAGTGTACCACTCTGGATACAAACCGCATATCATTAAGTGTGTATCATGTGAGGGCCATAGTCAAACCAATAAGCGGCGCGTAGCTCTAGTGTGTATGTGTACTCATAAATATTAGTGTACCACTCCGGATACAAACCGCATTTCGTTCAGTGTGTATTCTGTGCACGCCATATTCAAACCAATAAGCGGCGCGTAGTGCCAGTGTGTGTGTGCTCATGAATATTATTGTACCACTCCGGATACAAACCGCATATCATTAAGTGTGTATTCTGTGCGCGACAAATTTAAACCAATAAGCGGCGTGTAGTGCCAGTGTGTGTGTGTGCTCATGAATAATAGTGTACCACTCTGGATACAAACCGCATATCATTAAGTGTGTATTCTGTGCGCGCCATATTCAAACTAATAAGCGGCGCGTAGCTCTAGTGGGTATGTGTGCTCATAAATATTAGTGTACCACTCCGGATACAAACCGCATATCATTAAGTGTGTATTCTGTGCGCGCCATATTCAAACTAATAAGCGGCACGTAGTGCCAGTGTGTGTGTGTGCTCATAAATAATAGTGTACCACTCCGGATACAAACTGCATATAATTAAGTGTGTATTCTGTGCGCGCTATATTCAAACTAATAAGCGGCGCGTAGTGCCAGTGTGTGTGTGTGCTCATAAATATTTGTGTACCACTCCGGATACAAACCGCATATCATTAAGTGTGTATTCTGTGCGCGCCATATTCAAACTAATAAGCGGCGCGTAGCTCTAGTGGGTATGTGTGCTCATAAATATTAGTGTACCACTCCGGATACAAACCGCATATCATTAAGTGTGTATTCTGTGCGCGCCATATTCAAACTAATAAGCGGCGCGTAGTGCCAGTGTGTGTATGTGTGCTCATGTATATTAGTGTACCACTCTGGATACAAACCGCATATCATTAAGTGTGTATCATGTGAGGGCCATAGTCAAACCAATAAGCGGCGCGTAGCTCTAGTGTGTATGTGTACTCATAAATATTTGTGTACCACTCCGGATACAAACCGCATATCATTCATTGTGTATTCTGTGCACGCCATATTCAAACCAATAAGCGGCGCGTAGTGCCAGTGTGTGTGTGCTCATGAAAAATAGTGTACCACTCCGGATACAAACTGCATATCATTAAGTGTGTATTATGTGCGCGCCATATTCAAACTTATAAGCGGCGCGTAGCTCTAGTGTGTATGTGTACTCATAAATATTAGTGTACCACTCCGGATACAAACCGCATATCATTAAGTGTGTATTCTGTGCGCGCCATATTCAAACCAATGAGCGGCACGTAGTGCCAGTGTGTGTGTGCTCATAAATATTTGTGTACCACTCCGGATACAAACCGCATATTATTCATTGTGTATTCTGTGCACGCCATATTCAAACCAATAAGCGGCGCGTAGTGCCAGTGTGTGTGTGCTCATGAATAATAGTGTACCACTCCGGATACAAACCGCATATCATTAAGTGTGTATTCTGTGCGCGCCATATTCAAACTAATAAGCGGCGCATAGTGCTAGTGTGTATGTGTGCTCATCAATATTAGTGTACCACTCCGGATACAAACCGCATATCATTAAGTGTGTATTCTGTGCGCGCCATATTCAAACCAATGAGCGGCGCGTAGTGCCAGTGTGTGTGTGCTCATGGATAATAGTGTACCACTCCGGATACAAACTGCATATCATTAAGTGTGCATTCTGTGCGCGCCATATTCAAACTAATAAGCGGCGCGTAGTGCCAGTGTGTGTATGTGTGCTTATGAATATTAGTGTACCACTCCGGATACAAACCGCATATCATTAAGTGTGTATTCTGTGCAAGCCATATTCAAACTTACAAGCGGCGCGTAGCGCTAGTGTGTATGTGTGCTCATAAATATTAGTGTACCACTCCGGATACAAACCGCATATCATTAAGTGTGTATTCTGTGCGCGCCATATTCAAACTAATAAGCATCACGTAATGCCAGTGTGTGTGTGTGTGTTTGCTCATGAATAATAGTGTACCACTCCGGATACAAACCGCATATCATTCAGTGTGTATTCTGTGCACGCCATATTCAAACCAATAAGCGGCGCGTAGTGCCAGTGTGTGTGTGCTCATGAATAATAGTGTACCACTCCGGATACAAACCGCATATAATTTAGTGTGTATTCTGTGCGCGCCATATTCAAACTAATAAGCGGCGCGTAGTGCCAGTGTGTGTGTGTGCTCATAAATATTTGTGTACCACTCCGGATACAAACCGCATATCATTCAGTGTGTATTCTGTGCGCGCCATATTCAAACTTACAAGCGGCGCGTAGCGCTAGTGTGTATGTGTGCTCATAAATATTAGTGTACCACTCCGGATACAAACCGCATATCATTAAGTGTGTATTCTGTGCGCGCCATATTCAAACTTATAAGCGGCACGTAGTGCCAGTGTGTGTGTGTGTTTGCTCATGAATAATAGTGTACCACTCCGGATACAAACCGCATATCATTAACTAATAAGCGGCGCGTAGCTCTAGTGTGTATGTGTACTCATAAATATTAGTGTACCACTCTGGATACAAACCGCATATCATTCAGTGTGTATTCTGTGCGCGCCATATTCAAACTAATAAGCGGCGCGTAGCTCTAGTGTGTATGTGTACTCATAAATATAAGTATACTACTCCGGATACAAACCGCATATCATTCAGTGTGTATTCTGTGCATGCCATATTCAAACTAATAAGCGGCGCATTGTTCTAGTGTGTATGTGTGCTCATCAATATTAGTGTACCGCTCCGGATACAAACTGCAAATCATTAAGTGTGTATTCTGTGCGCGCCATATTCAAACTAATAAGCGGCGCGTAGTGCCAGTGTGTGTATGTGTGCTTATGAATATTAGTGTACCACTCCGGATACAAACCGCATATCATTCAGTGTGTATTCTGTGCGCGCCATATTCAAACTTACAAGCGACGCTAAGTGCCAGTGTGTGTGTGTGTGTTTGCTCATGAATAATAGTGTACCACTCCGGATACAAACCGCATATCATTTAGTGTGTATTCTGTGCACGCCATATTCAAACCAATAAGCGGCGCGTAGTGCCAGTGTGTGTGTGTGCTCATGAATAATAGTGTACCACTCCGGATACAAACCGCATATCATTAAGTGTGTATTCTGTGCGCGCCAAATTCAAAATTACAAGCGGCGCGTAGTGCCAGTGTGTGTGTGTGCTCATGAATAATAGTGTACTACTCCGGATACAAACCGCATATCATTAAGTGTGTATTCTGTGCGCGCCAAATTCAAACTAATAAGCGGCGCGTAGTGCCAGTGTGTGTATGTGTGCTCATGTATATTAGTGTACCACTCCGGATACAAACTGCATATCATTAAGTGTGTATTCTGTGCGCGCCATATTCAAACTAATAAGCGGCGCGTAGTGCCAGTGTGTATGTGTGCTCATGTATATTAGTGTACCACTCCGGATACAAACCGCATATCATTAAGTGTGTATTCTGTGCGCGCCATATTCAAACTAATAAGCGGCACGTAGTGCCAGTGTGTGTGTGTGTTTGCTCATGAATAATAGTGTACCACTCCGGACACAAACCGCATATCATTCAGTGTGTATTCTGTGCACGCCATATTCAAACCAATAAGCGGCGCGTAGTGCCAGTGTGTGTGTGTGCTCATGAATAATAGTGTACCACTCCGGATACAAACCGCATATCATTAAGTGTGTATTCTGTGCGCGCCATATTCAAACTAATAAGCGGCGCGTAGTGCCAGTGTGTATGTGTGCTCATAAATATTAGTGTACCACTCCGGATACAAACCGCATATCATTCAGTGTGTATTCTGTGCACGCCATATTCAAACTAATAAGCGGCGCATAGTGCTAGTGTGTATGTGTGCTCATCAATATTAGTGTACCACTCCGGATACAAACTGCATATCATTAAGTGTGTATTATGTGCGCGCCATATTCAAACTAATAAGCGGCGCGTAGCTCTAGTGTGTATGTGTGCTCATAAATATTAGTGTACCACTCCGGATACAAACCGCATATCATTCAGTGTGTATTCTATGCACGCCATATTCAAACTAATAAGCGGCGCATAGTGCTAGTGTGTGTGTGTGCTCATAAATATTTGTGTACCACTCCGGATACAAACCGCATATCATTAAGTGTGTATTCTGTGCGCGCCATATTCAAACCAATAAGCGGCGCGTAGTGCCAGTGTGTGTGTGCTCATGAATAATAGTGTACCACTCCGGATACAAACCGCATATCATTGAGTGTGTATTCTGTGCGCGCCATATTGAAAATTATAAGCAGCACGTAGTGTCTGTGTGTATGTGTGCGTGTGTGTGCTCATTAATATTAGTGTACCACTCCAGATACAAACCGCATATCATTAAGTGTGTATTCTGTGCGCGCCATATTCAAACCAATAAGCGGCGCGTAGTGCCAGTGTGTGTGTGCTCATAAATATTGGTGTACCACTCCGGATACAAACCGCATATCATTAAGTGTGTATTCTGTGCGCGAAAAATTAAAACCAATAAGCGGCGTGTAGTGCAAGTGTGTGTGTGTGCTCATGAATAATAGTGTACCACTCTGGATACAAACCGCATATAATTAAGTGTGTATTCTGTGCGCGCTATATTCAAACTAATAAGCGGCGCGTAGTGCCAGTGTGTGTATGTGTGCTCATGTATATTAGTGTACCACTCCGGATAAAAACTGCATATCATTAAGTGTGTATTCTGTGTGCGCCATATTCAAACTTATAAGCGGCGCGTAGTGCCAGTGTGTGTGTGCTCATAAATATTGGTGTACCACTCCGGATACAAATCGCATATCATTAAGTGTGTATTCTGTGCGCGCCATATTCAAACTAATAAGAAGCGCGTAGCGCTAGTGTGTGTGTCCGTGCTCATGAATAATAGTGTACCACTCCGGATACAAACTGCATATAATTAAGTGTGTATTCTGTGCGCGCTATATTCAAACTAATAAGCGGCGCGTAGTGCCAGTGTGTGTGTGTGCTCATAAATATTTGTGTAACTCCGGATAAAAACTGCATATCATTAAGTGTGTATTCTGTGCACGCCATATTCAAACCAATAAGCGGCGCGTAGTGCCAGTGTGTGTGTGCTCATGAATAATAGTGTACCACTCCGGATACAAACCGCACATCATTAAGTGTGTATTCTGTGCGCGCCATATTCAAACCAATAAGCGGCGCGTAGTGCCAGTGTGTGTGTGCTCATGAATAATAGTGTACCACTCCGGATACAAACCGCATATCATTAAGTGTGTATTCTGTGCACGCCATATTAAAACTAATAAGCGGCGCATAGTGCCAGTGTGTGTGTGTGCTCATGAATAATTGTGTACCACTCCGGATACAAACCGCATATCATTAAGTGTGTATTCTGTGCGCGAAAAATTAAAACCAATAAGCGGCGTGTAGTGCAAGTGTGTGTGTGTGCTCATGAATAATAGTGTACCACTCTGGATACAAACCGCATATCATTAAGTGTGTATTCTGTGCGCGCCATATTCAAACTAATAAGCGGCGCGTAGTGCCAGTGTTTGTGTGTGCTCATAAATATTTGTGTACCACTCCGGATACAAACCGCATATCATTAAGTGTGTATTCTGTGCGCGCCATATTCAAACTAATAAGCGGCGCGTAGCGCTAGTGTGTGAATGTGTGCGTATGATAAAAAGTGTACTACTCCGGATACAAACCGCATATCATTAAGTGTGTATTCTGTGCGCGCCATATTCAAACTTATAAGCGGCGCGTAGTGCCAGTGTGTGTGTGCTCATAAATATTTGTGTACCACTCCGGATACAAACCGCATATCATTAAGTGTGTATTCTAAGCACGCCATATTCAAACCAATAAGCGGCGCGTAGTGCCAGTGTTTGTGTGTGCTCATAAATATTTGTGTACCACTCCGGATAAAAACCGCATATCATTAAGTGTGTATTCTGTGCGCGCCATATTCAAACTAATAAGCGGCGCGTAGCGCTAGTGTGTATGTGTACTCATAAATATTAGTGTACCACTCCGGATACAAACCGCATATCATTAAGTGTGTATTCTGTGCGCGCCATATTCAAACTAATAAGCGGCGCGTAGCTCTAGTGTGTATGTGTACTCATAAATATTAGTGTACCACTCCGGATACAAACCGCATATCATTAAGTGTGTATTCTGTGCGCGCCATATTCAAACCAATAAGCGGCGCGTAGCTCTTGTGTGTATGTGTACTCATAAATATTAGTGTACCACTCCGGATACAAACCGCATATCATTAAGTGTGTATTCTGTGCGCGCCATATTCAAACTAATAAGCGGCGCGTAGCGCTAGTGTGTATGTGTACTCATAAATATTAGTGTACCACTCCGGATACAAACCGCATATCATTAAGTGTGTATTCTGTGCGCGCCATATTCAAACTAATAAGCGGCGCGTAGCTCTAGTGTGTATGTGTACTCATAAATATTAGTGTACCACTCCGGATACAAACCGCATATCATTAAGTGTGTATTCTGTGCGCGCCATATTCAAACCAATAAGCGGCGCGTAGTGCCAGTGTGTGTGTGCTCATAAATATTGGTGTACCACTCCGGATACAAATCGCATATCATTAAGTGTGTATTCTGTGCGCGCCAAATTCAAACTAATAAGCGGCGCGTAGTGCCAGTGTGTGTATGTGTGCTCATGTATATTAGTGTACCACTCCGGATACAAACTGCATATCATTAAGTGTGTATTCTGTGTGCGCCATATTCAAACTTATAAGCGGCGCGTAGTGCCAGTGTGTGTGTGCTCATAAATATTGGTGTACCACTCCGGATACAAATCGCATATCATTAAGTGTGTATTCTGTGCGCGCCAAATTAAAACCAATAAGCGGCGCGTAGTGCCAGTGTGTGTGTGCTCATGAATAATAGTGTACCACTCCGGATACAAACCGCATATCATTAAGTGTGTATTCTGTGCGCGCCAAATTAAAACCAATAAGCGGCGCGTAGTGCCAGTGTGTGTGTGCTCATGAATAATAGTGTACCACTCCGGATACAAACCGCATATCATTAAGTGTGTATTCTGTGCACGCCATATTCAAACCAATAAGCGGCGCGTAGTGCCAGTGTTTGTGTGTGCTCATAAATATTTGTGTACCAATCCGGATACAAACCGCATATCATTAAGTGTGTATTCTGTGCGCGCCAAATTCAAACTAATAAGCGGCGCGTAGCTCTAGTGTGTATGTGTACTCATAAATATTAGTGTACCACTCCGGATACAAACCGCATATCATTAAGTGTGTATTCTGTGCGCGCCATATTCAAACCAATAAGCGGCGCGTAGTGCCAGTGTGTGTGTGCTCATAAATATTGGTGTACCACTCCGGATACAAATCGCATATCATTAAGTGTGTATTCTGTGCGCGCCAAATTCAAACTAATAAGCGGCGCGTAGTGCCAGTGTGTGTATGTGTGCTCATGTATATTAGTGTACCACTCCGGATACAAACTGCATATCATTAAGTGTGTATTCTGTGTGCGCCATATTCAAACTTATAAGCGGCGCGTAGTGCCAGTGTGTGTGTGCTCATAAATATTGGTGTACCACTCCGGATACAAATCGCATATCATTAAGTGTGTATTCTGTGCGCGCCAAATTAAAACCAATAAGCCGCGCGTAGTGCCAGTGTGTGTGTGCTCATGAATAATAGTGTACCACTCCGGATACAAATCGCATATCATTAAGTGTGTATTCTGTGCGCGCCAAATTAAAACCAATAAGCGGCGCGTAGTGCCAGTGTGTGTGTGCTCATGAATAATAGTGTACCACTCCGGATACAAACCGCATATCATTAAGTGTGTATTCTGTGCGCGCCATATTCAAACTAATAAGCGGCGCGTAGCGCTAGTGTGTGAATGTGTGCTTATGATAAAAAGTGTACTACTCCGATAACAAACCGCATATCATTCAGTGTGTATTCTGTGCGCGCCAAATTTAAACTAATAAGCGGCGCGTAGCGCTAGTGTGTGAATGTGTGCTTATGATAAAAAGTGTACCACTCCGGATACAAACCGCATATCATTAAGTGTGTATTCTGTGCGCGCCATATTCAAACTTATAAGCGGCGCGTAGCGCTAGTGTACCACTCCGGATACAAACTGCAAATCATTAAGTGTGTATTCTGTGCGCGCCATATTGAAAATTATAAGCGGCGCGTAGTGCCAGTGTGTGTGTGTGTGCTCATTAATATAAGTGTACCACTCCGGATACAAACTGCAAATCATTAAGTGTGTATTCTGTGCGCGCCATATTCAAACTTATAAGCGGCGCGTAGTGCCAGTGTGTGTGTGTGCTCATGAAAATTAGTGTACCACTCCGGAAACAAACTGCATATCATTAAGTGTGTATTCTGTGCGCGCCATATTGAAAATTATAACCAGCGCGTAGTGTAAGTGTGCGTGTGTGTGCTCATAAATAATAGTGTACCACTCCGGATACAAACCGCATATCATTGAGTGTGTATTCTGTGCGCGCCATATTGAAAATTATAAGCGGCGCGTAGCGCTAGTGTGTATGTGTACTTATAAATATTAGTGTACCACTCCGGATACAAACCGCATATCATTAAGTGTGTATTCTGTGCGTGCCATATTCAAACTTATAAGCGGCGCGTAGTGCCAGTGTGTGTGTGTGCTCATGAATATTAGTGTACCACTCCGGATACAAACTGCAAATCATTAAGTGTGTATTCTGTGCGCGCCATTGTCAAACCAATAAGCGGCGCGTAGCTCTAGTGTGTATGTGTACTCATAAATATTAGTGTACCACTCCGGATACAAACTGCATATCATTAAGTGTGTATTCTGTGCGCGCCATATTGAAAATTATAAGCGGCGCGTAGTGTAAGTGTGCATGTGTACTCAGAAATATTAGTGTACCACTCCGGATACAAACTGCATATCATTAAGTGTGTATTCTTAGCGCACCATATTCAAACCAATAAGCGGCGCGTAGTGCCAGTGTGTGTGTGTGCTCATGAATAATAGTGTACCACTCCGGATACAAACCGCCTATCTTGAAGTGTGTATTCTGTGCGCGCCATATTGAAAATTATAAGCAGCGCGTAGTGCCAGTGTGTGAATGTGTGCTCATAAATATTAGTGTACCACTCGGGATACAAACCGCATATCATTGAGTGTGTTTTCTATGCGCGCCATATTCAAACTTATAAGCGGCACGTAGTGCCAGTGTGTAAGTGTGTGAATGTGTACTCATAAATAATAGTGTACCACTCCAGACACAAACTTCATATCATTGTGTGTGTATTCTGTGCGCGCCATATTTAAACTAATAAGCGGCGCGTAGTGCCAGTGTGGATGTGTACTCAGAAATATTAGTGTACCACTCCGGATACAAACTGCATATCATTAAGTGTGTATTCTTAGCGCACCATATTCAAACCAATAAGCGGCGCGTAGTGCCAGTGTGTGTGTGTGCTCATGAATATTAGTGTACCACTCCGGATAAAAACTGCATATCATTAAGTGTGTATTCTGTGCGCGCCATATTCAAACTAATAAGCGGCGCGTAGTGCCAGTGTGTGTGTGTGCTCATAAATATTAGTGTACCACTCCGGATACAAACTGCATATCATTAAGTGTGTATTCTGTGCGCGCCATATTCAAACTTATAAGCGGCGCGTAGCGCTAGTGTATGTGTACTCATAAATATAAGTGTACCACTCCGGATACAAACCGCCTATCATTAAGTGTGTATTCTGTGCGCGCCATATTCAAACTTATAAGCGGCGCGTAGTGCCAGTGTGTGTGTGTGCTCATGAATATTAGTGTACCACTCCGGATAAAAACTGCATATCATTAAGTGTGTATTCTGTGCGCGCCATATTCAAACTAATAAGCGGCGCGTAGTGCCAGTGTGTGTGTGTGCTCATAAATATTAGTGTACCACTCCGGATACAAACTGCATATCATTAAGTGTGTATTCTGTGCGCGCCATATTCAAACTTATAAGCGGCGCGTAGCGCTAGTGTATGTGTACTCATAAATATTAGTGTACCACTCCGGATACAAACCGCATATCATTCAGTGTGTATTCTGTGCGCGCCATATTCAAACTAATAAGCGGCGCGTAGTGCCAGTGTGTGTGTGTGCTCATAAATATTAGTGTACCACTCCGGATACAAACTGCATATCATTAAGTGTGTATTCTGTGCGCGCCATATTCAAACTAATAAGCGGCGCATAGTGCTAGTGTGTATGTGTGCTCATGAATAATAGTGTACCACTCCGGATACAAACCGCATATCATTAAGTGTGTATTCTGTGCGCGCCATATTCAAACTTATAAGCGGCGCGTAGTGCCAGTGTGTGTGTGTGCTCATGAAGAATAGTGTACCACTCCGGATACAAACCGCATATCATTAAGTGTGTATTCTGTGCGCGCCATATTCAAACTTATAAGCGGCGCGTAGTGCCAGTGTGTGTGTGTGCTCATGAATATTAGTGTACCACTCCGGATACAAACCGCCTATCATTAAGTGTGTATTCTGTGCGCGCCATATTAAAACTAATAAGCGGCGCGTAGTGCCAGTGTGTGTGTGTGCTCATGATTATTAGTGTAACTCCGGATAAAACTGCTAATCATTAAGTGTGTATTCTGTGCGCGCCATATTCAAACTAATAAGCGGCGCGTAGTGTCAGTGTGTATGTGTGTGTGTGTGTGTGTGTGCTCATGAAGAATAGTTTACCACTCCGGATACAAACTGCATATCATTAAGTGTGTATTCTGTGCGCGCCATATTGAAAATTATAAGCAGCGCGTAGTGCCAGTGTGTGAATGTGTGCTCATAAATATTAGTGTACCTCTCCGGATACAAACCGCATATCATTAAGTGTGTATTCTGTGCGCGCCATATTCAAACTTATAAGCGGCGCGTAGTGCCAGTGTGTGTGTAAGCTCATGAATATTAGTGTACCACTCCGGATACAAACCGCATATCATTGAGTGTGTATTCTGTGTGCGTCATATTCAAACCAATAAGCGGCGCGTAGTGCCAGTGTGTATGTGTGTGTGTGTGTGTGCTCATCAATATTAGTGTACCACTCCGGATACAAACTGCATATCATTAAGTGTGTATTCTGTGCGCGCCATATTGAAAATTATAAGCAGCGCGTAGTGCCAGTGTGTGAATGTGTGCTCATAAATATTAGTGTACCTCTCCGGATACAAACCGCATATCATTAAGTGTGTATTCTGTGCACGCCATATTCAAACCAATAAGCGGCGCGTAGCGCTAGTGTGTATGTGTACTCATAAATATTAGTGTACCACTCCGGATACAAACTGCATATCATTGAGTGTGTATTCTGTGCGCGCCATATTCAAACCAATAAGCAGCGCGTAGCGCTAGTGTGTATGTGTACTCATAAATATTAGTGTACCACTCCGGATACAAACTGCATATCATTAAGTGTGTTTTCTGTGCGCGCCATATTCAAACTAATAAGCGGCGCGTAGTGTCTGTGTGTATGTGTGTGTGTGTGTGTGTGCTCATCAATATTAGTGTACCACTCCGGATACAAACCGCATATCATTAAGTGTGTATTCTGTGCACGCCATATTCAAACTAATAAGCGGCGCGTAGCTCTAGTGTGTATGTGTACTCATAAATATTAGTGTACCACTCCGGATACAAACTGCATATCATTAAGTGTGTTTTCTGTGCGCGCCATATTCAAACTAATAAGCGGCGCGTAGTGTCTGTGTGTATGTGTGTGTGTGTGTGTGCTCATCAATATTAGTGTACCACTCCGGATACAAACCGCATATCATTAAGTGTGTATTCTGTGCACGCCATATTCAAACTTATAAGCGGCGCGTAGTGCCAGTGTGTGTGTGCTCATGTATAATATTGTACCACTCCGGATACAAACCGCCTATCATTAAGTGTGTATTCTGTGCGCGCCATATTCAAACCAATAAGCGGCGCGTAGTGCCAGTGTGTGTGTGTACTCATAAATATTAGTGTACCACTCCGGATACAAACCGCATATCATTAAGTGTGTATTCTGTGCGCGCCATATTCAAACTAATAAGCGGCGCGTAGTGCCAGTGTGTATGTGTACTCATAAATATAAGTATACCACTCCGGATACAAACCGCATATCATTCAGTGTGTATTCTGTGCGCGCCATATTCAAACTAATAAGCGGCGCGTAGCTCTAGTGTGTATGTGTACTCATAAATATTAGTGTACCACTCCGGATACAAACTGCATATCATTAAGTGTGTATTCTGTGCGCGCCATATTGAAAATTATAAGCAGCGCGTAGTGCCAGTGTGTGAATGTGTGCTCATGAATAATAGTGTACCACTCCGGATACAAACCGCATATCATTAAGTGTGTATTCTGTGCGCGCCATATTCAAACTAATAAGCGGCGCGTAGCTCTAGTGTGTATGTGTACTCATAAATATTAGTGTACCACTCCGGATACAAACCGCATATCATTCAGTGTGTATTCTGTGCGCGCCATATTCAAACTAATAAGCGGCGCGTAGCTCTAGTGTGTATGTGTACTCATAAATATTAGTGTACCACTCCGGATACAAACTGCATATCATTAAGTGTGTATTCTGTGCGCGCCATATTCAAACTTATAAGCGGCGCGTAGCGCTAGTGTATGTGTACTCATAAATATTAGTGTACCACTCCGGATACAAACTGCATATCATTAAGTGTGTATTCTGTGCGCGCCATATTCAAACTAATAAGCGGCGCGTAGCTCTAGTGTGTATGTGTACTCATAAATATTAGTGTACCACTCCGGATACAAACTGCATATCATTAAGTGTGTATTCTGTGCGCGCCATATTGAAAATTATAAGCAGCGCGTAGTGCCAGTGTGTGAATGTGTGCTCATGAATAATAGTGTACCACTCCGGATACAAACCGCATATCATTAAGTGTGTATTCTGTGCGCGCCATATTCAAACTAATAAGCGGCGCGTAGCTCTAGTGTGTATGTGTACTCATAAATATTAGTGTACCACTCCGGATACAAACCGCATATCATTCAGTGTGTATTCTGTGCGCGCCATATTCAAACTTATCAGCGGCGCATAGTGCCAGTGTGTGTGTGTGCTCATAAATAATAGTGTACCACTCCGGATACAAACCGCATATCATTAAGTGTGTATTCTGTGCGCGCCATATTCAAACCAATAAGCGGCGCGTAGTGCCAGTGTGTGTGTGTGCTCATGAATAATAGTGTACCACTCTGGATACAAACCGCATATCATTCAGTGTGTATTCTGTGCGCGCCATATTCAAACTAATAAGCAGCGCGTAGCGCTAGTGTGTGTGTCCGTGCTCATGAATAATAGTGTACCACTCCGGATACAAACCGCATATCATTAAGTGTGTATTCTGTGCGCGCCATATTCAAACTAATAAGCGGCGCGTAGCTCTAGTGTGTATGTGTACTCATAAATATTAGTGTACCACTCCGGATACAAACCGCATATCATTCAGTGTGTATTCTGTGCGCGCCATATTCAAACTAATAAGCAGCGCGTAGCGCTAGTGTGTGTGTCCGTGCTCATGAATAATAGTGTACCACTCCGGATACAAACCGCATATCATTAAGTGTGTATTCTGTGCGCGCCATATTCAAACTAATAAGCGGCGCGTAGTGCCAGTGTGTATGTGTGCTCATAAATAATAGTGTACCATTCCGGATACAAACCGCCTATCATTAAGTGTGTATTCTGTGCGCGCCATATTCAAACTAATAAGCAGCACGTAGCGCTAGTGTGTGTGTCCGTGCTCATGAATAATAGTGTACCACTCCGGATACAAACCGCATATCATTAAGTGTGTATTCTGTGCGCGCCATATTCAAACTAATAAGCGGCGCGTAGCTCTAGTGTGTATGTGTACTCATAAATATTAGTGTACCACTCCGGATACAAACCGCATATCATTCAGTGTGTATTCTGTGCGCGCCATATTCAAACTAATAAGCGGCGCGTAGCTCTAGTGTGTATGTGTACTCATAAATATTAGTGTACCACTCCGGATACAAACCGCATATCATTAAGTGTGTATTCTGTGCGCGCCATATTCAAACTTATCAGCGGCGCATAGTGCCAGTGTGTGTGTGTGCTCATAAATAATAGTGTACCACTCCGGATACAAACCGCATATCATTAAGTGTGTATTCTGTGCGCGCCAAATTCAAACCAATAAGCGGCGCGTAGTGCCAGTGTGTGTGTGTGCTCATGAATAATAGTGTACCACTCTGGATACAAACCGCATATCATTCAGTGTGTATTCTGTGCGCGCCATATTCAAACTAATAAGCAGCGCGTAGCGCTAGTGTGTGTGTCCGTGCTCATAAATAATAGTGTACCACTCCGGATACAAACCGCCTATCATTAAGTGTATATTCTGTGCGCGCCATATTCAAACTAATAAGCGGCACGTAGTGCCAGTGTGTGTGTGTGTGTGTTTGCTCATGAATTATAGTGTACCACTCCGGATACAAACCGCATATCATTCAGTGTGTATTCTGTGCACGCCATATTCAAACCAATAAGCGGCGCGTTGTGCCTGTGTGTGTGTGCTCATAAATATTAGTGTACCACTCCGGATACAAACCGCATATCATTAAGTGTGTATTCTGTGCGCGCCATATTCAAACTTATCAGCGGCGCATAGTGCCAGTGTGTGTGTGTGCTCATAAATAATAGTGTACCACTCCGGATACAAACCGCATATCATTAAGTGTGTATTCTGTGCGCGCCAAATTCAAACCAATAAGCGGCGCGTAGTGCCAGTGTGTGTGTGTGCTCATGAATAATAGTGTACCACTCTGGATACAAACCGCATATCATTCAGTGTGTATTCTGTGCGCGCCATATTCAAACTAATAAGCAGCACGTAGCGCTAGTGTGTGTGTCCGTGCTCATGAATAATAGTGTACCACTCCGGATACAAACCGCATATCATTAAGTGTGTATTCTGTGCGCGCCATATTCAAACCAATAAGCGGCGCGTAGTGCCAGTGTGTGTGTGCTCATAAATATTGGTGTACCACTCCGGATACAAACCGCATATCATTAAGTGTGTATTCTGTGCGCGCCATATTCAAACTAATAAGCAGCGCGTAGCGCTAGTGTGTGTGTCCGTGCTCATGAATAAAAGTGTACCACTCCGGATACAAACCGCATATCATTAAGTGTGTATTCTGTGCGCGCCATATTCAAACTAATAAGCGGCGCGTAGTGCCAGTGTGTGTGTGTGTCCTCATAAATATTAGTGTACCTCTCCGGATACAAACCGCATATCATTAAGTGTGTATTCTGTGCGCGCCATATTCAAACTTATCAGCGGCGCATAGTGCCAGTGTGTGTGTGTGCTCATGAATAAAAGTGTACCACTCCGGATACAAACCGCATATCATTAAGTGTGTATTCTGTGCGCGCCATATTCAAACCAATAAGCGGCGCGTAGTGCCAGTGTGTGTGTGTGCTCATGAATAATAGTGTACCACTCTGGATACAAACCGCATATCATTAAGTGTGTATTCTGTGCGCGCCAAATTAAAACCAATAAGCGGCGCGTAGTGCCAGTGTGTGTGTGCTCATGAATAATAGTGTACCACTCCGGATACAAACCGCATATCATTAAGTGTGTATTCTGTGCGCGCCATATTCAAACCAATAAGCGGCGCGTAGTGCCAGTGTGTGTGTGTGCTCATGAATATTGGTGTACCACTCCGGATACAAACCGCATATCATTAAGTGTGTATTCTGTGCGCGCCATATTCAAACTAATAAGCGGCGCATAGTGCCAGTGTGTGTATGTGTGCTCATGAATAATAGTGTACCACTCCGGATACAAACTGCATATCATTAAGTGTGTATTATGTGCGCGCCATATTCAAACTAATAAGCGGCGCGTAGTGCCAGTGTGTGTATGTGTGCTCATGTATATTAGTGTACCACTCCGGATACAAACTGCATAAAATTAAGTGTGTATTCTGTGCACGCCATAACAAACCAATAAGCGGCGCGTAGTGCCAGTGTGTGTGTGCTCATAAATAATAGTGTACCACTCCGGATACAAACCGCATATCATTAAGTGTGTATTCTGTGCGCGCCAAATTAAAACCAATAAGCGGCGCGTAGTGCCAGTGTGTGTGTGTGTCCTCATAAATATTAGTGTACCACTCCGGATACAAACCGCATATCATTAAGTGTGTATTCTGTGCGCGCCATATTCAAACCAATAAGCGGCGCGTAATGCCAGTGTGTGTGTGTGTGTTTGCTCATGAATAATAGTGTACCACTCCGGATACAAACCGCATATCATTCAGTGTGTATTCTGTGCACGCCATATTCAAATTTATAAGCGGCACGTAGTGCCAGTGTATGTGTGCTCATGAATAATAGTGTACCACTCCGGATACAAACCGCATATCATTAAGTGTGTATTCTGTGCGCGCCATATTCAAACTTATCAGCGGCGCATAGTGCCAGTGTGTGTGTGTGCTCATAAATAATAGTGTACCACTCCGGATACAAACCGCATATCATTAAGTGTGTATTCTGTGCACGCCATAACAAACCAATAAGCGGCGCGTAGTGCCAGTGTGTGTGTGCTCATAAATATTAGTGTACCACTCCGGATACAAACCGCATATCATTAAGTGTGTATTCTGTGCACGCCAAATTAAAACCAATAAGCGGCGCGTAATGCCAGTGTGTGTGTGTGTGTTTGCTCATGAATAATAGTGTACCACTCCGGATACAAACCGCATATCATTCAGTGTGTATTCTGTGCACGCCATATTCAAATTTATAAGCGGCACGTAGTGCCAGTGTATGTGTGCTCATGAATAATAGTGTACCACTCCGGATACAAACCGCATATCATTAAGTGTGTATTCTGTGCGCGCCATATTCAAACTTATCAGCGGCGCATAGTGCCAGTGTGTGTGTGTGCTCATAAATAATAGTGTACCACTCCGGATACAAACCGCATATCATTAAGTGTGTATTCTGTGCGCGCCATATTCAAACCAATAAGCGGCGCGTAGTGCCAGTGTGTGTGTGTGCTCATGAATAATAGTGTACCACTCTGGATACAAACCGCATATCATTCAGTGTGTATTCTGTGCGCGCCATATTCAAACTAATAAGCAGCGCGTAGCGCTAGTGTGTGTGTCCGTGCTCATGAATAATAGTGTACCACTCCGGATACAAACCGCATATCATTAAGTGTGTATTCTGTGCGCGCCATATTCAAACTTATCAGCGGCGCATAGTGCTAGTGTGTGTGTGTGCTCATAAATAATAGTGTACCACTCCGGATACAAACCGCATATCATTAAGTGTGTATTCTGTGCGCGCCAAATTCAAACCAATAAGCGGCGCGTAGTGCCAGTGTGTGTGTGTGCTCATGAATAATAGTGTACCACTCTGGATACAAACCGCATATCATTCAGTGTGTATTCTGTGCGCGCCATATTCAAACTAATAAGCAGCGCGTAGCGCTAGTGTGTGTGTCCGTGCTCATGAATAATAGTGTACCACTCCGGATACAAACCGCATATCATTAAGTGTGTATTCTGTGCGCGCCATATTCAAACTAATAAGCGGCGCGTAGTGCCAGTGTGTATGTGTGCTCATAAATAATAGTGTACCACTCCGGATACAAACCGCCTATCATTAAGTGTGTATTCTGTGCGCGCCATATTCAAACTAATAAGCGGCACGTAGTGCCAGTGTGTGTGTGTGTGTGTTTGCTCATGAATTATAGTGTACCACTCCGGATACAAACCGCATATCATTCAGTGTGTATTCTGTGCACGCCATATTCAAACCAATAAGCGGCGCGTTGTGCCTGTGTGTGTGTGCTCATAAATATTAGTGTACCACTCCGGATACAAACCGCATGTCATTAAGTGTGTATTCTGTGCGCGCCATATTCAAACTAATAAGCAGCACGTAGCGCTAGTGTGTGTGTCCGTGCTCATGAATAATAGTGTACCACTCCGGATACAAACCGCATATCATTAAGTGTGTATTCTGTGCGCGCCATATTCAAACCAATAAGCGGCGCGTAGTGCCAGTGTGTGTGTGCTCATAAATATTGGTGTACCACTCCGGATACAAACCGCATATCATTAAGTGTGTATTCTGTGCGCGCCATATTCAAACTAATAAGCAGCGCGTAGCGCTAGTGTGTGTGTCCGTGCTCATGAATAATAGTGTACCACTCCGGATACAAACCGCATATCATTAAGTGTGTATTCTGTGCGCGCCATATTCAAACTAATAAGCGGCGCGTAGTGCCAGTGTGTGTGTGTGTCCTCATAAATATTAGTGTACCACTCCGGATACAAACCGCATATCATTAAGTGTGTATTCTGTGCGCGCCATACTCAAACTTATCAGCGGCGCATAGTGCCAGTGTGTGTGTGTGCTCATGAATAAAAGTGTACCACTCCGGATACAAACCGCATATCATTAAGTGTGTATTCTGTGCGCGCCATATTCAAACCAATAAGCGGCGCGTAGTGCCAGTGTGTGTGTGTGCTCATGAATAATAGTGTACCACTCTGGATACAAACCGCATATCATTAAGTGTGTATTCTGTGCGCGCCAAATTAAAACCAATAAGCGGCGCGTAGTGCCAGTGTGTGTGTGCTCATGAATAATAGTGTACCACTCCGGATACAAACCGCATATCATTAAGTGTGTATTCTGTGCGCGCCAAATTAAAACCAATAAGCGGCGCGTAGTGCCAGTGTGTGTGTGTGTCCTCATAAATATTAGTGTACCACTCCGGATACAAACCGCATATCATTCAGTTTGTATTCTGTGCACGCCATATTCAAATTTATAAGCGGCACGTAGTGCCAGTGTGTGTGTGCTCATGAATATTAGTGTACCACTCCGGATACAAACCGCATATCATTGAGTGTGTATTCTGTGCGCGCCATATTAAAACTAATAAGCGGCGTGTAGTGCAAGTGTGTGTGTGTGCTCATGAATAATTGTGTACCACTCCGGATACAAACCGCATATCATTAAGTGTGTATTCTGTGCGCGCCAAATTAAAACCAATAAGCGGCGCGTAGTGCCAGTGTGTGTGTGTGTCCTCATAAATATTAGTGTACCACTCCGGATACAAACCGCATATCATTCAGTGTGTATTCTGTGCACGCCATATTCAAATTTATAAGCGGCACGTAGTGCCAGTGTGTGTGTGCTCATGTATAATAGTGTACCACTCCGGATACAAACCGCATATCATTAAGTGTGTATTCTGTGCGCGCCATATTCAAACCAATAAGCGGCGCGTAGTGCCAGTGTGTGTGTGCTCATGAATATTGGTGTACCACTCCGGATACAAACCGCATATCATTAAGTGTGTATTCTGTGCGCGCCATATTCAAACTTACAAGCGGCGCGTAGCGCTAGTGTGTGTGTCCGTGCTCATGAATAATAGTGTACCACTCCGGATACAAACCGCATATCATTAAGTGTGTATTCTGTGCGCGCCATATTCAAACCAATAAGCGGCGCGTAGTGCCAGTGTGTGTGTGTGTCCTCATAAATATTAGTGTACCACTCCGGATACAAACCGCATATCATTAAGTGTGTATTCTGTGCGCGCCATATTCAAACTTATCAGCGGCGCATAGTGCCAGTGTGTGTGTGTGCTCATGAATAATAGTGTACCACTCCGGATACAAACCGCATATCATTAAGTGTGTATTCTGTGCGCGCCAAATTAAAACCAATAAGCGGCGCGTAGTGCCAGTGTGTGTGTGTGCTCATGAATAATAGTGTACCACTCTGGATACAAACCGCATATCATTAAGTGTGTATTCTGTGCACGCCATATTCAAACCAATAAGCGGCGCGTAGTGCCAGTGTGTGTGTGCTCATAAATAATAGTGTACCACTCCGGATACAAACCGCATATCATTAAGTGTGTATTCTGTGCGCGCCAAATTAAAACCAATAAGCGGCGCGTAGTGCCAGTGTGTGTGTGTGTCCTCATAAATATTAGTGTACCACTCCGGATACAAACCGCATATCATTCAGTGTGTATTCTGTGCACGCCATATTCAAATTTATAAGCGGCACGTAGTGCCAGTGTGTGTGTGCTCATGAATAATAGTGTACCACTCCGGATACAAACCGCATATCATTAAGTGTGTATTCTGTGCGCGCCATATTCAAACTTATCAGCGGCGCATAGTGCCAGTGTGTGTGTGTGCTCATGTATAATAGTGTACCACTCCGGATACAAACCGCATATCATTAAGTGTGTATTCTGTGCACGCCATATTCAAACTTACAAGCGGCGCGTAGTGCCAGTGTGTGTGTGCTCATGTATAATAGTGTACCACTCCGGATACAAACCGCATATCATTAAGTGTGTATTCTGTGCGCGCCATATTCAAACTAATAAGCGACGCGTAGCTCTAGTGTGTATGTGTACTCATAAATATTAGTGTACCACTCCGGATACAAACCGCATATCATTAAGTGTGTATTCTGTGCGCGCCATATTCAAACCAATAAGCGGCGCGTAGTGCCAGTGTGTGTGTGTGCTCATGTATAATAGTGTACCACTCCGGATACAAACCGCATATCATTAAGTGTGTATTCTGTGCACGCCATATTCAAACTTATAAGCGGCGCGTAGTGCCAGTGTGTGTATGCTCATGAATAATAGTGTACCACTCCGGATACAAACCGCATATCATTAAGTGTGTATTCTGTGTGCGCCAAATTAAAACCAATAAGCGGCGCGTAGTGCCAGTGTGTGTGTGTGCTCATGAATAATAGTGTACCACTCCGGATACAAACCGCATATCATTCAGTGTGTATTCTGTGCGCGCCAAATTAAAACCAATAAGCGGCACGTAGTGCCAGTGTGTGTGTGCTCATGTATATTAGTGTACCACTCCGGATAAAAACTGCATATCATTAAGTGTGTATTCTGTGCACGCCATATTCAAACTAATAAGCGGCACGTAGTGCCAGTGTGTGTGTGTGTGTTTGCTCATGAATAATAGTGTACCACTCCGGATACAAACCGCATTTCATTCAGTGTGTATTCTGTGCACGCCATATTCAAACCAATAAGCGGCGCGTAGTGCCAGTGTGTGTGTGTGCTCATAAATAATAGTGTACCACTCCGGATACAAACCGCATATCATTAAGTGTGTATTCTGTGCGCGCCATATTCAAACCAATAAGCGGCGCGTAGTGCCAGTGTGTGTATGCTCATGAATATTAGTGTACCACTCCGGATACAAACCGCATATCATTAAGTGTGTATTCTGTGCGCGCCAAATTAAAACCAATAAGCGGCGCGTAGTGCCAGTGTGTGTGTGTGCTCATGAATATTAGTGTACCACTCCGGATACAAACCGCATATCATTAAGTGTGAATTCTGTGCGCGCCAAATTAAAACCAATAAGCGGCACGTAGTGCCAGTGTGTGTGCTCATGTATATTAGTGTACCACTCCGGATACAAACCGCATATCATTAAGTGTGTATTCTGTGCACGCCATATTCAAACTAATAAGCGGCACGTAGTGCCAGTGTGTGTGTGTGTGTTTGCTCATGAATTATAGTGTACCACTCCGGATACAAACCGCATTTCATTCAGTGTGTATTCTGTGCACGCCATATTCAAACCAATAAGCGGCGCGTAGTGCCAGTGTGTGTATGTGTGCTCATGTATATTAGTGTACCACTCCGGATACAAACCGCATATCATTAAGTGTGTATTCTGTGCGCGCAATATTCAAACTAATAAGCGGCGCGTAGCTCTAGTGTGTATGTGTACTCATAAGTATTAGTGTACCACTCCGGATACAAACTGCATAAAATTAAGTGAGTATTCTGTGCGCGCCATATTCAAACTTATAAGCGGCGCGTCGTGTCAGTGTGTGTGTGTGTCCTCATAAATATTAGTGTACCACTCCGGATACAAACCGCATATCATTCAGTGTGTATTCTGTGCGCGCCATATTCAAACTTATAAGCGGCGCGTAGTGCCAGTGTGTGTATGTGTGCTCATGTATATTAGTGTACCACTCCGGATACAAACTGCATATCATTAAGTGTGTATTCTGTGCACGCCATATTCAAACTAATAAGCGGCGCGTAGTGCCAGTGTGTGTGTGTGCTCATAAATATTAGTGTACCACTCCGGATACAAACTGCATATCATTAAGTGTGTATTCTGTGCGCGCCATATTCAAACTAAGAAGCGGCGCGTAGTGCCAGTGTGTGTGTGTGCTCATAAATATTTGTGTACCACTCCGGATACAAACTGCATATCATTAAGTGTGTATTCTGTGCGCGCCATATTCAAACTAAGAAGCGGCGCGTAGTGCCAGTGTGTGTGTGTGCTCATAAATATTTGTGTACCACTCCGGATACAAACTGCATATCATTCAGTGTGTATTCTGTGCACGCCAAATTGAAAATTATAAGCAGCGCGTAGTGTAAGTGTGCGTGTGTGTGCTCATAAATAAAAGTGTACCACTCCGGATACAAACTGCATATCATTAAGTGAGTATTCTGTGCGCGCCATATTCAAACTTATAAGCGGCGCGTCGTGTCAGTGTGTGTGTGTGCTCATAAATATTTGTGTACCACTCCGGATACAAACCGCATATCATTAAGTGTGTATTCTGTGCACGCCATATTCAAACTTATAAGCGGCGCGTAGTGCCAGTGTGTGTGTGCTCATGTATAATAGTGTACCACTCCGGATACAAACTGCATATCATTAAGTGTGTATTCTGTGCACGCCATATTCAAACTAATAAGCGGCACGTAGTGCCAGTGTGTGTGTGTGTGTTTGCTCATGAATTATAGTGTACCACTCCGGATACAAACCGCATTTCATTCAGTGTGTATTCTGTGCACGCCATATTCAAACCAATAAGCGGCGCGTAGTGCCAGTGTGTGTATGTGTGCTCATGTATATTAGTGTACCACTCCGGATACAAACCGCATATCATTAAGTGTGTATTCTGTGCGCGCAATATTCAAACTAATAAGCGGCGCGTAGCTCTAGTGTGTATGTGTACTCATAAGTATTAGTGTACCACTCCGGATACAAACTGCATAAAATTAAGTGAGTATTCTGTGCGCGCCATATTCAAACTTATAAGCGGCGCGTCGTGTCAGTGTGTGTGTGTGTCCTCATAAATATTAGTGTACCACTCCGGATACAAACCGCATATCATTCAGTGTGTATTCTGTGCGCGCCATATTCAAACTTATAAGCGGCGCGTAGTGCCAGTGTGTGTATGTGTGCTCATGTATATTAGTGTACCACTCCGGATACAAACTGCATATCATTAAGTGTGTATTCTGTGCACGCCATATTCAAACTAATAAGCGGCGCGTAGTGCCAGTGTGTGTGTGTGCTCATAAATATTAGTGTACCACTCCGGATACAAACTGCATATCATTAAGTGTGTATTCTGTGCGCGCCATATTCAAACTAAGAAGCGGCGCGTAGTGCCAGTGTGTGTGTGTGCTCATAAATATTTGTGTACCACTCCGGATACAAACTGCATATCATTAAGTGTGTATTCTGTGCGCGCCATATTCAAACTAAGAAGCGGCGCGTAGTGCCAGTGTGTGTGTGTGCTCATAAATATTTGTGTACCACTCCGGATACAAACTGCATATCATTCAGTGTGTATTCTGTGCACGCCAAATTGAAAATTATAAGCAGCGCGTAGTGTAAGTGTGCGTGTGTGTGCTCATAAATAAAAGTGTACCACTCCGGATACAAACTGCATATCATTAAGTGAGTATTCTGTGCGCGCCATATTCAAACTTATAAGCGGCGCGTCGTGTCAGTGTGTGTGTGTGCTCATAAATATTTGTGTACCACTCCGGATACAAACCGCATATCATTAAGTGTGTATTCTGTGCACGCCATATTCAAACTTATAAGCGGCGCGTAGTGCCAGTGTGTGTGTGCTCATGTATAATAGTGTACCACTCCGGATACAAACCGCATATCATTCAGTGTGTATTCTGTGCGCACCATATTCAAACTAATAAGCAGCGCGTAGCGCTAGTGTGTGTGTCCGTGCTCATGAATAATAGTGTACCACTCCGGATACAAACCGCATATCATTAAGTGTGTATTCTGTGCGCGCCATATTCAAACTAATAAGCGGCGCGTAGTGCCAGTGTGTATGTGTGCTCATAAATAATAGTGTACCACTCCGGATACAAACCGCCTATCATTAAGTGTGTATTCTGTGCGCGCCATATTCAAACTAATAAGCGGCACGTAGTGCCAGTGTGTGTGTGTGTGTGTTTGCTCATGAATTATAGTGTACCACTCCGGATACAAACCGCATATCATTCAGTGTGTATTCTGTGCACGCCATATTCAAACCAATAAGCGGCGCGTTGTGCCTGTGTGTGTGTGCTCATAAATATTAGTGTACCACTCCGGATACAAACCGCATATCATTAAGTGTGTATTCTGTGCGCGCCATATTCAAACTAATAAGCAGCACGTAGCGCTAGTGTGTGTGTCCGTGCTCATGAATAATAGTGTACCACTCCGGATACAAACCGCATATCATTAAGTGTGTATTCTGTGCGCGCCATATTCAAACCAATAAGCGGCGCGTAGTGCCAGTGTGTGTGTGCTCATAAATATTGGTGTACCACTCCGGATACAAACCGCATATCATTAAGTGTGTATTCTGTGCGCGCCATATTCAAACTAATAAGCAGCGCGTAAAGCTAGTGTGTGTGTCCGTGCTCATGAATAAAAGTGTACCACTCCGGATACAAACCGCATATCATTAAGTGTGTATTCTGTGCGCGCCATATTCAAACTAATAAGCGGCGCGTAGTGCCAGTGTGTGTGTGTGTCCTCATAAATATTAGTGTACCACTCCGGATACAAACCGCATATCATTAAGTGTGTATTCTGTGCGCGCCATATTCAAACTTATCAGCGGCGCATAGTGCCAGTGTGTGTGTGTGCTCATGAATAAAAGTGTACCACTCCGGATACAAACCGCATATCATTAAGTGTGTATTCTGTGCGCGCCATATTCAAACCAATAAGCGGCGCGTAGTGCCAGTGTGTGTGTGTGCTCATGAATAATAGTGTACCACTCTGGATACAAACCGCATATCATTAAGTGTGTATTCTGTGCGCGCCAAATAAAAACCAATAAGCGGCGCGTAGTGCCAGTGTGTGTGTGCTCATGAATAATAGTGTACCACTCCGGATACAAACCGCATATCATTAAGTGTGTATTCTGTGCGCGCCAAATTAAAACCAATAAGCGGCGCGTAGTGCCAGTGTGTGTGTGTGTCCTCATAAATATTAGTGTACCACTCCGGATACAAACCGCATATCATTCAGTTTGTATTCTGTGCACGCCATATTCAAATTTATAAGCGGCACGTAGTGCCAGTGTGTGTGTGCTCATGAATAATAGTGTACCACTCCGGATACAAACCGCATATCATTGAGTGTGTATTCTGTGCGCGCCATATTCAAACTAATAAGCGGCGTGTAGTGCAAGTGTGTGTGTGTGCTCATGAATAATTGTGTACCACTCCGGATACAAACCGCATATCATTAAGTGTGTATTCTGTGCGCGCCAAATTAAAACCAATAAGCGGCGCGAAGTGCCAGTGTGTGTGTGTGTCCTCATAAATATTAGTGTACCACTCCGGATACAAACCGCATATCATTCAGTGTGTATTCTGTGCACGCCATATTCAAATTTATAAGCGGCACGTAGTGCCAGTGTGTGTGTGCTCATGTATAATAGTGTACCACTCCGGATACAAACCGCATATCATTAAGTGTGTATTCTGTGCGCGCCATATTCAAACCAATAAGCGGCGCGTAGTGCCAGTGTGTGTGTGCTCATGAATATTGGTGTACCACTCCGGATACAAACCGCATATCATTAAGTGTGTATTCTGTGCGCGCCATATTCAAACTTACAAGCGGCGCGTAGCGCTAGTGTGTGTGTCCGTGCTCATGAATAATAGTGTACCACTCCGGATACAAACCGCATATCATTAAGTGTGTATTCTGTGCGCGCCATATTCAAACTAATAAGCGGCGCGTAGTGCCAGTGTGTGTGTGTGTCCTCATAAATATTAGTGTACCACTCCGGATACAAACCGCATATCATTAAGTGTGTATTCTGTGCGCGCCATATTCAAACTTATCAGCGGCGCATAGTGCCAGTGTGTGTGTGTGCTCATGAATAATAGTGTACCACTCCGGATACAAACCGCATATCATTAAGTGTGTATTCTGTGCGCGCCAAATTAAAACCAATAAGCGGCGCGTAGTGCCAGTGTGTGTGTGTGCTCATGAATAATAGTGTACCATTCTGGATACAAACCGCATATCATTAAGTGTGTATTCTGTGCACGCCATATTCAAACCAATAAGCGGCGCGTAGTGCCAGTGTGTGTGTGCTCATAAATAATAGTGTACCACTCCGGATACAAACCGCATATCATTAAGTGTGTATTCTGTGCACGCCAAATTAAAACCAATAAGCGGCGCGTAGTGCCAGTGTGTGTGTGTGTCCTCATAAATATTAGTGTACCACTCCGGATACAAACCGCATATCATTCAGTGTGTATTCTGTGCACGCCATATTCAAACCAATAAGCGGCGCGTAGTGCCAGTGTGTGTGTGCTCATAAATAATAGTGTACCACTCCGGATACAAACCGCATATCATTCAGTGTGTATTCTGTGCACGCCATATTCAAATTTATAAGCGGCACGTAGTGCCAGTGTGTGTGTGCTCATGAATAATAGTGTACCACTCCGGATACAAACCGCATATCATTAAGTGTGTATTCTGTGCACGCCATATTCAAACTTATCAGCGGCGCATAGTGCCAGTGTGTGTGTGTGCTCATAAATAATAGTGTACCACTCCGGATACAAACCGCATATCATTAAGTGTGTATTCTGTGCGCGCCATATTCAAACCAATAAGCGGCGCGTAGTGCCAGTGTGTGTGTGTGCTCATGAATAATAGTGTACCACTCTGGATACAAACCGCATATCATTCAGTGTGTATTCTGTGCGCGCCATATTCAAACTAATAAGCAGCGCGTAGCGCTAGTGTGTGTGTCCGTGCTCATGAATAATAGTGTACCACTCCGGATACAAACCGCATATCATTAAGTGTGTATTCTGTGCGCGCCATATTCAAACTAATAAGCGGCGCGTAGTGCCAGTGTGTATGTGTGCTCATAAATAATAGTGTACCACTCCGGATACAAACCGCCTATCATTAAGTGTGTATTCTGTGCGCGCCATATTCAAACTAATAAGCAGCACGTAGCGCTAGTGTGTGTGTCCGTGCTCATGAATAATAGTGTACCACTCCGGATACAAACCGCATATCATTAAGTGTGTATTCTGTGCGCGCCATATTCAAACTAATAAGCGGCGCGTAGCTCTAGTGTGTATGTGTACTCATAAATATTAGTGTACCACTCCGGATACAAACCGCATATCATTCAGTGTGTATTCTGTGCGCGCCATATTCAAACTAATAAGCGGCGCGTAGCTCTAGTGTGTATGTGTACTCATAAATATTAGTGTACCACTCCGGATACAAACCGCATATCATTAAGTGTGTATTCTGTGCGCGCCATATTCAAACTTATCAGCGGCGCATAGTGCTAGTGTGTGTGTGTGCTCATAAATAATAGTGTACCACTCCGGATACAAACCGCATATCATTAAGTGTGTATTCTGTGCGCGCCAAATTCAAACCAATAAGCGGCGCGTAGTGCCAGTGTGTGTGTGTGCTCATGAATAATAGTGTACCACTCTGGATACAAACCGCATATCATTCAGTGTGTATTCTGTGCGCGCCATATTCAAACTAATAAGCAGCGCGTAGCGCTAGTGTGTGTGTCCGTGCTCATGAATAATAGTGTACCACTCCGGATACAAACCGCAAATCATTAAGTGTGTATTCTGTGCGCGCCATATTCAAACTAATAAGCGGCGCGTAGTGCCAGTGTGTATGTGTGCTCATAAATAATAGTGTACCACTCCGGATACAAACCGCCTATCATTAAGTGTGTATTCTGTGCGCGCCATATTCAAACTAATAAGCGGCACGTAGTGCCAGTGTGTGTGTGTGTGTGTTTGCTCATGAATTATAGTGTACCACTCCGGATACAAACCGCATATCATTCAGTGTGTATTCTGTGCACGCCATATTCAAACCAATAAGCGGCGCGTTGTGCCTGTGTGTGTGTGCTCATAAATATTAGTGTACCACTCCGGATACAAACCGCATATCATTAAGTGTGTATTCTGTGCGCGCCATATTCAAACTAATAAGCAGCACGTAGCGCTAGTGTGTGTGTCCGTGCTCATGAATAATAGTGTACCACTCCGGATACAAACCGCATATCATTAAGTGTGTATTCTGTGCGCGCCATATTCAAACCAATAAGCGGCGCGTAGTGCCAGTGTGTGTGTGCTCATAAATATTGGTGTACCACTCCGGATACAAACCGCATATCATTAAGTGTGTATTCTGTGCGCGCCATATTCAAACTAATAAGCAGCGCGTAGCGCTAGTGTGTGTGTCCGTGCTCATGAATAATAGTGTACCACTCCGGATACAAACCGCATATCATTAAGTGTGTATTCTGTGCGCGCCATATTCAAACTAATAAGCGGCACGTAGTGCCAGTGTGTGTGTGTGTCCTCATAAATATTAGTGTACCACTCCGGATACAAACCGCATATCATTAAGTGTGTATTCTGTGCGCGCCATATTCAAACTTATCAGCGGCGCATAGTGCCAGTGTGTGTGTGTGCTCATGAATAAAAGTGTACCACTCCGGATACAAACCGCATATCATTAAGTGTGTATTCTGTGCGCGCCATATTCAAACCAATAAGCGGCGCGTAGTGCCAGTGTGTGTGTGTGCTCATGAATAATAGTGTACCACTCTGGATACAAACCGCATATCATTAAGTGTGTATTCTGTGCGCGCCAAATTAAAACCAATAAGCGGCGCGTAGTGCCAGTGTGTGTGTGCTCATGAATAATAGTGTACCACTCCGGATACAAACCGCATATCATTAAGTGTGTATTCTGTGCGCGCCAAATTAAAACCAATAAGCGGCGCGTAGTGCCAGTGTGTGTGTGTGTCCTCATAAATATTAGTGTACCACTCCGGATACAAACCGCATATCATTCAGTTTGTATTCTGTGCACGCCATATTCAAATTTATAAGCGGCACGTAGTGCCAGTGTGTGTGTGCTCATGAATAATAGTGTACCACTCCGGATACAAACCGCATATCATTGAGTGTGTATTCTGTGCGCGCCATATTCAAACTAATAAGCGGCGTGTAGTGCAAGTGTGTGTGTGTGCTCATGAATAATTGTGTACCACTCCGGATACAAACCGCATATCATTAAGTGTGTATTCTGTGCGCGCCAAATTAAAACCAACAAGCGGCGCGAAGTGCCAGTGTGTGTGTGTGTCCTCATAAATATTAGTGTACCACTCCGGATACAAACCGCATATCATTCAGTGTGTATTCTGTGCACGCCATATTCAAATTTATAAGCGGCACGTAGTGCCAGTGTGTGTGTGCTCATGTATAATAGTGTACCACTCCGGATACAAACCGCATATCATTAAGTGTGTATTCTGTGCGCGCCATATTCAAACCAATAAGCGGCGCGTAGTGCCAGTGTGTGTGTGCTCATGAATATTGGTGTACCACTCCGGATACAAACCGCATATCATTAAGTGTGTATTCTGTGCGCGCCATATTCAAACTTACAAGCGGCGCGTAGCGCTAGTGTGTGTGTCCGTGCTCATGAATAATAGTGTACCACTCCGGATACAAACCGCATATCATTAAGTGTGTATTCTGTGCGCGCCATATTCAAACAAATAAGCGGCGCGTAGTGCCAGTGTGTGTGTGTGTCCTCATAAATATTAGTGTACCACTCCGGATACAAACCGCATATCATTAAGTGTGTATTCTGTGCGCGCCATATTCAAACTTATCAGCGGCGCATAGTGCCAGTGTGTGTGTGTGCTCATGAATAATAGTGTACCACTCCGGATACAAACCGCATATCATTAAGTGTGTATTCTGTGCGCGCCAAATTAAAACCAATAAGCGGCGCGTAGTGCCAGTGTGTGTGTGTGCTCATGAATAATAGTGTACCACTCTGGATACAAACCGCATATCATTAAGTGTGTATTCTGTGCACGCCATATTCAAACCAATAAGCGGCGCGTAGTGCCAGTGTGTGTGTGCTCATAAATAATAGTGTACCACTCCGGATACAAACCGCATATCATTAAGTGTGTATTCTGTGCGCGCCAAATTAAAACCAATAAGCGGCGCGTAGTGCCAGTGTGTGTGTGTGTGTCCTCATAAATATTAGTGTACCACTCCGGATACAAACCGCATATCATTCAGTGTGTATTCTGTGCACGCCATATTCAAATTTATAAGCGGCACGTAGTGCCAGTGTGTGTGTGCTCATGAATAATAGTGTACCACTCCGGATACAAACCGCATATCATTAAGTGTGTATTCTGTGCGCGCCATATTCAAACTTATCAGCGGCGCATAGTGCCAGTGTGTGTGTGTGCTCATAAATAATAGTGTACCACTCCGGATACAAACCGCATATCATTAAGTGTGTATTCTGTGCGCGCCAAATTAAAACCAATAAGCGGCGCGTAGTGCCAGTGTGTGTGTGCTCATGAATAATAGTGTACCACTCCGGATACAAACTGCATATCATTAAGTGTGTATTCTGTGCGCGCCATATTCAAACTTACAAGCGGCGCGTAGTGCCAGTGTGTGTGTGCTCATGAATAATAGTGTACCACTCCGGATACAAACTGCATATCATTAAGTGTGTATTCTGTCTGCGCCAAATTAAAACCAATAAGCGGCGCGTAGTGCCAGTGTGTGTGTGTGCTCATGAATATTAGTGTACCACTCCGGATACAAACCGCATATCATTAAGTGTGTATTCTGTGCGCGCCATATTCAAACTAATAAGCGACGCGTAGTGCCAGTGTGTGTGTGTGCTCATGTATAATAGTGTACCACTCCGGATACAAACCGCATATCATTAAGTGTGTATTCTGTGCACGCCATATTCAAACTTATAAGCGACGCGTAGTGCCAGTGTGTGTGTGCTCATGTATAATAGTGTACCACTCCGGATACAAACCGCATATCATTAAGTGTGTATTCTGTGCGCGCCATATTCAAACTAATAAGCGACGCGTAGCTCTAGTGTGTATGTGTACTCATAAATATTAGTGTACCACTCCGGATACAAACCGCATATCATTAAGTGTGTATTCTGTGCGCGCCATATTCAAACCAATAAGCGGCGCGTAGTGCCAGTGTGTGTGTGTGCTCATGTATAATAGTGTACCACTCCGGATACAAACCGCATATCATTAAGTGTGTATTCTGTGCACGCCATATTCAAACTTATAAGCGACGCGTAGTGCCAGTGTGTGTGTGCTCATGTATAATAGTGTACCACTCCGGATACAAACCGCATATCATTAAGTGTGTATTCTGTGCGCGCCATATTCAAACTAATAAGCGACGCGTAGCTCTAGTGTGTATGTGTACTCATAAATAATAGTGTACCACTCCGGATACAAACCGCATATCATTAAGTGTGTATTCTGTGCGCGCCATATTCAAACCAATAAGCGGCGCGTAGTGCCAGTGTGTGTGTGTGCTCATGTATAATAGTGTACCACTCCGGATACAAACCGCATATCATTAAGTGTGTATTCTGTGCGCGCCATATTCAAACCAATAAGCGGCGCGTAGTGCCAGTGTGTGTATGCTCATGAATATTAGTGTACCACTCCGGATACAAACCGCATATCATTAAGTGTGTATTCTGTGCGCGCCAAATTAAAACCAATAAGCGGCGCGTAGTGCCAGTGTGTGTGTGTGCTCATGAATATTAGTGTACCACTCCGGATACAAACCGCATATCATTAAGTGTGAATTCTGTGCGCGCCAAATTAAAACCAATAAGCGGCACGTAGTGCCAGTGTGTGTGCTCATGTATATTAGTGTACCACTCCGGATAAAAACTGCATATCATTAAGTGTGTATTCTGTGCACGCCATATTCAAACTAATAAGCGGCACGTAGTGCCAGTGTGTGTGTGTGTGTTTGCTCATGAATTATAGTGTACCACTCCGGATACAAACCGCATATCATTCAGTGTGTATTCTGTGCACGCCATATTCAAACCAATAAGCGGCGCGTAGTGCCAGTGTGTGTATGTGTGCTCATGTATATTAGTGTACCACTCCGGATACAAACCGCATATCATTAAGTGTGTATTCTGTGCGCGCAATATTCAAACTAATAAGCGGCGCGTAGCTCTAGTGTGTATGTGTACTCATAAGTATTAGTGTACCACTCCGGATACAAACTGCATATCATTAAGTGAGTATTCTGTGCGCGCCATATTCAAACTTATAAGCGGCGCGTCGTGTCAGTGTGTGTGTGTGTCCTCATAAATATTAGTGTACCACTCCGGATACAAACCGCATATCATTCAGTGTGTATTCTGTGCGCGCCATATTCAAACTTATAAGCGGCGCGTAGTGCCAGTGTGTGTATGTGTGCTCATGTATATTAGTGTACCACTCCGGATACAAACTGCATATCATTAAGTGTGTATTCTGTGCTCGCCATATTCAAACTAATAAGCGGCGCGTAGTGCCAGTGTGTGTGTGTGCTCATAAATATTAGTGTACCACTCCGGATACAAACTGCATATCATTAAGTGTGTATTCTGTGCGCGCCATATTCAAACTAAGAAGCGGCGCGTAGTGCCAGTGTGTGTGTGTGCTCATAAATATTTGTGTACCACTCCGGATACAAACTGCATATCATTAAGTGTGTATTCTGTGCGCGCCATATTCAAACTAAGAAGCGGCGCGTAGTGCCAGTGTGTGTGTGTGCTCATAAATATTTGTGTACCACTCCGGATACAAACTGCATATCATTCAGTGTGTATTCTGTGCACGCCAAATTGAAAATTATTAGCAGCGCGTAGTGTAAGTGTGCGTGTGTGTGCTCATAAATAAAAGTGTACCACTCCGGATACAAACCGCATATGTGTATTCTGTGCACGCCATATTCAAACTTATAAGCGGCGCGTAGTGCCTGTGTCTGTGTGTGCTCATGAATATTAGTGTACCACTCCGGATACAAACTGCATATCATTAAGTGAGTATTCTGTGCGCGCCATATTCAAACTTATAAGCGGCGCGTCGTGTCAGTGTGTGTGTGTGCTCATAAATATTTGTGTACCACTCCGGATACAAACCGCATATCATTAAGTGTGTATTCTGTGCACGCCATATTCAAACTTATAAGCGGCGCGTAGTGCCAGTGTGTGTGTGCTCATGTATAATAGTGTACCACTCCGGATACAAACTGCATATCATTAAGTGTGTATTCTGTACACGCCATATTCAAACCAATAAGCGGCGTGTAGTGCCAGTGTGTGTGTGTGCTCATGTATAATAGTGTACCACTCCGGATACAAACCGCATATCATTAAGTGTGTATTCTGTGCACGCCATATTCAAACTTATAAGCGGCGCGTAGTGCCAGTGTGTGTGTGCTCATGAATAATGGTGTACCACTCCGGATACAAACCGCATATCATTAAGTGTGTATTCTGTGCGCGCCATATTCAAACTAATAAGCGGCGCGTAGCTCTAGTGTGTATGTGTACTCATAAATATTAGTGTACCACTCCGGATACAAACCGCATATCATTAAGTGTGTATTCTGTGCGCGCCATATTCAAACCAATAAGCGGCGCGTAGTGCCAGTGTGTGTATGTGTGCTCATGTATATTAGTGTACCACTCCGGATACAAACTGCATATCATTAAGTGTGTATTCTGTACACGCCATATTCAAACCAATAGGCGGCGTGTAGTGCCAGTGTGTGTGTGTGCTCATGTATAATAGTGTACCACTCCGGATACAAACCGCATATCATTAAGTGTGTATTCTGTGCACGCCATATTCAAACTTATAAGCGGCGCGTAGTGCCACTGTGTGTGTGCTCATAAATATTGGTGTACCACTCCGGATACAAACCGCATATCATTAAGTGTGTATTCTGTGCGCGCCATATTCAAACTAATAAGCAGCGCGTAGCGCTAGTGTGTGTGTCCGTGTTCATGAATAATAGTGTACCACTCCGGATACAAACCGCATATCATTAAGTGTGTATTCTGTGCGCGCCATATTCAAACTAATAAGCGGCGCGTAGTGCCAGTGTGTGTGTGTGTCCTCATAAATATTAGTGTACCACTCCGGATACAAACCGCATATCATTAAGTGTGTATTCAGTGCGCGCCATATTCAAACTTATCAGCGGCGCATAGTGCCAGTGTGTGTGTGTGCTCATGAATAAAAGTGTACCACTCCGGATACAAACCGCATATCATTAAGTGTGTATTCTGTGCGCGCCAAATTAAAACCAATAAGCGGCGCGTAGTGCCAGTGTGTGTGTGTGTCCTCATAAATATTAGTGTACCACTCCGGATACAAACCGCATATCATTCAGTGTGTATTCTGTGCACGCCATATTCAAATTTATAAGCGGCACGTAGTGCCAGTGTGTGTGTGCTCATGAATAATAGTGTACCACTCCGGATACAAACTGCATATCATTAATTGTGTATTCTGTGCGCGCCATATTCAAACTAATAAGCAGCACGTAGCGCTAGTGTGTGTGTCCGTGCTCATGAATAATAGTGTACCACTCCGGATACAAACCGCATATCATTAAGTGTGTATTCTGTGCGCGCCATATTCAAACCAATAAGCGGCGCGTAGTGCTAGTGTGTGTGTGCTCATAAATATTGGTGTACCACTCCGGATACAAACCGCATATCATTAAGTGTGTATTCTGTGCGCGCCATATTCAAACTAATAAGCAGCGCGTAGCGCTAGTGTGTGTGTCCGTGCTCATGAATAATAGTGTACCACTCCGGATACAAACCGCATATCATTAAGTGTGTATTCTGTGCGCGCCATATTCAAACTAATAAGCGGCGCGTAGTACCAGTGTGTGTGTGTGTCCTCATAAATAATAGTGTACCACTCCGGATACAAACCGCATATCATTAAGTGTGTATTCTGTGCGCGCCAAATTAAAACCAATAAGCGGCGCGAAGTGCCAGTGTGTGTGTGTGTCCTCATAAATATTAGTGTACCACTCCGGATACAAACCGCATATCATTCAGTGTGTATTCTGTGCACGCCATATTCAAATTTATAAGCGGCACGTAGTGCCAGTGTGTGTGTGCTCATGAATAATAGTGTACCACTCCGGATACAAACTGCATATCATTAATTGTGTATTCTGTGCGCGCCATATTCAAACTAATAAGCAGCACGTAGCGCTAGTGTGTGTGTCCGTGCTCATGAATAATAGTGTACCACTCCGGATACAAACCGCATATCATTAAGTGTGTATTCTGTGCGCGCCAAATTAAAACCAATAAGCGGCGCGTAGTGCCAGTGTGTGTGTGCTCATGAATAATAGTGTACCACTCCGGATACAAACCGCATATCATTAAGTGTGTATTCTGTGCGCGCCAAATTAAAACCAATAAGCGGCGCGTAGTGCCAGTGTGTGTGTGTGTCCTCATAAATAATAGTGTACCACTCCGGATACAAACCGCATATCATTAAGTGTGTATTCTGTGCGCGCCAAATTAAAACCAATAAGCGGCGCGTAGTGCCAGTGTGTGTGTGTGTCCTCATAAATATTAGTGTACCACTCCGGATACAAACCGCATATCATTCAGTGTGTATTCTGTGCACGCCATATTCAAATTTATAAGCGGCACGTAGTGCCAGTGTGTGTGTGCTCATGAATAATAGTGTACCACTCCGGATACAAACTGCATATCATTAATTGTGTATTCTGTGCGCGCCATATTCAAACTAATAAGCAGCACGTAGCGCTAGTGTGTGTGTCCGTGCTCATGAATAATAGTGTACCACTCCGGATACAAACCGCATATCATTAAGTGTGTATTCTGTGCGCGCCATATTCAAACCAATAAGCGGCGCGTAGTGCCAGTGTGTGTGTGCTCATAAATATTGGTGTACCACTCCGGATACAAACCGCATATCATTAAGTGTGTATTCTGTGCGCGCCATATTCAAACTAATAAGCAGCGCGTAGCGCTAGTGTGTGTGTCCGTGCTCATGAATAATAGTGTACCACTCTGGATACAAACCGCATATCATTAAGTGTGTATTCTGTGCGCGCCATATTCAAACTAATAAGCGGCGCGTAGTACCAGTGTGTGTGTGTGTCCTCATAAATAATAGTGTACCACTCCGGATACAAACCGCATATCATTAAGTGTGTATTCTGTGCGCGCCAAATTAAAACCAATAAGCGGCGCGAAGTGCCAGTGTGTGTGTGTGTCCTCATAAATATTAGTGTACCACTCCGGATACAAACCGCATATCATTCAGTGTGTATTCTGTGCACGCCATATTCAAATTTATAAGCGGCACGTAGTGCCAGTGTGTGTGTGCTCATGTATAATAGTGTACCACTCCGGATACAAACCGCATATCATTAAGTGTGTATTCTGTGCGCGCCATATTCAAACCAATAAGCGGCGCGTAGTGCCAGTGTGTGTGTGCTCATGAATATTGGTGTACCACTCCGGATACAAACCGCATATCATTAAGTGTGTATTCTGTGCGCGCCATATTCAAACTTACAAGCGGCGCGTAGTGCCAGTGTGTGTGTGCTCATAAATATTGGTGTACCACTCCGGATACAAACCGCATATCATTAAGTGTGTATTCTGTGCGCGCCATATTCAAACCAATAAGCGGCGCGTAGTGCCAGTGTGTGTGTGTGCTCATGAATAATAGTGTACCACTCTGGATACAAACCGCATATCATTAAGTGTGTATTCTGTGCGCGCCAAATTAAAACCAATAAGCGGCGCGTAGTGCCAGTGTGTGTGTGCTCATGAATAAAAGTGTACCACTCCGGATACAAACCGCATATCATTAAGTGTGTATTCTGTGCGCGCCAAATTAAAACCAATAAGCGGCGCGTAGTGCCAGTGTGTGTGTGTGTCCTCATAAATATTAGTGTACCACTCCGGATACAAACCGCATATCATTCAGTTTGTATTCTGTGCACGCCATATTCAAATTTATAAGCGGCACGTAGTGCCAGTGTGTGTGTGCTCATGAATAATAGTGTACCACTCCGGATACAAACCGCATATCATTGAGTGTGTATTCTGTGCGCGCCATATTCAAACTTATCAGCGGCGCATAGTGCCAGTGTGTGTGTGTGCTCATAAATAATAGTGTACCACTCCGGATACAAACCGCATATCATTAAGTGTGTATTCTGTGCGCGCCAAATTAAAACCAATAAGCGGCGCGAAGTGCCAGTGTGTGTGTGTGTCCTCATAAATATTAGTGTACCACTCCGGATACAAACCGCATATCATTCAGTGTGTATTCTGTGCACGCCATATTCAAATTTATAAGCGGCACGTAGTGCCAGTGTGTGTGTGCTCATGTATAATAGTGTACCACTCCGGATACAAACCGCATATCATTAAGTGTGTATTCTGTGCGCGCCATATTCAAACCAATAAGCGGCGCGTAGTGCCAGTGTGTGTGTGCTCATGAATATTGGTGTACCACTCCGGATACAAACCGCATATCATTAAGTGTGTATTCTGTGCGCGCCATATTCAAACTTACAAGCGGCGCGTAGCGCTAGTGTGTGTGTCCGTGCTCATGAATAATAGTGTACCACTCCGGATACAAACCGCATATCATTAAGTGTGTATTCTGTGCGCGCCATATTCAAACTAATAAGCGGCGCGTAGTGCCAGTGTGTGTGTGTGTCCTCATAAATATTAGTGTACCACTCCGGATACAAACCGCATATCATTCAGTGTGTATTCTGTGCGCGCCATATTCAAACTTATCAGCGGCGCATAGTGCCAGTGTGTGTGTGTGCTCATGAATAATAGTGTACCACTCCGGATACAAACCGCATATCATTAAGTGTGTATTCTGTGCGCCCCAAATTAAAACCAATAAGCGGCGCGTAGTGCCAGTGTGTGTGTGTGCTCATGAATAATAGTGTACCACTCTGGATACAAACCGCATATCATTAAGTGTGTATTCTGTGCACGCCATATTCAAACCAATAAGCGGCGCGTAGTGCCAGTGTGTGTGTGCTCATAAATATTAGTGTACCACTCCGGATACAAACCGCATATCATTCAGTGTGTATTCTGTGCACGCCATATTCAAATTTATAAGCGGCGCGTAGTGCCAGTGTGTGTGTGCTCATGAATAATAGTGTACCACTCCGGATACAAACTGCATATCATTAAGTGTGTATTCTGTGCGCGCCATATTCAAACTTACAAGCGGCGCGTAGTGCCAGTGTGTGTGTGTGTCCTCATAAATATTAGTGTACCACTCCGGATACAAACCGCATATCATTAAGTGTGTATTCTGTGCACGCCATATTCAAACTTATAAGCGGCGCGTAGTGCCAGTGTGTGTGTGCTCATGTATAATAGTGTACCACTCCGGATACAAACCGCATATCATTAAGTGTGTATTCTGTGCACGCCATATTCAAACTTATAAGCGGCGCGTAGTGCCAGTGTGTGTGTGTGCTCATGTATAATAGTGTACCACTCCGGATACAAACCGCATATCATTAAGTGTGTATTCTGTGCACGCCATATTCAAACTTATAAGCGGCGCGTAGTGCCAGTGTGTGTGTGCTCATGTATAATAGTGTACCACTCCGGATACAAACCGCATATCATTAAGTGTGTATTCTGTGCACGCCATATTCAAACTTATAAGCGGCGCGTAGTGCCAGTGTGTGTATGCTCATGAATAATAGTGTACCACTCCGGATACAAACCGCATATCATTAAGTGTGTATTCTGTGCGCGCCAAATTCAAACCAATAAGCGGCGCGTAGTGCCAGTGTGTGTGTGTGCTCATGAATATTAGTGTACCACTCCGGATACAAACCGCATATCATTAAGTGTGTATTCTGTGCGCGCCATATTCAAACCAATAAGCGGCGCGTAGTGCCAGTGTGTGTGTGCTCATGTATATTAGTGTACCACTCCGGATAAAAACTGCATATCATTAAGTGTGTATTCTGTGCACGCCATATTCAAACTAATAAGCGGCACGTAGTGCCAGTGTGTGTGTGTGTGTTTGCTCATGAATAATAGTGTACCACTCCGGATACAAACCGCATATCATTAAGTGTGTATTCTGTGCGCGCCAAATTAAAACCAATAAGCGGCGCGTAGTGCCAGTGTGTGTGTGTGCTCATGAATATTAGTGTACCACTCCGGATACAAACCGCATATCATTAAGTGTGAATTCTGTGCGCGCCAAATTAAAACCAATAAGCGGCACGTAGTGCCAGTGTGTGTGTGCTCATGTATATTAGTGTACCACTCCGGATAAAAACTGCATATCATTAAGTGTGTATTCTGTGCACGCCATATTCAAACTAATAAGCGGCACGTAGTGCCAGTGTGTGTGTGTGTGTTTGCTCATGAATAATAGTGTACCACTCCGGATACAAACCGCATTTCATTAAGTGTGTATTCTGTGCGCGCCATATTCAAACCAATAAGCGGCGCGTAGTGCCAGTGTGTGTGTGTGCTCATAAATAATAGTGTACCACTCCGGATACAAACCGCATATCATTAAGTGTGTATTCTGTGCGCGCCATATTCAAACCAATAAGCGGCGCGTAGTGCCAGTGTGTGTATGCTCATGAATATTAGTGTACCACTCCGGATACAAACCGCATATCATTAAGTGTGTATTCTGTGCGCGCCAAATTAAAACCAATAAGCGGCACGTAGTGCCAGTGTGTGTGTGCTCATGAATAATAGTGTACCACTCCGGATAAAAACTGCATATCATTAAGTGTGTATTCTGTGCACGCCATATTCAAACCAATAAGCGGCGCGTAGTGCCAGTGTGTGTATGTGTGCTCATGTATATTAGTGTACCACTCCGGATACAAACCGCATATCATTCAGTGTGTATTCTGTGCGCGCCATATTCAAACTTATAAGCGGCGCGTAGTGCCAGTGTGTGTATGTGTGCTCATGTATATTAGTGTACCACTCCGGATACAAACTGCATATCATTAAGTGTGTATTCTGTGCACGCCATATTCAAACCAATAAGCGGCGCGTAGTGCCAGTGTGTGTGTGTGCTCATGTATATTAGTGTACCACTCCGGATACAAACTGCATATCATTAATTGTGTATTCTGTGCACGCCATATTCAAACTAATAAGCGGCGCGTAGTGCCAGTGTGTGTGTGTGCTCATAAATCTTAGTGTACCACTCCGGATACAAACTGCATATCATTAAGTGTGTATTCTGTGCGCGCCATATTCAAACTAAGAAGCGGCGCGTAGTGCCAGTGTGTGTGTGTGCTCATAAATATTTGTGTACCACTCCGGATACAAACTGCATATCATTCAGTGTGTATTCTGTGCACGCCAAATTGAAAATTATAAGCAGCGCGTAGTGTAAGTGTGCGTGTGTGCTCATAAATATTTGTGTACCACTCCGGATACAAACCGCATATCATTCAGTGTGTATTCTGTGCGCGCCATATTCAAACCAATAAGCGGCGCGTAGCTCTAGTGTGTATGTGTACTCATAAGTATTAGTGTACCACTCCGGATACAAACTGCATATCATTAAGTGAGTATTCTGTGCGCGCCATATTCAAACTTATAAGCGGCGCGTCGTGTCAGTGTGTGTGTGTGTCCTCATAAATATTAGTGTACCACTCCGGATACAAACCGCATATCATTCAGTGTGTATTCTGTGCGCGCCATATTCAAACTTATAAGCGGCGCGTAGTGCCAGTGTGTGTATGTGTGCTCATGTATATTAGTGTACCACTCCGGATACAAACTGCATATCATTAAGTGTGTATTCTGTGCACGCCATATTCAAACCAATAAGCGGCGCGTAGTGCCAGTGTGTATGTGTGCTCATGTATATTAGTGTACCACTCCGGATACAAACTGCATATCATTAATTGTGTATTCTGTGCACGCCATATTCAAACTAATAAGCGGCGCGTAGTGCCAGTGTGTGTGTGTGCTCATGAATAAAAGTGTACCACTCCGGATACAAACTGCATATCATTAAGTGTGTATTCTGTGCGCGCCATATTCAAACTAAGAAGCGGCGCGTAGTGCCAGTGTGTGTGTGTGCTCATAAATATTTGTGTACCACTCCGGATACAAACTGCATATCATTAAGTGTGTATTCTGTGCGCGTCATATTGAAAATTATAAGCAGCGCGTAGCGCTAGTGTGTATGTGTACTCAAAAATATTAGTGTACCACTCCGGATACAAACTGCATATCATTCAGTGTGTATTCTGTGCACGCCATATTCAAACCAATAAGCGGCGCGTAGTGCCAGTGTGTGTGTGTGTGCTCATAAATATTAGTGTACCACTCCGGATACAAACTGGATATCATTAAGTGTGTATTCTGTGCGCACCATATTCAAACTAATAAGCGGCGCGTAGCGCTAGTGTGTATGTGTACTCATAAATATTAGTGTACCACTCCGGATACAAACCGCATATCATTAAGTGTGTTTTCTGTGCGCGCCATATTCAAACCAATAAGCGGCACGTAGTGCCAGTGTGCGTGTGTGCTCATGAATAATAGTGTACCACTCCGGATACAAACTGCATATCATTAAGTGTGTATTCTGTGCGCGCCATATTCAAACTAATAAGCGGCACGTAGTGCCAGTGTGTGTGTGTGCTCATAAATAAAAGTGTACCACTCCGGATACAAACCGCATATGTGTATTCTGTGCACGCCATATTCAAACTTATAAGCGGCGCGTAGTGCCTGTGTCTGTGTGTGCTCATGAATATTAGTGTACCACTCCGGATACAAACTGCATATCATTAAGTGAGTATTCTGTGCGCGCCATATTCAAACTTATAAGCGGCGCGTCGTGTCAGTGTGTGTGTGTGCTCATAAATATTTGTGTACCACTCCAGATACAAACCGCATATCATTAAGTGTGTATTCTGTGCACGCCATATTCAAACTTATAAGCGGCGCGTAGTGCCAGTGTGTGTGTGCTCATGTATAATAGTGTACCACTCCGGATACAAACTGCATATCATTAAGTGTGTATTCTGTACACGCCATATTCAAACCAATAAGCGGCGCGTAGTGCCAGTGTGTGTGTGTGCTCATGTATAATAGTGTACCACTCCGGATACAAACCGCATATCATTAAGTGTGTATTCTGTGCACGCCATATTCAAACTTATAAGCGGCGCGTAGTGCCAGTGTGTGTGTGCTCATGTATAATCGTGTACCACTCCGGATACAAACCGCATATCATTAAGTGTGTATTCTGTGCGCGCCATATTCAAACTAATAAGCGGCGCGTAGCTCTAGTGTGTATGTGTACTCATAAATATTAGTGTACCACTCCGGATACAAACCGCATATCATTAAGTGTGTATTCTGTGCGCGCCATATTCAAACCAATAAGCGGCGCGTAGTGCCAGTGTGTGTATGTGTGCTCATGTATATTAGTGTACCACTCCGGATACAAACCGCATATCATTAAGTTTGTATTCTGTGCGCGCAATATTCAAACTAATAAGCGGCGCGTAGCTCTAGTGTGTATGTGTACTCATAAGTATTAGTGTACCATTCCGGATACAAACTGCATATCATTAAGTGTGTATTCTGTGCGCGCCATATTCAAACTAATAAGCGGCGCGTAGCTCTAGTGTGTATGTGTACTCATAAATATTAGTGTACCACTCCGGATACAAACCGCATATCATTAAGTGTGTATTCTGTGCGCGCCATATTCAAACCAATAAGCGGCGCGTAGTGCCAGTGTGTGTGTGTGCTCATGTATAATAGTGTACCACTCCGGATACAAACCGCATATCATAAAGTGTGTATTCTGTGCACGCCATATTCAAACCAATAAGCGGCGCGTAGTGCCAGTGTGTGTGTGTGCTCATGTATAATAGTGTACCACTCCGGATACAAACCGCATATCATTAAGTGTGTATTCTGTGCGCGCCATATTCAAACTAATAAGCGGCGCGTAGTGCCAGTGTGTGTATGTGTGCTCATGTATATTAGTGTACCACTCCGGATACAAACTGCATATCATTAAGTGTGTATTCTGTGCGCGTCATATTGAAAATTATAAGCAGCGCGTAGCGCTAGTGTGTATGTGTACTCAAAAATATTAGTGTACCACTCCGGATACAAACTGCATATCATTCAGTGTGTATTCTGTGCACGCCATATTCAAACCAATAAGCGGCGCGTAGTGCCAGTGTGTGTGTGCTCATGTATAATAGTGTACCACTCCGGATACAAACCGCATATCATTAAGTGTGTATTCTGTGCACGCCATATTCAAACTTATAAGCGGCGCGTAGCTCTAGTGTGTATGTGTACTCATAAATATTAGTGTACCACTCCGGATACAAACCGCATATCATTCAGTGTGTATTCTGTGCGCGCCATATTCAAACTAATAAGCGGCGCGTAGTGCCAGTGTGTGTATGTGTGCTCATGTATATTAGTGTACCACTCCGGATACAAACTGCATATCATTAATTGTGTATTCTGTGCACGCCATATTCAAACTAATAAGCGGCGCGTAGTGCCAGTGTGTGTGTGTGCTCATGATTATTAGTGTACCACTCCGGATACAAACTGCATATCATTAAGTGTGTATTCTGTGCGCGCCATATTCAAACTAAGAAGCGGCGCGTAGTGCCAGTGTGTGTGTGTGCTCATAAATATTTGTGTACCACTCCGGATACAAACTGCATATCATTAAGTGTGTATTCTGTGCGCGTCATATTGAAAATTATAAGCAGCGCGTAGCGCTAGTGTGTATGTGTACTCAAAAATATTAGTGTACCACTCCGGATACAAACTGCATATCATTCAGTGTGTATTCTGTGCACGCCATATTCAAACCAATAAGCGGCGCGTAGTGCCAGTGTGTGTGTGCTCATGTATAATAGTGTACCACTCCGGATACAAACCGCATATCATTAAGTGTGTATTCTGTGCACGCCATATTCAAACTTATAAGCGGCGCGTAGTGCCAGTGTGTGTGTGTGCTCATGTATAATAGTGTACCACTCCGGATACAAACCGCATATCATTAAGTGTGTATTCTGTGCACGCCATATTCAAACTTATAAGCGGCGCGTAGTGCCAGTGTGTGTGTGCTCATGTATAATAGTGTACCACTCCGGATACAAACCGCATATCATTAAGTGTGTATTCTGTGCACGCCATATTCAAACTAATAAGCGGCGCGTAGCTCTAGTGTGTATGTGTACTCATAAATATTAGTGTACCACTCCGGATACAAACCGCATATCATTAAGTGTGTATTCTGTGCGCGCCATATTCAAACCAATAAGCGGCGCGTAGTGCCAGTGTGTGTGTGTGCTCATGTATAATAGTGTACCACTCCGGATACAAACCGCATATCATTAAGTGTGTATTCTGTGCACGCCATATTCAAACTTATAAGCGGCGCGTAGTGCCAGTGTGTGTATGCTCATGAATAATAGTGTACCACTCCGGATACAAACCGCATATCATTAAGTGTGTATTCTGTGCGCGCCAAATTAAAACCAATAAGCGGCGCGTAGTGCCAGTGTGTGTGTGTGCTCATGAATATTAGTGTACCACTCCGGATACAAACCGCATATCATTAAGTGTGTATTCTGTGCGCGCCAAATTAAAACCAATAAGCGGCACGTAGTGCCAGTGTGTGTGTGCTCATGTATATTAGTGTACCACTCCGGATAAAAACTGCATATCATTAAGTGTGTATTCTGTGCGCGCCATATTCAAACTAATAAGCGGCGCGTAGTGCCAGTGTGTGTGTGCTCATAAATAATAGTGTACCACTCCGGATACAAACCGCCTATCATTAAGTGTGTATTCTGTGCGCGCCATATTCAAACTAATAAGCGGCACGTAGTGCCAGTGTGTGTGTGTGTGTGTGTGCTCATAAATATTGGTGTACCACTCCGGATACAAACCGCATATCATTCAGTGTGTATTCTGTGCGCGCCAAATTCAAACTAATAAGCGGCGCGTAGTGCCAGTGTATGTATGTGTGCTCATGTATATTAGTGTACCACTCCGAATACAAACTGCATATCATTAAGTGTGTATTCTGTGCGCGTCATATTGAAAATTATAAGCAGCGCGTAGCGCTAGTGTGTATGTGTACTCAAAAATATTAGTGTACCACTCCGGATAAAAACTGCATATCATTAAGTGTGTATTCTGTGCACGCCATATTCAAACTAATAAGCGGCGCGTAGTGCCAGTGTGTGTGTGTGCTCATAAATAATAGTGTACCACTCCGGATACAAACCGCATATCATTAAGTGTGTATTCTGTGCGCGCCATATTCAAACCAATAAGCGGCGCGTAGTGCCAGTGTGTGTATGCTCATGAATATTAGTGTACTACTCCGGATACAAACCGCATATCATTAAGTGTGTATTCTGTGCGCGCCAAATTAAAACCAATAAGCGGCGCGTACTGCCAGTGTGTGTGTGTGCTCATGAATATTAGTGTACCACTCCGGATACAAACCGCATATCATTAAGTGTGAATTCTGTGCGCGCCAAATTAAAACCAATAAGCGGCACGTAGTGCCAGTGTGTGTGTGCTCATGTATGTTAGTGTACCACTCCGGATAAAAACTGCATATCATTAAGTGTGTATTCTGTGCGTGTCATATTCAAACCAATAAGCGGCGCGTAGTGCCAGTGTGTGTGTGTGCTCATAAATAATAGTGTACCACTCCGGATACAAACCGCATATCATTAAGTGTGTATTCTGTGCGCGCCATATTCAAACCAATAAGCGGCGCGTAGTGCCAGTGTGTGTATGCTCATGAATATTAGTGTACCACTCCGGATACAAACCGCATATCATTAAGTGTGTATTCTGTGCGCGCCAAATTAAAACCAATAAGCGGCGCGTAGTGCCAGTGTGTGTGTGTGCTCATGAATATTAGTGTACCACTCCGGATACAAACCGCATATCATTAAGTGTGAATTCTGTGCGCGCCAAATTAAAACCAATAAGCGGCACGTAGTGCCAGTGTGTGTGTGCTCATGTATATTAATGTACCACTCCGGATAAAAACTGCATATCATTAAGTGTGTATTCTGTGCACGCCATATTCAAACCAATAAGCGGCGCGTAGTGCCAGTGTGTGTATGTGTGCTCATGTATATTAGTGTACCACTCCGGATACAAACCGCATATCATTAAGTGTATATTCTGTGCGCGCAATATTCAAACTAATAAGCGGCGCGTAGCTCTAGTGTGTATGTGTACTCATAAGTATTAGTGTACCACTCCGGATACAAACTGCATATCATTAAGTGAGTATTCTGTGCGCGCCATATTCAAACTTATAAGCGGCGCGTCGTGTCAGTGTGTGTGTGTGTCCTCATAAATATTAGTGTACCACTCCGGATACAAACCGCATATCATTCAGTGTGTATTCTGTGCGCGCCATATTCAAACTTATAAGCGGCGCGTAGTGCCAGTGTGTGTATGTGTGCTCATGTATATTAGTGTACCACTCCGGATACAAACTGCATATCATTAAGTGTGTATTCTGTGCACGCCATATTCAAACCAATAAGCGGCGCGTAGTGCCAGTGTGTGTGTGTGCTCATGTATATTAGTGTACCACTCCGGATACAAACTGCATATCATTAATTGTGTATTCTGTGCACGCCATATTCAAACTAATAAGCGGCGCGTAGTGCCAGTGTGTGTGTGTGCTCATAAATATTAGTGTACCACTCCGGATACAAACTGCATATCATTAAGTGTGTATTCTGTGCGCGCCATATTCAAACTAAGAAGCGGCGCGTAGTGCCAGTGTGTGTGTGTGCTCATGAATAATAGTGTACCACTCCGGATACAAACTGCATATCATTAAGTGTGTATTCTGTGCGCGCCAAATTAAAACCAATAAGCGGCGCGTAGTGCCAGTGTGTGTGTGTGCTCATGAATATTAGTGTACCACTCCGGATACAAACCGCATATCATTAAGTGTGAATTCTGTGCGCGCCAAATTAAAACCAATAAGCGGCACGTAGTGCCAGTGTGTGTGTGCTCATGTATATTAGTGTACCACTCCGGATACAAACCGCATATCATTAAGTGTGTATTCTGTGCGCGCCATATTCAAACTTATAAGCGGCGCGTAGTGTAGGTGTGCGTGTGTGTGCTCATAAATAAAAGTGTACCACTCCGGATACAAACCGCATATGTGTATTCTGTGCACGCCATATTCAAACTTATAAGCGGCGCGTAGTGCCTGTGTCTGTGTGTGCTCATGAATATTAGTGTACCACTCCGGATACAAACCGCATATCATTAAGTGAGTATTCTGTGCGCGCCATATTCAAACTTATAAGCGGCGCGTCGTGTCAGTGTGTGTGTGTGCTCATAAATATTTGTGTACCACTCCGGATACAAACCGCATATCATTAAGTGTGTATTCTGTGCACGCCATATTCAAACTTATAAGCGGCGCGTAGTGCCAGTGTGTGTGTGCTCATGTATAATAGTGTACCACTCCGGATACAAACTGCATATCATTAAGTGTGTATTCTGTGCACGCCATATTCAAACCAATAAGCGGCGCGTAGTGCCAGTGTGTGTATGTGTGCTCATGTATATTAGTGTACCACTCCGGATACAAACCGCATATCATTAAGTGTGTATTCTGTGCGCGCAATATTCAAACTAATAAGCGGCGCGTAGCTCTAGTGTGTATGTGTACTCATAAGTATTAGTGTACCACTCCGGATACAAACTGCATATCATGAAGTGAGTATTCTGTGCGCGCCATATTCAAACTTATAAGCGGCGCGTCGTGCCAGTGTGTGTGTGTGTCCTCATAAATATTAGTGTACCACTCCGGATACAAACCGCATATCATTAAGTGTGTATTCTGTGCGCGCAATATTCAAACTAATAAGCGGCGCGTAGCTCTAGTGTGTATGTGTACTCATAAGTATTAGTGTACCACTCCGGATACAAACTGCATATCATTAAGTGTGTATTCTGTGCACGCCATATTCAAACCAATAAGCGGCGCGTAGTGCCAGTGTGTATGTGTGCTCATGTATATTAGTGTACCACTCCGGATACAAACTGCATATCATTAATTGTGTATTCTGTGCACGCCATATTCAAACTAAGAAGCGGCGCGTAGTGCCAGTGTGTGTGTGTGCTCATAAATATTTGTGTACCACTCTGGATACAAATTGCATATCATTAAGTGTGTATTCTGTGCACGCCATATTCAAACTAATAAGCGGCGCATAGTGCTAGTGTGTATGTGTGCTCATGAATAATTGTGTACCACTCCGGATACAAACTGCATATCATTAAGCGTGTATTCTGTGCGCGCCATATTCAAACTTATAAGCGGCGCGTAGCTCTAGTGTGTATGTGTACTCATAAATATTAGTGTACCACTCCGGATACAAACCGCATATCATTAAGTGTGTATTCTGTGCGCGCCATATTCAAACTAATCAGCGGCGCGTAGTGCCAGTGTGTGTGTGTGCTCATAAATAAAAGTGTACCACTCCGGATACAAACTGCATATCATTAAGTGTGTATTCTGTGCGCGCCATATTCAAACTTATAAGCGGCGCGTAGCGCTAGAGTGTATGTGTACTCATAAATATTAGTGTACCACTCCGGATACAAACCGCATATCATTAAGTGTGTATTCTGTGCGCGCCATATTCAAACCAATAAGCGGCGCATAGTGCTAGTGTGTATGTGTGCTCATGAATATTAGTGTACCACTCCGGATACAAACTGCATATCATTAAGTGTGTATTCTGTGCGCGCCATATTCAAACTTACAAGCGGCGCGTAGCTCTAGTGTGTATGTGTACTCATATATATTAGTGTACCACTCCGGATACAAACTGCATATCATTAATTGTGTATTCTGTGCACGCCATATTCAAACTAATAAGCGGCGCGTAGTGCCAGTGTGTGTGTGTGCTCATGAATATTAGTGTACCACTCCGGATACAAACTGCAAATCATTAAGTGTGTATTCTGTGCGCGCCATATTCAAACTTATAAGCGGCGCGTAGCTCTAGTGTGTATGTGTACTCATAAATATTAGTGTACCACTCCGGATACAAACCGCATATCATTAAGTGTGTATTCTGTGCGCGCCATATTCAAACTAATCAGCGGCGCGTAGTGCCAGTGTGTGTGTGTGCTCATAAATATTTGTGTACCAATCCGGATACAAACTGCATATCATTAAGTGTGTATTCTGTGCACGCCATATTCAAACTAATAAGCGGCGCGTAGTGCCAGTGTGTGTGTGTGCTCATGAATATAAGTGTACCACTCCGGATACAAACTGCATATCATTAAGTGTGTACTCTGTGCGCGCCATATTGAAATTTATAAGCGGCGCGTAGTGCCAGTGTGTGTGTGTGCTCATAAATATTTGTGTACCACTCCGGATACAAACTGCATATCATTAAGTGTGTATTCTGTGCACGCCATATTCAAACTAATAAGCGGCGCGTAGTGCCAGTGTGTGTGTGTGCTCATGAATATTAGTGTACCACTCCGGATACAAACTGCATATCATTAAGTGTGTATTCTGTGCACGCCATATTCAAACCAATAAGCGGCGCGTAGTGCCAGTGTGTATGTGTGCTCATGAATAATCGTGTACCACTCCGGATACAAACTGCATATCATTAAGTGTGTATTCTGTGCGCGCCATATTCAAACCAATAAGCGGCGCGTAGTGCCAGTGTGTGTGTGCTCATGAATAATAGTGTACCACTCCGGATACAAACCGCATATCATTAAGTGTGTATTCTGTGCGCGCCATATTCAAACTAATAAGCGGCGCGTAGCTCTAGTGTGTATGTGTACTCATAAATATTAGTGTACCACTCCGGATACAAACCGCATATCATTCAGTGTGTATTCTGTGCACGCCATATTCAAACCAATAAGCGGCACGTAGTGCCAGTGTGTGTGTGTGCTCATAAGTATTTGTGTACCAATCCGGATACAAACTGCATATCATTAAGTGTGTATTCTGTGCACGCCATATTCAAACTAATAAGCGGCGCGTAGTGCCAGTGTGTGTGTGTGCTCATGAATATAAGTGTACCACTCCGGATACAAACTGCATATCATTAAGTGTGTATTCTGTGCGCGCCATATTCAAACTAATAAGCGGCGCGTAGTGTATGAGTGCGTGTGTGTGCTCATAAATAATAGTGTACCACTCCGGATACAAACCGCATATCATTGTGTGTGTATTCTGTGCGCGCCATATTCAAACTGATAAGCGGCCCGTAGCGCTAGTGTGTGAATGTGTGCTTATGATAAAAAGTGTACAACTCCGGATACAAACCGCATATCATTAAGTGTGTATTCTGCGCGCGCCATATTCAAACTTATAAGCGGCCCGTAGCGCTAGTGTGTATGTGTACTCATAAATATTAGTGTACCACTCCGGATACAAACCGCATATCATTAAGTATTTATTCTGTGCGCGCCATATTTAAACTAATAAGCGGCGCGTAGTGTATGTGTGCGTGTGTGTGCTCATAAATAATAGTGTACCACTCCGGATACAAACCGCATATCATTCAGTGTGTATTCTGTGCGCGCCATATTCAAACTAATAAGCGGCGCGTAGTGCCAGTGTATGTATGTGTGCTCATGTATATTAGTGTACCACTCCGGATACAAACAGCATATCCTTAAGTGTGTATTCTGTGCGCGCCATATAGGAAATTATAAGCAGCGCGTAGTGTAAGTGTGCGTGTGTGTGCTCATAAATATTAGTGTACCACTCCGGATACAAACCGCATATCATTAAGTGTGTATTCTGTGCGCACCATATTCAAACTAATAAGCGGCGCGTAGTGTCAGTGTGTATGTGTGCGTGTGTGTGTGCTCATGAATAATTGTGTACCACTCCGGATACAAACTGCATATCATTAAGTGTGTATTCTGTGCGCGCCATATTCAAACTAATAAGCGGCGCGTAGTGTATGTGTGCGTGTGTGTGCTCATAAATAATAGTGTACCACTCCGGATACAAACCGCATATCATTGTGTGTGTATTCTGTGCGCGCCATATTCAAACTAATAAGCGGCCCGTAGCGCTAGTGTGTGAATGTGTGCTTATGATAAAAAGTGTACAACTCCGGATACAAACCACATATCATTGAGTGTGTATTCTGTGCGCGCCATATTCAAACTTATAAGCGGCCCGTAGCGCTAGTGTGTGAATGTGTGCTCATAAATAATAGTGTACCACTCCGGATACAAACCGCATATCATTAAGTATTTATTCTGTGCGCGCCATATTGAAAATTATAAGCAGCGCGTAGTGTCAGTGTGTATGTGTGCGTGTGTGTGTGCTCATGAATAATTGTGTACCACTCCGGATACAAACTGCATATCATTAAGTGTGTATTCTGTGCGCGCCATATTCAAACTAATAAGCGGCGCGTAGTGTATGAGTGCGTGTGTGTGCTCATAAATAATAGTGTACCACTCCGGATACAAACCGCATATCATTGTGTGTGTATTCTGTGCGCGCCATATTCAAACTGATAAGCGGCCCGTAGCGCTAGTGTGTGAATGTGTGCTTATGATAAAAAGTGTACAACTCCGGATACAAACCGCATATCATTAAGTGTGTATTCTGCGCGCGCCATATTCAAACTTATAAGCGGCCCGTAGCGCTAGTGTGTATGTGTACTCATAAATATTAGTGTACCACTCCGGATACAAACCGCATATCATTAAGTATTTATTCTGTGCGCGCCATATTTAAACTAATAAGCGGCGCGTAGTGTATGTGTGCGTGTGTGTGCTCATAAATAATAGTGTACCACTCCGGATACAAACCGCATATCATTCAGTGTGTATTCTGTGCGCGCCATATTCAAACTAATAAGCGGCGCGTAGTGCCAGTGTATGTATGTGTGCTCATGTATATTAGTGTACCACTCCGGATACAAACAGCATATCCTTAAGTGTGTATTCTGTGCGCACCATATAGGAAATTATAAGCAGCGCGTAGTGTAAGTGTGCGTGTGTGTGCTCATAAATATTAGTGTACCACTCCGGATACAAACCGCATATCATTAAGTGTGTATTCTGTGCGCACCATATTCAAACTTATAAGCGGCGCGTAGTGTCAGTGTGTATGTGTGCGTGTGTGTGTGCTCATGAATAATTGTGTACCACTCCGGATACAAACTGCATATCATTAAGTGTGTATTCTGTGCGCGCCATATTCAAACTTATAAGCGGCGCGTAATGTCTGTGTGTATGTGTGTGTGTGTGTGTGTGCTTATGAATATTAGTGTACAACTCCGGATACAAACAGCATATCCTTAAGTGTGTATTCTGTGCGCGCCATATTCAAAACAATAAGCGGCGCGTAGCTCTAGTGTGTGAATGTGTGCTTATGATAAAAAGTGTACAACTCCGGATACAAACCGCATATCATTAAGTGTGTATTCTGTGCGCGCCATATTCAAACTAATAAGCGGCCCGTAGCGCTAGTGTGTATGTGTACTCATAAATATTAGTGTACCACTCCGGATACAAACCGCATATCATTAAGTATTTATTCTGTGCGCGCCATATTCAAACTAATAAGCGGCGCGTAGTGTAAGTGTGCGTGTGTGTGCTCATAAATATTAGTGTACCACTCCGGATACAAACCGCATATCATTCAGTGTGTATTCTGTGCACGCCATATTCAAACCAATAAGCGGCGCGTAGTGCCAGTGTGTGTGTGCTCATGAATAATAGTGTACCACTCCGAATACAAACCGCATATCATTAAGTGTGTATTTTGTGCGCGCCATATTCAAACTTATAAGCTGCGCGTAGTGCCAGTGTGAATGTGTGCTCATGAATAAAAGTGTACCACTCCGGATACAAACCGCATATCATTAAGTGTGTATTCTGTGCGCGCCATATTCAAACTAAGAAGCGTCGCGTCGTGTCAGTGTGTGTGTATGCTCATAAATATTTGTGTACCACTCCGGATACAAACTGCATATCATTAAGTGTGTATTCTGTGCACGCCATATTCAAACTAATAAGCGGCGCGTAGCTCTAATGTGTATGTGTACTCATAAATATTAGTGTACCACTCCGGATACAAACTGCATATCATTAAGTGTGTATTTTGTGCGCGCCATATTCAAACTAATAAGCGGCGCGTAGTGCCAGTGTGTGTATGTGTGCTCATGTATAATAGTGTACCACTCCGGATACAAACTGCATATCATTAAGTGTGTATTATGTGCGCGCCATATTCAAACCAATAAGCGGCGCGTAGCTCTAGTGTGTATGTGTGCTCATAAATATTAGTATACCACTCCGGATACAAACCGCATATCATTCAGTGTGTATTCTGTGCACGCCATATTCAAACTAATAAGCGGCGCGTAGTGTCTGTGTGTATGTGTGTGTGTGTGTGCTCATGAATAATAGTGTACCACTCCGGATACAAACTGCAAATCATTAAGTGTGTATTCTGTGCGCGCCATATTCAAACTAATAAGCGGCGCGTAGTGCCAGTGTGTAAGTGTGTGAATGTGTGCTCATGAATAATAGTGTACCACTCCGGATACAAACCGCATATCATTAAGTGTGTATTCTGTGCGCGCCATATTCAAACCAATAAGCGGCGCGTAGTGCCAGTGTGTATGTGTGCTCATGAATAATAGTGTACCACTCCGGATACAAACCGCATATCATTAAGTGTGTATTCTGTGCGCGCCATATTCAAACTTATAAGCGGCGCGTAGTGTAAGTGTGCGTGTGTGTGCTCATAAATATTAGTGTACCACTCCGGATACAAACTGCATATCATTAAGTGTGTATTCTGTGCGCGCCATATTCAAACTAATAAGCGGCGCGTAGTGTCTGTGTGTATGTGTGTGTGTGTGTGCTCATGAATAATAGTGTACCACTCCGGATACAAACTGCAAATCATTAAGTGTGTATTCTGTGCGCGCCATATTCAAACTAATAAGCGGCGCGTAGTGCCAGTGTGTAAGTGTGTGTATGTGTGCTCATGAATAATAGTGTACCACTCCGGATACAAACCGCATATCATTAAGTGTGTATTCTGTGCGCGCCATATTCAAACTAATAAGCGGCGCGTAGTGCCAGTGTGTATGTGTGCTCATGAATAATAGTGTACCACTCCGGATACAAACCGCATATCATTAAGTGTGTATTCTGTGCGCGCCATATTCAAACTTATAAGCGGCGCGTAGTGTAAGTGTGCGTGTGTGTGCTCATAAATATTAGTGTACCACTCCGGATACAAACTGCATATCATTAAGTGTGTATTCTGTGCGCGCCATATTCAAACTAATAAGCGGCGCGTAGTGTCTGTGTGTATGTGTGTGTGTGTGTGTGCTCATGAATAATAGTGTACCACTCCGGATACAAACTGCAAATCATTAAGTGTGTATTCTGTGCGCGCCATATTCAAACTAATAAGCGGCGCGTAGTGCCAGTGTGTATGTGTGCTCATGAATAATAGTGTACCACTCCGGATACAAACCGCATATCATTAAGTGTGTATTCTGTGCGCGCCATATTCAAACTTATAAGCGGCGCGTAGTGTAAGTGTGCGTGTGTGTGCTCATAAATATTAGTGTACCACTCCGGATACAAACTGCATATCATTAAGTGTGTATTCTGTGCGCGCCATATTCGAACTAATAAGCGGCGCGTAGTGTCTGTGTGTATGTGTGTGTGTGTGTGTGCTCATGAATAATAGTGTACCACTCCGGATACAAACTGCAAATCATTAAGTGTGTATTCTGTGCGCGCCATATTCAAACTAATAAGCGGCGCGTAGTGCCAGTGTGTAAGTGTGTGTATGTGTGCTCATGAATAATAGTGTACCACTCCGGATACAAACCGCATATCATTAAGTGTGTATTCTGTGCGCGCCATATTCAAACTTATAAGCGGCGCGTAGTGTAAGTGTGCGTGTGTGTGCTCATAAATAATAGTGTACCACTCCGGATACAAACCGCATATCATTAAGTGTGTATTCTGTGCGCGCCATATTCAAACTAATAAGCGGCGCGTAGTGTCTGTGTGTATGTGTGTGTGTGTGTGTGCTCATGAATAATAGTGTACCACTCCGGATACAAACTGCAAATCATTAAGTGTGTATTCTGTGCGCGCCATATTCAAACTAATAAGCGGTGCGTAGTGCCAGTGTGTAAGAGTGTGTATGTGTGCTCATGAATAATAGTGTACCACTCCGGATACAAACCGCATATCATTAAGTGTGTATTCTGTGCGCGCCATATTCAAACTTATAAGCGGCGCGTAGTGTAAGTGTGCGTGTGTGTGCTCATAAATATTAGTGTACCACTCCGGATACAAACTGCATATCATTAAGTGTGTATTCTGTGCGCGCCATATTCAAACTAATAAGCGGCGCGTAGTGTCTGTGTGTATGTGTGCTCATGAATAATAGTGTACCACTCCGGATACAAACCGCATATCATTAAGTGTGTATTCTGTGCGCGCCATATTCAAACTTATAAGCGGCGCGTAGTGTAAGTGTGCGTGTGTGTGCTCATAAATATTAGTGTACCACTCCGGATACAAACTGCATATCATTAAGTGTGTATTATGTGCGCGCCATATTCAAACCAATAAGCGTTGCGTAGCTCTAGTGTGTATGTGTGCTAATAAATATTAGTATACCACTCCGGATACAAACCGCATATCATTCAGTGTGTATTCTGTGCACGCCATATTCAAACTAATAAGCGGCGCGTAGTGTCTGTGTGTATGTGTGTGTGTGTGTGCTCATGAATAATAGTGTACCACTCCGGATACAAACTGCAAATCATTAAGTGTGTATTCTGTGCGCGCCATATTCAAACTAATAAGCGGCGCGTAGTGCCAGTGTGTAAGTGTGTGAATGTGTGCTCATAAATAATAGTGTACCACTCCGGATACAAACCGCATATCATTAAGTGTGTATTCTGTGCGCGCCATATTCAAACTTATAAGCGGCGCGTAGTGCCAGTGTGTATGTGTGCTCATGAATAATAGTGTACCACTCCGGATACAAACCGCATATCATTAAGTGTGTATTATGTGCGCGCCATATTCAAACTTATAAGCGGCGCGTAGTGTAAGTGTGCGTGTGTGTGCTCATAAATATTAGTGTACCACTCCGGATACAAACTGCATATCATTAAGTGTGTATTCTGTGCGCGCCATATTCAAACTAATAAGCGGCGCGTAGTGTCTGTGTGTATGTGTGTGTGTGTGTGTGCTCATGAATAATAGTGTACCACTCCGGATACAAACTGCAAATCATTAAGTGTGTATTCTGTGCGCGCCATATTCAAACTAATAAGCGGCGCGTAGTGCCAGTGTGTAAGTGTGTGTATGTGTGCTCATGAATAATAGTGTACCACTCCGGATACAAACTGCATATCATTAAGTGTGTATTCTGTGCGCGCCATATTCAAACTAATAAGCGGCGCGTAGTGCCAGTGTGTATGTGTGCTCATGAATAATAGTGTACCACTCCGGATACAAACCGCATATCATTAAGTGTGTATTCTGTGCGCGCCATATTCAAACTTATAAGCGGCGCGTAGTGCCAGTGTGTATGTGTGCTCATGAATAATAGTGTACCACTCCGGATACAAACTGCATATCATTAAGTGTGTATTCTGTGCGCGCCATATTCAAACTAATAAGCGGCGCGTAGTGTCTGTGTGTATGTGTGTGTGTGTGTGTGCTCATGAATAATAGTGTACCACTCCGGATACAAACTGCAAATCATTAAGTGTGTTTTCTGTGCGCGCCATATTCAAACTAATAAGCGGCGCGTAGTGCCAGTGTGTATGTGTGCTCATGAATAATAGTGTACCACTCCGGATACAAACCGCATATCATTAAGTGTGTATTCTGTGCGCGCCATATTCAAACTTATAAGCGGCGCGTAGTGTAAGTGTGCGTGTGTGTGCTCATAAATATTAGTGTACCACTCCGGATACAAACTGCATATCATTAAGTGTGTATTCTGTGCGCGCCATATTCAAACTAATAAGCGGCGCGTAGTGTCTGTGTGTATGTGTGTGTGTGTGTGTGCTCATGAATAATAGTGTACCACTCCGGATACAAACTGCAAATCATTAAGTGTGTATTCTGTGCGCGCCATATTCAAACTAATAAGCGGTGCGTAGTGCCAGTGTGTAAGAGTGTGTATGTGTGCTCATGAATAATAGTGTACCACTCCGGATACAAACTGCAAATCATTAAGTGTGTATTCTGTGCGCGCCATATTCAAACTAATAAGCGGCGCGTAGTGCCAGTGTGTAAGTGTGTGTATGTGTGCTCATGAATAATAGTGTACCACTCCGGATACAAACCGCATATCATTAAGTGTGTATTCTGTGCGCGCCATATTCAAACTAATAAGCGGCGCGTAGTGCCAGTGTGTATGTGTGCTCATGAATAATAGTGTACCACTCCGGATACAAACCGCATATCATTAAGTGTGTATTCTGTGCGCGCCATATTCAAACTTATAAGCGGCGCGTAGTGTAAGTGTGCGTGTGTGTGCTCATAAATATTAGTGTACCACTCCGGATACAAACTGCATATCATTAAGTGTGTATTCTGTGCGCGCCATATTCAAACTAATAAGCGGCGCGTAGTGTCTGTGTGTATGTGTGTGTGTGTGTGTGCTCATGAATAATAGTGTACCACTCCGGATACAAACTGCAAATCATTAAGTGTGTATTCTGTGCGCGCCATATTCAAACTAATAAGCGGTGCGTAGTGCCAGTGTGTAAGAGTGTGTATGTGTGCTCATGAATAATAGTGTACCACTCCGGATACAAACTGCAAATCATTAAGTGTGTATTCTGTGCGCGCCATATTCAAACTAATAAGCGGTGCGTAGTGCCAGTGTGTAAGAGTGTGTATGTGTGCTCATGAATAATAGTGTACCACTCCGGATACAAACCGCATATCATTAAGTGTGTATTCTGTGCGCGCCATATTCAAACTTATAAGCGGCGCGTAGTGTAAGTGTGCGTGTGTGTGCTCATAAATATTAGTGTACCACTCCGGATACAAACTGCATATCATTAAGTGTGTATTCTGTGCGCGCCATATTCAAATTAATAAGCGGCGCGTAGTGTCTGTGTGTATGTGTGCTCATGAATAATAGTGTACCACTCCGGATACAAACCGCATATCATTAAGTGTGTATTCTGTGCGCGCCATATTCAAACTTATAAGCGGCGCGTAGTGTAAGTGTGTATGTGTGCTCATGAATAATAGTGTACCACTCCGGATACAAACCGCATATCATTAAGTGTGTATTCTGTGCGCGCCATATTCAAACTTATAAGCGGCGCGTAGTGTAAGTGTGCGTGTGTGTGCTCATAAATATTAGTGTACCACTCCGGATACAAACTGCATATCATTAAGTGTGTATTCTGTGCGCGCCATATTCAAACTAATAAGCGGCGCGTAGTGTCTGTGTGTATGTGTGTTTGTGTGTGTGCTCATGAATAATAGTGTACCACTCCGGATACAAACTGCAAATCATTAAGTGTGTATTCTGTGCGCGCCATATTCAAACTAATAAGCGGCGCGTAGTGCCAGTGTGTAAGTGTGTGTATGTGTGCTCATGAATAATAGTGTACCACTCCGGATACAAACCGCATATCATTAAGTGTGTATTCTGTGCGCGCCATATTCAAACTAATAAGCGGCGCGTAGTGCCAGTGTGTATGTGTGCTCATGAATAATAGTGTACCACTCCGGATACAAACCGCATATCATTAAGTGTGTATTCTGTGCGCGCCATATTCAAACTTATAAGCGGCGCGTAGTGTAAGTGTGCGTGTGTGTGCTCATAAATATTAGTGTACCACTCCGGATACAAACTGCATATCATTAAGTGTGTATTCTGTGCGCGCCATATTCAAACTAATAAGCGGCGCGTAGTGTCTGTGTGTATGTGTGCTCATGAATAATAGTGTACCACTCCGGATACAAACCGCATATCATTAAGTGTGTATTCTGTGCGCGCCATATTCAAACTTATAAGCGGCGCGTAGTGTAAGTGTGCGTGTGTGTGCTCATAAATATTAGTGTACCACTCCGGATACAAACCGCATATCATTAAGTGTGTATTCTGTGCGCGCCATATTCAAACTTATAAGCGGCGCGTAGCGCTAGTGTGTATGTGTGCTCATAAATATTAGTGTACCACTCCGGATACAAACCGCATATCATTAAGTGTGTATTCTGTGCGCACCATATTCAAACTAATAAGCGGCGCGTAGCGCTAGTGTGTATGTGTACTCATAAATATTAGTGTACCACTCCGGATACAAACCGGATATCATTCAGTGTGTATTCTGTGCGCGCCAAATTCAAACCAATAAGCGGCGCGTAGTGCCAGTGTGTGTGTGTGCTTATGATACAAAGTGTACAACTCCGGATACAAACCGCATACCATTAAGTGTGTATTCTGTGCGCGCCATATTCAAACTTATAAGCGGCGCGTAGTGCCAGTGTGTAAGTGTGTGAATGTGTGCTCATAAATAATAGTGTACCACTCCGGATACAAACCGCATATCATTAAGTGTGTATTCTGTGCGCGCCATATTAAAACTAATAAGCGGCGCGTAGTGCCAGTGTGTGTGTGTGCTCATAAATATTTGTGTACCACTCTGGATACAAATTGCATATCATTAAGTGTGTATTCTGTGCACGCCATATTCAAACTAATAAGCGGCGCATAGTGCTAGTGTGTATGTGTGCTCATGAATAATTGTGTACCACTCCGGATACAAACTGCATATCATTAAGCGTGTATTCTGTGCGCGCCATATTCAAACTTATAAGCGGCGCGTAGCTCTAGTGTGTATGTGTACTCATAAATATTAGTGTACCACTCCGGATACAAACCGCATATCATTAAGTGTGTATTCTGTGCGCGCCATATTCAAACTAATCAGCGGCGCGTAGTGCCAGTGTGTGTGTGTGCTCATAAATAAAAGTGTACCACTCCGGATACAAACTGCATATCATTAAGTGTGTATTCTGTGCGCGCCATATTCAAACTTATAAGCGGCGCGTAGCGCTAGAGTGTATGTGTACTCATAAATATTAGTGTACCACTCCGGATACAAACCGCATATCATTAAGTGTGTATTCTGTGCGCGCCATATTCAAACCAATAAGCGGCGCATAGTGCTAGTGTGTATGTGTGCTCATGAATATTAGTGTACCACTCCGGATACAAACTGCATATCATTAAGTGTGTATTCTGTGCGCGCCATATTCAAACTTACAAGCGGCGCGTAGCTCTAGTGTGTATGTGTACTCATATATATTAGTGTACCACTCCGGATACAAACTGCATATCATTAATTGTGTATTCTGTGCACGCCATATTCAAACTAATAAGCGGCGCGTAGTGCCAGTGTGTGTGTGTGCTCATGAATATTAGTGTACCACTCCGGATACAAACTGCAAATCATTAAGTGTGTATTCTGTGCGCGCCATATTCAAACTTATAAGCGGCGCGTAGCTCTAGTGTGTATGTGTACTCATAAATATTAGTGTACCACTCCGGATACAAACCGCATATCATTAAGTGTGTATTCTGTGCGCGCCATATTCAAACTAATCAGCGGCGCGTAGTGCCAGTGTGTGTGTGTGCTCATAAATATTTGTGTACCAATCCGGATACAAACTGCATATCATTAAGTGTGTATTCTGTGCACGCCATATTCAAACTAATAAGCGGCGCGTAGTGCCAGTGTGTGTGTGTGCTCATGAATATAAGTGTACCACTCCGGATACAAACTGCATATCATTAAGTGTGTACTCTGTGCGCGCCATATTGAAATTTATAAGCGGCGCGTAGTGCCAGTGTGTGTGTGTGCTCATAAATATTTGTGTACCACTCCGGATACAAACTGCATATCATTAAGTGTGTATTCTGTGCACGCCATATTCAAACTAATAAGCGGCGCGTAGTGCCAGTGTGTGTGTGTGCTCATGAATATTAGTGTACCACTCCGGATACAAACTGCATATCATTAAGTGTGTATTCTGTGCACGCCATATTCAAACCAATAAGCGGCGCGTAGTGCCAGTGTGTATGTGTGCTCATGAATAATAGTGTACCACTCCGGATACAAACTGCATATCATTAAGTGTGTATTCTGTGCGCGCCATATTCAAACCAATAAGCGGCGCGTAGTGCCAGTGTGTGTGTGCTCATGAATAATAGTGTACCACTCCGGATACAAACCGCATATCATTAAGTGTGTATTCTGTGCGCGCCATATTCAAACTAATAAGCGGCGCGTAGCTCTAGTGTGTATGTGTACTCATAAATATTAGTGTACCACTCCGGATACAAACCGCATATCATTCAGTGTGTATTCTGTGCACGCCATATTCAAACCAATAAGCGGCACGTAGTGCCAGTGTGTGTGTGTGCTCATAAGTATTTGTGTACCAATCCGGATACAAACTGCATATCATTAAGTGTGTATTCTGTGCACGCCATATTCAAACTAATAAGCGGCGCGTAGTGCCAGTGTGTGTGTGTGCTCATGAATATAAGTGTACCACTCCGGATACAAACTGCATATCATTAAGTGTGTATTCTGTGCGCGCCATATTGAAATTTATAAGCGGCGCGTAGTGCCAGTGTGTGTGTATGCTCATAAATATTTGTGTACCACTCCGGATACAAACTGCATATCATTAAGTGTGTATTCTGTGCACGCCATATTCAAACTAATAAGCGGCGCGTAGTGCCAGTGTGTGTGTGTGCTCATGAATATTAGTGTACCAATCTGGATACAAACTGCATATCATTAAGTGTGTATTCTGTGCACGCCATATTCAAACCAATAAGCGGCGCGTAGTGCCAGTGTGTGTGTGTGTTCATAAATATTTGTGTACCACTCCGGATACAAACTGCATATCATTAAGTGTGTATTCTGTGCACGCCATATTCAAACTAATAAGCGGCGCGTAGTGCCAGTGTGTGTGTGTGCTCATGAATATAAGTGTACCACTCCGGATACAAACTGCATATAATGTTGTTGTTGTTGTTTATTGTATTAAGTGTTTGGCCGGTCTCGTAGTACAGTCGTCAACTCGTACGACTTAACAACATGCCCGTCATGGGTTCAATCAACAAAAAAAAGCCCGGGCCGCCATACGTAGGACTGACTATCCTGTTATGGGGGGGAATCAATTAGTCACTGAAAGCCAAAGCCCACAAGTGGGTACAGGCAGGCCTTGACCGACATCGGTTGTTGAGCCAAAGAAGAAGAAGAAGAAGTTTGGCCAAACAAGCGGCCTTATCACTGAATTAAAACTAAAACTTAAATAACTAACGCAGTGTACAATGACAAAACCGATCAACAGAATCTAGTAGGTAGATGCCAGTCAAATAAAATGTAACGCTGATTAAATTTACGGGCCATCGCAGTCATTGGGTCGTTCTCGCTATATTCACGTCTTGTAAGGTCAGTTCTTAATAGTCTGTAGTTACGGAACACTCTAGGAGGGACATTTATGTTGACTCTAGCCAGTAGTTCTGGCGAATCTATCTCACCGACAATAAGTTTGGACAAAAACGTACATTGGGCATTATCACGTCTCCTAGCAAGTGTGTCCAGACCAAACAACAAACAACGAGTATGATACGATGGACGAGGGGTTACATTACGCCACGGAGTGAAGTGTAGGACAATACGAGTAACTCTCTTTTGGACAGCTTCTATTCTATTGGACCAAACACTAGAGAACGGACACCAAACTGTAGAACTAAACTCGAGGATGGAACGAACATAGGACTTATACAGAGTTAACAGGCAGTGTGGGTCATTAAGTTCTCTCGAATGTCGACGAATAAATAGTAGCATTTTGTTAGCTTTGTCTAAAATATCACAGTAATGTTGTCGGAAATCTAGTTTGCGATCCAGGGTGACTCCTAAATCTCTGACCGTATTGCACCGCGGTAGTTGTGTCCCTGATATCATTAAGTGTGTATTCTGTGCGCGCCATATTCAAACTTATAAGCGGCGCGTAGCGCTAGTGTGTATGGGTACTCAAAAATATTAGTGTACCACTCCGGATACAAACTGCATATCATTAAGTGTGTATTCTGTGCACGCCATATTCAAACTAATAAGCGGCACGTAGTGCCAGTGTGTCCGGTATGGCCGGTCTCGTAGTACAGTCGTCAACTCGTACGACTTAACAACATGCCCGTCATGGGTTCAATCCCCAAACAGACCGTGCCGCCATACGTAGGATTGACTATCCTGCTATGGTGGGGAATCAATTAGTCACTGAAAGCCAAGCCCACAAGTGGTTACAGGCAGGCCTTGACCGACATCGGTTGTTGTGCCAGAGAAGAAGAAGAAGTGCCAGTGTGTGTGTGTGCTCATGAATATTAGTGTACCACTCCGGATACAAACTGCATATCATTAAGTGTGTATTCTATGCACGCCATATTCAAACTTATAAGCGGCACGTAGTGCCAGTGTGTGAATGTGTGCTCATAAATATTAGTGTACCACTCCGGATACAAACTGCATATCATTAAGTGTGTATTCTGTGCACGCCATATTCAAACTTATAAGCGGCAAGTAGTGCCAGTGTGTGAATGTGTGCTCATAAATATTAGTGTACCACTCCGGATACAAACTGCATATCATTAAGTGTGTATTCTGTGCACGCCATATTCAAACTAATAAGCGGCGCGTAGTGCCAGTGTGTGTGTGTGCTCATGAATAATTGTGTATCACTCCGGATACAAACCGCATATCATTAAGTGTGTATTCTGTGCGCGCCATATTCAAACTAATAAGCGGCGCGTGAATAATTGTGTACCGCTCCGGATACAAACTGCATATCATTAAGTGTGTATTCTGTGCGCGCCATATTCAAACTAAGAAGCGGCGCATAGTGCTAGTGTGTATGTGTGCTCATGAATAATTGTGTATCACTCCGGATACAAACCGCATATCATTAAGTGTGTATTCTGTGCGCGCCATATTCAAACTAATAAGCGGCGCGTGAATAATTGTGTACCACTCCGGATACAAACCGCATTTCATTAAGTGTGTATTCTGTGCGCGCCATATTCAAACCAATAAGCGGCGCGTAGTGCCAGTGTGTGTATGTGTGCTCATGTATATTAGTGTACCACTCCGGATACAAACTGCATATCATTAAGTGTGTATTCTGTGCGCGCCATATTCAAACTAAGAAGCGGCGCATAGTGCTAGTGTGTATGTGTGCTCATGAATAATAGTGTATCACTCCGGATACAAACTGCATATCATTAAGTGTGTATTCTGTGCGCGTCATATTGAAAATTATAAGCAGCGCGTAGTGTAAGTGTGTGTGTGTGTGCTCATAAATAAAAGCGTACCACTCCGGATACAAACCTTATATCATTAAGTGTGTATTCTGTGCGCGCCATATTCAAACTAATAAGCGGCGCGTAGTGCTAGTGTGTTTGTGTGCTCATGAATAATTGTGTACCACTCTGGATACAAACTGCATATCATTAAGTGTGTATTCTGTGCGCGCCATATTCAAACTAAGAAGCGGCGCATAGTGCTAGTGTGTATGTGTGCTCATGAATAATTGTGTACCACTCCGGATACAAACTGCATATCATTAAGCGTGTATTCTGTGCGCGCCATATTCAAACTTATAAGCGGCACGTAGTGCCAGTGTGTGTGTGCTCATGAATAATAGTGTACCACTCCGGATACAAACCGCATATCATTAAGTGTGTATTCTGTGCGCGCCATATTCAAACCAATAAGCGGCTCGTAGTGCCAGTGTGTGTGTGCTCATGAATAATTGTGTACCACTCCGGAAACAAACTGCATATCATTAAGTGTGTATTCTGTGCGCGCCATATTCAATCTTATAAGCGGCGCGTAGTGCCAGTGTGTGTATGTGTGCTTATGAATAATAGTGTACCACTCCGGATACAAACCGCATATCATTAAGTGTGTATTCTGTGCGCGCCATATTTAAACTAATCAGCGGCGCGTAGTGCTATTGTGTATGTGTACTCATAAATATTAGTGTACCACTCCGGATACAAACCGCATATCATTCAGTGTGTATTCTGTGCACGCCATATTCAAACTTATAAGCGGCGCATAGTGCTAGTGTGTATGTGTGCTCATGAATAATTGTGTACCACTCCGGATACAAACTGCATATAATTAAGTGTGTATTCTGTGCGCGCCATATTCAAACTAATAAGCGGCGCATAGTGCTAGTGTGTGTGTGTCCTCATAAATATTAGTGTACCACTCCGGATACAAACCGCATATCATTAAGTGTGTATTCTGTGCGCGCCATATTCAAACTTATCAGCGGCGCATAGTGCCAGTGTGTGTGTGTGCTCATGAATAATAGTGTACCACTCCGGATACAAACCGCATATCATTAAGTGTGTATTCTGTGCGCGCCAAATTAAAACCAATAAGCGGCGCGTAGTGCCAGCGTGTGTGTGCTCATAAATATTGGTGTACCACTCCGGATACAAATCGCATATCATTAAGTGTGTATTCTGTGCGCGCCAAATTCAAACCAATAAGCGGCTCGTAGTGCTAGTGTGTATGTGTGCTCATGAATAATTGTGTACCACTCCGGATACAAACTGCATATCATTAAGTGTGTATTCTGTGCGCGCCATATTCAATCTTATAAGCGGCGCGTAGTGCCAGTGTGTGTATGTGTGCTTATGAATAATAGTGTACCACTCCGGATACAAACCGCATATCATTAAGTGTGTATTCTGTGCGCGCCATATTTAAACTAATCAGCGGCGCGTAGTGCTATTGTGTATGTGTACTCATAAATATTAGTGTACCACTCCGGATACAAACCGCATATCATTCAGTGTGTATTCTGTGCACGCCATATTCAAACTTATAAGCGGCGCATAGTGCTAGTGTGTATGTGTGCTCATGAATAATTGTGTACCACTCCGGATACAAACTGCATATAATTAAGTGTGTATTCTGTGCGCGCCATATTCAAACTAATAAGCGGCGCATAGTGCTAGTGTGTGTGTGTCCTCATAAATATTAGTGTACCACTCCGGATACAAACCGCATATCATTAAGTGTGTATTCTGTGCGCGCCATATTCAAACTTATAAGCGGCGCGTAGTGCCAGTGTGTGTGTGTGCTCATAAATATTTGTGTACCACTCCGGATACAAACCGCATATCATTCATTGTGTATTCTGTGCACGCCATATTCAAACCAATAAGCGGCGCGTAGTGCCAGTGTGTGTGTGCTCATGAATAATAGTGTACCACTCCGGATACAAACTGCATATCATTAAGTGTGTATTCTGTGCACGCCATATTCAAACCAATAAGCGGCGCGTAGTGCCAGTGTGTGTGTGCTCATGAATAATAGTGTACCACTCCGGATACAAACCGCATATCATTAAGTGTGTATTCTGTGCACGCCATATTCAAACCAATAAGCGGCGCGAAGTGCCAGTGTGTGTGTGTATGTGTGCTCATAAATATTAGTGTACCACTCCGGATACAAACCGCATATCATTAAGTGTGTATTCTGTGCGCGCCATATTCAAACTAAGAAGCGGCGCGTAGCTCTAGTGTGTATGTGTGCTCATAAATATTAGTGTACCACTCCGGATACAAACCGCATATCATTAAGTGTGTATTCTGTGCATGCCATATTCAAACCAATAAGCGGCGCGTAGTGCCAGTGTGTGTGTGTGCTCATGAATAATAGTGTACCACTCCGGATACAAACCGCATATCATTAAGTGTGTATTCTGTGCGCGCCATATTCAAACTAATAAGCGGCGCGTAGTGCCAGTGTGTGTGTGTGTGCTCATGAATAATTGTGTACCACTCCGGATACAAACTGCATATCATTAAGTGTGTATTCTGTGCACGCCATATTCAAACTAATAAGCGGCGCGTAGCTCTAGTGTGTATGTGTACTCATAAATATTAGTGTACCACTCCGGATACAAACTGCATATCATTAAGTGTGTATTCTGTGCACGCCATATTCAAACCAATAAGCGGCGCGTAGTGCCAGTGTGTGTATGTGTGCTCATGTATATTAGTGTACCACTCCGGATACAAACTGCATATAATTAAGTGTGTATTCTGTGTGCGCCATATTCAATCTTATAAGCGGCGCGTAGTGCCAGTGTCGCGCACACGAAAGTGTCTTTCGGAGCAGCAGCTTAAGACAGGCACAGTACACGCCGACTTAAGCACAATAATGAACGCACCAACTGGTTCTTGGCAAGTAAATGGCTTCATTAATTTATTCAATTGATTTTATACTCTAAAAATGCTGACCGTCGTCGATCAGCATATTCTTCTTAATCTATTCTTCTTAGCCTATTTTTCCATTTAATCGTTAAACCAGCGCGCATCGCTGGCGCGTTGCATAACATAGCTAGTCAGCATTTATTGACCTAGCAACGCTTTGTTTTTTTAAGCCTAAATTGTCGTCAGCGACATCCCTCCCCCCGTAAATCCTCGTAGGGGAGTTACAATTCTAGGTTTAAAGTGGGTGGCCTGCATGGAGGAGGACCAATATTTTGTTTTAGATATTTCTTGATTAACATCGCGGAAACCAAGATGACCGTAATAGAAACACTTAGTATGGTTATCGAGAAGAGTACATAGTTACTGGTTACTGATTCTACTTCGTTAGACTTATCTTCTTTTGATATGCTTAAATTTAACATGGGTTTAAAATATGCTCTAACTTGCTCAGATTTTATTAGCATCGTCGGTTGTATTTCGAACTTGCTCGTCAAAATGCTACAGTCTAGTGACAAGGTTATGATTCCGATTGAGCAGCTTGGTGTAGTGAGTGTTTTATTACATTTTAGTAATATCTTATCAGGGTTGGTAGAGAAGAACAGAATACTGTTTGAATTTGTAAGTTGTATAAATTCAGTGACTTCTGGCCCTATTTCCTTTGAACTACATCTGGTACCACTTTCTGTGTGTAGTAATGCTGATGCTATGCAGTCTGGTTCTCGTTGTATTATTTTCTCAGAAGATATGTAATGCGATTCGTTCAGTTTAACAATTTCCTTCGGGTATAAGTAACTAGTTTCGTTGATGGCTATTGTATTTTCGTGTATGTCTAAAATCGTATAATTAGCAAAGTTTGGAATGGCTATGACTTTAAACATCTCGTAATTTTCTATCGATACAATTACGTTTTTGATAGAAAAGACTATTTCACCATTTTCTATCCTCCTATTGGTTATTTCCGAGTATTCTAAAACATTATAATGACTTGCCATCTTTCTTCGTATAGTTTGTTTTAACATCTCTTCATCCTCTAAATATAATTGGTTTGAATCTATTTCGTGATACTTATTTATCATGTCTTGTACTAGAGCGGTTGTAAGCATGATCGTTTCTTGTATGTACTTTGTTAGAACTTCATTTTTGTTATGCTTAAATTCTTTGCTGAGAACATCTATACCATCATAGAGTTTGTCTATTCGGTGACGTAAATTTTCTGTTAACTCATTGTGTTTTTTATTTGTTTGGGTCAAACGTTCGGACACATGTGTAATTTTTGTATCCTCTGCTGCTCTGAAGGCTGCTAATTGCTCGTCTATGTCGTCTCCCCCGAACATGAAATCTTTTAATATACCAAATATTCCCCGGGAGCGTTTTGTCCTTTTGTGACTTATTCCTTGAATTAGTTGAATTGCATGGTTGCATTCGCGCTGGATTGTAACTTTTAGATCTGAGAGTTCGGAGTCCGTACTATTAACGGAGTTCAATACTGTGGTTAAGTGTTTTTTCAACGTTTGTAACGTATCCGTATCATTTGCCGGACGTGTCCCCGTATGGAATGTCGTTTCCCATGCTCCTTTTTTCAATAGGAGTGTCCCAATATGATCAAAGTATATTCCTGGTTCAGGGATAGGTACGATCGATAAGCATTCGACTCTAAACAGAGCGGCTATGTATATTGTTATTTTAAGGATGAGCTCCATGATACGGGCCTAATTTTGAGCTTTTTCTTTTTTGGTATTTGACTTGCTAGTTCTTCTGCTTTAGCTTTTATAACGTTAAGATTTGTTTCCTTCCTTTTTCCCCAATTTGGAAATGTTTGATCTCGTTTTACCTCGAGTACTGCTAGTTTTACAGTTGGCCTATTAACTACATTATTACCTACTTTGATTCGTGCTGAACGAGTTTGTCCGTCTACGCCAGTTACCAGCTCGCAGATTCGGCCTTTAAACCACTTTCCTTTCCTTTGTTCATCGGGAAACGTGACAATATCGCCTATTTGTAATGGTTTGGCCGGTTGAGTCCACTTTTCTCGAATAGAGAGCTTTGGGAGATACTCAGCTATCCACCGTCGCCAATATTGTTGTGTGATTGCCTGGGCCCTTTTCCAATCGGACCGTACCAATTCTGTTTTGGTGATATCTGAGATATTCGGCTCTGCCTCGCCGGAACAACCTAGCAAGAAATGAGCTGGAGTTAGGGGCTCGTCATCTTCTTGTTCTAGTGTTAAGTGAGTCAATGGTCGATTATTTGTTAGGAACTCTATCTCAGTTAGTATTGATCTGAGAACGTGTTCTTTATAACTCTCAGCCATGGGAAGCAGACTCTTGATTTCTCCAACCATTCGCTCCCACGCACCTCCAAAATGAGGGGCGCCTGGTGGGTTAAAGATCCATTCTATGCCTTTTGAGGCACATCGATATCTTATTTGTTTCATCTCATTGTCGGCTCCGACAAAGTTGGTCCCATTATCGCTGTATAGGAAAGATACCTTTCCTCTTCTGTATTGCAAATTTTTTAAGCAAACAATAAAGGTGCTTGCCGTTAGATCAATGGCTATTTCTATATGGATTGCTCTTGTGGTTAAACACGTAAATATAACACCCCACCTTTTTTCTGACCGTCTGCCTATCGTAACGAATAGGGGGCCGAAGTAATCTACTCCACAATGCGTAAATGGTTTTTTAAACACTGCTGTTCTACATGTTGGCAGTGGTGCCATTATTGGTGGGATTGGTTTAGCTCGTGCGTTTTTGCAGTATTGACATTTGTTTATTACGTGCTTAAGACTGCTTCTGAGATCTATCACCCAGAATTTTTGACGAACTGCAGCCATCACTGATTCGCTCTTCTGGTGGTAGTACCTCTCATGATAATGTTGCAGGATAAGGTTTGTAATGTGATGCCCTTTTGGTAGGACAATAGGGCTACGTGCGTTAAATTGAAGAAATTTAACGTGTTCAAGTCTTCCTCTAGAACGCATGATCCCATCTTGGTCCAACATAGGGCACAGGCACCTAATTTTACTGCTGCCATTAATCGGGTTCTTCAATGAGAGTTGTATCATCTCCGTTTGAAAGCTTTCCCATTGAGCCTTTTTTATTAAGTGGCACTCAGCTAAGTCAAGGGTAGCTTTATCGATTGCTGTCGAAAATGACAGAGATTTAGCCTTACTTTTTAACCAATCCAAGTACTTTAGTGCGTACGCTACCGATCGTTTTAGACGGTGCCAGTTGGAACACCATTCGACGGAAATGGCGTCATAATCTATTCTTTCCACTGTTCTCGAAGTGTTTACCCTTTTCCGGTCTTCAAATGTGTCCGGAATGTCTGGTGTTAGTATTTTTATTTCTAAATTTTTGAGAAAGTCGGGACCATTTAACCATATTGACTTTTTCTTACAAGTTTTTGTAGCTTCGTCAGCAGGGTTTTCTGCAGATGCTACCCAGTTCCACTGCTTCGGAGAGTTGAACTCCAAAATTTCTCCGATTCTCAGGGCTACGAAATGATTATATGTTCTAGGTTCTGAGTTAAGCCAAGCTAGAACTGTTTTTGAATCGGTCCAGAAGAATTCTGTTTGAACCCTTAACCGCAATTCCCTCTTGATTGATTCGTTTAGGCGAGTGCCTAGCACTGCCCCTTGCAATTCAAGCCTAGGGATCGACAGTGGTTTGGTAGGAGCGACTCTTGATTTTGCGGCCACGATACTTATGTCGATGCCTAAGTCGTGGACTGTCCTAAGATACGTGACTGCGGCAAAGGCTTTTTCTGACGCGTCTACGAAAGTATGGAGCTCCCTGATCTTTACGTTATTTTCGATCGAAAAACATCTAGGTATGGATATGTTGATCGAGTTTTCGATTCGGCTTATCCAGTTTTCCCATTTTTCCTTTATGGACTGTGTGACTTCGTCATCCCAGTCTAGTTTAGTTTTCCAAAGATCTTGCATCAAAATCTTACCTTCAACAGTAATGTTGGCAAGATGGCCTAGAGGATCGTAGATTTTCATTATATATGAGAACATCTGACGTTTCGTTAGTGTTTTAATATCTGCCCTTTTAAACTTGTAGGCAAAGACGTCAGACTCTTTGTCCCAAACCAATCCCAACACTTTATCGAAGTTTTGATTTTTCTCCTCTATGCCAAGTACACTTTTCTCGGATAACCTGTTGGTTGGAATGCCTTTCTCCACTTCTTTTGAGTTGGAAAAGAAGTTTCTCATAAAGAATTTAGCATCATCATGTATTTTACACACCTCCGAGATAGTATTCACGGCTGTATCAATATCTGGATAACTATCTAAGTAGTCATCTACGTAGTGGTTTTCAATAATCGCTTTTACTGCCTGGGGATAAATATTTTTGTAACGCAGTGCGTTCTCGTTCTTCACAAACTGAGCACAAGTTGGTGAGCAAGTTGCCCCAAATGTCATCACTTGCATAACGTAAACTTGAGGAACGTCAGAAGGCGATTCTCGAAATAGAAATCTTTGAGCGTCTTGATCTTCCCGTCTCACCTTTACCTGGTGATACATTTCCTTGATATCTCCTGAACAGCCTATTTTGTGTTCCCTGAAGCGGAGTAGCACTCCGAACAGGGACGCAGTAAGATCTGGACCGGAAAGAAGTTGAGAATTAAGGGATATATTTTGATTTTTTGCAGCCGCGTCGAATACTAAACGTGGTTTGGGAATGGGTTTATTATGGTTTATCACGGAAAAGTGGGGAATGTAGTTTATTTTTCCGTTTAATTGCAGCAGTTCCATTGGTGTCGCCTTACGTGCATATCCCTTTTCAACGTATGCGTTTATTTCTTTATGATACCATAATTTTAGGTTTGGATCCCTTTCCATTGCCTTCTCTTGACTTTTTAAGCGCGTAAGCGCTTGTCCGTAACTGTCTGGCAATTTAGGATTGTCGGTTTTCCATACTAAACCAATTTCGTATCCGTCGCCAGTATTTTTAAGCGTGTCTTTCATAATTTTTAACGCTCTTTTGTCTTCTTCAGAGGCACGGGTTGGAGTAGGTTTAACTCCAAATTCCTCTGTAGAAAAGAAACCACGCAAGATTTGCATCATGTTCTTGTTTTCTTCTTCGTACGTCTCTGTCATCACAAATGAGTTCTCTGTGACATTTGGCGTATTCGTTCCCCCAAAAATGACCCAACCAAGCCTCGTTTCATGGGCAATAGGTTCGTTTGGTCTACCTTCTCGATATTTTGCACCATGGCAAAGATACGAATGAGGAAGGCCTAGTAGCACGGTAGGCCTCGCATCTGCATAGCTAGAGATACTAATGCCTTTCAAATGTTTAAAATTTCTTTGCAAACACGGAGCATCTATGGTTTGAACGGGAAGGTTAAGTTCCCTTACACTTCTGAGACCTTTTACTTGAAATTTTCTTTTGTTAGCTCCCTCTACTGTTATGGGAACTATCCTACTTTCTGTCTCTTTTTGAATGCTTCCGTCCGTCCAGGAGAGAGTTAGCGGTCTTTTTGGTCCGTGAACGTTTAGTTCTTTTCGGACACTTTCCAAAATGAGGCTAGTTGAAGAGCCAGGATCCATGAATGCATAAGTTTCGAATTTTCTATCATTATGGTGCAAAGTGATGGGCACGATCTGATAGAACAGATTATTCTTTTCCTGATGGCAATTTATTTTGTTTGTAGGTTGCCCTTCTACCAGATTTCTTTTATGAAACATACTATGATGCCTTTTGCCGCACCCGTACACACTACATTGTGGTGGTAGACGACAGTTTTGGGCGTTATGGTTGCTGTACTTGCAGCAATTGGTGCAAATTCTATGCCGAATGAAAAGAGATAATTTTTCATCGGGCATCTTACCGTTCAATTGTCGGCAACGAGTGGTTTCATGAGGAAATCCACAAATTAGACATATCGTTTGCTTTTCAGGCCCTTTAAGACGATGCTGCATGTTTTGACGGTTCGACCTTTCTTGTTTGGCTACTCCTTCGTTCGCGGCCAGTATAATGGCCAGTTCTTCAGAGGGTTTCAGCCATTCTGCTAGGTCTTTTAGCGTGAGATTCTTATTATCTTGTTTCCTACTTATTGTGTGTTTCAACCATTCGTTCCGAAGTTCGGTTGAAAATCTTGATGTCAAATCGTTTAGCAGCCTCTGGTCATTCAAAAAACCTTCTTGCTTCAACAACACCATGTTGTCAATAAGATTGCGCAAAGCGTTGGAAAATTCTAAGAATGCTGAGGGATTATCTATCGTTATGTGCTTTACTACTAGTAATTCTAACAGTAAAGACTTGTAAATGCTTTCAGCATTTCCAAACATTTTGTCGAGCCTGTTTAATACAAGCGGAACGTTTTCTGGGTTAAGCATTAACCCACTAACCGCACGAAATGCTTCGCCCTTCAGATGCTTTTGCAGCCTATTCATGTTTTCTAAATTTGAAAAATTACAAGCTCGGGAAGTTTCTTCGTAGGCTTGTTTAAATTGAGGCCAGCATTTATAGCTTCCATCGAAATCTGGAAGCTTTGAAAGTGTTACTTTCGAGTCCTTAGAACACAACGATTGAACCATTTTGTCTAAACTCTGAGTTAACAGTTTTACGTCTAAACTTGTCATTGGTTTTTCATTGACATCTTCTGATTTTTTGTTTTGTATCTCTTCTTGTAGCCGTTTTAGCTCTTCTTCTATTCTTACTTTTTCTTTTTCTTTTTCTTCTTCAATTGTCATTTTTTCTTTCAGCAGTTTTTGCGTTTGCATTAGTGCTGACCTATATTCCTGCCGTTCAACTTCCTTATCTTTACATTTTTTGCATAAAAAATCTTTAACAGGTGATTTTATGTCTAAGCATGACAAGTGAAACCACCTGTCGCAATCAATACAAGTTATCAATTTCCCTATCTCATCTGGGTTCGTGCATAATTTGCAGTGCCCATTCGGATTCTTTTTAAAATCGTATTCCATCTTGAAACTCACCGTGGTTCAGATCCGCTTCAGCAGGGTCAACTCCTATTCGGCTGGTCAGGGACGGCTGGATCGGGAGTGATGTCTTCACTGCTGCTTGTTGGTCTTCTCAGGATTACAATACGACGTCTTCCGTATTACGTGCCGGTTGCCCTCAAACCGAGAACGATGGTTGCCTCAACCGGAACGATGTTTTCTTAGCGGTGGGTCGGCGGTCATACACACGACGGTCATACACACGATGGATACACTCGTCACAATTAATTTCTTCAATTTGCTCTTCCTACGTTGCACTGCGTCGGATGCCTTATGCAATATTTAGCTCGCGGCACACGTGTTTCGTTATACGTTTCGTCGGAGTTAACGTCCGATACTTGCGACGCACGCGTTTTACGATAACTGTTTGTTTTTTTTTTTTTTTTTCTACTGGCGCTAAACTGACGGTTTCATGTTGCGTTGCGAGAACGGATGCACCTTTCGAAGCTCGCGACGTACACGTATTGGTCACCTTTTTCACTAGTTCAGCATTTGCCTTATACGTTGGCAGTATCGAGTTCACTTTCGATTGCGTCACTTCACTAACGGTAATGACCGCGTTCTATTCACTGTTGTGTCGTTGCACTTACAGTTCTTTTGCACTCACTCACCGCCGAGGCGCTTCTCGGGTTTTGCTTCGTCGAGCTCGCGGCGTACGCGTATTGGTCACCTTTTCACTAGTTCAGCATTTGCCTTATACGTTGGCAGTATCGAGTTCACTTTCGATTGCGTCACTTCACTAGCGGTAATGAACGCGTTCTATTCACTGTTGTGTCGTTGCACTTACAGTTCTTTTTGCACTCACTCACCGCCGAGGCACTTCTCGGGTTTTGCTTCGTCGAGCAACTGGTGCGTGGCCCTTCTTCCTGGGCTGGCTGTCGTAGATCGGCTACGCCGGATCGTCGTCCGTCGCCGTTGTTTCACTATCACAACCCTGCTTGGGTTGCTGTGGGGTCTATTCACGCCTCTACGGGCTTGTTACTACTTCGGGTTTTTATTTCCCGATTTATTTGACTACTTGCCGAACCATTGGTTGATGCGTCCTCTCTGGAGCCACCATTTGTCGCGCACACGAAAGTGTCTTTCGGAGCAGCAGCTTAAGACAGGCACAGTACACGCCGACTTAAGCACAATAATGAACGCACCAACTGGTTCTTGGCAAGTAAATGGCTTCATTAATTTATTCAATTGATTTTATACTCTAAAAATGCTGACCGTCGTCGATCAGCATATTCTTCTTAATCTATTCTTCTTAGCCTATTTTTCCATTTAATCGTTAAACCAGCGCGCATCGCTGGCGCGTTGCATAACATAGCATAACCATTTGTCGCGCACACGAAAGTGTCTTTCGGAGCAGCAGCTTAAGACAGGCACAGTACACGCCGACTTAAGCACAATAATGAACGCACCAACTGGTTCTTGGCAAGTAATTGGCTTCATTAATTTATTCAATTGATTTTATACTCTAAAAATGCTGACCGTCGTCGATCAGCATATTCTTCTTAATCTATTCTTCTTAGCCTATTTTTCCATTTAATCGTTAAACCAGCGCGCATCGCTGGCGCGTTGCATAACATAGCTAGTCAGCATTTATTGACCTAGCAACGCTTTGTTTTTTTAAGCCTAAATTGTCGTCAGCGACAGCCAGTGTGTGTGTGTGCTCATAAATATTTGTGTACCACTCCGGATACAAACCGCATATCATTCATTGTGTATTCTGTGCACGCCATATTCAAACCAATAAGCGGCGCGTAGTGCCAGTGTGTGTGTGCTCATGAATAATAGTGTACCACTCCGGATACAAACCGCATATCATTAAGTGTGTATTCTGTGCGCGCCATATTCAAACTAATAAGCGGCGCGTAGCTCTAGTGTGTATGTGTACTCATAAATATTAGTGTACCACTCCGGATACAAACCGCATATCATTAAGTGTGTATTCTGTGCGCGCCATATTCAAACCAATAAGCGGCGCGTAGTGCCAGCGTGTGTGTGCTCATAAATATTGGTGTACCACTCCGGATACAAATCGCATATCATTAAGTGTGTATTCTGTGCGCACCAAATTCAAACTAATAAGCGGCGCGTAGTGCCAGTGTATGTATGTGTGCTCATGTATATTAGTGTACCACTCCGGATACAAACTGCATATAATTAAGTGTGTATTCTGTGTGCGCCATATTCAAACTTATAAGCGGCGCGTAGTGCCAGTGTGTGTGTGTGCTCATAAATATTTGTGTACCACTCCGGATACAAACCGCATATCATTCATTGTGTATTCTGTGCACGCCATATTCAAACCAATAAGCGGCGCGTAGTGCCAGTGTGTGTGTGCTCATGAATAATAGTGTACCACTCCGGATACAAACCGCATATCATTAAGTGTGTATTCTGTGCACGCCATATTCAAATTAATAAGCGGCGCGTAGTGCCAGTGTGTGTGTGTGCTCATGAATAATAGTGTACCACTCCGGATACAAACCGCATATCATTAAGTGTGTATTCTGTGCGCGCCATATTCAAACTAATAAGCGGCGCGTAGCTCTAGTGTGTATGTGTACTCATAAATATTAGTGTACCACTCCGGATACAAACCGCATATCATTAAGTGTGTATTCTGTGCGCGCCATATTCAAACTAATAAGCGGCGCGTAGTGCCAGTGTGTGTGTGTGTGCTCATGAATAATTGTGTACCACTCCGGATACAAACTGCATATCATTAAGTGTGTATTCTGTGCACGCCATATTCAAACTAATAAGCGGCGCGTAGCTCTAGTGTGTATGTGTACTCATAAATATTAGTGTACCACTCCGGATACAAACCGCATATCATTCATTGTGTATTCTGTGCACGCCATATTCAAACCAATAAGCGGCGCGTAGTGCCAGTGTGTGTGTGCTCATGAATAATAGTGTACCACTCCGGATACAAACCGCATATCATTAAGTGTGTATTCTGTGCGCGCCATATTCAAACTAATAAGCGGCGCGTAGCTCTAGTGTGTATGTGTGCTCATAAATATTAGTGTACCACTCCGGATACAAACCGCAGATCATTCAGTGTGTATTCTGTGCGCGCCATATTCAAACTAATAAGCAGCGCGTAGTGTAAGTGTGCGTGTGTGTGCTCATAAATATTAGTGTACCACTCCGGATACAAACTGCATATCATTAAGTGTGTATTCTGTGCACGCCATATTCAAACCAATAAGCGGCGCGTAGTGCCAGTGTGTGTGTGCTCATGAATAATAGTGTACCACTCCAGACACAAACTTCATATCATTGTATGTGTATTCTGTGCGCGCCATATTCAAACTTATAAGCGGCGCGTAGTGCCAGTGTGTGTGTGTGCTCATTAATATGTGTATTCTGTGCGCGCCATATTGAAAATTTTAACCAGCGCATAGTGTAAGTGTGCGTGTGTGTGCTCATAAATATTAGTGTACCACTCCGGATACAAACCGCATAGCATTGAGTGTGTATTCTGTGCGCGCCATATTCAAACTAATAAGCGGCGCATAGTGCTAGTGTGTATGTGTACTTATAAATATTAGTGTACCACTCCGGATACAAACTGCATATCATTAAGTGTGTATTCTGTGCGCGTCATATTCAAACTTATAAGCGGCGCGTAGTGCCAGTGTGTGAATGTGTGCTCATTAATATTAGTGTACCACTCGGGATACAAACCGCATATCATTGAGTGAGTTTTCTATGCGCGCCATATTCAAACTTATGAGCGGCACGTAGTGCCAGTGTGTGTGTGCTCATGAATAAAAGTGTACCACTCGGGATACAAACCGCATATCATTGAGTGTGTATTCTGTGCGCGCCATATTCAAACTTATAAGCGGCGCGTAGCGCTAGTTTGCATGTGTACTCAGAAATATTAGTGTACCACTCCGGATACAAACCGCATATCATTAAGTGTGTATTCTGTGCGCGCCATATTCAAACTTATAAGCGGCGCGTAGTGCCAGTGTGTGTTAGCTCATGAATATTAGTGTACCACTCCGGATACAAACCGCATATCATTGAGTGTGTATTCTGTGCGCGCCATATTCAAACCAATAAGCGGCGCGTAGCGCTAGTGTGTATGTGTACTCATAAATATTAGTGTACCACTCCGGATACAAACTGCATATCATTAAGTGTGTATTCTGTGCGCGCCATATTCAAACTTATAAGCAGCGCGTAGTGTAAGTGTGCGTGTGTGTGCTCATAAATATTAGTGTACCACTCCGGATACAAACCGCATATCATTGAGTGTGTATTCTGTGCGCGCCATATTAAAACTAATAAGCGGCGCGTAGTGTCTGTGTGTATGTGTGTGTGTGTGTGCTCATGAAAAATAGTGTACCACTCCGGATACAAACCGCATATCATTAAGTGTGTATTCTGTGCGCCGCATATTGAAAATTATAAGCGGCGCGTAGTGCCAGTGTGTGTGTGTGTGCTCATAAATATTAGTGTACCACTCCGGATTCAAACTGCATATCATTAAGTGTGTATTCTGTGCGCGCCATATTGAAATTATAAGCAGCGCGTAGTGTAAGTGTGCGTGTGTGTGCTCATAAATATTAGTGTACCACTCCGGATACAAACTGCAAATCATTAAGTGTGTATTCTGTGCGCGCCATATTCAAACTAATAAGCGGCGCGTAGTGCCAGTGTGTAAGTGTGTGAATGTGTGCTCATAAATAACAGTGTACCAATCCGGATACAAACCGCATATCATTAAGTGTGTATTCTGTGCACGCCATATTCAAACTTATAAGCAGCGCGTAGTGTAAGTGTGCGTGTGTGTGCTCATAAATATTAGTGTACCACTCCGGATACAAACCGCATATCATTAAGTGTGTATTCTGTGCGCACCATATTAAAACTAATCAGCGGCGCGTAGCGCTAGTGTGTGTGTGTGCTCATGAAAAATAGTGTACCACTCCGGATACAAACTGCATATCATTAAGTGTGTATTCTGTGCGCGCCATATTGAAATTATAAGCAGCGCGTAGTGTAAGTGTGCGTGTGTGTGCTCATAAATATTAGTGTACCACTCCGGATACAAACTGCAAATCATTAAGTGTGTATTCTGTGCGCGCCATATTCAAACTAATAAGCGGCGCGTAGTGTCTGTGTGTATGTGTGTGTGTGTGTGCTCATGAATAATAGTGTACCACTCCGGATACAAACCGCATATCATTAAGTGTGTATTCTGTGCGCGCCATATTAAAACTAATAAGCGGCGCGTAGTGTCTGTGTGTATGTGTGCTCATGAATAATAGTGTACCACTCCGGATACAAACCGCATATCATTGAGTGTGTATTCTGTGCGCGCCATATTAAAACTAATAAGCGGCGCGTAGTGTCTGTGTGTATGTGTGTGTGTGTGCTCATGAAAAATAGTGTACCACTCCGGATACAAACCGCCTATCATTAAGTGTGTATTCTGTGCGCGCCATATTCAAACTTATAAGCGGTGCGTAGTGCCAGTGTGTATGTGTGCTCATGAATAATAGTGTACCACTCCGGATACAAACCGCATATCATTCAGTGTGTATTCTGTGCGCGCCATATTAAAACTATTAAGCGGCGCGTAGTGTCTGTGTGTATGTGTGTGTGTGTGTGCTCATGAATAATAGTGTACCACTCCGGATACAAACTGCATATCATTAAGTGTGTATTCTGTGCGCGCCATATTGAAATTATAAGCAGCGCGTAGTGTAAGTGTGCGTGTGTGTGCTCATAAATATTAGTGTATTACTCCGGATACAAACTGCAAATCATTAAGTGTGTATTCTGTGCGCGCCATATTCAAACTTATAAGCGGCGCGTAGTGTAAGTGTGCGTGTGTGTGCTCATAAATATTAGTGTACCACTCCGGATACAAACCGCCTATCATTAAGTGTGTATTCTGTGCGCGCCATATTCAAACTTATAAGCGGTGCGTAGTGTCTGTGTGTATGTGTGTGTGTGTGTGCTCATGAATAATAGTGTACCACTCCGGATACAAACCGCATATCATTAAGTGTGTATTCTGTGCGCGCCATATTCAAACTTATAAGCGGCGCGTAGTGTAAGTGTGCGTGTGTGTGCTCATAAATATTAGTGTACCACTCCGGATACAAACCGCCTATCATTAAGTGTGTATTCTGTGCGCGCCATATTCAAACTTATAAGCGGTGCGTAGTGCCAGTGTGTATGTGTGCTCATGAATAATAGTGTACCACTCCGGATACAAACCGCATATCATTGAGTGTGTATTCTGTGCGCGCCATATTAAAACTAATAAGCGGCGCGTAGTGTCTGTGTGTATGTGTGTGTGTGTGTGCTCATGAATAATAGTGTACCACTCCGGATACAAACTGCATATCATTAAGTGTGTATTCTGTGCGCGCCATATTGAAATTATAAGCAGCGCGTAGTGTAAGTGTGCGTGTGTGTGCTCATAAATATTAGTGTACCACTCGGGATACAAACCGCATATCATTAAGTGTGTATTCTGTGCGCGCCATATTCAAACTTATAAGCGGCGCGTAGTGCCAGTGTGTGTTAGCTCATGAATATTAGTGTACCACTCCGGATACAAACCGCATATCATTGAGTGTGTATTCTGTGCGCGCCATATTCAAACCAATAAGCGGCGCGTAGCGCTAGTGTGTATGTGTACTCATAAATATTAGTGTACCACTCCGGATACAAACTGCATATCATTAAGTGTGTATTCTGTGCGCGCCATATTGAAAATTATAAGCAGCGCGTAGTGTCTGTGTGTATTTGTGCGTGTTTGTGCTCATAAATAATAGTGTACCACTCCAGATATAAACCGCATATCATTAAGTGTGTATTCTGTGCACGCCATATTCAAACTTATAAGCAGCGCGTAGTGCCAGTGTGTGAATGTGTGCTCATAAATATTAGTGTACCACTCGGGATACAAACCGCATATCATTAAGTGTGTATTCTGTGCGCGCCATATTCAAACTTATAAGCGGCGCGTAGTGCCAGTGTGTGTTAGCTCATGAATATTAGTGTACCACTCCGGATACAAACCGCATATCATTGAGTGTGTATTCTGTGCGCGCCATATTCAAACCAATAAGCGGCGCGTAGCGCTAGTGTGTATGTGTACTCATAAATATTAGTGTACCACTCCGGATACAAACTGCATATCATTAAGTGTGTATTCTGTGCGCGCCATATTGAAAATTATAAGCAGCGCGTAGTGTCTGAGTGTATTTGTGCGTGTTTGTGCTCATAAATAATAGTGTACCACTCCAGATACAAACCGCATATCATTAAGTGTGTATTCTGTGCACGCCATATTCAAACTTATAAGCAGCGCGTAGTGCCAGTGTGTAAATGTGTGCTCATAAATATTAGTGTACCACTCGGGATACAAACCGCATATCATTAAGTGTGTATTCTGTGCGCGCCATATTCAAACTTATAAGCGGCGCGTAGTGCCAGTGTGTGTTAGCTCATGAATATTAGTGTACCACTCCGGATACAAACCGCATATCATTGAGTGTGTATTCTGTGCGCGCCATATTCAAACCAATAAGCGGCGCGTAGCGCTAGTGTGTATGTGTACTCATAAATATTAGTGTACCACTCCGGATACAAACCGCATATCATTAAGTGTGTATTCTGTGCGCCGCATATTGAAAATTATAAGCGGCGCGTAGTGCCAGTGTGTGTGTGTGTGCTCATAAATATAAGTGTACCACTCCGGATTCAAACTGCATATCATTAAGTGTGTATTCTGTGCGCGCCATATTGAAATTATAAGCAGCGCGTAGTGTAAGTGTGCGTGTGTGTGCTCATAAATATTAGTGTACCACTCCGGATACAAACTGCAAATCATTAAGTGTGTATTCTGTGCGCGCCATATTGAAAATTATAAGCAGCGCGTAGTGTCTGTGTGTATGTGTGTGTGTGTGTGCTCATGAATAATAGTGTACCACTCCGGATACAAACTGCAAATCATTAAGTGTGTATTCTGTGCGCGCCATATTCAAACTAATAAGCGGCGCGTAGTGTCTGTGTGTATGTGTGTGTGTGTGTGCTCATGAATAATAGTGTACCACTCCGGATACAAACTGCAAATCATTAAGTGTGTATTCTGTGCGCGCCATATTAAAACTAATAAGCGGCGCGTAGTGCCAGTGTGTAAGTGTGTGAATGTGTGCTCATGAATAATAGTGTACCACTCCGGATACAAACTGCATATCATTAAGTGTGTATTCTGTGCACGCCATATTCAAACCAATAAGCGGCGCGTAGTGCCAGTGTGTGTGTGTGCTCATAAATAATAGTGTACCAATCCGGATACAAACCGCATATCATTAAGTGTGTATTCTGTGCGCACCATATTAAAACTAATCAGCGGCGCGTAGCGCTAGTGTGTGTGTGTGCTCATGAAAAATAGTGTACCACTCCGGATACAAACTGCATATCATTAAGTGTGTATTCTGTGCGCGCCATATTGAAATTATAAGCAGCGCGTAGTGTAAGTGTGCGTGTGTGTGCTCATAAATATTAGTGTACCACTCCGGATACAAACTGCAAATCATTAAGTGTGTATTCTGTGCGCGCCATATTCAAACTAATAAGCGGCGCGTAGTGTCTGTGTGTATGTGTGTGTGTGTGTGCTCATGAATAATAGTGTACCACTCCGGATACAAACCGCATATCATTAAGTGTGTATTCTGTGCGCGCCATATTCAAACTTATAAGCGGCGCGTAGTGTAAGTGTGCGTGTGTGTGCTCATAAATATTAGTGTACCACTCCGGATACAAACCGCCTATCATTAAGTGTGTATTCTGTGCGCGCCATATTCAAACTTATAAGCGGTGCGTAGTGCCAGTGTGTATGTGTGCTCATGAATAATAGTGTACCACTCCGGATACAAACCGCATATCATTAAGTGTGTATTCTGTGCACGCCATATTCAAACTTATAAGCAGCGCGTAGTGAAAGTGTGCGTGTGTGTGCTCATAAATATTGGTGTACCACTCCGGATACAAACTGCATATCATTAAGTGTGTATTCTGTGCGCACCATATTAAAACTAATCAGCGGCGCGTAGCGCTAGTGTGTGTGTGCGCTCATGAAAAATAGTGTACCACTCCGGATACAAACTGCATATCATTAAGTGTGTATTCTGTGCGCGCCATATTCAAACTAATAAGCGGCGCGTAGTGCCAGTGTGTATGTGTGCTCATGAATAATAGTGTACCACTCCGGATACAAACTGCACATCCTTAAGTGTGTATTCTGTGCGCACCATATTAAAACTAATCAGCGGCGCGTAGCGCTAGTGTGTGTGTGCGCTCATGAAAAATAGTGTACCACTCCGGATACAAACTGCATATCATTAAGTGTGTATTCTGTGCGCACCATATTAAAACTAATCAGCGGCGCGTAGCGCTAGTGTGTGTGTGCGCTCATGAAAAATAGTGTACCACTCCGGATACAAACTGCATATCATTAAGTGTGTATTCTGTGCACGCCATATTAAAACTAATAAGCGGCGCGTAGTGTCTGTGTGTATGTGTGTTTGTGTGTGCTCATGAATAATAGTGTACCACTCCGGATACAAACCGCATATCATTAAGTGTGTATTCTGTGCACGCCATATTCAAACTTATAAGCGGTGCGTAGTGCCAGTGTGTATGTGTGCTCATAAATATTAGTGTACCACTCCGGATACAAACCGCATATCATTGAGTGTGTATTCTGTGCGCGCCATATTAAAACTAATAAGCGGCGCGTAGTGTCTGTGTGTATGTGTGTGTGTGTGTGCTCATGAATAATAGTGTACCACTCCGGATACAAACTGCATATCATTAAGTGTGTATTCTGTGCGCGCCATATTGAAATTATAAGCGGCACGTAGTGTAAGTGTGCGTGTGTGTGCTCATAAATATTAGTGTACCACTCCGGATACAAACTGCATATCATTAAGTGTGTTTTCTGTGCGCGCCATATTCAAACTAATAAGCGGCGCGTAGTGCCAGTGTGTATGTGTGCTCATGAATAATAGTGTACCACTCCGGATACAAACTGCAAATCATTAAGTGTGTATTCTGTGCGCACCATATTCAAACTAATAAGCGGCGCGTAGTGTCTGTGTGTATGTGTGTGTGTGTGTGCTCATAAATAATAGTGTACCAATCCGGATACAAACCGCATATCATTAAGTGTGTATTCTGTGCGCGCCATATTCAAACTTATAAGCGGCGCGTAGTGTAAGTGTGCGTGTGTGTGCTCATAAATATTAGTGTACCACTCCGGATACAAACCGCATATCATTAAGTGTGTATTCTGTGCGCGCCATATTCAAACTTATAAGCGGCCCGTAGCGCTAGTGTGTATGTGTACTCATAAATATTAGTGTACCACTCCGGATACAAACCGCATATCATTAAGTGTGTTTTCTGTGCGCGCCATATTAAAACTAATAAGCGGCGCGTAGTGCCAGTGTGTATGTGTGCTCATGAATAATAGTGTACCACTCCGGATACAAACCGCATTTCATTGAGTGTGTATTCTGTGCGCGCCATATTAAAACTAATAAGCGGCGCGTAGTGTCTGTGTGTATGTGTGTGTGTGTGTGCTCATGAATAATAGTGTACCACTCCGGATACAAACCGCATATCATTAAGTGTGTTTTCTGTGCGCGCCATATTCAAACTAATAAGCGGCGCGTAGTGCCAGTGTGTATGTGTGCTCATGAATAATAGTGTACCACTCCGGATACAAACCGCATATCATTGAGTGTGTATTCTGTGCGCGCCATATTAAAACTAATAAGCGGCGCGTAGTGTCTGTGTGTATGTGTGTGTGTGTGTGCTCATGAATAATAGTGTACCACTCCGGATACAAACCGCATATCATTAAGTGTGTTTTCTGTGCGCGCCATATTCAAACTAATAAGCGGCGCGTAGTGCCAGTGTGTATGTGTGCTCATGAATAATAGTGTACCACTCCGGATACAAACCGCATATCATTAAGTGTGTATTCTGTGCGCGCCATATTCAAACTTATAAGCGGCGCGTAGTGTAAGTGTGCGTGTGTGTGCTCATAAATATTAGTGTACCACTCCGGATACAAACCGCATATCATTAAGTGTGTATTCTGTGCGCGCCATATTCAAACTTATAAGCGGCCCGTAGCGCTAGTGTGTATGTGTACTCATAAATATTAGTGTACCACTCCGGATACAAACCGCATATCATTAAGTGTGTTTTCTGTGCGCGCCATATTCAAACTAATAAGCGGCGCGTAGTGCCAGTGTGTATGTGTGCTCATGAATAATAGTGTACCACTACGGATACAAACCGCATATCATTGAGTGTGTATTCTGTGCGCGCCATATTAAAACTAATAAGCGGCGCGTAGTGTCTGTGTGTATGTGTGTGTGTGTGCTCATGAATAATAGTGTACCACTCCGGATACAAACCGCATATCATTAAGTGTGTATTCTGTGCGCGCCATATTCAAACTTATAAGCGGCCCGTAGCTCTAGTGTGTATGTGTGCTCATAAATATTAGTGTACCACTCCGGATACAAACCGCATATCATTAAGTGTGTATTCTGTGCGCGCCATATTCAAACTTATAAGCGGCCCGTAGCTCTAGTGTGTATGTGTGCTCATAAATATTAGTGTACCACTCCGGATACAAACCGCATATCATTAAGTGTGTATTCTGTGCGCGCCATATTCAAACTAATAAGCGGCGCGCAGCGCTAGTGTGTATGTGTACTCATAAATATAAGTGTACCACTCCGGATACAAACCGCATATCATTAAGTGTGTATTCTGTGCGCGCCATATTAAAACTAATAAGCGGCGCGTAGTGTAAGTGTGCGTGTGTGTGCTCATAAATATTAGTGTACCACTCCGGATACAAACTGGATATCATAAAGTGTGTATTCTGTGCGCACCATATTCAAACTAATAAGCGGCGCGCAGCGCTAGTGTGTATGTGTACTCATAAATATTAGTGTACCACTCCGGATACAAACTGCATATCATTAAGTGTGTTTTCTGTGCGCGCCATATTCAAACTTATAAGCGGCGCGTAGTGCCAGTGTGTATGTGTGCTCATGAATAATAGTGTACCACTCCGGATACAAACCGCATATCATTGAGTGTGTATTCTGTGCGCGCCATATTAAAACTAATAAGCGGCGCGTAGTGTCTGTGTGTATGTGTGTGTGTGTGTGCTCATGAATAATAGTGTACCACTCCGGATACAAACCGCATATCATTAAGTGTGTTTTCTGTGCGCGCCATATTCAAACTAATAAGCGGCGCGTAGTGCCAGTGTGTATGTGTGCTCATGAATAATAGTGTACCACTCCGGATACAAACCGCATATCATTAAGTGTGTATTCTGTGCGCGCCATATTCAAACTTATAAGCGGCGCGTAGTGTAAGTGTGCGTGTGTGTGCTCATAAATATTAGTGTACCACTCCGGATACAAACTGCATATCATTAAGTGTGTATTCTGTGCGCGCCATATTGAAATTATAAGCGGCACGTAGTGTAAGTGTGCGTGTGTGTGCTCATAAATATTAGTGTACCACTCCGGATACAAACTGCATATCATTAAGTGTGTTTTCTGTGCGCGCCATATTCAAACTAATAAGCGGCGCGTAGTGCCAGTGTGTATGTGTGCTCATGAATAATAGTGTACCACTCCGGATACAAACCGCATATCATTGAGTGTGTATTCTGTGCGCGCCATATTAAAACTAATAAGCGGCGCGTAGTGTCTGTGTGTATGTGTGTGTGTGTGTGCTCATGAATAATAGTGTACCACTCCGGATACAAACCGCATATCATTAAGTGTGTTTTCTGTGCGCGCCATATTCAAACTAATAAGCGGCGCGTAGTGCCAGTGTGTAAGTGTGTGAATGTGTGCTCATAAATATTAGTGTACCACTCCGGATACAAACCGCATATCATTGTGTGTGTATTCTGTGCGCGCCATATTCAAACTTATAAGCGGCCCGTAGCGCTAGTTTGTGAATGTGTGCTTATGATAAAAAGTGTACAACTCCGGATACAAACCGCATATCATTCAGTGTGTATTCTGTGCGCGCCATATTCAAACTAATAAGCGGCGCGTAGTGCCTGTGTGTGTGTGCTCATAAATATTAGTGTACCACTCCGGATACAAACCGCATATCATTGTGTGTGTATTCTGTGCGCGCCATATTCAAACTGATAAGCGGCCCGTAGCGCTAGTGTGTGAATGTGTGCTTATGATAAAAAGTGTACAACTCCGGATACAAACCGCATATCATTAATTGTGTATTCTGTGCGCGCCATATTCAAACTAATAAGCGGCCCGTAGCGCTAGTGTGTATGTGTACTCATAAATATTAGTGTACCACTCCGGATACAAACCGCATATCATTAAGTATTTATTCTGTGCGCGCCATATTCAAACTTATAAGCGGTGCGTAGCGCTAGTGTGTGAATGTGTGCTTATGATCAAAAGTGTACAACTCCGGATACAAACCGCTTATCATTAAGTATTTATTCTGTGCGCGCCATATTCAAACTTATAAGCGGCCCGTAGCGCTAGTGTGTGAATGTGTGCTTATGATCAAAAGTGTACAACTCCGGATACAAACCGCATATCATTAAGTATTTATTCTGTGCGCGCCATATTCAAACTTATAAGCGGCCCGTAGCGCTAGTGTGTGAATGTGTGCTTATGATCAAAAGTGTACAACTCCGGATACAAACCGCATATCATTAAGTGTGTATTCTGTGCGCGCCATATTCAAACTAATTAGCGGCGCGTAGTGTAAGTGTGCGTGTGTGTGCTCATAAATATTAGTGTACCACTCCGGATACAAACTGGATATCATTAAGTGTGTATTCTGTGCGCACCATATTCAAACTAATAAGCGGCGCGCAGCGCTAGTGTGTATGTGTACTCATAAATATTAGTGTACCACTCCGGATACAAACTGGATATCATTAAGTGTGTATTCTGTGCGCGCCATATTCAAACTTATAAGCGGCGCATAGTGCTAGTGTGTATGTGTGCTCATAAATATTAGTGTACCACTCCGGATACAAACCGCATATCATTCAGTGTGTATTCTGTGCGCGCCAAATTCAAACCAATAAGCGGCGCGTAGTGTAAGTGTGCGTGTGTGTGCTCATAAATATTAGTGTACCACTCCGGATACAAACCGCATATCATTAAGTGTGTATTCTGTGCGCGCCATATTCAAACTTATAAGCGGCCCGTAGCGCTAGTGTGTGAATGTGTGCTTATGATCAAAAGTGTACAACTCCGGATACAAACCGCATATCATTCAGTGTGTATTCTGTGCGCGCCATATTCAAACTAATAAGCGGCGCGTAGTGCCTGTGTGTGTGTGCTCATAAATATTAGTGTACCACTCCGGATACAAACCGCATATCATTGTGTGTGTATTCTGTGCGCGCCATATTCAAACTGATAAGCGGCCCGTAGCGCTAGTGTGTGAATGTGTGCTTATGATAAAAAGTGTACAACTCCGGATACAAACCGCATATCATTAATTGTGTATTCTGTGCGCGCCATATTCAAACTAATAAGCGGCCCGTAGCGCTAGTGTGTATGTGTACTCATAAATATTAGTGTGCCACTCCGGATACAAACCGCATATCATTAAGTATTTATTCTGTGCGCGCCATATTCAAACTTATAAGCGGTGCGTAGCGCTAGTGTGTGAATGTGTGCTTATGATCAAAAGTGTACAACTCCGGATACAAACCGCATATCATTAAGTATTTATTCTGTGCGCGCCATATTCAAACTTATAAGCGGCCCGTAGCGCTAGTGTGTGAATGTGTGCTTATGATCAAAAGTGTACAACTCCGGATACAAACCGCATATCATTAAGTATTTATTCTGTGCGCGCCATATTCAAACTTATAAGCGGCCCGTAGCGCTAGTGTGTGAATGTGTACTCATAAATATTAGTGTACCACTCCGGATACAAACCGCGAATCATTAAGTGTGTATTCTGTGCGCGCCATATTCAAACTTTTAAGCGGTGCGTAGCGCTAGTGTGTGAATGTGTGCTTATGATAAAAAGTGTACAACTCCGGATACAAACCGCATATCATTCAGTGTGTATTCTGTGCGCGCCAAATTCAAACCAATAAGCGGCGCGTAGTGCCAGTGTGTGAATGTGTGCTTATGATACAAAGTGTACAACTCCGGATACAAACCGCATATCATTCAGTGTGTATTCTGTGCGCGCCATATTAAAACTAATAAGCGGCGCGTAGTGCCTGTGTGTGTGTGCTCATAAATATTAGTGTACCACTCCGGATACAAACCGCATATCATTAAGTGTGTATTCTGTGCGCGCCATATTTAAACTTATAAGCGGCGCGTAGCGCTAGTGTGTATGTGTACTCATAAATATTAGTGTACCACTCCGGATACAAACCGCATATCATTAAGTGTGTATTCTGTGCGCGCCATATTCAAACTAATAAGCGGCGCGTAGTGTATGTGTGCGTGTGTGTGCTCATAAATAATAGTGTACCACTCCGGATACAAACCGCATATCATTCAGTGTGTATTCTGTGCGCGCCAAATTCAAACCAATAAGCGGCGCGTAGTGTAAGTGTGCGTGTGTGTGCTCATAAATATTAGTGTACCACTCCGGATACAAACCGCATATCATTGTGTGTGTATGCTGTGCGCGCCATATTTAAACTTATAAGCGGCGCGTAGCGCTAGTGTGTATGTGTACTCATAAATATTAGTGTACCACTCCGGATACAAACCGCATATCATTAAGTGTGTATTCTGTGCGCGCCATATTCAAACTAATAAGCGGCCCGTAGCGCTAGTGTGTGAATGTGTGCTTATGATCAAAAGTGTACAACTCCGGATACAAACCGCATATCATTAAGTATTTATTCTGTGCGCGCCATATTCAAACTTATAAGCGGCCCGTAGCGCTAGTGTGTATGTGTACTCATAAATATTAGTGTACCACTCCGGATACAAACCGCATATCATTAAGTATTTATTCTGTGCGCGCCATATTGAAAATTATAAGCAGCGCGTAGTGTAAGTGTGCGTGTGTGTGCTCATAAATATTAGTGTACCACTCCGGATTTAAACCGCATATCATTAAGTGTGTATTCTGTGCGCGCCAAATTCAAACCAATAAGCAGCGCGTAGCTCTAGTGTGTATGTGTACTCATAAATATTAGTGTACCACTCCGGATACAAACCGCATATCATTGTGTGTGTATGCTGTGCGCGCCATATTCAAACTGATAAGCGGCCCGTAGCGCTAGTGTGTATGTGTACTCATAAATATTAGTGTACCACTCCGGATACAAACCGCATATCATTAAGTGTGTATTCTGTGCGCGCCATATTCAAACTAATAAGCGGCGCGTAGTGTATGTGTGCGTGTGTGTGCTCATAAATAATAGTGTACCACTCCGGATACAAACCGCATATCATTCAGTGTGTATTCTGTGCGCGCCAAATTCAAACCAATAAGCGGCGCGTAGTGTAAGTGTGCGTGTGTGTGCTCATAAATATTAGTGTACCACTCCGGATACAAACCGCATATCATTGTGTGTGTATGCTGTGCGCGCCATATTTAAACTTATAAGCGGCGCGTAGCGCTAGTGTGTATGTGTACTCATAAATATTAGTGTACCACTCCGGATACAAACCGCATATCATTAAGTGTGTATTCTGTGCGCGCCATATTCAAACTAATAAGCGGCCCGTAGCGCTAGTGTGTGAATGTGTGCTTATGATCAAAAGTGTACAACTCCGGATACAAACCGCATATCATTAAGTATTTATTCTGTGCGCGCCATATTCAAACTTATAAGCGGCCCGTAGCGCTAGTGTGTATGTGTACTCATAAATATTAGTGTACCACTCCGGATACAAACCGCATATCATTAAGTGTGTATTCTGTGCGCGCCATATTCAAACTAATAAGCGGCGCGTAGTGTATGTGTGCGTGTGTGTGCTCATAAATAATAGTGTACCACTCCGGATACAAACCGCATATCATTCAGTGTGTATTCTGTGCGCGCCAAATTCAAACCAATAAGCGGCGCGTAGTGTAAGTGTGCGTGTGTGTGCTCATAAATATTAGTGTACCACTCCGGATACAAACCGCATATCATTAAGTGTGTATTCTGTGCGCGCCATATTTAAACTTATAAGCGGCGCGTAGCGCTAGTGTGTATGTGTACTCATAAATATTAGTGTACCACTCCGGATACAAACCGCATATCATTAAGTGTGTATTCTGTGCGCGCCATATTTAAACTTATAAGCGGCGCGTAGCGCTAGTGTGTATGTGTACTCATAAATATTAGTGTACCACTCCGGATACAAACCGCATATCATTAAGTGTGTATTCTGTGCGCGCCATATTCAAACTTATAAGCGGCCCGTAGCGCTAGGTTGTGAATGTGTGCTTATGATAAAAAGTGTACAACTCCGGATACAAACCGCATATCATTCAGTGTGTATTCTGTGCGCGCCATATTCAAACTTATAAGCGGCCCGTAGCGCTAGTGTGTGAATGTGTGCTTATGATAAAAAGTGTACAACTCCGGATACAAACCGCATATCATTAATTGTGTATTCTGTGCGCGCCATATTCAAACTAATAAGCGGCCCGTAGCGCTAGTGTGTATGTGTACTCATAAATATTAGTGTACCACTCCGGATACAAACCGCATATCATTAAGTATTTATTCTGTGCGCGCCATATTGAAAATTATAAGCAGCGCGTAGTGTAAGTGTGCGTGTGTGTGCTCATAAATATTAGTGTACCACTCCGGATTTAAACCGCATATCATTAAGTGTGTATGCTGTGCGCGCCATATTCAAACTGATAAGCAGCGCGTAGCTCTAGTGTGTATGTGTACTCATAAATATTAGTGTACCACTCCGGATACAAACCGCATATCATTAAGTATTTATTCTGTGCGCGCCATATTCAAACTAATAAGCGGCGCGTAGTGTATGTGTGCGTGTGTGTGCTCATAAATAATAGTGTACCACTCCGGATACAAACCGCATATCATTGAGTGTGTATTCTGTGCGCGCCATATTCAAACTAATAAGCGGCCCGTAGCGCTAGTGTGTGAATGTGTGCTTATGATAAAAAGTGTACCACTCCGGATACAAACCGCATATCATTAAGTATTTATTCTGTGCGCGCCATATTCAAAATTATAAGCAGCGCGTAGTGTAAGTGTGCGTGTGTGTGCTCATAAATATTAGTGTACCACTCCGGATACAAACAGCATATCCTTAAGTGTGTATTCTGTGCGCGCCATATAGGAAATTATAAGCAGCGCGTAGTGTAAGTGTGCGTGTGTGTGCTCATAAATATTGGTGTACCACTCCGGATACAAACCGCAGATCATTAAGTGTGTATTCTGTGCACGCCATATTCAAACTTATAAGCGGCGCGTAATGTCTGTGTGTATGTGTGTGTGTGTGTGTGTGCTTATGAATATTAGTGTACAACTCCGGATACAAACAGCATATCCTTAAGTGTGTATTCTGTGCGCGCCATATTCAAAACAATAAGCGGCGCGTAGCTCTAGTGTGTGAATGTGTGCTTATGATAAAAAGTGTACAACTCCGGATACAAACCGCATATCATTAAGTGTGTATTCTGTGCGCGCCATATTCAAACTAATAAGCGGCCCGTAGCGCTAGTGTGTATGTGTACTCATAAATATTAGTGTACCACTCCGGATACAAACCGCATATCATTAAGTATTTATTCTGTGCGCGCCATATTCAAACTAATAAGCGGCGCGTAGTGTAAGTGTGCGTGTGTGTGCTCATGAATATTAGTGTACCACTCCGGATACAAACCGCATATCATTCAGTGTGTATTCTGTGCACGCCATATTCAAACCAATAAGCGGCGCGTAGTGCCAGTGTGTGTGTGCTCATGAATAATAGTGTACCACTCCGAATACAAACCGCATATCATTAAGTGTGTATTTTGTGCGCGCCATATTCAAACTTATAAGCTGCGCGTAGTGCCAGTGTGAATGTGTGCTCATGAATAAAAGTGTACCACTCCGGATACAAACCGCATATCATTAAGTGTGTATTCTGTGCGCGCCATATTCAAACTAAGAAGCGTCGCGTCGTGTCAGTGTGTGTGTATGCTCATAAATATTTGTGTACCACTCCGGATACAAACTGCATATCATTAAGTGTGTATTCTGTGCACGCCATATTCAAACTAATAAGCGGCGCGTAGCTCTAATGTGTATGTGTACTCATAAATATTAGTGTACCACTCCGGATACAAACTGCATATCATTAAGTGTGTATTTTGTGCGCGCCATATTCAAACTAATAAGCGGCGCGTAGTGCCAGTGTGTGTATGTGTGCTCATGTATAATAGTGTACCACTCCGGATACAAACTGCATATCATTAAGTGTGTATTATGTGCGCGCCATATTCAAACCAATAAGCGGCGCGTAGCTCTAGTGTGTATGTGTGCTCATAAATATTAGTATACCACTCCGGATACAAACCGCATATCATTCAGTGTGTATTCTGTGCACGCCATATTCAAACTAATAAGCGGCGCGTAGTGTCTGTGTGTATGTGTGTGTGTGTGTGCTCATGAATAATAGTGTACCACTCCGGATACAAACTGCAAATCATTAAGTGTGTATTCTGTGCGCGCCATATTCAAACTAATAAGCGGCGCGTAGTGCCAGTGTGTAAGTGTGTGAATGTGTGCTCATAAATAATAGTGTACCACTCCGGATACAAACCGCATATCATTAAGTGTGTATTCTGTGCGCGCCATATTCAAACCAATAAGCGGCGCGTAGTGCCAGTGTGTATGTGTGCTCATGAATAATAGTGTACCACTCCGGATACAAACCGCATATCATTAAGTGTGTATTCTGTGCGCGCCATATTCAAACTTATAAGCGGCGCGTAGTGTAAGTGTGCGTGTGTGTGCTCATAAATATTAGTGTACCACTCCGGATACAAACTGCATATCATTAAGTGTGTATTCTGTGCGCGCCATATTCAAACTAATAAGCGGCGCGTAGTGTCTGTGTGTATGTGTGTGTGTGTGTGTGCTCATGAATAATAGTGTACCACTCCGGATACAAACTGCAAATCATTAAGTGTGTATTCTGTGCGCGCCATATTCAAACTAATAAGCGGCGCGTAGTGCCAGTGTGTAAGTGTGTGTATGTGTGCTCATGAATAATAGTGTACCACTCCGGATACAAACCGCATATCATTAAGTGTGTATTCTGTGCACGCCATATTCAAACTTATAAGCGGCGCGTAGTGCCAGTGTGTATGTGTGCTCATGAATAATAGTGTACCACTCCGGATACAAACCGCATATCATTAAGTGTGTATTCTGTGCGCGCCATATTCAAACTTATAAGCGGCGCGTAGTGTAAGTGTGCGTGTGTGTGCTCATAAATATTAGTGTACCACTCCGGATACAAACTGCATATCATTAAGTGTGTATTCTGTGCGCGCCATATTCAAACTAATAAGCGGCGCGTAGTGTCTGTGTGTATGTGTGTGTGTGTGTGTGCTCATGAATAATAGTGTACCACTCCGGATACAAACTGCATATCATTAAGTGTGTATTCTGTGCGCGCCATATTCAAACTAATAAGCGGCGCGTAGTGCCAGTGTGTATGTGTGCTCATGAATAATAGTGTACCACTCCGGATACAAACCGCATATCATTAAGTGTGTATTCTGTGCGCGCCATATTCAAACTTATAAGCGGCGCGTAGTGTAAGTGTGCGTGTGTGTGCTCATAAATATTAGTGTACCACTCCGGATACAAACTGCATATCATTAAGTGTGTATTCTGTGCGCGCCATATTCGAACTAATAAGCGGCGCGTAGTGTCTGTGTGTATGTGTGTGTGTGTGTGTGCTCATGAATAATAGTGTACCACTCCGGATACAAACTGCAAATCATTAAGTGTGTATTCTGTGCGCGCCATATTCAAACTAATAAGCGGCGCGTAGTGCCAGTGTGTAAGTGTGTGTATGTGTGCTCATGAATAATAGTGTACCACTCCGGATACAAACCGCATATCATTAAGTGTGTATTCTGTGCGCGCCATATTCAAACTTATAAGCGGCGCGTAGTGTAAGTGTGCGTGTGTGTGCTCATAAATATTAGTGTACCACTCCGGATACAAACTGCATATCATTAAGTGTGTATTCTGTGCGCGCCATATTCAAACTAATAAGCGGCGCGTAGTGTCTGTGTGTATGTGTGTGTGTGTGTGTGCTCATGAATAATAGTGTACCACTCCGGATACAAACTGCAAATCATTAAGTGTGTATTCTGTGCGCGCCATATTCAAACTAATAAGCGGTGCGTAGTGCCAGTGTGTAAGAGTGTGTATGTGTGCTCATGAATAATAGTGTACCACTCCGGATACAAACCGCATATCATTAAGTGTGTATTCTGTGCGCGCCATATTCAAACTTATAAGCGGCGCGTAGTGTAAGTGTGCGTGTGTGTGCTCATAAATATTAGTGTACCACTCCGGATACAAACTGCATATCATTAAGTGTGTATTCTGTGCGCGCCATATTCAAACTAATAAGCGGCGCGTAGTGTCTGTGTGTATGTGTGCTCATGAATAATAGTGTACCACTCCGGATACAAACCGCATATCATTAAGTGTGTATTCTGTGCGCGCCATATTCAAACTTATAAGCGGCGCGTAGTGTAAGTGTGCGTGTGTGTGCTCATAAATATTAGTGTACCACTCCGGATACAAACTGCATATCATTAAGTGTGTATTATGTGCGCGCCATATTCAAACCAATAAGCGTTGCGTAGCTCTAGTGTGTATGTGTGCTAATAAATATTAGTATACCACTCCGGATACAAACCGCATATCATTCAGTGTGTATTCTGTGCACGCCATATTCAAACTAATAAGCGGCGCGTAGTGTCTGTGTGTATGTGTGTGTGTGTGTGCTCATGAATAATAGTGTACCACTCCGGATACAAACTGCAAATCATTAAGTGTGTATTCTGTGCGCGCCATATTCAAACTAATAAGCGGCGCGTAGTGCCAGTGTGTAAGTGTGTGAATGTGTGCTCATAAATAATAGTGTACCACTCCGGATACAAACCGCATATCATTAAGTGTGTATTCTGTGCGCGCCATATTCAAACTTATAAGCGGCGCGTAGTGCCAGTGTGTATGTGTGCTCATGAATAATAGTGTACCACTCCGGATACAAACCGCATATCATTAAGTGTGTATTCTGTGCGCGCCATATTCAAACTTATAAGCGGCGCGTAGTGTAAGTGTGCGTGTGTGTGCTCATAAATATTAGTGTACCACTCCGGATACAAACTGCATATCATTAAGTGTGTATTCTGTGCGCGCCATATTCAAACTAATAAGCGGCGCGTAGTGTCTGTGTGTATGTGTGTGTGTGTGTGTGCTCATGAATAATAGTGTACCACTCCGGATACAAACTGCAAATCATTAAGTGTGTATTCTGTGCGCGCCATATTCAAACTAATAAGCGGCGCGTAGTGCCAGTGTGTAAGTGTGTGTATGTGTGCTCATGAATAATAGTGTACCACTCCGGATACAAACCGCATATCATTAAGTGTGTATTCTGTGCGCGCCATATTCAAACTAATAAGCGGCGCGTAGTGCCAGTGTGTATGTGTGCTCATGAATAATAGTGTACCACTCCGGATACAAACCGCATATCATTAAGTGTGTATTCTGTGCGCGCCATATTCAAACTTATAAGCGGCGCGTAGTGCCAGTGTGTATGTGTGCTCATGAATAATAGTGTACCACTCCGGATACAAACTGCATATCATTAAGTGTGTATTCTGTGCGCGCCATATTCAAACTAATAAGCGGCGCGTAGTGTCTGTGTGTATGTGTGTGTGTGTGTGTGCTCATGAATAATAGTGTACCACTCCGGATACAAACTGCAAATCATTAAGTGTGTTTTCTGTGCGCGCCATATTCAAACTAATAAGCGGCGCGTAGTGCCAGTGTGTATGTGTGCTCATGAATAATAGTGTACCACTCCGGATACAAACCGCATATCATTAAGTGTGTATTCTGTGCGCGCCATATTCAAACATATAAGCGGCGCGTAGTGTAAGTGTGCGTGTGTGTGCTCATAAATATTAGTGTACCACTCCGGATACAAACTGCATATCATTAAGTGTGTATTCTGTGCGCGCCATATTCAAACTAATAAGCGGCGCGTAGTGTCTGTGTGTATGTGTGTGTGTGTGTGTGCTCATGAATAATAGTGTACCACTCCGGATACAAACTGCAAATCATTAAGTGTGTATTCTGTGCGCGCCATATTCAAACTAATAAGCGGTGCGTAGTGCCAGTGTGTAAGAGTGTGTATGTGTGCTCATGAATAATAGTGTACCACTCCGGATACAAACTGCAAATCATTAAGTGTGTATTCTGTGCGCGCCATATTCAAACTAATAAGCGGCGCGTAGTGCCAGTGTGTAAGTGTGTGTATGTGTGCTCATGAATAATAGTGTACCACTCCGGATACAAACCGCATATCATTAAGTGTGTATTCTGTGCGCGCCATATTCAAACTAATAAGCGGCGCGTAGTGCCAGTGTGTATGTGTGCTCATGAATAATAGTGTACCACTCCGGATACAAACCGCATATCATTAAGTGTGTATTCTGTGCGCGCCATATTCAAACTTATAAGCGGCGCGTAGTGTAAGTGTGCGTGTGTGTGCTCATAAATATTAGTGTACCACTCCGGATACAAACTGCATATCATTAAGTGTGTATTCTGTGCGCGCCATATTCAAACTAATAAGCGGCGCGTAGTGTCTGTGTGTATGTGTGTGTGTGTGTGTGCTCATGAATAATAGTGTACCACTCCGGATACAAACTGCAAATCATTAAGTGTGTATTCTGTGCGCGCCATATTCAAACTAATAAGCGGTGCGTAGTGCCAGTGTGTAAGAGTGTGTATGTGTGCTCATGAATAATAGTGTACCACTCCGGATACAAACTGCAAATCATTAAGTGTGTATTCTGTGCGCGCCATATTCAAACTAATAAGCGGTGCGTAGTGCCAGTGTGTAAGAGTGTGTATGTGTGCTCATGAATAATAGTGTACCACTCCGGATACAAACCGCATATCATTAAGTGTGTATTCTGTGCGCGCCATATTCAAACTTATAAGCGGCGCGTAGTGTAAGTGTGCGTGTGTGTGCTCATAAATATTAGTGTACCACTCCGGATACAAACTGCATATCATTAAGTGTGTATTCTGTGCGCGCCATATTCAAATTAATAAGCGGCGCGTAGTGTCTGTGTGTATGTGTGCTCATGAATAATAGTGTACCACTCCGGATACAAACCGCATATCATTAAGTGTGTATTCTGTGCGCGCCATATTCAAACTTATAAGCGGCGCGTAGTGTAAGTGTGTATGTGTGCTCATGAATAATAGTGTACCACTCCGGATACAAACCGCATATCATTAAGTGTGTATTCTGTGCGCGCCATATTCAAACTTATAAGCGGCGCGTAGTGTAAGTGTGCGTGTGTGTGCTCATAAATATTAGTGTACCACTCCGGATACAAACTGCATATCATTAAGTGTGTATTCTGTGCGCGCCATATTCAAACTAATAAGCGGCGCGTAGTGTCTGTGTGTATGTGTGTTTGTGTGTGTGCTCATGAATAATAGTGTACCACTCCGGATACAAACTGCAAATCATTAAGTGTGTATTCTGTGCGCGCCATATTCAAACTAATAAGCGGCGCGTAGTGCCAGTGTGTAAGTGTGTGTATGTGTGCTCATGAATAATAGTGTACCACTCCGGATACAAACCGCATATCATTAAGTGTGTATTCTGTGCGCGCCATATTCAAACTAATAAGCGGCGCGTAGTGCCAGTGTGTATGTGTGCTCATGAATAATAGTGTACCACTCCGGATACAAACCGCATATCATTAAGTGTGTATTCTGTGCGCGCCATATTCAAACTTATAAGCGGCGCGTAGTGTAAGTGTGCGTGTGTGTGCTCATAAATATTAGTGTACCACTCCGGATACAAACTGCATATCATTAAGTGTGTATTCTGTGCGCGCCATATTCAAACTAATAAGCGGCGCGTAGTGTCTGTGTGTATGTGTGCTCATGAATAATAGTGTACCACTCCGGATACAAACCGCATATCATTAAGTGTGTATTCTGTGCGCGCCATATTCAAACTTATAAGCGGCGCGTAGTGTAAGTGTGCGTGTGTGTGCTCATAAATATTAGTGTACCACTCCGGATACAAACCGCATATCATTAAGTGTGTATTCTGTGCGCGCCATATTCAAACTTATAAGCGGCGCGTAGCGCTAGTGTGTATGTGTGCTCATAAATATTAGTGTACCACTCCGGATACAAACCGCATATCATTAAGTGTGTATTCTGTGCGCACCATATTCAAACTAATAAGCGGCGCGTAGCGCTAGTGTGTATGTGTACTCATAAATATTAGTGTACCACTCCGGATACAAACCGGATATCATTCAGTGTGTATTCTGTGCGCGCCAAATTCAAACCAATAAGCGGCGCGTAGTGCCAGTGTGTGTGTGTGCTTATGATACAAAGTGTACAACTCCGGATACAAACCGCATACCATTAAGTGTGTATTCTGTGCGCGCCATATTCAAACTTATAAGCGGCGCGTAGTGCCAGTGTGTAAGTGTGTGAATGTGTGCTCATAAATAATAGTGTACCACTCCGGATACAAACCGCATATCATTAAGTGTGTATTCTGTGCGCGCCATATTAAAACTAATAAGCGGCGCGTAGTGCCAGTGTGTATGTGTGCTCATGAATAATAGTGTACCACTCCGGATACAAACCGCATATCATTAAGTGTGTATTCTGTGCACGCCATATTCAAACTTATAAGCGGCGCGTAGTGTAAGTGTGCGTGTGTGTGCTCATAAATATTAGTGTACCACTCCGGATACAAACTGCATATCATTAAGTGTGTATTCTGTGCGCGCCATATTCAAACTAATAAGCGGCGCGTAGTGTCTGTGTGTATGTGTGTGTGTGTGTGCTCATGAATAATAGTGTACCACTCCGGATACAAACTGCAAATCATTAAGGGTGTATTCTGTGCGCGCCATATTCAAACTAATAAGCGGCGCGTAGTGCCAGTGTGTAAGTGTGTGAATGTGTGCTCATAAATATTAGTGTACCACTCCGGATACAAACCGCATATCATTCAGTGTGTATTCTGTGCGCACCATATTCAAACTAATAAGCGGCCCGTAGCGCTAGTGTGTGAATGTGTGCTTATGATCAAAAGTGTACAACTCCGGATACAAACCGCATATCATTAAGTGTGTATTCTGTGCGCGCCATATTCAAACTTATAAGCGGCCCGTAGCGCTAGTGTGTGAATGTGTGCTTATGATAAAAAGTGTACAACTCCGGATACAAACCGCATATCATTCAGTGTGTATTCTGTGCGCGCCAAATTCAAACCAATAAGCGGCGCGTAGTGCCAGTGTGTGAATGTGCGCTTATGATACAAAGTGTACAACTCCGGATACAAACCGCATATCATTAAGTGTGTATTCTGTGCACGCCATATTCAAACTAATAAGCGGCGCGTAGTGCCAGTGTGTGAATGTGTGCTTATGATAAAAAGTGTACAACTCCGGATACAAACCGCATATCATTCAGTGTGTATTCTGTGCGCGCCAAATTCAAACCAATAAGCGGCGCGTAGTGCCAGTGTGTGAATGTGCGCTTATGATCAAAAGTGTACAACTCCGGATAAAAACCGCATATCATTAAGTATTTATTCTGTGCGCGCCATATTCAAACCAATAAGCTGCGCGTAGTGCCAGTGTGTGTGTGCTCATGAATAATATTGTACCACTCCGGATACAAACCGCATATCATTAAGTGTGTATTCTGTGCGCGCCATATTCAAACTTATAAGCGGCGCGTAGTGTATGTGTGTATGTGTACTCATAAATATTAGTGTACCACTCCGGATACAAACCGCATATCATTAAGTGTGTATTCTGTGCGCGCCATATTCAAACTAATAAGCGGCCCGTAGCGCTAGTGTGTGAATGTGTGCTTATGATAAAAAGTGTACAACTCCGGATACAAACCGCATATCATTCAGTGTGTATTCTGTGCGCGCCAAATTCAAACCAATAAGCGGCGCGTAGTGCCAGTGTGTGAATGTGCGCTTATGATCAAAAGTGTACAACTCCGGATAAAAACCGCATATCATTAAGTATTTATTCTGTGCGCGCCATATTCAAACCAATAAGCTGCGCGTAGTGCCAGTGTGTGTGTGCTCATGAATAATATTGTACCACTCCGGATACAAACTGCATATCATTAAGTGTGTATTCTGTGCGCGCCATATTCAAACTTATAAGCGGCCCGTAGCGCTAGTGTGTATGTGTACTCATAAATATTTGTGTACCACTCCGGATACAAACCGCATATCATTAAGTGTGTATTCTGTGCGCGCCATATTCAAACTTATAAGCGGCGCGTAGTGCCAGTGTGTGTTAGCTCATGAATATTAGTGAACCACTCCGGATACAAACCGCATATCATTGTGTGTGTATTCTGTGCGCGCCATATTCAAACTAATAAGCGGACCGTAGCGCTAGTGTGTGAATGTGTGCTTATGATAAAAAGTGTACAACTCCGGATACAAACCGCATATCATTAATTGTGTATTCTGTGCGCGCCATATTCAAACTAATAAGCGGCCCGTAGCGCTAGTGTGTGAATGTGTGCTCATAAATAATAGTGTACCACTCCGGATACAAACCGCATATCATTAAGTATTTATTCTGTGCGCGCCATATTGAAAATTATAAGCAGCGCGTAGTGTCAGTGTGTATGTGTGCGTGTGTGTGTGCTCATGAATAATTGTGTACCACTCCGGATACAAACTGCATATCATTAAGTGTGTATTCTGTGCGCGCCATATTCAAACTAATAAGCGGCGCGTAGTGTATGAGTGCGTGTGTGTGCTCATAAATAATAGTGTACCACTCCGGATACAAACCGCATATCATTGTGTGTGTATTCTGTGCGCGCCATATTCAAACTGATAAGCGGCCCGTAGCGCTAGTGTGTGAATGTGTGCTTATGATAAAAAGTGTACAACTCCGGATACAAACCGCATATCATTAAGTGTGTATTCTGCGCGCGCCATATTCAAACTTATAAGCGGCCCGTAGCGCTAGTGTGTATGTGTACTCATAAATATTAGTGTACCACTCCGGATACAAACCGCATATCATTAAGTATTTATTCTGTGCGCGCCATATTTAAACTAATAAGCGGCGCGTAGTGTATGTGTGCGTGTGTGTGCTCATAAATAATAGTGTACCACTCCGGATACAAACCGCATATCATTCAGTGTGTATTCTGTGCGCGCCATATTCAAACTAATAAGCGGCGCGTAGTGCCAGTGTATGTATGTGTGCTCATGTATATTAGTGTACCACTCCGGATACAAACAGCATATCCTTAAGTGTGTATTCTGTGCGCACCATATAGGAAATTATAAGCAGCGCGTAGTGTAAGTGTGCGTGTGTGTGCTCATAAATATTAGTGTACCACTCCGGATACAAACCGCATATCATTAAGTGTGTATTCTGTGCGCACCATATTCAAACTAATAAGCGGCGCGTAGTGTCAGTGTGTATGTGTGCGTGTGTGTGTGCTCATGAATAATTGTGTACCACTCCGGATACAAACTGCATATCATTAAGTGTGTATTCTGTGCGCGCCATATTCAAACTAATAAGCGGCGCGTAGTGTATGTGTGCGTGTGTGTGCTCATAAATAATAGTGTACCACTCCGGATACAAACCGCATATCATTGTGTGTGTATTCTGTGCGCGCCATATTCAAACTAATAAGCGGCCCGTAGCGCTAGTGTGTGAATGTGTGCTTATGATAAAAAGTGTACAACTCCGGATACAAACCACATATCATTGAGTGTGTATTCTGTGCGCGCCATATTCAAACTTATAAGCGGCCCGTAGCGCTAGTGTGTGAATGTGTGCTCATAAATAATAGTGTACCACTCCGGATACAAACCGCATATCATTAAGTATTTATTCTGTGCGCGCCATATTGAAAATTATAAGCAGCGCGTAGTGTCAGTGTGTATGTGTGCGTGTGTGTGTGCTCATGAATAATTGTGTACCACTCCGGATACAAACTGCATATCATTAAGTGTGTATTCTGTGCGCGCCATATTCAAACTAATAAGCGGCGCGTAGTGTATGAGTGCGTGTGTGTGCTCATAAATAATAGTGTACCACTCCGGATACAAACCGCATATCATTGTGTGTGTATTCTGTGCGCGCCATATTCAAACTGATAAGCGGCCCGTAGCGCTAGTGTGTGAATGTGTGCTTATGATAAAAAGTGTACAACTCCGGATACAAACCGCATATCATTAAGTGTGTATTCTGCGCGCGCCATATTCAAACTTATAAGCGGCCCGTAGCGCTAGTGTGTATGTGTACTCATAAATATTAGTGTACCACTCCGGATACAAACCGCATATCATTAAGTGTGTATTCTGTGCGCGCCATATTTAAACTAATAAGCGGCGCGTAGTGTATGTGTGCGTGTGTGTGCTCATAAATAATAGTGTACCACTCCGGATACAAACCGCATATCATTCAGTGTGTATTCTGTGCGCGCCATATTCAAACTAATAAGCGGCGCGTAGTGCCAGTGTATGTATGTGTGCTCATGTATATTAGTGTACCACTCCGGATACAAACAGCATATCCTTAAGTGTGTATTCTGTGCGCACCATATAGGAAATTATAAGCAGCGCGTAGTGTAAGTGTGCGTGTGTGTGCTCATAAATATTAGTGTACCACTCCGGATACAAACCGCATATCATTAAGTGTGTATTCTGTGCGCACCATATTCAAACTTATAAGCGGCGCGTAGTGTCAGTGTGTATGTGTGCGTGTGTGTGTGCTCATGAATAATTGTGTACCACTCCGGATACAAACTGCATATCATTAAGTGTGTATTCTGTGCGCGCCATATTCAAACTAATAAGCGGCGCGTAGTGTATGTGTGCGTGTGTGTGCTCATAAATAATAGTGTACCACTCCGGATACAAACCGCATATCATTGTGTGTGTATTCTGTGCACGCCATATTCAAACTTATAAGCGGCGCGTAGTGTCTGTGTGTATGTGTACTCATAAATATTAGTGTACCACTCCGGATACAAACCGCATATCATTCAGTGTGTATTCTGTGCGCGCCATATTCAAACTAATAAGCGGCGCGTAGCTCTAGTGTGTATGTGTACTCATAAATATTAGTGTACCACTCCGGATACAAACTGCATATCATTAAGTGTGTATTTTGTGCGCGCCATATTCAAACTAATAAGCGGCGCGTAGTGCCAGTGTGTGTATGTGTGCTCATGTATATTAGTGTACCACTCCGGATACAAACTGCATATCATTAAGTGTGTATTATGTGCGCGCCATATTCAAACCAATAAGCGGCGCGTAGTGTAAGTGTGCGTGTGTGTGCTCATAAATATTAGTGTACCACTCCGGATACAAACTGCATATCATTAAGTGTGTATTCTGTGCGCGCCATATTCAAACTTATAAGCGGTGCGTAGTGCCAGTGTGTATGTGTGCTCATGAATAATAGTGTACCACTCCGGATACAAACCGCATATCATTCAGTGTGTATTTTGTGCGCGCCATATTCAAACTAATAAGCGGCGCGTAGCTCTAGTGTGTATGTGTACTCATAAATATTAGTGTACCACTCCGGATACAAACCGCATATCATTCAGTGTGTATTCTGTGCGCGCCATATTCAAACTAATAAGCGGCGCGTAGTGCCAGTGTGTGTATGTGTGCTCATAAATATTAGTGTACCACTCCGGATACAAACTGCATATCATTAAGTGTGTATTATGTGCGCGCCATATTCAAACCAATAAGCGGCGCGTAGCTCTAGTGTGTATGTGTGCTCATAAATATTAGTATACCACTCCGGATACAAACCGCATATCATTCAGTGTGTATTCTGTGCACGCCATATTCAAACTAATAAGCGGCGCATAGTGCTAGGGTGTATGTGTGCTCATCAATATTAGTGTACCACTCCGGATACAAACTGCATATCATTAAGTGTGTATTCTGTGCGCGCCATATTCAAACTTATAAGCGGCGCGTAGTGCCAGTGTGTGTGTGTGCTCATGAATAATAGTGTACCACTCCGGATACAAACCGCATATCATTGAGTGTGTATTCTGTGCGCGCCATATTAAAACTAATAAGCGGCGCGTAGTGTCTGTGTGTATGTGTGTGTGTGTGTGTGCTCATGAAAAATAGTGTACCACTCCGGATACAAACCGCATATCATTAAGTGTGTATTCTGTGCACGCCATATTCAAACTTATAAGCGGCGCGTAGTGTAAGTGTGCGTGTGTGTGCTCATAAATATTAGTGTACCACTCCGGATACAAACCGCCTATCATTAAGTGTGTATTCTGTGCGCGCCATATTCAAACCAATAAGCGGCGCATAGTGCTAGTGTGTATGTGTGCTCATGAATATTAGTGTACCACTCCGGATACAAACTGCATATCATTAAGTGTGTATTCTGTGCGCGCCATATTCAAACTTATAAGCGGCGCGTAGTGCCAGTGTGTGTGTGTGCTCATGAATAATAGTGTACCACTCCGGATACAAACCGCATATCATTGAGTGTGTATTCTGTGCGCGCCATATTAAAACTAATAAGCGGCGCGTAGTGTCTGTGTGTATGTGTGTGTGTGTGTGCTCATGAAAAATAGTGTACCACTCCGGATACAAACCGCATATCATTAAGTGTGTATTCTGTGCGCGCCATATTCAAACTTATAAGCGGCGCGTAGTGTAAGTGTGCGTGTGTGTGCTCATAAATATTAGTTTACCACTCCGGATACAAACCGCCTATCATTAAGTGTGTATTCTGTGCGCGCCATATTCAAACTTATAAGCGGCGCGTAGTGTCTGTGTGTATGTGTGTGTGTGTGTGCTCATAAATATTTGTGTACCACTCCGGATACAAACCGCATATCATTAAGTGTGTATTCTGTGCGCGCCATATTCAAACTTATAAGCGGCGCGTAGCGCTAGAGTGTATGTGTACTCATAAATATTAGTGTACCACTCCGGATACAAACCGCATATCATTAAGTGTGTATTCTGTGCGCGCCATATTCAAACCAATAAGCGGCGAATAGTGCTAGTGTGTATGTGTGCTCATGAATATTAGTGTACCACTCCGGATACAAACTGCAAATCATTAAGTGTGTATTCTGTGCGCGCCATATTCAAACTTATAAGCGGCGCGTAGCTCTAGTGTGTATGTGTCCTCATAAATATTTGTGTACCACTCCGGATACAAACCGCATATCATTAAGTGTGTATTCTGTGCGCGCCATATTCAAACTAATCAGCGGCGCGTAGTGCCAGTGTGTGTGTGTGCTCATAAATATTTGTGTACCAATCCGGATACAAACTGCATATCATTAAGTGTGTATTCTGTGCACGCCATATTCAAACATATAAGCGGCGCGTAGTGCCAGTGTGTGTGTGTGCTCATGAATATAAGTGTACCACTCCGGATACAAACTGCATATCATTAAGTGTGTATTCTGTGCGCGCCATATTGAAATTTATAAGCGGCGCGTAGTGCCAGTGTGTGTGTGTGCTCATAAATATTTGTGTACCACTCCGGATACAAACCGCATATCATTAAGTGTGTATTCTGTGCACGCCATATTCAAACTAATAAGCGGCGCGTAGTGCCAGTGTGCGTGTGTGTGCTCATGAATAATTGTGTACCACTCCGGATACAAACTGCATATCATTAAGTGTGTATTCTGTGCGCGCCATATTCAAACTAATAAGCGGCGCGTAGTGCCAGTGTGTGTATGTGTGCTCATAAATATTTGTGTACCACTCCGGATACAAACTGCATATCATTAAGTGTGTATTCTGTGCGCGCCATATTCAAACCAATAAGCGGCGCGTAGTGCCAGTGTGTGTGTGCTCATGAATAATAGTGTACCACTCCGGATACAAACCGCATATCATTAAGTGTGTATTCTGTGCGCGCCATATTCAAACTAATAAGCGGCGCGTAGTGCCAGTGTGTGTGTGTGCTCATGAATATAAGTGTACCACTCCGGATACAAACTGCATATCATTAAGTGTGTATTCTGTGCGCGCCATATTGAAATTTATAAGCGGCGCGTAGTGCCAGTGTGTGTGTATGCTCATAAATATTTGTGTACCACTCCGGATACAAACTGCATATCATTAAGTGTGTATTCTGTGCACGCCATATTCAAACTAATAAGCGGCGCGTAGTGCCAGTGTGTGTGTGTGCTCATGAATATTAGTGTACCACTCCGGATACAAACTGCATATCATTCAGTGTGTATTCTGTGCACGCCATATTCAAACTAATAAGCGGCGCGTAGTGCCAGTGTGTGTGTGTGTTCATAAATATTTGTGTACCACTCCGGATACAAACTGCATATCATTAAGTGTGTATTCTGTGCACGCCATATTCAAACTAATAAGCGGCGCGTAGTGCCAGTGTGTGTGTGTGCTCATGAATATAAGTGTACCACTCCGGATACAAACTGCATATCATTAAGTGTGTATTCTGTGCGCGCCATATTCAAACTTATAAGCGGCGCGTAGCGCTAGTGTGTATATGTCCTCATAAATATTTGTGTACCACTCCGGATACAAACCGCATATCATTAAGTGTGTATTCTGTGCGCGCCATATTCAAACTAATCAGCGGCGCATAGTGCTAGTGTGTATGTGTGCTCATGAATAATTGTGTACCACTCCGGATACAAAAGGCATATCATTGAGTGTGTATTCTGTGCGCGCCATATTCAAACCAATAAGCGGCGCGTAGTGCCAGTGTGTATGTGTGCTCATGAATAATAGTGTACCACTCCGGATACAAACTGCATATCATTAAGTGTGTATTCTGTGCACGCCATATTCAAACTAATAAGCGGCGCGTAGTGCCAGTGTGTGTGTGTGCTCATGAATATAAGTGTACCACTCCGGATACAAACTGCATATCATTAAGTGTGTATTCTGTGCGCGCCATATTCAAACTTATAAGCGGCGCGTAGCGCTAGTGTGTATGGGTACTCAAAAATATTAGTGTACCACTCCGGATACAAACTGCATATCATTAAGTGTGTATTCTGTGCACGCCATATTCAAACTAATAAGCGGCACGTAGTGCCAGTGTGTCCGGTATGGCCGGTCTCGTAGTACAGTCGTCAACTCGTACGACTTAACAACATGCCCGTCATGGGTTCAATCCCCAAACAGACCGTGCCGCCATACGTAGGATTGACTATCCTGCTATGGTGGGGAATCAATTAGTCACTGAAAGCCAAGCCCACAAGTGGGTACAGGCAGGCCTTGACCGACATCGGTTGTTGAGCCAGAGAAGAAGAAGAAGTGCCAGTGTGTGTGTGTGCTCATGAATATTAGTGTACCACTCCGGATACAAACTGCATATCATTAAGTGTGTATTCTGTGCACGCCATATTCAAACTTATAAGCGGCACGTAGTGCCAGTGTGTGAATGTGTGCTCATAAATATTAGTGTACCACTCCGGATACAAACTGCATATCATTAAGTGTGTATTCTGTGCACGCCATATTCAAACTTATAAGCGGCACGTAGTGCCAGTGTGTGAATGTGTGCTCATAAATATTAGTGTACCACTCCGGATACAAACTGCATATCATTAAGTGTGTATTCTGTGCGCGCCATATTCAAACTAATAAGCAGCGCGTAGCTCTAGTGTGTATGTGTACTCATAAATATTAGTGTACCACTCCGGATACAAACTGCATATCATTAAGTGTGTATTCTGTGCGCGCCATAATCAAACTTATAAGCGGCGCGTAGCTCTAGTGTGTATGTGTACTCATAAATATTAGTGTACCACTCCGGATACAAACTGCAAATCATTAAGTGTGTATTCTGTGCGCGCCATATTCAAACTTATAAGCGGCGCGTAGCTCTAGTGTGTATGTGTCCTCATAAATATTTGTGTACCACTCCGGATACAAACCGCATATCATTAAGTGTGTATTCTGTGCGCGCCATATTCAAACTAATCAGCGGCGCATAGTGCTAGTGTGTATGTGTGCTCATGAATAATTGTGTACCACTCCGGATACAAAAGGCATATCATTGAGTGTGTATTCTGTGCGCGCCATATTCAAACCAATAAGCGGCGCGTAGTGCCAGTGTGTATGTGTGCTCATGAATAATAGTGTACCACTCCGGATACAAACCGCATATCATTCAGTGTGTATTCTGTGCACGCCATATTCAAACCAATAAGCGGCGCGTAGTGCCAGTGTGTGTGTGTGCTCATAAATATTTGTGTACCAATCCGGATACAAACTGCATATCATTAAGTGTGTATTCTGTGCACGCCATATTCAAACTAATAAGCGGCGCGTAGTGCCAGTGTGTGTGTGTGCTCATGACTATAAGTGTACCACTCCGGATACAAACTGCATATCATTAAGTGTGTATTCTGTGCGCGCCATATTGAAATTTATAAGCGGCGCGTAGTGCCAGTGTGTGTGTGTGCTCATAAATATTTGTGTACCACTCCGGATACAAACTGCATATCATTAAGTGTGTATTCTGTGCACGCCATATTCAAACTAATAAGCGGCGCGTAGTGCCAGTGTGTGTGTGTGCTCATGAATATTAGTGTACCACTCCGGATACAAACTGCATATCATTAAGTGTGTATTCTGTGCACGCCATATTCAAACCAATAAGCGGCGCGTAGTGCCAGTGTGTATGTGTGCTCATGAATAATCGTGTACCACTCCGGATACAAACTGCATATCATTAAGTGTGTATTCTGTGCGCGCCATATTCAAACCAATAAGCGGCGCGTAGTGCCAGTGTGTGTGTGCTCATGAATAATAGTGTACCACTCCGGATACAAACCGCATATCATTCAGTGTGTATTCTGTGCACGCCATATTCAAACCAATAAGCGGCGCGTAGTGCCAGTGTGTGTGTGTGCTCATAAATATTTGTGTACCAATCCGGATACAAACTGCATATCATTAAGTGTGTATTCTGTGCACGCCATATTCAAACTAATAAGCGGCGCGTAGTGCCAGTGTGTGTGTGTGCTCATGAATATAAGTGTACCACTCCGGATACAAACTGCATATCATTAAGTGTGTATTCTGTGCGCGCCATATTGAAATTTATAAGCGGCGCGTAGTGCCAGTGTGTATGTGTGCTCATGAATATAAGTGTACCACTCCGGATACAAACTGCATATCATTAAGTGTGTATTCTGTGCGCGCCATATTCAAACTTATAAGCGGCGCGTAGCGCTAGTGTGTATGGGTACTCAAAAGTATTAGTGTACCACTCCGGATACAAACTGCATATCATTAAGTGTGTATTCTGTGCACGCCATATTCAAACTTATAAGAGGCGCGTAGTGCCAGTGTGTGTGTGTGCTCATGAATATTAGTGTACCACTCCGGATACAAACTGCATATCATTCAGTGTGTATTCTGTGCACGCCATATTCAAACCAATAAGCGGCGCGTAGTGCCAGTGTGTGTGTGTGCTCATAAATATTTGTGTACCAATCCGGATACAAACTGCATATCATTCAGTGTGTATTCTGTGCACGCCATATTCAAACCAATAAGCGGCGCGTAGTGCCAGTGTGTGTGTGTGTTCATAAATATTTGTGTACCACTCCGGATACAAACTGCATATCATTAAGTGTGTATTCTGTGCACGCCATATTCAAACTAATAAGCGGCGCGTAGTGCCAGTGTGTGTGTGTGCTCATGAATATAAGTGTACCACTCCGGATACAAACTGCATATCATTTAGTGTGTATTCTGTGCGCGCCATATTCAAACTTATAAGCGGCGCGTAGCGCTAGTGTGTATGGGTACTCAAAAATATTAGTGTACCACTCCGGATACAAACTGCATATCATTAAGTGTGTATTCTGTGCACGCCATATTCAAACTAATAAGCGGCACGTAGTGCCAGTGTGTGTGTGTGTGCTTATGTTTATTAGTGTACCACTCCGGATACAAACCGCATATCATTAAGTGTGTATTCTGTGCGCGCCATATTCAAACCAATAAGCGGCGCGTAGTGCCAGTGTGTGTGTGTGTTCATAAATATTTGTGTACCACTCCGGATACAAACCGCATATCATTAAGTGTGTATTCTGTGCGCGCCATATTCAAACCAATAAGCGGCGCGTAGTGCCAGTGTGTGTGTGTGCTCATGAATATTAGTGTACCACTCCGGATACAAACTGCATATCATTAAGTGTGTATTCTGTGCATGCCATATTCAAACTTATAAGCGGCACGTAGTGCCAGTGTGTGAATGTGTGCTCATAAATATTAGTGTACCACTCCGGATACAAACTGCATATCATTAAGTGTGTATTCTGTGCACGCCATATTCAAACTTATAAGCGGCACGTAGTGCCAGTGTGTGAATGTGTGCTTATGTTTATTAGTGTACCACTCCGGATACAAACCGCATATCATTAAGTGTGTATTCTGTGCACGCCATATTCAAACTTATAAGCGGCACGTAGTGCCAGTGTGTGAATGTGTGCTTATGTTTATTAGTGTACCACTCCGGATACAAACCGCATATCATTAAGTGTGTATTCTGTGCGCGCCATATTCAAACCAATAAGCGGCGCGTAGTGCCAGTGTGTGTGTGTGTTCATAAATATTTGTGTACCACTCCGGATACAAACCGCATATCATTAAGTGTGTATTCTGTGCGCGCCATATTCAAACCAATAAGCGGCGCGTAGTGCCAGTGTGTGTGTGTGTTCATAAATATTTGTGTACCACTCCGGATACAAACTGCATATCATTAAGTGTGTATTCTGTGCACGCCATATTCAAACTAATAAGCGGCGCGTAGTGCCAGTGTGTGTGTGTGCTCATGAATATTAGTGTACCACTCCGGATACAAACTGCATATCATTAAGTGTGTATTCTGTGCACGCCATATTCAAACTTATAAGCGGCACGTAGTGCCAGTGTGTGAATGTGTGCTCATAAATATTAGTGTACCACTCCGGATACAAACTGCATATCATTAAGTGTGTATTCTGTGCACGCCATATTCAAACTTATAAGCGGCACGTAGTGCCAGTGTGTGAATGTGTGCTTATGTTTATTAGTGTACCACTCCGGATACAAACCGCATATCATTAAGTGTGTATTCTGTGCGCGCCATATTCAAACTAATCAGCGGCGCGTAGTGCTATTGTGTATGTTTTCTCATAAATAATAGTGTACCACTCCGGATACAAACCGCATATCATTCAGTGTGTATTCTGTGCACGCCATATTCAAACTTATAAGCGGCGCATAGTGCTAGTGTGTATGTGTGCTCATGAATAATTGTGTACCACTCCGGATACAAACTGCATATCATTAAGTGTGTATTCTGTGCGCGCCATATTCAAACTTATAAGCGGCGCATAGTGCTAGTGTGTATGTGTGCTCATAAATAAAAGTGTACCACTCGGGATACAAACTGCATATCATTAAGTGTGTATTCTGTGCGCGCCATATTCAAACTAAGAAGCGGCGCATAGTGCTAGTGTGTATGTGTGCTCATGAATAATTGTGTACCACTCCGGATACAAACTGCATATAATTAAGTGTGTATTCTGTGCGCGCCATATTCAAACTTATAAGCGGCGCATAGTGCTAGTGTGTGTGTGTCCTCATAAATATTAGTGTACCACTCCGGATACAAACCGCATATCATTAAGTGTGTATTCTGTGCGCGCCATATTCAAACTAATAAGCGGCGCGTGAATAATTGTGTACCACTCCGGATACAAACTGCATATCATTAAGTGTGTATTCTGTGCACGCCATATTCAAACTAAGAAGCGGCGCATAGTGCTAGTGTGTATGTGTGCTCATGAATAATTGTGTATCACTCCGGATACAAACCGCATATCATTAAGTGTGTATTCTGTGCGCGCCATATTCAAACTAAGAAGCGGCGCGTGAATAATTGTGTACCACTCCGGATACAAACTGCATATCATTAAGTGTGTATTCTGTGCGCGCCATATTCAAACTAAGAAGCGGCGCATAGTGCTAGTGTGTATGTGTGCTCATGAATAATAGTGTATCACTCCGGATACAAACTGCATATCATTAAGTGTGTATTCTGTGTGCGTCATATTGAAAATTATAAGCAGCGCGTAGTGTAAGTGTGCGTGTGTGTGCTCATAAATAAAAGTGTACCACTCCGGATACAAACCTTATATCATTAAGTGTGTATTCTGTGCGCGCCATATTCAAACTAATAAGCGGCGCGTAGTGCTAGTGTGTTTGTGTGCTCATGAATAATTGTGTACCACTCTGGATACAAACTGCATATCATTAAGTGTGTATTCTGTGCGCGCCATATTCAAACTAAGAAGCGGCGCATAGTGCTAGTGTGTATGTGTGCTCATGAATAATTGTGTACCACTCCGGATACAAACTGCATATCATTAAGCGTGTATTCTGTGCGCACCATATTCAAACTTATAAGCGGCACGTAGTGCCAGTGTGTGTGTGCTCATGAATAATAGTGTACCACTCCGGATACAAACCGCATATCATTAAGTGTGTATTCTGTGCGCGCCATATTCAAACCAATAAGCGGCTCGTAGTGCCAGTGTGTGTGTGCTCATGAATAATTGTCTACCACTCCGGAAACAAACTGCATATCATTAAGTGTGTATTCTGTGCACGCCATATTCAAACTTATAAGCGGCGCGTAGTGCCAGTGTGTGTATGTGTGCTTATGTTTATTAGTGTACCACTCCGGATACAAACCGCATATCATTAAGTGTGTATTCTGTGCGCGCCATATTCAAACTAATCAGCGGCGCGTAGTGCTATTGTGTATGTGTACTCATAAATAATAGTGTACCACTCCGGATACAAACCGCATATCATTCAGTGTGTATTCTGTGCACGCCATATTCAAACTTATAAGCGGCGCATAGTGCTAGTGTGTATGTGTGCTCATGAATAATTGTGTACCACTCCGGATACAAACTGCATATCATTAAGTGTGTATTCTGTGCACGCCATATTCAAACTAATCAGCGGCGCGTAGTGCCAGTGTGTGTGTGTGCTCATAAATATTAGTGTACCACTCCGGATACAAACCGCATATCATTAAGTATGTATTCTGTGCGCGCCATATTCAAACTTATCAGCGGCGCATAGTGCCAGTGTGTATGTGTGCTCATGAATAATAGTGTACCACTCCGGATACAAACCGCATATCATTAAGTGTGTATTCTGTGCGCGCCAAATTAAAACCAATAAGCGGCGCGTAGTGCCAGTGTGTGTGTGTGCTCATGAATATTAGTGTACCACTCTGAATACAAACCGCATATCATTAAGTGTGTATTCTGTGCGCGCCATATTCAAACCAATAAGCGGCGCGTAGTGCCAGCGTGTGTGTGCTCATAAATATTGGTGTACCACTCCGGATGCAAATCGCATATCATTAAGTGTGTATTCTGTGCGCGCCAAATTCAAACTAATAAGCGGCGCGTAGTGCCAGTGTATGTATGTGTGCTCATGTAAATTAGTGTACCACTCCGGATACAAACTGCATATAAATAAGTGTGTATTCTGTGTGCGCCATATTCAAACTTATAAGCGGCGCGTAGTGCCAGTGTGTGTGTGTGCTCATAAATATTTGTGTACCACTCCGGATACAAACCGCATATCATTCATTGTGTATTCTGTGCGCGCCATATTCAAACCAATAAGCGGCGCGTAGTGCCAGTGTGTGTGTGCTCATGAATAATAGTGTACCACTCCGGATACAAACCGCATATCATTAAGCGTGTATTCTGTGCACGCCATATTCAAACTAATAAGCGGCGCGTAGTGCCAGTGTGTGTGTGTGCTCATAAATATTGGTGTACCACTCCGGATACAAATCGCATATCATTAAGTGTGTATTCTGTGCGCGCCAAATTCAAACTAATAAGCGGCGCGTAGTGCCAGTGTATGTATGTGTGCTCATGTATATTAGTGTACCACTCCGGATACAAACTGCATATAATTAAGTGTGTATTCTGTGTGCGCCATATTCAAACTTATAAGCGGCGCGTAGTGCCAGTGTGTGTGTGTGCTCATAAATATTTGTGTACCACTCCGGATACAAACCGCATATCATTCATTGTGTATTCTGTGCACGCCATATTCAAACCAATAAGCGGCGCGTAGTGCCAGTGTGTGTGTGCTCATGAATAATAGTGTACCACTCCGGATACAAACCGCATATCATTAAGTGTGTATTCTGTGCACGCCATATTCAAACCAATAAGCGGCGCGTAGTGCCAGTGTGTGTGTGTGCTCATGAATAATAGTGTACCACTCCGGATACAAACCGCATATCATTAAGTGTGTATTCTGTGCGCGCCATATTCAAACTAATAAGCGGCGCGTAGCTCTAGTGTGTATGTGTACTCATAAATATTAGTGTACCACTCCGGATACAAACTGCATATAAATAAGTGTGTATTCTGTGTGCGCCATATTCAAACTTATAAGCGGCGCGTAGTGCCAGTGTGTGTGTGTGCTCATAAATAATAGTGTACCACTCCGGATACAAACCGCATATCATTCATTGTGTATTCTGTGCACGCCATATTCAAACCAATAAGCGGCGCGTAGTGCCAGTGTGTGTGTGCTCATGAATAATAGTGTACCACTCCGGATACAAACCGCATATCATTAAGTGTGTATTCTGTGCGCGCCATATTCAAACTAATAAGCCGGTATGTAGGTGTGCTCATGTATATTAGTGTACCACTCCGGATACAAACCGCATATCATTAAGTGTGTATTCTGTGCACGCCATATTCAAACCAATAAGCTGCGCGTAGTGCCAGTGTGTGTGTGCTCATGAATAATATTGTACCACTCCGGATACAAACTGCATATCATTAAGTGTGTATTCTGTGCGCGCCATATTCAAACTAATAAGCGGCACGTAGTGCCAGTGTGTGTATGTGTGCTCATGAATAATATTGTACCACTCCGGATACAAACTGCATATCATTAAGTGCGTATTATGTGCGCGCCATATTCAAACTAATAAGCGGCGCGTAGTGCCAGTGTGTGTGTGCTCATGAATAATAGTGTACCACTCCGGATACAAACCGCATATCATTAAGTGTGTATTCTGTGCGCGCCATATTCAAACTAATAAGCCGGTATGTATGTGTGCTCATGTATATTAGTGTACCACTCCGGATACAAACCGCATATCATTAAGTGTGTATTCTGTGCACGCCATATTCAAACCAATAAACTGCGCGTAGTGCCAGTGTGTGTGTGCTCATGAATAATATTGTACCACTCCGGATACAAACTGCATATCATTAAGTGTGTATTCTGTGCGCGCCATATTCAAACTAATAAGCGGCGCGTAGTGCCAGTGTGTGTATGTGTGCTCATGTATATTAGTGTACCACTCCGGATACAAACTGCATATCATTAAATGTGTATTCTGAGCGCACCATATTCAAACCAATAAGCGGCGCGTAGCTCTAGTGTGTATGTGTATTCATAAATAATAGTGTACCACTCCGGATACAAACCGCATATCATTCAGTGTGTATTCTGTGCACGCCATATTCAAACCAATAAGCGGCGCGTAGTGCCAGTGTGTGTGTGCTCATGAATAATAGTGTACCACTCCGGATACAAACCGCATATCATTCAGTGTGTATTCTGTGCGCGCCATATTCAAACTTATAAGCCGGTATGTATGTGTGCTCATGTATATTAGTGTACCACTCCGGATACAAACCGCATATCATTAAGTGTGTATTCTGTGCACGCCATATTCAAACCAATAAGCTGCGCGTAGTGCCAGTGTGTGTGTGCTCATGAATAATATTGTACCACTCCGGATACAAACCGCATATCTTTCAGTGTGTATTCTGTGCGCGCCATATTCAAACCAATAAGCGGCGCGTAGCTCTAGTGTGTATGTGTACTCATAAATATAAGTATACCACTCCGGATACAAACCGCATATCATTCAGTGTGTATTCTGTGCGCGCCATATTCAAACTAATAAGCGGCCCGTAGCGCTAGTGTGTGAATGTGTGCTTATGATAAAAAGTGTACAACTCCGGATACAAACCGCATATCATTAAGTGTGTATTCTGTGCACGCCATATTCAAACTTATAAGCGGCGCGTAGCTCTAGTGTGTATGTGTACTCATAAATATTTGTGTACCACTCCGGATACAAACCGCATATCATTAAGTGTGTATTCTGTGCGCGCCAAATTAAAACCAATAAGCGGCGTGTAGTGCCAGTGTGTGTGTGTGCTCATGAATAATAGTGTACCACTCTGGATACAAACCGCATATCATTCAGTGTGTATTCTGTGCGCGCCATATTCAAACTAATAAGCGGCGCGTAGCTCTAGTGTGTATGTGTATTCATAAATAATAGTGTACCACTCCGGATACAAACCGCATATCATTCAGTGTGTATTCTGTGCGCGCCATATTCAAACTAATAAGCGACGCGTAGCTCTAGTGTGTATGTGTACTCATAAATTTAAGTATACCACTCCGGATACAAACCGCATATCATTAAGTGTGTATTCTGTGCGCGCCATATTCAAACTAATAAGCCGGTATGTAGGTGTGCTCATGTATATTAGTGTACCACTCCGGATACAAACCGCATATCATTAAGTGTGTATTCTGTGCACGCCATATTCAAACCAATAAGCTGCGCTTAGTGCCAGTGTGTGTGTGCTCATGAATAATATTGTACCACTCCGGATACAAACTGCATATCATTAAGTGTGTATTCTGTGCGCGCCATATTCAAACCAATAAGCGGCACGTAGTGCCAGTGTGTGTATGTGTGCTCATGTATATTAGTGTACCACTCCGGATACAAACCGCATATCATTAAGTGTGTATTCTGTGCGCGCCATATTCAAACCAATAAGCGGCACGTAGTGCCAGTGTGTGTGTGTGTGTTTGCTCATGAATTATAGTGTACCACTCCGGATACAAACCGCATATCATTCAGTGTGTATTCTGTGCACGCCATATTCAAACCAATAAGCGGCGCGTAGTGCCAGTGTGTGTGTGCTCATGAATAATAGTGTACCACTCCGGATACAAACCGCATATCATTAAGTGTGTATTCTGTGCGCGCCATATTCAAACTTACAAGCGACGCGTAGCGCTAGTGTGTATGTGTGCTCATAAATATTAGTGTACCACTCCGGATACAAACTGCATATCATTAAGTGTGTATTCTGTGCGCGCCATATTCAAACTAATAAGTGGCGCGTAGTGCCAGTGTGTGTATGTGTGCTTATGAATATTAGTGTACCACTCCGGATACAAACCGCATATCATTAAGTGTGTATTCTGTGCGAGCCATATTCAAACTAATAAGCGGCGCGTAGTGTAAGTGTGCGTGTGTGTGCTCATAAATATTAGTGTACCACTCCGGATACAAACTGCATATCATTAAGTGTGTATTCTGTGCACGACAAATTCAAACTAATAAGCGGCGCGTAGTGCCAGTGTGTGTGTGTGCTCATGAATAATAGTGTACCACTCCGGATACAAACCGCATATCATTAAGTGTGTATTCTGTGCGCGCCATATTCAAACTAATAAGCGGCGTGTAGCTCTAGTGTGTATGTGTACTCATAAATATAAGTATACCACTCCGGATACAAACCGCATATCATTAAGTGTGTATTCTGTGCGCGCCATATTCAAACTAATAAGCGGCACGTAGTGCCAGTGTGTTTGTGTGTGTTTGCTCATGAATAATAGTGTACCACTCCGGATACAAACCGCATATCATTAAGTGTGTATTCTGTGCGCGCCAAATTCAAAATTACAAGCGGCGCGTAGTGCCAGTGTGTGTGTGTTTGCTCATGAATAATAGTGTACCACTCCGGATACAAACCGCATATCATTAAGTGTGTATTCTGTGCGCGCCAAATTCAAACTAATAAGCGGCGCGTAGTGCCAGTGTGTGTGTGTGTGTTTGCTCATGAATAATAGTGTACCACTCCGGATACAAACCGCATATCATTAAGTGTGTATTCTGTGCGCGCCATATTCAAACCAATAAGCGGCACGTAGTGCCAGTGTGTGTGTGCTCATAAATATTTGTGTACCACTCCGGATACAAACCGCATATCATTCATTGTGTATTCTGTGCACGCCATATTCAAACCAATAAGCTGCGCGTAGTGCCAGTGTGTGTGTGCTCATGAATAATATTGTACCACTCCGGATACAAACCGCATATCATTCAGTGTGTATTCTGTGCGCGCCATATTCAAACTAATAAGCGGCGCATAGTGCTAGTGTGTATGTGTGCTCATGAATAATAGTGTACCACTCCAGATACAAACCGCATATCATTAAGTGTGTATTCTGTGCGCGCCAAATTCAAAATTACAAGCGGCGCGTAGTGCCAGTGTGTGTGTGTTTGCTCATGGCGCGCCATATAATATGGCGCAACATACGCCATATAATATGGCATACGCATATAATATGGCATATAACATACGCCATATAATATGGCGTGCACAGAATACACACTTAATGATATGCGGTTTGTATCCGGAGTGGTACACTAATATACATGAGCACACATACATACCGGCTTATTAGTTTGAATATGGCGCGCACAGAATACACACTTAATGATATGCGGTTTGTATCCGGAGTGGTACACTATTATTCATGAGCACACACACACTGGCACTACGCGCCGCTTATTAGTTTGAATATGGCGCGCACATAATACACACTTAATGATATGCAGTTTGTATCCGGAGTGGTACAATATTATTCATGAGCACACATACACACACTGGCACTACGTGCCGCTTATTAGTTTGAATATGGCGCGCACAGAATACACACTTAATGATATGCAGTTTGTATCCGGAGTGGTACAATATTATTCATGAGCACACACACACTGGCACTACGCGCAGCTTATTGGTTTGAATATGGCGTGCACAGAATACACACTTAATGATATGCGGTTTGTATCCGGAGTGGTACACTAATATACATGAGCACACCTACATACCGGCTTATTAGTTTGAATATGGCGCGCACAGAATACACACTTAATGATATGCGGTTTGTATCCGGAGTGGTACACTATTATTCATGAGCACACACACACTGGCACTACGCGCCGCTTATTGGTTTGAATATGGCGCGCACAGAATACACACTTAATGATATGCGGTTTGTATCCGGAGTGGTACACAATTATTCATGAGCACACACACACTGGCACTACGCGCCGCTTATTGGTTTGAATATGGCGTGCACAGAATACACAATGAATGATATGCGGTTTGTATCCGGAGTGGTACACAAATATTTATGAGCACACACACACACTGGCACTACGCGCCGCTTATAAGTTTGAATATGGCGCACACAGAATACTTACTTAATTATATGCAGTTTGTATCCGGAGTGGTACACTAATATACATGAGCACACATACATACACTGGCACTACGCGCCGCTTATTAGTTTGAATTTGGCGCGCACAGAATACACACTTAATGATATGCGATTTGTATCCGGAGTGGTACACCAATATTTATGAGCACACACACACACTGGCACTACGCGCCGCTTATTAGTTTGAATATGGCGTGCACAGAATACACGCTTAATGATATGCGGTTTGTATCCGGAGTGGTACACTATTATTCATGAGCACACACACACTGGCACTACGCGCCGCTTATTGGTTTGAATATGGCGCGCACAGAATACACAATGAATGATATGCGGTTTGTATCCGGAGTGGTACACAAATATTTATGAGCACACACACACACTGGCACTACGCGCCGCTTATAAGTTTGAATATGGCGCACACAGAATACACACTTATTTATATGCAGTTTGTATCCGGAGTGGTACACTAATATTTATGAGTACACATACACACTAGAGCTACGCGCCGCTTATTAGTTTGAATATGGCGTGCACAGAATACACACTTAATGATATGCGGTTTGTATCCGGAGTGGTACACTATTATTCATGAGCACACACACACACTGGCACTACGCGCCGCTTATTGGTTTGAATATGGCGTGCACAGAATACACACTTAATGATATGCGGTTTGTATCCGGAGTGGTACACTATTATTCATGAGCACACACACACTGGCACTACGCGCCGCTTATTGGTTTGAATATGGCGTGCACAGAATACACAATGAATGATATGCGGTTTGTATCCGGAGTGGTACACAAATATTTATGAGCACACACACACACTGGCACTACGCGCCGCTTATAAGTTTGAATATGGCGCACACAGAATACTTACTTAATTATATGCAGTTTGTATCCGGAGTGGTACACTAATATACATGAGCACACATACATACACTGGCACTACGCGCCGCTTATTAGTTTGAATTTGGCGCGCACAGAATACACACTTAATGATATGCGATTTGTATCCGGAGTGGTACACCAATATTTATGAGCACACACACACACTGGCACTACGCGCCGCTTATTAGTTTGAATATGGCGTGCACAGAATACACGCTTAATGATATGCGGTTTGTATCCGGAGTGGTACACTATTATTCATGAGCACACACACACTGGCACTACGCGCCGCTTATTGGTTTGAATATGGCGCGCACAGAATACACAATTAATGATATGCGGTTTGTATCCGGAGTGGTACACAAATATTTATGAGCACACACACACACTGGCACTACGCGCCGCTTATAAGTTTGAATATGGCGCACACAGAATACACACTTATTTATATGCAGTTTGTATCCGGAGTGGTACACTAATTTACATGAGCACACATACATACACTGGCACTACGCGCCGCTTATTAGTTTGAATTTGGCGCGCACAGAATACACACTTAATGATAAGCGATTTGTATCCGGAGTGGTACACCAATATTTATGAGCACACACACGCTGGCACTACGCGCCGCTTATTGGTTTGAATATGGCGCGCACAGAATACACACTTAATGATATGCGGTTTGTATCCAGAGTGGTACACTATTATTCATGAGCACACATACACACTGGCACTATGCGCCGCTGATAAGTTTGAATATGGCGCGCACAGAATACATACTTAATGATATGCGGTTTGTATCCGGAGTGGTACACTAATATTTATGAGCACACACACACACTGGCACTACGCGCCGCTGATTAGTTTGAATATGGCGTGCACAGAATACACACTTAATGATATGCAGTTTGTATCCGGAGTGGTACACAATTATTCATGAGCACACATACACACTAGCACTATGCGCCGCTTATAAGTTTGAATATGGCGTGCACAGAATACACACTGAATGATATGCGGTTTGTATCCGGAGTGGTACACTATTATTTATGAGTACACATACACAATAGCACTACGCGCCGCTGATTAGTTTGAATATGGCGCGCACAGAATACACACTTAATGATATGCGGTTTGTATCCGGAGTGGTACACTAATAAACATAAGCACACATACACACACTGGCACTACGCGCCGCTTATAAGTTTGAATATGGCGTGCACAGAATACACACTTAATGATATGCAGTTTGTTTCCGGAGTGGTACACAATTATTCATGAGCACACACACACTGGCACTACGAGCCGCTTATTGGTTTGAATATGGCGCGCACAGAATACACACTTAATGATATGCGGTTTGTATCCGGAGTGGTACACTATTATTCATGAGCACACACACACTGGCACTACGTGCCGCTTATAAGTTTGAATATGGCGCGCACAGAATACACACTTAATGATATGCGGTTTGTATCCGGAGTGGTACACTATTATTCATGAGCACACATACAAACTTACACTACGCGCTGCTTATAATTTTCAATATGACGCACACAGAATACACACTTAATGATATGCAGTTTGTATCCGGAGTGATACACTATTATTCATGAGCACACATACACACTAGCACTATGCGCCGCTTCTTAGTTTGAATATGGCGCGCACAGAATACACACTTAATGATATGCAGTTTGTATCCAGAGTGGTACACAATTATTCATGAGCACACAAACACACTAGCACTACGCGCCGCTTATTAGTTTGAATATGGCGCGCACAGAATACACACTTAATGATATGCGGTTTGTATCCGGAGTGGTACACTATTATTCATGAGCACACATACACACTTACACTAAGCGCTGCTTATAATTTTCAATATGACGCACACAGAATACACACTTAATGATATGCAGTTTGTATCCGGAGTGATACACTATTATTCATGAGCACACATACACACTAGCACTATGCGCCGCTTCTTAGTTTGAATATGGCGCGCACAGAATACACACTTAATGATATGCAGTTTGTATCCGGAGTGGTACACAATTATTCACGCGCCGCTTATTAGTTTGAATATGGCGCGCACAGAATACACACTTAATGATATGCGGTTTGTATCCGGATACAAACCGCATATCATTAAGTGTGTATTCTGTGCGCGCCATATTCAAACTAATAAGCGGCGCGTAGTGCCAGTGTGTGTATGTGTGCTCATGTATATTAGTGTACCACTCCGGATACAAACTGCATATCATTAAATGTGTATTCTGAGCGCGCCATATTCAAACCAATAAGCGGCGCGTAGCTCTAGTGTGTATGTGTATTCATAAATAATAGTGTACCACTCCGGATACAAACCGCATATCATTCAGTGTGTATTCTGTGCACGCCATATTCAAACCAATAAGCGGCGCGTAGTGCCAGTGTGTGTGTGCTCATGAATAATAGTGTACCACTCCGGATACAAACCGCATATCATTCAGTGTGTATTCTGTGCGCGCCATATTCAAACTTATAAGCCGGTATGTATGTGTGCTCATGTATATTAGTGTACCACTCCGGATACAAACCGCATATCATTAAGTGTGTATTCTGTGCACGCCATATTCAAACCAATAAGCGGCGCGTAGTGCCAGTGTGTGTGTGCTCATGAATAATATTGTACCACTCCGGATACAAACCGCATATCTTTCAGTGTGTATTCTGTGCGCGCCATATTCAAACCAATAAGCGGCGCGTAGCTCTAGTGTGTATGTGTACTCATAAATATAAGTATACCACTCCGGATACAAACCGCATATCATTCAGTGTGTATTCTGTGCGCGCCATATTCAAACTAATAAGCGGCCCGTAGCGCTAGTGTGTGAATGTGTGCTTATGATAAAAAGTGTACAACTCCGGATACAAACCGCATATCATTAAGTGTGTATTCTGTGCACGCCATATTCAAACTTATAAGCGGCGCGTAGCTCTAGTGTGTATGTGTACTCATAAATATTTGTGTACCACTCCGGATACAAACCGCATATCATTAAGTGTGTATTCTGTGCGCGCCAAATTAAAACCAATAAGCGGCGTGTAGTGCCAGTGTGTGTGTGTGCTCATGAATAATAGTGTACCACTCTGGATACAAACCGCATATCATTAAGTGTGTATTCTGTGCGCGCCATATTCAAACCAATAAGCGGCACGTAGTGCCAGTGTGTATGTGTATTCATAAATAATAGTGTACCACTCCGGATACAAACCGCATATCATTCAGTGTATATTCTGTGCGCGCCATATTCAAACTAATAAGCGACGCGTAGCTCTAGTGTGTATGTGTACTCATAAATTTAAGTATACCACTCCGGATACAAACCGCATATCATTAAGTGTGTATTCTGTGCGCGCCATATTCAAACTAATAAGCCGGTATGTAGGTGTGCTCATGTATATTAGTGTACCACTCCGGATACAAACCGCATATCATTAAGTGTGTATTCTGTGCACGCCATATTCAAACCAATAAGCTGCGCGTAGTGCCAGTGTGTGTGTGCTCATGAATAATATTGTACCACTCCGGATACAAACTGCATATCATTAAGTGTGTATTCTGTGCGCGCCATATTCAAACCAATAAGCGGCACGTAGTGCCAGTGTGTGTATGTGTGCTCATGTATATTAGTGTACCACTCCGGATACAAACCGCATATCATTAAGTGTGTATTCTGTGCGCGCCATATTCAAACCAATAAGCGGCACGTAGTGCCAGTGTGTGTGTGTGTGTTTGTTCATGAATTATAGTGTACCACTCCGGATACAAACCGCATATCATTCAGTGTGTATTCTGTGCACGCCATATTCAAACCAATAAGCGGCGCGTAGTGCCAGTGTGTGTGTGCTCATGAATAATAGTGTACCACTCCGGATACAAACCGCATATCATTAAGTGTGTATTCTGTGCAAGCCATATTCAAACTTACAAGCGACGCGTAGCGCTAGTGTGTATGTGTGCTCATAAATATTAGTGTACCACTCCGGATACAAACTGCATATCATTAAGTGTGTATTCTGTGCGCGCCATATTCAAACTAATAAGTGGCGCGTAGTGCCAGTGTGTGTATGTGTGCTTATGAATATTAGTGTACCACTCCGGATACAAACCGCATATCATTAAGTGTGTATTCTGTGCGAGCCATATTCAAACTAATAAGCGGCGCGTAGTGTAAGTGTGCGTGTGTGTGCTCATAAATATTAGTGTACCACTCCGGATACAAACCGCATATCATTAAGTGTGTATTCTGTGCAAGCCATATTCAAACTTACAAGCGACGCGTAGCGCTAGTGTGTATGTGTGCTCATAAATATTAGTGTACCACTCCGGATACAAACCGCATATCATTCAGTGTGTATTCTGTGCACGCCATATTCAAACCAATAAGCGGCGCGTAGTGCCAGTGTGTGTGTGTGCTCATGAATAATAGTGTACTTCTCCGGATACAAACCGCATATCATTAAGTGTGTATTCTGTGCGCGCCAAATTCAAAATTACAAGCGGCGCGTAGTGCCAGTGTGTGTGTGTGCTCATGAATAATAGTTTACTACTCCGGATACAAACCGCATATCATTAAGTGTGTATTCTGTGCACGCCAAATTCAAACTAATAAGCGGCGCGTAGTGCCAGTGTGTGTGTGTGCTCATGAATAATAGTGTACCACTCCGGATACAAACCGCATATCATTAAGTGTGTATTCTGTGCGCGCCATATTCAAACTAATAAGCGGCGTGTAGCTCTAGTGTGTATGTGTACTCATAAATATAAGTATACCACTCCGGATACAAACCGCATATCATTAAGTGTGTATTCTGTGCGCGCCAAATTCAAAATTACAAGCGGCGCGTAGTGCCAGTGTGTGTGTGTTTGCTCATGAATAATAGTGTACCACTCCGGATACAAACCGCATATCATTAAGTGTGTATTCTGTGCGCGCCAAATTCAAACTAATAAGCGGCGCGTAGTGCCAGTGTGTGTGTGTGTGTTTGCTCATGAATAATAGTGTACCACTCCGGATACAAACCGCATATCATTAAGTGTGTATTCTGTGCGCGCCATATTCAAACCAATAAGCGGCACGTAGTGCCAGTGTGTGTGTGCTCATAAATATTTGTGTACCACTCCGGATACAAACCGCATATCATTCATTGTGTATTCTGTGCACGCCATATTCAAACCAATAAGCTGCGCGTAGTGCCAGTGTGTGTGTGCTCATGAATAATATTGTACCACTCCGGATACAAACCGCATATCATTCAGTGTGTATTCTGTGCGCGCCATATTCAAACTAATAAGCGGCGCATAGTGCTAGTGTGTATGTGTGCTCATGAATAATAGTGTACCACTCCGGATACAAACCGCATATCATTAAGTGTGTATTCTGTGCGCGCCAAATTCAAAATTACAAGCGGCGCGTAGTGCCAGTGTGTGTGTGTTTGCTCATGAATAATAGTGTACCACTCCGGATACAAACCGCATATCATTAAGTGTGTATTCTGTGCGCGCCATATTCAAACCAATAAGCGGCACGTAGTGCCAGTGTGTGTGTGTGTGTTTGCTCATGAATAATAGTGTACCACTCCGGATACAAACCGCATTTCATTAAGTGTGTATTCTGTGCACGCCATATTCAAACCAATAAGCGGCGCGTAGTGCCAGTGTGTGTGTGCTCATAAATATTAGTGTACCACTCTGGATACAAACCGCATATCATTCAGTGTGTATTCTGTGCGCGCCATATTCAAACTAATAAGCGGCGCGTAGCTCTAGTGTGTATGTGTACTGATAAATATTAGTATACCACTCCGGATACAAACCGCATATCATTCAGTGTGTATTCTGTGCATGCCATATTCAAACTAATAAGCGGCGAGTAGTGTATGTTTGCGTGTGTGTGCTCATAAATATTAGTGTACCACTCCGGATACAAACCGCATATCATTAAGTGTGTATTCTGTGCAAGCCATATTCAAACTTACAAGCGACGCGTAGCGCTAGTGTGTATGTGTGCTCATAAATATTAGTGTACCACTCCGGATACAAACTACATATCATTAAGTGTGTATTCTGTGCGCGCCATATTCAAACTAATAAACGGCGCGTAGTGCCAGTGTGTGTATGTGTGCTTATGAATATTAGTGTACCACTCCGGATACAAACCGCTTATCATTAAGTGTGTATTCTGTGCGCGCCATATTCAAACTAATAAGCGGCGCGTAGTGTAAGTGTGCGTGTGTGTGCTCATAAAAATTAGTGTACCACTCCGGATACAAACCGCATATCATTAAGTGTGTATTCTGTGCAAGCCATATTCAAACTTACTAGCGACGCGTAGCGCTAGTGTGTATGTGTGCTCATAAATATTAGTGTACCACTCCGGATACAAACCGCATATCATTCAGTGTGTATTCTGTGCACGCCATATTCAAACCAATAAGCGGCGCGTAGTGCCAGTGTGTGTGTGTGCTCATGAATAATAGTGTACTTCTCCGGATACAAACCGCATATCATTAAGTGTGTATTCTGTGCGCGCCAAATTCAAAATTACAAGCGGCGCGTAGTGCCAGTGTGTGTGTGTGCTCATGAATAATAGTGTACCACTCCGGATACAAACCGCATATCATTAAGTGTGTATTCTGTGCGCGCCATATTCAAACTAATAAGCGGCGCGTAGTGCCAGTGTGTGTGTGTGCTCATGAATAATAGTGTACCACTCCGGATACAAACCGCATATCATTCAGTGTGTATTCTGTGCACGCCATATTCAAACCAATAAGCGGCGCGTAGTGCCAGTGTGTGTGTGTGCTCATGAATAATTGTGTACCACTCCGGATACAAACTGCATATCATTCAGTGTGTATTCTGTGCACGCCATATTCAAACCAATAAGCGGCACGTAGTGCCAGTGTGTGTGTGTGCTCATAAATAATAGTGTACCACTCCGGATACAAACCGCATATCATTAAGTGTGTATTCTGTGCGCGCCAAATTCAAAATTACAAGCGGCGCGTAGTGCAAGTGTGTGTGTGTGCTCATGAATAATAGTGTACCACTCCGGATACAAACCGCATATCATTAAGTGTGTATTCTGTGCGCGCCAAATTCAAACTAATAAGCGGCGCGTAGTGCCAGTGTGTGTGTGTGTGTTTGCTCATGAATAATAGTGTACCACTCCGGATACAAACCGCATATCATTAAGTGTGTATTCTGTGCGCGCCATATTCAAACTAATAAGCGGCACGTAGTGCCAGTGTGTGTGTGTGTGTGTTAGCTCATGAATAATAGTGTACCACTCCGGATACAAACCGCATATCATTAAGTGTGTATTCTGTGCACGCCATATTCAAACCAATAAGCGGCGCGTAGTGCCAGTGTGTGTGTGTGCTCATGAATAATTGTGTACCACTCCGGATACAAACCGCATATCATTAAGTGTGTATTCTGTGCGTGCCAAATTAAAACCAATAAGCGGCGCGTAGTGCCAGTGTGTGTGTGTGCTCATGAATAATAGTGTACCACTCCGGATACAAACCGCATATCATTAAGTGTGTATTCTGTGCGCGCCAAATTCAAAATTACAAGCGGCGCGTAGTGCCAGTGTGTGTGTGTGCTCATGAATAATAGTGTACCACTCCGGATACAAACCGCATATCATTAAGTGTGTATTCTGTGCGCGCCATATTCAAACTAATAAGCGGCGCGTAGTGCCAGTGTGTGTGTGTGCTCATGAATAATAGTGTACCACTCCGGATACAAACCGCATATCATTCAGTGTGTATTCTGTGCACGCCATATTCAAACCAATAAGCGGCGCGTAGTGCCAGTGTGTGTGTGTGCTCATGAATAATTGTGTACCACTCCGGATACAAACTGCATATCATTCAGTGTGTATTCTGTGCACGCCATATTCAAACCAATAAGCGGCACGTAGTGCCAGTGTGTGTGTGTGCTCATAAATAATAGTGTACCACTCCGGATACAAACCGCATATCATTAAGTGTGTATTCTGTGCGCGCCAAATTCAAAATTACAAGCGGCGCGTAGTGCAAGTGTGTGTGTGTGCTCATGAATAATAGTGTACCACTCCGGATACAAACCGCATATCATTAAGTGTGTATTCTGTGCGCGCCAAATTCAAACTAATAAGCGGCGCGTAGTGCCAGTGTGTGTGTGTGTGTTTGCTCATGAATAATAGTGTACCACTCCGGATACAAACCGCATATCATTAAGTGTGTATTCTGTGCGCGCCATATTCAAACTAATAAGCGGCACGTAGTGCCAGTGTGTGTGTGTGTGTGTTTGCTCATGAATAATAGTGTACCACTCCGGATACAAACCGCATATCATTAAGTGTGTATTCTGTGCACGCCATATTCAAACCAATAAGCGGCGCGTAGTGCCAGTGTGTGTGTGTGCTCATAAATATTAGTGTACCACTCCGGATACAAACCGCATATCATTCAGTGTGTATTCTGTGCACGCCATATTCAAACCAATAAGCGGCGCGTAGTGCCAGTGTGTGTGTGTGCTCATGAATAATAGTGTACTTCTCCGGATACAAACCGCATATCATTAAGTGTGTATTCTGTGCGCGCCAAAATCAAACTAATAAGCGGCGCGTAGTGCCAGTGTGTGTATGTGTGCTCATGAATAATAGTGTACCACTCCGGATACAAACCGCATATCATTAAGTGTGTATTCTGTGCGCGCCAAATTCAAACTAATAAGCGGCGCGTAGTGCCAGTGTGTGTGTGTGTGTGTTTGCTCATGAATAATAGTGTACCACTCCGGATACAAACCGCATATCATTAAGTGTGTATTCTGTGCGTGCCAAATTAAAACCAATAAGCGGCGCGTAGTGCCAGTGTGTGTGTGTGTGCTCATGAATAATAGTGTACCACTCCGGATACAAACCGCATATCATTAAGTGTGTATTCTGTGCGCGCCAAATTCAAAATTACAAGCGGCGCGTAGTGCCAGTGTGTGTGTGTGTGTTTGCTCATGAATAATAGTGTACCACTCCGGATACAAACCGCATTTCATTAAGTTTGTATTCTGTGCACGCCATATTCAAACCAATAAGCGGCGCGTAGTGCCAGTGTGTGTGTGTGCTCATGAATAATAGTGTACCACTCCGGATACAAACCGCATATCATTAAGTGTGTATTCTGTGCGCGCCAAATTCAAAATTACAAGCGGCGCGTAGTGCCAGTGTGTGTGTGTGCTCATGAATAATAGTGTACCACTCCGGATACAAACCGCATATCATTAAGTGTGTATTCTGTGCGCGCCAAATTCAAACTAATAAGCGGCGCGTAGTGCCAGTGTGTGTGTGTGTGTTTGCTCATGAATAATAGTGTACCACTCCGGATACAAACCGCATATCATTAAGTATGTATTCTGTGCGCGCCATATTCAAACTAATAAGCGGCACGTAGTGCCAGTGTGTGTGTGTGTGTGTGTTTGCTCATGAATTATAGTGTACCACTCCGGATACAAACCGCATTTCATTCAGTGTGTATTCTGTGCACGCCATATTCAAACCAATAAGCGGCGCGTAGTGCCAGTGTGTGTGTGTGCTCATGAATAATAGTGTACTTCTCCGGATACAAACCGCATATCATTAAGTGTGTATTCTGTGCGCGCCAAATTCAAAATTACAAGCGGCGCGTAGTGCCAGTGTGTGAATGTGTGTTTGCTCATGAATAATAGTGTACCACTCCGGATACAAACCGCATATCATTAAGTGTGTGTTCTGTGCGCGCCATATTCAAACTACTAAGCGGCACGTAGTGCCAGTGTGTGTGTGTGTGTTTGCTCATGAATAATAGTGTACCACTCCGGATACAAACCGCATATCATTAAGTGTGTATTCTGTGCACGCCATATTCAAACCAATAAGCGGCGCGTAGTGCCAGTGTGTGTGTGTGCTCATGAATAATTGTGTACCACTCCGGATACAAACTGCATATCATTCAGTGTGTATACTGTGCACGCCATATTCAAACCAATAAGCGGCGCGTAGTGCCAGTGTGTGTGTGCTCATGAATAATAGTGTACCACTCCGGATACAAACCGCATATCATTAAGTGTGTATTCTGTGCGCGCCAAATTCAAAATTACAAGCGGCGCGTAGTGTAAGTGTGCGTGTGAGTGCTCATAAATATTAGTGTACCACTCCGGATACAAACCGCATATCATTAAGTGTGTATTCTGTGCAAGCCATATTCAAACTTACAAGCGACGCGTAGCGCTAGTGTGTATGTGTGCTCATAAATATTAGTGTACCACTCCGGATACAAACCGCATATCATTCAGTGTGTATTCTGTGCACGCCATATTCAAACCAATAAGCGGCGCGTAGTGCCAGTGTGTGTGTGTGTGTGCTCATGAATAATAGTGTACTTCTCCGGATACAAACCGCATATCATTAAGTGTGTATTCTGTGCGCGCCAAATTCAAAATTACAAGCGGCGCGTAGTGCCAGTGTGTGAATGTGTGTTTGCTCATGAATAATAGTGTACCACTCCGGATACAAACCGCATATCATTAAGTGTGTGTTCTGTGCGCGCCATATTCAAACTTATAAGCGGCACGTAGTGCCAGTGTGTGTGTGTGCTCATAAATATTAGTGTACCACTCCGGATACAAACCGCATATCATTCAGTGTGTATTCTGTGCACGCCATATTCAAACCAATAAGCGGCGCGTAGTGCCAGTGTGTGTGTGTGCTCATGAATAATTGTGTACCACTCCGGATACAAACTGCATATCATTCAGTGTGTATACTGTGCACGCCATATTCAAACCAATAAGCGGCGCGTAGTGCCAGTGTGTGTGTGTGTGTGTTTGCTCATGAATTATAGTGTACCACTCCGGATACAAACCGCATATCATTAAGTATGTATTCTGTGCGCGCCATATTCAAACTAATAAGCGGCACGTAGTGCCAGTGTGTGTGTGTGTGTGTTTGCTAATGAATTATAGTGTACCACTCCGGATACAAACCGCATTTCATTCAGTGTGTATTCTGTGCACGCCATATTCAAACCAATAAGCGGCGCGTAGTGCCAGTGCGTGTGTGCTCATGAATAATAGTGTACCACTCCGGATACAAACTGCATATCATTAAGTGTGTATTCTGTGCGCGCCATATTCAAACTAATAAGCGGCACGTAGTGCCAGTGTGTGTGTGTGCTCATGAATAATAGTGTACTACTCCGGATACAAACCGCATATCATTAAGTGTGTATTCTGTGCGCGCCAAATTCAAACTAATAAGCGGCGCGTAGTGCCAGTGTGTGTATGTGTGCTCATGTATATTAGTGTACCACTCCGGATACAAACCGCATATCATTAAGTGTGTATTCTGTGCAAGCCATATTCAAACTTACAAGCGACGCGTAGCGCTAGTGTGTATGTGTGCTCATAAATATTAGTGTACCACTCCGGATACAAACCGCATATCATTCAGTGTGTATTCTGTGCACGCCATATTCAAACCAATAAGCGGCGCGTAGTGCCAGTGTGTATGTGTGTGTGTTTGCTCATGAATTATAGTGTACCACTCCGGATACAAACCGCATTTCATTCAGTGTGTATTCTGTGCACGCCATATTCAAACCAATAAGCGGCGCGTAGTGCCAGTGCGTGTGTGCTCATGAATAATAGTGTACTTCTCCGGATACAAACCGCATATCATTAAGTGTGTATTCTGTGCGCGCCATATTCAAACTAATAAGCGGCGCGTAGTGCCAGTGTGTGTATGTGTGCTCATGTATATTAGTGTACCACTCCGGATACAAACTGCATATCATTAAGTGTGTATTCTGTGCGCACCATATTCAAAATTACAAGCGGCGCGTAGTGCCAGTGTGTATGTGTGCTCATAAATATTAGTGTACCACTCCGGATACAAACTGCAAATCATTAAGTGTGTATTCTATGCGCGCCATATTTAAACTAATAAGCGGCGCGTTGTGCCTGTGTGTGTGTGCTCATAATTATTAGTGTACCACTCCGGATACAAACCGCATATCATTAAGTGTGTATTCTGTGCGCGCCATATTCAAACCAATAAGCGGCGCGTAGTGCCAGTGTGTATGTGTGCTCATAAATAATAGTGTACCACTCCGGATACAAACCGCATATCATTAAGTGTGTATTCTGTGCACGCCATATTCAAACCAATAAGCGGCGCGTAGTGCCAGTGTGTGTGTGTGCTCATAAATAATAGTGTACCACTCCGGATACAAACCGCATATCATTAAGTGAGTATTCTGTGCGCGCCAAATTAAAACCAATAAGCGGCACGTAGTGCCAGTGTGTGTGTGTGTGTTTGCTCATGAATTATAGTGTACCACTCCGGATACAAACCGCATTTCATTAAGTGTGTATTCTGTGCACGCCATATTCAAACCAATAAGCGGCGCGTAGTGCGTGTGTGTGTGTGTGTTCTCATAAATAATAGTGTACCACTCCGGATACAAACCGCCTATCATTAAGTGTGTATTCTGTGCGCGCCATATTCAAACTAATAAGCGGCACGTAGTGCCAGTGTGTGTGTGTGCTCATGAATAATAGTGTACTACTCCGGATACAAACCGCATATCATTAAGTGTGTATTCTGTGCGCGCCAAATTCAAACTAATAAGCGGCGCGTAGTGCCAGTGTGTGTATGTGTGCTCATGTATATTAGTGTACCACTCCGGATACAAACTGCATATCATTAAGTGTGTATTCTGTGCGCGCCATATTCAAAATTACAAGCGGCGCGTAGTGCCTGTGTGTATGTGTGCTCATAAATATTAGTGTACCACTCCGGATACAAACTGCAAATCATTAAGTGTGTATTCTATGCGCGCCATATTTAAACTAATAAGCGGCGCGTTGTGCCTGTGTGTGAGTGCTCATAAATATTAGTGTACCACTCCGGATACAAACCGCATATCATTAAGTGTGTATTCTGTGCGCGCCATATTCAAACCAATAAGCGGCGCGTAGTGCCAGTGTGTATGTGTGCTCATAAATAATAGTGTACCACTCCGGATACAAACCGCATATCATTAAGTGTGTATTCTGTGCGCGCCATATTCAAACTTATAAGCGGCGCGTAGTGCCAGTGTGTATGTGTGCTCATAAATATTAGTGTACCACTCCGGATACAAACCGCATATCATTAAGTGTGTATTCTGTGCGCGCCATATTCAAACTAATAAGCGGCACGTAGTGCCAGTGTGTGTGTGTGTGTGTTTGCTCATGAATAATAGTGTACCACTCCGGATACAAACCGCATATCATTAAGTGTGTATTCTGTGCGCGCCAAATTCAAACCAATAAGCGGCGCGTAGTGCCAGTGTGTGTGTGCTCATGTATATTAGTGTACCACTCCGGATAAAAACTGCATATCATTAAGTGTGTATTCTGTGCACGCCATATTCAAAATTACAAGCGGCGCGTAGTGCCAGTGGGTATGTGTGCTCATAAATATTAGTGTACCACTCCGGATACAAACCGCATATCATTAAGTGTGTATTCTGTGCGCGCCATATTCAAACTAATAAGCGGCGCGTAGCTCTAGTGTGTATGTGTACTCATAAATATTAGTGTACCACTCCGGATACAAACCGCATATCATTAAGTGTGTATTCTGTGCGCGCCATATTCAAATCAATAAGCGGCGCGTAGTGCAAGTGTGTGTGTTTGTGTTTGCTCATGAATAATAGTGTACCACTCCGGATACAAACCGCATATCATTAAGTGTGTATTCTGTGCGCGCCAAATTCAAACCAATAAGCGGCGCGTAGTGCCAGTGTGTGTGTGCTCACGTATATTAGTGTACCACTCCGGATAAAAACTGCATATCATTAAGTGTGTATTCTGTGCACGCCATATTCAAAATTACAAGCGGCGCGTAGTGCCAGTGTGTATGTGTGCTCATAAATATTAGTGTACCACTCCGGATACAAACTGCATATCATTAAGTGTGTATTCTGTGCGCGCCAAATTCAAACTTACAAGCGGCGCGTAGCGCTAGTGGGTATGTGTGCTCATAAATATTAGTGTACCACTCCGGATACAAACCGCATATCATTAAGTGTGTATTCTGTGCGCGCCATATTCAAACTAATAAGCGGCACGTAGTGCCAGTGTGTGTGTGTGTGTGTTTGCTCATGAATGATAGTGTACCACTCCGGATACAAACCGCATATCATTCAGTGTGTATTCTGTGCGCGCCATATTCAAACTAATAAGCGGCGCGTAGTGCCAGTGTGTGTGTGCTCATAAATAATAGTGTACCACTCCGGATACAAACCGCATATCATTAAGTGTGTATTCTGTGCGCGCCATATTCAAACTAATAAGCGGCACGTAGTGCCAGTGTGTGTGTGTGTGTTTGCTCATGAATAATAGTGTACCACTCCGGATACAAACCGCATATCATTAAGTGTGTATTCTGTGCGCGCCATATTCAAACTAATAAGCGGCACGTAGTGCCAGTGTGTGTGTGTGTGTTTGCTCATGAATGATAGTGTACCACTCCGGATACAAACCGCATATCATTCAGTGTGTATTCTGTGCACGCCATATTCAAACCAATAAGCGGCGCGTAGTGCCAGTGTGTGTGTGTGCTCATAAATAATAGTGTACCACTCCTGATACAAACCGCATATCATTAAGTGAGTATTCTGTGCGCGCCAAATTAAAACCAATAAGCGGCACGTAGTGCCAGTGTGTGTGTGTGTGTTTGCTCATGAATTATAGTGTGCCACTCCGGATACAAACCGCATTTCATTAAGTGTGTATTCTGTGCACGCCATATTCAAACCAATAAGCGGCGCGTAGTGCCAGTGTGTGTGTGTGCTCATAAATAATAGTGTACCACTCCGGATACAAACCGCCTATCATTAAGTGTGTATTCTGTGCGCGCCATATTCAAACCAATAAGCGGCACGTAGTGCCAGTGTGTGTGTTTGCTCATGAATAATAGTGTACTACTCCGGATACAAACCGCATATCATTAAGTGTGTATTCTGTGCGCGCCATATTCAAAATTACAAGCGGCGCGTAGCGCTAGTGGGTATGTGTGCTCATAAATATTAGTGTACCACTCCGGATACAAACCGCATATCATTAAGTGTGTATTCTGTGCGCGCCATATTCAAACTAATAAGCGGCACGTAGTGCCAGTGTGTGTGTGTGTGTTTGCTCATGAATGATAGTGTACCACTCCGGATACAAACCGCATATCATTCAGTGTGTATTCTGTGCACGCCATATTCAAACCAATAAGCGGCGCGTAGTGCCAGTGTGTGTGTGTGCTCATAAATAATAGTGTACCACTTCTGATACAAACCGCATATCATTAAGTGAGTATTCTGTGCGCGCCAAATTAAAACCAATAAGCGGCACGTAGTGCCAGTGTGTGTGTGTGTGTTTGCTCATGAATTATAGTGTGCCACTCCGGATACAAACCGCATTTCATTAAGTGTGTATTCTGTGCGCGCCATATTCAAACCAATAAGCGGCGCGTAGTGCCAGTGTGTGTGTGTGCTCATAAATAATAGTGTACCACTCCGGATACAAACCGCCTATCATTAAGTGTGTATTCTGTGCGCGCCATATTCAAACTAATAAGCGGCACGTAGTGCCAGTGTGTGTGTTTGCTCATGAATAATAGTGTACTACTCCGGATACAAACCGCATATCATTAAGTGTGTATTCTGTGCGCGCCAAATTCAAACTAATAAGCGGCGCGTAGTGCCAGTGTGTGTATGTGTGCTCATGTATATTAGTGTACCACTCCGGATACAAACTGCATATCATTAAGTGTGTATTCTGTGCGCGCCATATTCAAAATTACAAGCGGCGCGTAGTGCCAGTGTGTATGTGTGCTCATAAATATTAGTGTACCACTCCGGATACAAACTGCAAATCATTAAGTGTGTATTCTATGCGCGCCATATTCAAACTAATAAGCGGCGCGTTGTGCCTGTGTGTGTGCTCATAAATATTAGTGTACCACTCCGGATACAAACCGCATATCATTAAGTGTGTATTCTGTGCGCGCCATATTCAAACCAATAAGCGGCGCGTAGTGCCAGTGTGTATGTGTGCTCATAAATAATAGTGTACCACTCCGGATACAAACCGCCTATCATTAAGTGTGTATTCTGTGCGCGCCATATTCAAACTAATAAGCGGCGCGTAGTGCCAGTGTGTGTGTGTGTGTGTGCTCATGAATATTAGTGTACCACTCCGGATACAAACCGCATATCATTAAGTGTGTATTCTGTGCGCGCCAAATTCAAACCAATAAGCGGCGCGTAGTGCCAGTGTGTGTGCGCTCATGTATATTAGTGTACCACTCCGGATAAAAACTGCATATCATTAAGTGTGTATTCTGTGCACGCCATATTCAAAATTACAAGCGGCGCGTAGTGCCAGTGTGTATGTGTTCATAAATATTAGTGTACCACTCCGGATACAAACTGCATATCATTAAGTGTGTATTCTGTGCGCGCCATATTCAAACTAATAAGCGGCGCGTTGTGCTTGTGTGTGTGTGTGCTCATGAATAATAGTGTACCACTCCGGATACAAACCGCATATCATTAAGTGAGTATTCTGTGCACGCCAAATTAAAACCAATAAGCGGCGCGTAATGCCAGTGTGTGTGTGTGTGTTTGCTCATGAATAATAGTGTACCACTCCGGATACAAACCGCATATCATTAAGTGTGTATTCTGTGCGCGCCAAATTCAAACCAATAAGCGGCGCGTAGTGCCAGTGTGTGTGTGCTCATGTATATTAGTGTACCACTCCGGATAAAAACTGCATATCATTAAGTGTGTATTCTGTGCACGCCATATTCAAAATTACAAGCGGCGCGTCGTGTCAGTGTGTGTGTGTGCTCATAAATATTAGTGTACCACTCCGGATACAAACCGCATTTCATTAAGTGTGTATTCTGTGCACGCCATATTCAAACCAATAAGCGGCGCGTAGTGCCAGTGTGTGTGTGTGCTCATAAATAATAGTGTACCACTCCGGATACAAACCGCATATCATTAAGTGAGTATTCTGTGCGCGCCAAATTAAAACCAATAAGCGGCACGTAGTGCCAGTGTGTGTGTGTGTGTTTGCTCATGAATTATAGTGTACCACTCCGGATACAAACCGCATATCATTAAGTGTGTATTCTGTGCGCGCCATATTCAAACTAATAAGCGGCACGTAGTGCCAGTGTGTGTGTGTGTGTTTGCTCATGAATAATAGTGTACCACTCCGGATACAAACCGCATATCATTAAGTGTGTATTCTGTGCGCGCCATATTCAAACTAATAAGCGGCGCGTAGTGCCAGTGTGTGTGTGTGCTCATAAATAATAGTGTACCACTCCGGATACAAACCGCCTATCATTAAGTGTGTATTCTGTGCGCGCCATATTCAAACTAATAAGCGGCACGTAGTGCCAGTGTGTGTGTTTGCTCATGAATAATAGTGTACTACTCCGGATACAAACCGCATATCATTAAGTGTGTATTCTGTGCGCGCCAAATTCAAACTAATAAGCGGCGCGTAGTGCCAGTGTGTGTATGTGTGCTCATGTATATTAGTGTACCACTCCGGATACAAACTGCATATCATTAAGTGTGTATTCTGTGCGCGCCATATTCAAAATTACAAGCGGCGCGTAGTGCCAGTGTGTGTGTGTGCTCATAAATATTAGTGTACCACTCCGGATACAAACTGCAAATCATTAAGTGTGTATTCTATGCGCGCCATATTCAAACTAATAAGCGGCGCGTTGTGCCTGTGTGTGTGTGCTCATAAATATTAGTGTACCACTCCGGATACAAACCGCATATCATTAAGTGTGTATTCTGTGCGCGCCATATTCAAACCAATAAGCGGCGCGTAGTGCCAGTGTGTATGTGTGCTCATAAATACTAGTGTACCACTCCGGATACAAACCGCCTATCATTAAGTGTGTATTCTGTGCGCGCCATATTCAAACTAATAAGCGGCGCGTAGTGCCAGTGTGTGTGTGTGTGTTTGCTCATGAATAATAGTGTACCACTCCGGATACAAACCGCATATCATTAAGTGTGTATTCTGTGCGCGCCAAATTCAAACCAATAAGCGGCGCGTAGTGCCAGTGTGTGTGCGCTCATGTATATTAGTGTACCACTCCGGATAAAAACTGCATATCATTAAGTGTGTATTCTGTGCACGCCATATTCAAAATTACAAGCGGCGCGTAGTGCCAGTGTGTATGTGTTCATAAATATTAGTGTACCACTCCGGATACAAACTGCATATCATTAAGTGTGTATTCTGTGCGCGCCATATTCAAACTAATAAGCGGCGCGTTGTGCCAGTGTGTGTGTGTGTTTGCTCATGAATAATAGTGTACCACTCCGGATACAAACCGCATATCATTAAGTGTGTATTCTGTGCGCGCCATATTCAAACTAATAAGCGGCACGTAGTGCCAGTGTGTGTGTGTGTGTTTGCTCATGAATGATAGTGTACCACTCCGGATACAAACCGCATATCATTCAGTGTATATTCTGTGCACGCCATATTCAAACCAATAAGCGGCGCGTAGTGCCAGTGTGTGTGTGTGCTCATAAATAATAGTGTACCACTCCGGATACAAACCGCATATCATTAAGTGAGTATTCTGTGCACGCCAAATTAAAACCAATAAGCGGCGCGTAGTGCCAGTGTGTGTGTGTGTTTGCTCATGAATAATAGTGTACCACTCCGGATACAAACCGCATATCATTAAGTGTGTATTCTGTGCGCGCCAAATTCAAACCAATAAGCGGCGCGTAGTGCCAGTGTGTGTGTGCTCATGTATATAAGTGTACAACTCCGGATACAAACTGCATATCATTAAGTGTGTATTCTGTGCGCGCCATATTCAAACTAATAAGCGGCACGTAGTGCCAGTGTGTGTGTGTGTGTTTGCTCATGAATAATAGTGTACCACTCCGGATACAAACCGCATATCATTAAGTGTGTATTCTGTGCGCGCCATATTCAAACTAATAAGCGGCACGTAGTGCCAGTGTGTGTGTGTGTGTTTGCTCATGAATGATAGTGTACCACTCCGGATACAAACCGCATATCATTCAGTGTATATTCTGTGCACGCCATATTCAAACCAATAAGCGGCGCGTAGTGCCAGTGTGTGTGTGCTCATAAATATTAGTGTACCACTCCGGATACAAACTGCATATCATTGAGTGTGTATTCTGTGCGCGCCATATTCAAACTAAGAAGCGGCGCGTAGTGCCAGTGTGTGTGTGTGCTCATGAATAATAGTGTACCACTCCGGATACAAACCGCATATCATTAAGTGTGTATTCTGTGCGCGCCATATTGGAAATTACAAGCAGCGCGTAGTGTAAGTGTGCGTGTGTGTGCTCATGAATAATAGTGTACCACTCCGGATACAAACCGCATTTCATTCAGTGTGTATTCTGTGCGCGCCAAATTAAAACCAATAAGCGGCGCGTAGTGCCAGTGTGTGAGTGCTCATGAATAATAGTGTACCACTCCGGATACAAACCGCATATCATTTAGTGTGTATTCTGTGCGCGCCATATTGGAAATTACAAGCAGCGCGTAGTGTAAGTGTGCGTGTGTGTGCTCATAAATAAAAGTGTACCACTCCGGATACAACCCGCATATCATTTAGTGTGTATTCTGTGCACGCCATATTCAAAATTACAAGCGGCGCGTAGTGCCAGTGTGTATGTGTGCTCATAAATATTAGTGTACCACTCCGGATACAAACTGCATATCATTAAGTGTGTATTCTGTGCGCGCCATATTCAAACTAATAAGCGGCGCGTAGTGCCAGTGTGTGTGTGTGTATGCTCATGAATGATAGTGTACCACTCCGGATACAAACCGCATATCATTCAGTGTATATTCTGTGCACGCCATATTCAAACCAATAAGCGGCGCGTAGTGCCAGTGTGTGTGTGTGCTCATAAATAATAGTGTACCACTCCGGATACAAACCGCATATCATTAAGTGTGTATTCTGTGCGCGCCATATTCAAACTAATAAGCGGCACGTAGTGCCAGTGTGTGTGTGTGCTCATGAATAATAGTGTACTACTCCGGATACAAACCGCATATCATTAAGTGTGTATTCTGTGCACGCCAAATTCAAACTAATAAGCGGCGCGTAGTGCCAGTGTGTGTATGTGTGCTCATGTATATTAGTGTACCACTCCGGATACAAACCGCATATCATCAAGTGTGTATTCTGTGCAAGCCATATTCAAACTTACAAGCGACGCGTAGCGCTAGTGTGTATGTGTGCTCATAAATATTAGTGTACCACTCCGGATACAAACCGCATATCATTCAGTGTGTATTCTGTGCACGCCATATTCAAACCAATAAGCGGCGCGTAGTGCCAGTGTGTGTGTGTGCTCATGAATAATAGTGTACTTCTCCGGATACAAACCGCATATCATTAAGTGTGTATTCTGTGCGCGCCAAAATCAAACTAATAAGCGGCGCGTAGTGCCAGTGTGTGTATGTGTGCTCATGTATATTAGTGTACCACTCCGGATACAAACCGCATATCATTAAGTGTGTATTCTGTGCGTGCCAAATTAAAACCAATAAGCGGCGCGTAGTGCCAGTGTGTGTGTGTGCTCATGAATAATAGTGTACCACTCCGGATACAAACCGCATATCATTCAGTGTGTATTCTGTGCACGCCATATTCAAAATTACAAGCGGCGCGTAGTGCCAGTGTGTATGTGTGCTCATAAATATTAGTGTACCACTCCGGATACAAACTGCATATCATTAAGTGTGTATTCTGTGCGCGCCATATTCAAACTAATAAGCGGCACGTAGTGCCAGTGTGTGTGTGTGTGTTTGCTCATGAATGATAGTGTACCACTCCGGATACAAACCGCATATCATTCAGTGTATATTCTGTGCACGCCATATTCAAACCAATAAGCGGCGCGTAGTGCCAGTGTGTGTGTGTGCTCATAAATAATAGTGTACCACTCCGGATACAAACCGCATATCATTAAGTGTGTATTCTGTGCGCGCCATATTCAAACTAAGAAGCGGCGCATAGTGCTAGTGTGTATGTCTGCTCATGAATAATTGTGTACCACTCCGGATACAAACTGCATATCATTGAGTGTGTATTCTGTGCGCGCCATATTCAAACTAAAAAGCGGCGCGTAGTGCCAGTGTGTGTGTGTGCTCATGAATAATAGTGTACCACTCCGGATACAAACCGCATATCATTCAGTGTGTATTCTGTGCGCGCCAAATTAAAACCAATAAGCGGCGCGTAGTGCCAGTGTGTGTGTGTGCTCATGAATAATTGTGTACCACTCCGGATACAAACCGCATATCATTAAGTGTGTATTCTGTGCGCGCCATATTGGAAATTACAAGCAGCGCGTAGTGTAAGTGTGCGTGTGTGTGCTCATGAATAATAGTGTACCACTCCGGATACAAACCGCATTTCATTCAGTGTGTATTCTGTGCGCGCCAAATTAAAACCAATAAGCGGCGCGTAGTGCCAGTGTGTGAGTGCTCATGAATAATAGTGTACCACTCCGGATACAAACCGCATATCATTTAGTGTGTATTCTGTGCGCGCCATATTGGAAATTACAAGCAGCGCGTAGTGTAAGTGTGCGTGTGTGTGCTCATAAATAAAAGTGTACCACTCCGGATACAACCCGCATATCATTTAGTGTGTATTCTGTGCACGCCATATTCAAAATTACAAGCGGCGCGTAGTGCCAGTGTGTATGTGTGCTCATAAATATTAGTGTACCACTCCGGATACAAACTGCATATCATTAAGTGTGTATTCTGTGCGCGCCAAATTCAAACTTACAAGCGGCGCGTAGCGCTAGTGGGTATGTGTGCTCATAAATAATAGTGTACCACTCCGGATACAAACCGCCTATCATTAAGTGTGTATTCTGTGCGCGCCATATTCAAACTAATAAGCGGCGCGTAGTGCCAGTGTGTGTGTGTGTGTTTGCTCATGAATGATAGTGTACCACTCCGGATACAAACCGCATATCATTCAGTGTATATTCTGTGCGCGCCAAATTCAAACCAATAAGCGGCGCGTAGTGCCAGTGTGTGTGTGTGCTCATAAATAATAGTGTACCACTCCGGATACAAACCGCATATCATTAAGTGTGTATTCTGTGCGCGCCATATTCAAACTAATAAGCGGCACGTAGTGCCAGTGTGTGTGTGTGCTCATGAATAATAGTGTACTACTCCGGATACAAACCGCATATCATTAAGTGTGTATTCTGTGCGCGCCATATTCAAACTAATAAGCGGCGCGTAGTGCCAGTGTGTGTGTATGCTCATAAATATTTGTGTACCACTCCGGATACAAACCGCATATCATTCATTGTGTATTCTGTGCGCGCCATATTCAAACTAATCAGCGGCGCGTAGTGCCAGTGTGTATGTATGCTCATGAATAATTGTGTACCACTCCGGATACAAACTGCATATCATTAAGTGTGTATTCTGTGCACGCCATATTCAAACCAGTAAGCGACGCGTAGTGCCAGTGTGTGTGTGTGCTCATAAATAATAGTATACCACTCCGGATACAAACCGCATATCATTCAGTGTGTATTCTGTGCACGCCATATTCAAACCAATAAGCGGCGCGTAGTGCCAGTGTGTGTGTGCTCATGAATAAAAGTGTACCACTCCGGATACAAACCGCATATCATTCAGTGTGTATTCTGTGTGCGCCATATTCAAACTTATAAGCGGCGCGTAGTGCCAGTGTGTGTGTGTGCTCATCAATATTAGTGTACCACTTCGGATACAAACTGCATATAATTAAGTGTGTATTCTGTGCGCGCCAAATTCAAAGTAATAAGCGGCGCGTAGTGCCAGTGTGTGTATGTGTGCTCATGTATATTAGTGTACCACTCCGGATACAAATCGCATATCATTAAGTGTGTATTATGTGCGCGCCATATTCAAACTTATAAGCGGCGCATAGCTCTAGTGTGTATGTGTACTCATAAATTTTAGTGTACCACTCCGGATACAAACCGCATATCATTAAGTGTGTATTCTGTGTGCGCCATATTCAAACTTATAAGCGGCGCGTAGTGCCAGTGTGTGTGTGTGCTCATAAATAATAGTGTACCACTCCGGATACAAACTGCATATAATTAAGTGTGTATTCTGTGCGCGCTATATTCAAACTAATAAGCGGCGCGTAGTGCCAGTGTGTGTGTGTGCTCATAAATATTTGTGTACCACTCCGGATACAAACCGCATATCATTAAGTGTGTATTCTGTGCGCGCCATATTCAAACCAATAAGCGGCGCGTAGTGCCAGTGTGTGTGTGCTCATAAATATTGGTGTACCACTCCGGATACAAATCGCATATCATTAAGTGTGTATTCTGTGCGCGCCAAATTCAAACTTATAAGCGGCGCGTAGTGCCAGTGTGTGTATGTGTGCTCATGTATATTAGTGTACCACTCCGGATACAAACTGCATATCATTGAGTGTGTATTCTGTGCGCGCCATATTCAAACTAATAAGCGGCGCGTAGTGCCAGTGTGTGAATGTGTGCTCATAAATATTAGTGTACCACTCCGGATACAAACCGCATATCATTAAGTGTGTATTCTGTGCACGCCATATTCAAACTAATAAGCGGCGCATAGTGCTAGTGTGTGTGTGTGCTCATCAATAATAGTGTACCACTCCGGATACAAACTGCATATCATTAAGTGTGTATTCTGTGCGCGCCATATTCAAACTAATAAGCGGCGCGTAGTGCCTGTGTGTGTGTGCTCATAAATATTAGTGTACCACTCCGGATACAAACCGCATATCATTAAGTGTGTATTCTGTGCGCGCCATATTTAAACTTATAAGCGGCGCGTAGCGCTAGTGTGTATGTGTACTCATAAATATTAGTGTACCACTCCGGATACAAATCGCATATCATTAAGTGTGTATTCTGTGCGCGCCAAATTCAAACTTATAAGCGGCGCGTAGTGCCAGTGTGTGTATGTGTGCTCATGTATATTAGTGTACCACTCCGGATACAAACTGCATATAATTAAGTGTGTATTCTGTGTGCCCAATATTCAAACTTATAAGCGGCGCGTAGTGCCAGTGTGTGTGTGTGCTCATAAATATTTGTGTACCACTCCGGATACAAACCGCATATCATTCATTGTGTATTCTGTGCACGCCATATTCAAACCAGTAAGCGACGCGTAGTGCCAGTGTGTGTGTGTGCTCATAAATAATAGTATACCACTCCGGATACAAACCGCATATCATTCAGTGTGTATTCTGTGCACGCCATATTCAAACCAATAAGCGGCGCGTAGTGCCAGTGTGTGTGTGCTCATGTATATTAGTGTACCACTCCGGATACAAATCGCATATCATTAAGTGTGTATTATGTGCGCGCCATATTCAAACTTATAAGCGGCGCATAGCTCTAGTGTGTATGTGTACTCATAAATTTTAGTGTACCACTCCGGATACAAACCGCATATCATTAAGTGTGTATTCTGTGCGCACCATATTCAAACTAATAAGCAGCGCATAGTGCCAGTGTGTATGTGTGCTCATGAATAATAGTGTACCACTCCGGATACAAACCGCATATCATTAAGTGTGTATTCTGTGCGCGCCATATTCAAACTAATAAGCGGCGCGTAGTGCCAGTGTGTGTATGTGTGCTCATGTATATTAGTGTACCACTCCGGATACAAACTGCATATAATTAAGTGTGTATTCTGTGTGCGCCATATTCAAACTTATAAGCGGCGCGTAGTGCCAGTGTGTGTGTGTGCTCATAAATAATAGTGTACCACTCCGGATACAAACTGCATATAATTAAGTGTGTATTCTGTGCGCGCTATATTCAAACTAATAAGCGGCGCGTAGTGCCAGTGTGTGTGTGTGCTCATAAATATTTGTGTACCACTCCGGATACAAACCGCATATCATTAAGTGTGTATTCTGTGCGCGCCATATTCAAACCAATAAGCGGCGCGTAGTGCCAGTGTGTGTGTGCTCATAAATATTGGTGTACCACTCCGGATACAAATCGCATATCATTAAGTGTGTATTCTGTGCGCGCCAAATTCAAACTTATAAGCGGCGCGTAGTGCCAGTGTGTGTATGTGTGCTCATGTATATTAGTGTACCACTCCGGATACAAACTGCATATAATTAAGTGTGTATTCTGTGTGCCCAATATTCAAACTTATAAGCGGCGCGTAGTGCCAGTGTGTGTGTGTGCTCATAAATATTTGTGTACCACTCCGGATACAAACCGCATATCATTCATTGTGTATTCTGTGCAAGCCATATTCAAACCAATAAGCGGCGCGTAGTGCCAGTGTGTGTGTGCTCATGAATAATAGTGTACAGTATCGGACAGAAAGATAGGGCATTGGTTTTTTAACGCACCATGCACCCGTTGGGTCAAGTTTATGTGTGGTTTGTATGTGTTTGTGTTTGTGTGTGTGTGTATGTGTGTGTGTGCATGTGTGTGTGTGTGTGTGTGTGTATGTATGTTTGAATGTGTATTGATGTGTGTGTTTGTTTCACAAGTAGGTCGTTTCGGATAGATTTGTCAGTAGTTTTTTTGTGTTTTGGGTTAGGTTTTTGTTGTAATTTGCAGGACCACCGCCCTCGCGAGCAGTGATCCCTATTCAAAAATGCAATAAGCTCAGTTTTTGATCTTATTGCCGTCGCCCACGATGACATTAATCATGCGTTGACGCATCGACATCACCAGATTCTGGATCGTTTCAGGTGGAATTTTGCTCCACACCTCTTGCATGTGATCGAAGAGATGATCCAGATCTTCCGGTATGTTTTTACCCAGCCTCTTCTTGAAAATTGCCCAGAGGTTCTCAATGGGATTGAGATCCGGGCTAAGGGCTGGCCACTTCATTGTTTTGACATTGTTGTCAGCAAGCCAAGTTTGGACAGTCCCGGAAGTATGCTTAGAATCGTTGTCTTGCATAAACATCCAAGACCGAGGAAGGTTTTTCCTAGCGTGTGATAGCAAATGAGTATCAAGAATATCTCGATACCCAAACCGATTTAAATTACCGTGGATTCGAACCAACGGACCCATCCCATAGTAGGAGAAGCATCCCCACACCATGAGACTACCACCGCCATGCTTGAAAGTTTTGAAGCAGTACTTCGGATCAAGAGCACAATTAACAGGGCGCCGAACCAACCTACGTCCGTCCGACCCCTGTCGATTGAATTTTGACTCGTCTGACCACAAAACCCTGCGCCAATCCTCTTCATCAAAGAACATGTGCTCAATTGCAAATAACACCCGTGCGTTTTTATGCGCAGGTGTTAAATTGGGCACTTTGCGTGGCACTCGCGCGAGTAGCCCGGCACTGACCAATCTTCGCTGAACTGTTCTCGGCGTCACCGCCAATTTCAGTCTGCCTCGGATCTCTGGTGCCGAGCTAAACGGATGTTTCTTCGATATGTTAACAATCTTACGGTCTTCCTCCGCCGTGGTCTTCCGAGGACGTCCGGGTGACTTGCGCGTTTCGGTTGTCCGAAGCGCGTTCGCCACAAAAGTGCGCGATCGTTCCATCACGAACTCGATCGTTCTGCGCTTAATGCCAGCAGCCGCCATTCGCTTAATGATATGGCGCTGATAATCGGTACAATGTTTACCTCGACCCATTGTAATAAAAATTGCTTGCTTAGACCGTCAAGAACACACTGGTTAAAAACTTGGACACGACTGATGCCGTGCACTGCCTGCGTTCTGCTTTTATACGCGATGAATCACATCGTTGTCGAGCAGCAAAAAAGCGTATGGATAAAAACAATCAATGAGTAAGCGAGTGAGCATGTATCCATTCAAAACCAGAACAGAATACTGCCGCGCTCATGAAACAAAACGCCCATTGAAAAGAACACCTGCGCGCTTGCTCAATGCACACACAAAGTTTCCCATGCGCACACAACGTTCAACGCAAAGATGCACGCAGGCCTTTCAATGGCGTGCACTGGAGAAACACCTGTGAGGGAATGCCGAGTTCATTGCTATTGTGCGCGTTTTCATTTCGCACCGGTGTCGTATTCACATTCATGAAACAGCACACCTGCGTTCTCGTCCGGGGAACAAGCGCTGCTGTCGATGCAAACTTTAGCATTTATCCAAGTGTGAACGCACGCTGTTTCACATGATAACACACATAAACAGAATGCTTTCAATGCAATATGAAACCATGTCAAGCTACGTTTCTTCAGACAAAAACCCGCGCACTCGCACACACACACACAGACTCGCACACACACACACACACACACACACACACACACACACACACACACACACACACACACACACACACACACACACACACACACACAAACACAAGTAACGTGGCAAAACAAGTGTACGGTGCGTTGAAAAAACTAGGGTCCTATCATTCTGTCCGATACTGTACCACTCCGGATACAAACCGCATATCATTAAGTGTGTATTCTGTGCGCGCCATATTCAAACTAATAAGCGGCGCGTAGTGCCAGTGTGTGAATGTGTGCTCATAAATATTAGTGTACCACTCCGGATACAAACTGCATATCATTCAGTGTGTATTCTGTGCGCGTCATATTCAAACTAATAAGCGGCGCGTAGTGCCAGTGTGTGTGTGTGTGCTCATGAATAATTGTGTACCACTCCGGATACAAACCGCATATCATTGAGTGTGTATTCTGTGCGCGCCATATTCAAACTAATAAGCGGCGCGTAGTGCCAGTGTGTGAATGTGTGCTCATAAATATTAGTGTACCACTCCGGATACAAACTGCATATCATTCAGTGTGTATTCTGTGCGCGTCATATTCAAACTAATAAGCGGCGCGTAGTGCCAGTGTGTGTGTGTGTGCTCATGAATAATTGTGTACCACTCCGGATACAAACCGCATATCATTGAGTGTGTATTCTGTGCGCGCCATATTCAAACTAATAAGCGGCGCGTAGTGCCAGTGTGTGAATGTGTGCTCATAAATATTAGTGTACCACTCCGGATACAAACTGCATATCATTAAGTGTGTATTCTGTGCGCGTCATATTCAAACTAATAAGCGGCGCGTAGTGCCAGTGTGTGTGTGTACTCATGTATAATAGTGTACCACTCCGGATACAAACCGCATATCATTGAGTGTGTATTCTGTGCGCGCCATATTCAAACTAATAAGCGGCGCGTAGTGCCAGTGTGTGAATGTGTGCTCATAAATATTAGTGTACCACTCCGGATACAAACCGCATATCATTAAGTGTGTATTCTGTGCACGCCATATTCAAACTAATAAGCGGCGCATAGTGCTAGTGTGTGTGTGTGCTCATGAATAATAGTGTACCACTCCGGATACAAACTGCATATCATTAAGTGTGTATTCTGTGCGCGCCATATTCAAACTAATAAGCGGCGCGTAGTGTCTGTGTGTAGGTGTACTCATAAATATTAGTGTACCACTCCGGATACAAACTGCATATCATTGAGTGTGTATTCTGTGCGCGCCATATTCAAACTAATAAGCGGCGCATAGTGCTAGTGTGTGTGTGTGCTCATCAATAATAGTGTACCACTCCGGATACAAACTGCATATCATTAAGTGTGTATTCTGTGCGCGCCATATTCAAACTAATAAGCGGCGCGTAGTGTCTGTGTGTATGTGTACTCATAAATATTAGTGTACCACTCCGGATACAAACTGCATATCATTAAGTGTGTATTCTGTGCACGCCATATTCAAACTAATCAGCGGCGCGTAGTGCCAGTGTGTGTGTGTGCTCATGAATAATAGTGTACCACTCCGGATACAAACCGCATATCATTAAGTGTGTATTCTGTGCGCGCCATATTCAAACTAATAAGCGGCGCGTAGTGCCAGTGTGTGAATGTGTACTCATAAATATTAGTGTACCACTTCGGATACAAACTGCATATCATTAAGTGTGTATTCTGTGCGCGCCATATTCAAACTAATAAGCGGCGCGTAGTGCCAGTGTGTGAATGAATGCTCATAAATATTAGTGTACCACTCCGGATACAAACCGCATATCATTCAGTGTGTATTCTGTGCACGCCATATTCAAATTTATAAGCGGCACGTAGTGCCAGTGTGTGTGTGCTCATGAATAATAGTGTACCACTCCGGATACAAACCGCATATCATTAAGTGTGTATTCTGTGCACGCCATATTCAAACTAATAAGCAGCGCGTAGTGTCTGTGTGTATGTGTACTCATAAATATTAGTGTACCACTCCGGATACAAACTGCATATCATTAAGTGTGTATTCTGTGCGCGCCATATTCAAACTAATAAGCGGCGCGTAGCTCTAGTGTGTATGTGTACTCATAAATATTAGTGTACCACTCCGGATACAAACTGCATATCATTTAGTGTGTATTCTGTGCGCGCCATATTCAAACCAATAAGCGGCGCGTAGTGCCAGTGTGTGTGTGCTCATAAATATTGGTGTACCACTCCGGATACAAACCGCATATCATTAAGTGTGTATTCTGTGCGCGCCATATTCAAACTAATAAGCAGCGCGTAGCGCTAGTGTGTGTGTCCGTGCTCATGAATAATTGTGTACCACTCCGGATACAAACCGCATATCATTAAGTGTGTATTCTGTGCGCGCCATATTCAAACCAATAAGCGGCGCGTAGTGCCAGTGTGTGTGTGCTCATAAATATTGGTGTACCACTCCGGATACAAACTGCATATCATTAAGTGTGTATTCTGTGCGCGCCATATTCAAACTAATAAGCGGCGCGTAGTGCCAGTGTGTGAATGAATGCTCATAAATATTAGTGTACCACTCCGGATACAAACCGCATATCATTCAGTGTGTATTCTGTGCACGCCATATTCAAATTTATAAGCGGCACGTAGTGCCAGTGTGTGTGTGCTCATGAATAATAGTGTACCACTCCGGATACAAACCGCATATCATTAAGTGTGTATTCTGTGCGCGCCATATTCAAACTTATCAGCGGCGCATAGTGCCAGTGTGTGTGTGTGCTCATGAATAATAGTGTACCACTCCGGATACAAACCGCATATCATTAAGTGTGTATTCTGTGCGCGCCAAATTAAAACCAATAAGCGGCGCGTAGTGCCAGTGTGTGTGTGTGCTCATGAATAATAGTGTTCCACTCTGGATACAAACCGCATATCATTAAGTGTGTATTCTGTGCACGCCATATTCAAACCAATAAGCGGCGCGTAGTGCCAGTGTGTGTGTGCTCATGAATAATAGTGTACCACTCCGGATACAAACTGCATATCATTAAGTGTGTATTCTGTGCGCGCCATATTCAAACTTACAAGCGGCGCGTAGCGCTAGTGTGTGTGTGTGCTCATAAATATAAGTGTACCACTCCGGATACAAACCGCATATCATTCAGTGTGTATTCTGTGCACGCCATATTCAAATTTATAAGCGGCACGTAGTGCCAGTGTGTGTGTGCTCATGAATAATAGTGTACCACTACGGATACAAACCGCATATCATTAAGTGTGTATTCTGTGCGCGCCAAATTAAAACCAATAAGCGGCGCGTAGTGCCAGTGTGTGTGTGTGTCCTCATAAATATTAGTGTACCACTCCGGATACAAACCGCATATCATTAAGTGTGTATTCTGTGCACGCCATATTCAAATTTATAAGCGGCACGTAGTGCCAGTGTGTGTGTGCTCATGAATAATAGTGTACCACTCCGGATACAAACCGCATATCATTAAGTGTGTATTCTGTGCGCGCCAAATTAAAACCAATAAGCGGCGCGTAGTGCCAGTGTGTGTGTGCTCATGAATATTGGTGTACCACTCCGGATACAAACCGCATATCATTAAGTGTGTATTCTGTGCGCGCCATATTCAAACTTATCAGCGGCGCATAGTGCCAGTGTGTGTGTGTGCTCATGAATATTAGTGTACCACTCCGGATACAAACCGCATATCATTAAGTGTGTATTCTGTGCGCGCCAAATTAAAACCAATAAGCGGCGCGTAGTGCCAGTGTGGGTGTGCTCATAAATATAAGTGTACCACTCCGGATACAAACCGCATATCATTAAGTGTGTATTCTGTGCGCGCCATATTCAAACCAATAAGCGGCGCGTAGTGCCAGTGTGTGTGTGCTCATAAATATTGGTGTACCACTCCGGATACAAACCGCATATCATTAAGTGTGTATTCTGTGCGCGCCATATTCAAACTAATAAGCGGCGCGTAGTGCCAGTGTGTGTGTGTGTCCTCATAAATATTAGTGTACCACTCCGGATACAAACCGCATATCATTAAGTGTGTATTCTGTGCGCGCCATATTCAAACTTATCAGCGGCGCATAGTGCCAGTGTGTGTGTGTGCTCATGAATATTAGTGTACCACTCCGGATACAAACCGCATATCATTAAGTGTGTATTCTGTGCGCGCCAAATTAAAACCAATAAGCGGCGCGTAGTGCCAGTGTGTGTGTGTGTCCTCATAAATATTAGTGTACCACTCCGGATACAAACCGCATATCATTAAGTGTGTATTCTGTGCGCGCCATATTCAAACTTATCAGCGGCGCATAGTGCCAGTGTGTGTGTGTGCTCATGAATATTAGTGTACCACTCCGGATACAAACCGCATATCATTAAGTAAGTATTATGTGCGCGCCAAATTAAAACCAATAAGCGGCGCGTAGTGCCAGTGTGTGTGTGTGCTCATGAATAATAGTGTACCACTCCGGATACAAACCGCATATCATTAAGTGTGTATTCTGTGCACGCCAAATTAAAACCAATAAGCGGCGCGTAGTGCCAGTGTGTGTGTGCTCATGAATATTGGTGTACCACTCCGGATACAAACCGCATATCATTAAGTGTGTATTCTGTGCGCGCCATATTCAAACTTACAAGCGGCGCGTAGCGCTAGTGTGTGTGTCCGTGCTCATGAATAATAGTGTACCACTCCGGATACAAACCGCATATCATTAAGTGTGTATTCTGTGCGCGCCATATTCAAACTAATAAGCGGCGCGTAGTGCCAGTGTGTGTGTGTGTCCTCATAAATATTAGTGTACCACTCCGGATACAAACCGCATATCATTAAGTGTGTATTCTGTGCGCGCCATATTCAAACTAATCAGCGGCGCATAGTGCCAGTGTGTGTGTGTGCTCATGAATAATAGTGTACCACTCCGGATACAAACCGCATATCATTAAGTGTGTATTCTGTGCGCGCCATATAGGAAATTATAAGCAGCGCGTAGTGTAAGTGTGCGTGTGTGTGCTCATGAATAATAGTGTACCACTCTGGATACAAACCGCATATCATTAAGTGTGTATTCTGTGCACGCCATATTCAAACCAATAAGCGGCGCGTAGTGCCAGTGTGTGTGTGCTCATGAATAATAGTGTACCACTCCGGATACAAACCGCATATCATTAAGTGTGTATTCTGTGCGCGCCAAATTAAAACCAATAAGCGGCGCGTAGTGCCAGTGTGTGTGTGTGTCCTCATAAATATTAGTGTACCACTCCGGATACAAACCGCATATCATTCAGTGTGTATTCTGTGCACGCCATATTCAAATTTATAAGCGGCACGTAGTGCCAGTGTGTGTGTGCTCATGAATAATAGTGTACCACTCCGGATACAAACCGCATATCATTAAGTGTGTATTCTGTGCGCGCCATATTCAAACTTATCAGCGGCGCATAGTGCCAGTGTGTGTGTGTGCTCATAAATAATAGTGTACCACTCCGGATACAAACCGCATATCATTAAGTGTGTATTCTGTGCGCGCCAAATTAAAACCAATAAGCGGCGCGTAGTGCCAGTGTGTGTGTGTGTCCTCATAAATATTAGTGTACCACTCCGGATACAAACCGCATATCATTAAGTGTGTATTCTGTGCGCGCCATATTCAAACTTATAAGCGGCGCGTAGTGTAAGTGTGCGTGTGTGTGCTCATAAATATTAGTGTACCACTCCGGATACAAACCGCCTATCATTAAGTGTGTATTCTGTGCGCGCCATATTCAAAACAATAAGCGGCGCGTAGTGCCAGCGTGTGTGTGCTCATGAATATTAGTGTACCACTCCGGATACAAACCGCATATCATTAAGTGTGTATTCTGTGCGCGCCATATTCAAACTAATAAGCGGCGCGTAGTGCCAGTGTGTGTGTGTGCTCATAAATAAAAGTGTACCACTCCGGATACAAACTGCATATCATTAAGTGTGTATTCTGTGCGCGCCATATTCAAACTTATAAGCGGCACGTAGTGCCAGTGTGTGTGTGCTCATGAATAAAAGTGTACCACTCCGGATACAAACCGCATATCATTAAGTGTGTATTCTGTGCGCGCCAAATTAAAACCAATAAGCGGCGCGTAGTGCCAGTGTGTGTGTGTGCTCATGAATAATAGTGTACCACTCTGGATACAAACCGCATATCATTAAGTGTGTATTCTGTGCACGCCATATTCAAACCAATAAGCGGCGCGTAAGGCCAGTGTGTGTGTGCTCATGAATATAAGTGTACCACTCCGGATACAAACTGCATATCATTAAGTGTGTATTCTGTGCGCGCCATATTCAAACTTACAAGCGGCGCGTAGTGCCAGTGTGTGTGTGTGCCTCATAAATATTAGTTTACCACTCCGGATACAAACCGCATATCATTCAGTGTGTATTCTGTGCACGCCATATTCAAATTTATAAGCGGCACGTAGTGCCAGTGTGTGTGTGCTCATGAATAATAGTGTACCACTCCGGATACAAACCGCATATCATTAAGTGTGTATTCTGTGCGCGCCAAATTAAAACCAATAAGCGGCGCGTAGTGCCAGTGTGTGTGTGTGCTCATGAATAATAGTGTACCACTCTGGATACAAACCGCATATCATTAAGTGTGTATTCTGTGCACGCCATATTCAAACCAATAAGCGGCGCGTAGTGCCAGTGTGTGTGTGCTCATGAATATAAGTGTACCACTCCGGATACAAACTGCATATCATTAAGTGTGTATTCTGTGCGCGCCATATTCAAACTTACAAGCGGCGCGTAGCGCTAGTGTGTGTGTGTGCTCATAAATATAAGTGTACCACTCCGGATACAAACCGCATATCATTAAGTGTGTATTCTGTGCGCGCCAAATTAAAACCAATAAGCGGCGCGTAGTGCCAGTGTGTGTGTGCTCATAAATATTGGTGTACCACTCCGGATACAAACAGCATATCATTAAGTGTGTATTCTGTGCGCGCCATATTCAAACTAATAAGCAGCGCGTAGCGCTAGTGTGTGTGTCCGTGCTCATGAATAATAGTGTACCACTCCGGATACAAACCGCATATCATTAAGTGTGTATTCTGTGCGCGCCATATTCAAACTTACAAGCGGCGCGTAGCGCTAGTGTGTGTGTCCGTGCTCATGAATAATAGTGTACCACTCCGGATACAAACCGCATATCATTAAGTGTGTATTCTGTGCGCGCCATATTCAAACTTATCAGCGGCGCATAGTGCCAGTGTGTGTGTGTGCTCATGAATATTAGTGTACCACTCCGGATACAAACCGCATATCATTAAGTGTGTATTCTGTGCGCGCCAAATTAAAACCAATAAGCGGCGCGTAGTGCCAGTGTGTGTGTGTGCTCATGAATAATAGTGTACCACTCTGGATACAAACCGCATATCATTAAGTGTGTATTCTGTGCACGCCATATTCAAACCAATAAGCGGCGCGTAGTGCCAGTGTGTGTGTGCTCATGAATATAAGTGTACCACTCCGGATACAAACCGCATATCATTAAGTGTGTAATCTGTGCGCGCCAAATTAAAACCAATAAGCGGCGCGTAGTGCCAGTGTGTGTGTGTGTGTCCTCATAAATATTAGTGTACCACTCCGGATACAAACTGCATATCATTCAGTGTGTATTCTGTGCACGCCATATTCAAATTTATAAGCGGCGCGTAGTGCCAGTGTGTGTGTGCTCATGAATAATAGTGTACCACTCCGGATACAAACCGCATATCATTAAGTGTGTATTCTGTGCGCGCCATATTCAAACTTATCAGCGGCGCATAGTGCCAGTGTGTGTGTGTGCTCATGAATAATAGTGTACCACTCTGGATACAAACCGCATATCATTAAGTGTGTATTCTGTGCACGCCATATTCAAACCAATAAGCGGCGCGTAGTGCCAGTGTGTGTGTGCTCATGAATAATAGTGTACCACTCCGGATACAAACCGCATATCATTAAGTGTGTATTCTGTGCGCGCCATATTCAAACTTATCAGCGGCGCGTAGTGCCAGTGTGTGTGTGTGTCCTCATAAATATTAGTGTACCACTCCGGATACAAACCGCATATCATTAAGTGTGTATTCTGTGCGCGCCATATTCAAACTTATCAGCGGCGCATAGTGCCAGTGTGTGTGTGTGCTCATGAATAATAGTGTACCACTCCGGATACAAACCGCATATCATTAAGTGTGTATTCTGTGCGCGCCAAATTAAAACCAATAAGCGGCGCGTAGTGCCAGTGTGTGTGTGTGCTCATGAATAATAGTGTACCACTCTGGATACAAACCGCATATCATTAAGTGTGTATTCTGTGCGCGCCAAATTAAAACCAATAAGCGGCGCGTAGTGCCAGTGTGTGTGTGCTCATGAATAATAGTGTACCACTCCGGATACAAACCGCATATCATTAAGTGTGTATTCTGTGCGCGCCATATTCAAACTTATCAGCGGCGCATAGTGCCAGTGTGTGTGTGTGCTCATGAATAATAGTGTACCACTCCGGATACAAACCGCATATCATTAAGTGTGTATTCTGTGCGCGCCATATAGGAAATTATAAGCAGCGCGTAGTGTAAGTGTGCGTGTGTGTTCTCATGAATAATAGTGTACCACTCTGGATACAAACCGCATATCATTAAGTGTGTATTCTGTGCGCGCCATATTCAAACCAATAAGCGGCGCGTAGTGCCAGTGTGTGTGTGTGCTCATGAATAATAGTGTACCACTCCGGATACAAACCGCATATCATTAAGTGTGTATTCTGTGCGCGCCAAATTAAAACCAATAAGCGGCGCGTAGTGCCAGTGTGTGTGTGTGTCCTCATAAATATTAGTGTACCACTCCGGATACAAACCGCATATCATTAAGTGTGTATTCTGTGCACGCCATATTCAAACTAATAAGCGGCACGTAGTGCCAGTGTGTGTGTGTGTGTGTTTGCTCATGAATAATAGTGTACCACTCCGGATACAAACCGCATATCATTCAGTGTGTATTCTGTGCGCGCCATATTGAAAATTATAAGCAGCGCGTAGTGTAAGTGTGCGTGTGTGTGCTCATAAATAAAAGTGTACCACTCCGGATACAAACCGCATATGTGTATTCTGTGCACGCCATATTCAAACTTATAAGCGGCGCGTAGTGCCAGTGTGTGTGTGTGCTCATGAATATTAGTGTACCACTCCGGATACAAACTGCATATCATTAAGTGAGTATTCTGTGCGCGCCATATTCAAACTTATAAGCGGCGCGTCGTGTCAGTGTGTGTGTGTGCTCATAAATATTTGTGTACCACTCCGGATACAAACCGCATATCATTAAGTGTGTATTCTGTGCACGCCATATTCAAACTTATAAGCGGCGCGTAGTGCCAGTGTGTGTGTGTTCCTGTATAATAGTGTACCACTCCGGATACAAACTGCATATCATTAAGTGTGTATTCTGTGCACGCCATATTCAAAACAATAAGCGGCGCGTAGTGCCAGTGTGTGTGTGTGCTCATGTATAATAGTGTACCACTCCGGATACAAACCGCATATCATTAAGTGTGTATTCTGTGCGCGCCATATTCAAACTAATAAGCGGCGCGTAGCTCTAGTGTGTATGTGTACTCATAAATATTAGTGTACCACTCCGGATACAAACCGCATATCATTAAGTGTGTATTCTGTGCGCGCCATATTCAAACTAATAAGTGGCGCGTAGCTCTTGTGTGTATGTGTACTCATAAGTATTAGTGTACCACTCCGGATACAAACTGCATATCATTAAGTGAGTATTCTGTGCGCGCCATATTCAAACTTATAAGCGGCGCGTCGTGTCAGTGTGTGTGTGTGTCCTCATAAATATTAGTGTACCACTCCGGATACAAACCGCATATCATTCAGTGTGTATTCTGTGCGCGCCATATTCAAACTTATAAGCGGCGCGTAGTGCCAGTGTGTGTGTGTGCTCATGTATATTAGTGTACCACTCCGGATACAAACTGCATATCATTAATTGTGTATTCTGTGCACGCCATATTCAAACCAATAAGCGGCGCGTAGTGCCAGTGTGTGTGTCTGCTCATGAATATTAGTGTACCACTCCGGATACAAACTGCATATCATTAAGTGTGTATTCTGTGCGCGCCATATTCAAACTAATAAGCGGTGCGTAGTGCCAGTGTGTATGTGTGCTCATGAATAATAGTGTACCACTCCGGATACAAACCGCATATCATTCAGTGTGTATTCTGTGCGCGCCATATTCAAACTAAGAAGCGGCGCGTAGTGCCAGTGTGTGAATGTGTGCTCATAAATATTTGTGTACCAATCCGGATACAAACTGCATATCATTAAGTGTGTATTCTGTGCGCGCCATATTCAAACTTATAAGCGGCGCGTAGCGCTAGTGTGTATGTGTACTCAATAATATTGGTGTACCACTCTGGATACAAACTGCATATCATTAAGTGTGTATTCTGTGCGCGCCATATTCAAACTTATAAGCGGCGCGTAGTGCCAGTGTGTGTGTGTGCTCATGAATAATAGTGTACCACTCCGGATACAAACCGCATATCATTGAGTGTGTATTCTGTGCGCGCCATATTAAAACTAATAAGCGGCGCGTAGTGTCTGTGTGTATGTGTGTGTGTGTGTGTGCTCATGAAAAATAGTGTACCACTCCGGATACAAACCGCATATCATTAAGTGTGTATTCTGTGCGCGCCATATTCAAACTTATAAGCGGCGCGTAGTGTAAGTGTGCGTGTGTGTGCTCATAAATATTAGTGTACCACTCCGGATACAAACCGCCTATCATTAAGTGTGTATTCTGTGCGCGCCATATTCAAACTTATAAGCGGCGCGTAGTGTCTGTGTGTATGTGTGTGTGTGTGTGCTCATGAATAATAGTGTACCACTCCGGATACAAACCGCATATCATTAAGTGTGTATTCTGTGCGCGCCATATTCAAACTTATAAGCGCTGCGTAGTGTAAGTGTGCGTGTGTGTGCTCATAAATATTAGTGTACCACTCCGGATACAAACCGCCTATCATTAAGTGTGTATTCTGTGCGCGCCATATTCAAAACAATAAGCGGCGCGTAGTGCCAGCGTGTGTGTGCTCATGAATATTAGTGTACCACTCCGGATACAAACCGCATATCATTAAGTGTGTATTCTGTGCGCGCCATATTCAAACTAATCAGCGGCGCGTAGTGCCAGTGTATGTGTGTGCTCATAAATAAAAGTGTACCACTCCGGATACAAACTGCATATCATTAAGTGTGTATTCTGTGCGCGCCATATTCAAACTTATAAGCGGCGCATAGTGCTAGTGTGTATGTGTACTCATAAATATTAGTGTACCACTCCGGATACAAACTGCATATCATTAAGTGTGTATTCTGTGCACGCCATATTCAAACTAATAAGCGGCGCGTAGTGCCAGTGTGTGTGTGTGCTCATGAATATTAGTGTACCACTCCGGATACAAACTGCAAATCATTAAGTGTGTATTCTGTGCGCGCCATATTCAAACTTATAAGCGGCGCGTAGCTCTAGTGTGTATGTGTACTCATAAATATTGGTGTACCACTCCGGATACAAACCGCATATCATTAAGTGTGTATTCTGTGCGCGCCATATTCAAACAAATAAGCGGCGCGTAGTGCCAGTGTGTGTGTGTGTCCTCATAAATATTAGTGTACCACTCCGGATACAAACTGCATATCATTAAGTGTGTATTCTGTGCACGCCATATTCAAACCAATAAGCGGCGCGTAGTGCCAGTGTGTGTGTGCTCATAAATATTGGTGTACCACTCCGGATACAAATCGCATATCATTAAGTGTGTATTCTGTGCGCGCCATATTCAAACTAATAAGCAGCGCGTAGCTCTAGTGTGTATGTGTAATCATAAATATGAGTGTACCACTCCGGATACAAACTGCATATCATTAAGTGTGTATTCTGTGCGCGCCATATTCAAACTTATAAGCGGCGCGTAACTCTAGTGTGTATGTGTACTCATAAATATTAGTGTACCACTCCGGATACAAACTGCAAATCATTAAGTGTGTATTCTGTGCGCGCCATATTCAAACTTATAAGCGGCGCGTAGCTCTAGTGTGTATGTGTCCTCATAAATATTTGTGTACCACTCCGGATACAAACCGCATATCATTAAGTGTGTATTGTGTGCGCGCCATATTCAAACTAATCAGCGGCGCATAGTGCTAGTGTGTATGTGTGCTCATGAAAAATTGTGTACCACTCCGGATACAAACTGCATATCATTAAGTGTGTATTCTGTGCGCGCCAAATTTAAACGAATAAGCGGCGCGTAGTGCCAGTGTGTGTGTGTGCTCATGAATAATAGTGTACCACTCTGGATACAAACCGCATATCATTGAGTGTGTATTCTGTGCGCGCCATATTCAAACTTATAAGCGGCGCGTAGTGCCAGTGTGTGTGTGTGCTCATAAATATGAGTGTACCACTCCGGATACAAACTGCATATCATTAAGTGTGTATTCTGTGCGCGCCATATTCAAACTAATAAGCGGCGCGTAGTGCCAGTTTGTGAATCTGTGCTCATAAATATTAGTGTACCACTTCGGATACAAACTGCATATCATTAAGTGTGTATTCTGTGCGCGCCATATTCAAACTAATAAGCGGCGTGTAGTGCCAGTGTGTGTGTGTGCTCATGTATATTAGTGTACCACTCCGGATACAAACCGCATATCATTAAGTGTGTATTCTGTGCGCGCCATATTGAAAATTATAAGCAGCGCGTAGTGCCAGTGTGTATGTGTGTGTGTGTGTGTGCTCATAAATAATAGTGTACCACTCCGGATACAAACCGCATATCATTGAGTGAGTATTCTGTGCGTGCCATATTCAAACTAATAAGCGGCGCGTAGCGCTAGTGTTTATGTGTACTTATAAATATAAGAGTACCACTCCGGATAAAAACCGCATATCATTGAGTGTGTATTCTGTGCGTGCCATATTCAAACTTATAAGCGGCGCGTAGCGCTAGTGTTTATGTGTACTTATAAATATTAGAGTACCACTCCGGATAAAAACCGCATATCATTAAGTGTGTATTCTGTGCGCGCCATATTCAAACAAATAAGCGGCGCGTAGTGCCAGTGTGTGTGTGTGTCCTCATAAATATTAGTGTACCACTCCGGATACAAACTGCATATCATTAAGTGTGTATTCTGTGCACGCCATATTCAAACCAATAAGCGGCGCGTAGTGCCAGTGTGTGTGTGCTCATAAATATTGGTGTACCACTCCGGATACAAACCGCATATCATTAAGTGTGTATTCTGTGCGCGCCATATTCAAACTAATAAGCAGCGCGTAGCTCTAGTGTGTATGTGTACTCATAAATATTAGTGTACCACTCCGGATACAAACTGCAAATCATTAAGTGTGTATTCTGTGCGCGCCATATTCAAACTTATAAGCGGCGCGTAGCTCTAGTGTGTATGTGTCCTCATAAATATTTGTGTACCACTCCGGATACAAACCGCATATCATTAAGTGTGTATTCTGTGCGCGCCATATTCAAACTAATCAGCGGCGCATAGTGCTAGTGTGTATGTGTGCTCATGAATAATTGTGTACCACTCCGGATACAAACTGCATATCATTAAGTGTGTATTCTGTGCGCGCCAAATTTAAACGAATAAGCGGCGCGTAGTGCCAGTGTGTGTGTGTGCTCATGAATAATAGTGTACCACTCTGGATACAAACCGCATATCATTGAGTGTGTATTCTGTGCGCGCCATATTCAAACTTATAAGCGGCGCGTAGTGCCAGTGTGTGTGTGTGCTCATAAATATGAGTGTACCACTCCGGATACAAACTGCATATCATTAAGTGTGTATTCTGTGCGCGCCAAATTTAAACGAATAAGCGGCGCGTAGTGCCAGTGTGTGTGTGTGCTCATGAATAATAGTGTACCACTCTGGATACAAACCGCATATCATTGAGTGTGTATTCTGTGCGCGCCATATTCAAACTTATAAGCGGCGCGTAGTGCCAGTGTGTGTGTGCTCATGAATAATAGTGTACCACTTCGGATACAAACTGCATATCATTAAGTGTGTATTCTGTGCGCGCCATATTCAAACTAATAAGCGGCGTGTAGTGCCAGTGTGTGTGTGTGCTCATGTATATTAGTGTACCACTCCGGATACAAACCGCATATCATTAAGTGTGTATTCTGTGCGCGCCATATTGAAAATTATAAGCAGCGCGTAGTGCCAGTGTGTATGTGTGTGTGTGTGTGTGCTCATAAATAATAGTGTACCACTCCGGATACAAACCGCATATCATTAAGTGTGTATTCTGTGCGTGCCATATTCAAACTAATAAGCGGCGCGTAGCGCTAGTGTTTATGTGTACTTATAAATATAAGAGTACCACTCCGGATAAAAACCGCATATCATTGAGTGTGTATTCTGTGAGTGCTATATTCAAACTTATAAGCGGCGTGTAGTGCCAGTGTGTGAATGTGTGCTCATAAATATTAGTGTACCACTCCGGATACAAACCGCATATCATTAAGTGTGTATTCTGTGCACGCCATATTGAAAATTATAAGCAGCGCGTAGTGCCAGTGTGTATGTGTGTGTGTGTGTGCTCATAAATAATAGTGTACCACTCCGGATACAAACCGCATATCATTGAGTGTGTATTCTGTGCGTGCCATATTCAAACTTATAAGCGGCGCGTAGCGCTAGTGTTTATGTGTACTTATAAATATTAGAGTACCACTCCGGATACAAACTGCATATCATTAAGTGTGTATTCTGTGCACGCCATATTCAAATTTATAAGCGGCGTGTAGTGCCAGTGTGTGAATGTGTGCTCATAAATATTAGAGTACCACTCCGGATACAAACCGCATATCATTAAGTGTGTATTCTGTGCACGCCATATTGAAAATTATAAGCAGCGCGTAGTGCCAGTGTGTATGTGTGTGTGTGTGTGCTCATAAATAATAGTGTACCACTCCGGATACAAACCGCATATCATTAAGTGTGTATTCTGTGCGCGCCATATTTAAACTTATTAGCGGCGCGTAGTGCCAGTGTGTGTGTGTGTTCATGAATAATAGTGTACCACTCCGGATACAAACTGCATATCATGAAGTGTGTATTCTGTGCACGCCATATGCAAACTAATAAGCGGCGCGTAGTGCCAGTTTGTGAATCTGTGCTCATAAATATTAGTGTACCACTTCGGATACAAACTGCAAATCATTAAGTGTGTATTCTGTGCACGCCATATTGAAAATTATAAGCAGCGCGTAGTGTAAGTGTGTATGTGTGTGTGTGTGTGTGCTCATAAATAATAGTGTACCACTCCGGATACAAACCGCATATCATTAAGTGTGTATTCTGTGCGCGCCATATTTAAACTTATAAGCGGCGCGTAGTGCCAGTGTGTGTGTGTGTTCATGAATAATAGTGTACCACTCCGGATACAAACTGCATATCATTAAGTGTGTATTCTGTGCACGCCATATTCAAACTAATAAGCGGCGCGTAGTGCCAGTTTGTGAATCTGTGCTCATAAATATTAGTGTACCACTTCGGATACAAACTGCAAATCATTAAGTGTGTATTCTGTGCACGCCATATTGAAAATTATAAGCAGCGCGTAGTGTAAGTGTGCGTGTGTGTGCTCATAAATATTAGTGTACCACTCCGGATACAAACCGCATATCATTAAGTGTGTATTCTGTGCGCGCCATATTGAAAATTATAAGCAGCGCGTAGTGTAAGTGTGTATGTGTGTGTGTGTGTGTGCTCATAAATAATAGTGTACCACTCCGGATACAAACCGCATATCATTAAGTGTGTATTCTGTGCGCGCCATATTTAAACTTATAAGCGGCGCGTAGTGCCAGTGTGTGTGTGTGTTCATGAATAATAGTGTACCACTCCGGATACAAACTGCATATCATTAAGTGTGTATTCTGTGCGCGCCATATTCAAACTAATAAGCGGCGCGTAGCTCTAGTGTGTATGTGTACTCATAAATATTAGAGTACCACTCCGGATAAAAACCGCATATCATTGAGTGTGTATTCTGTGCGCGCCATATTCAAACTTATAAGCGGCGCGTAGTGCCAGTGTGTGTGTGTGCTCATAAATATGACTGTACCACTCCGGATACAAACTTCATATCATTAAGTGTGTATTCTGTGCGCGCCATATTTTAACTTATAAGCGGCGCGTAGTGCCAGTGTGTGTGTGTGCTCATGAATATTAGTGTACCACTCCGGATACAAACCGCATATCATTCAGTGTGTATTCTGTGCGCGCCATATTGAAAATTATAAGCAGCGCGTAGTGTAAGTGTGCGTGTGTGTGCTCATAAATAATAGTGTACCACTCCGGATACAAACTGCATATCATTAAGTGTGTATTCTGTGCGCGCCATATTCAAACTTATAAGCGGCGCGTAGTGCCAGTGTGTGTGTGTGCTCATGAATATTAGTGTACCACTCCGGATACAAACCGCATATCATTCAGTGTGTATTCTGTGCGCGCCATATTGAAAATTATAAGCAGCGCGTAGTGTAAGTGTGCGTGTGTGTGCTCATAAATAATAGTGTACCACTCCGGATACAAACTGCATATCATTAAGTGTGTATTCTGTGCGCGCCATATTCAAACTTATAAGCGGCGCGTAGTGCCAGTGTGTGTGTGTGCTCATGAATATTAGTGTACCACTCCGGATACAAACCGCATATCATTCAGTGTGTATTCTGTGCGCGCCATATTGAAAATTATAAGCAGCGCGTAGTGTAAGTGTGCGTGTGTGTGCTCATAAATATTAGTGTACCACTCCGGATACAAACCGCATATCATTAAGTGTGTATTCTGTGCGCGCCATATTGAAAATTATAAGCAGCGCGTAGTGTAAGTGTGTATGTGTGTGTGTGTGTGTGCTCATAAATAATAGTGTACCACTCCGGATACAAACCGCATATCATTAAGTGTGTATTCTGTGCGCGCCATATTTAAACTTATAAGCGGCGCGTAGTGCCAGTGTGTGTGTGTGTTCATGAATAATAGTGTACCACTCCGGATACAAACTGCATATCATTAAGTGTGTATTCTGTGCGCGCCATATTCAAACTAATAAGCGGCGCGTAGCTCTAGTGTGTATGTGTACTCATAAATATTAGTGTACCACTCCGGATACAAACCGCATATCATTGTGTGTGTATTCTGTGCGCGCCATATTTAAACTTATAAGCGTCACGTAGTGCCAGTGTGTGAATGTGTGCTCATAAATATTAGTGTACCACTCCGGATACAAACCGCATATCATTGAGTGTGTATTCTGTGCGCGCCATTGTCAAACCAATAAGCGGCGCGTAGCTCTAGTGTGTATGTGTACTCATAAATAATAGTGTACCACTCTGGATACAAACCGCATATCATTAAGTGTGTATTCTGTGCGCGCCATATTCAAACTAATAAGCGGCGCGTAGCTCTAGTGTGTATGTGTACTCATAAATATTAGAGTACCACTCCGGATAAAAACCGCATATCATTGAGTGTGTATTCTGTGCACGCCATATTCAAACCAATAAGCGGCGCGTAGAGTAAGTGTGCGTGTGTACTTATAAATATTAGTGTACCACTCCGGATACAAACCGCATATCATTGTGTGTGTATTCTGTGCGCGCCATATTTAAACTTATAAGCGTCACGTAGTGCCAGTGTGTGAATGTGTGCTCATAAATATTAGTGTACCACTCCGGATACAAACCGCCTATCATTGAGTGTGTATTCTGTGCACGCCATATTCAAACCAATAAGCGGCGCGGAGTGCCAGTGTGTGTGTGTGCTCATGAATAATAGTGTACCACTCCGGATACAAACCGCATATCATTAAGTGTGTATTCTGTGCACACCATATCCAAACCAATAAGCGGCGCGTAGTGCCAGTGTGTGTGTGCTCATGAATAATAGTGTACCACTCCGGATACAAACCGCATATCATTAAGTGTGTATTCTGTGCGCGCCATATTCAAACTTATAAGCGGCGCGTAGCGCTAGTGTGTATGTGTACTCATAAATAATAGTGTACCACTCCGGATACAAACCGCATATCATTCAGTGTGTATTCTGTGCACGCCATATTCAAGCTTATAAGCGGCACGTAGTGCCAGTGTGTGTGTGCTCATGAATAATAGTGTACCACTCCGGATACAAACCGCATATCATTAAGTGTGTATTCTGTGCGCACCAAATTAAAACCAATAAGCGGCGCGTAGCGCTAGTGTGTATGTGTACTCATAAATATTTGTGTACCACTCCGGATACAAACCGCATATCATTCAGTGTGTATTCTGTGCACGCCATATTCAAACCAATAAGCGGCGCGTAGTGCCAGTGTGTGTGTGTGCTCATGAATAATAGTGTACCACTCCGGATACAAACCGCATATCATTAAGTGTGTATTCTGTGCGCGCCATATTCAAACTTATAAGCGGCGCGTAGTGCCAGTGTGTGTGTGCTCATGAAGAATAGTGTACCACTCCGGATACAAACCGCATATCATTCAGTGTGTATTCTGTGCACGCCATATTCAAACCAATAAGCGGCGCGTAGTGCCAGTGTGTGTGTGTGCTCATAAATATTTGTGTACCACTCCGGATACAAACCGCATATCATTAAGTGTGTATTCTGTGCACGCCATATTCAAACCAATAAGCGGCGCGTAGTGCCAGTGTGTGTGTGCTCATGAATAATAGTGTACCACTCCGGATACAAACCGCATATCATTAAGTGTGTATTCTGTGCGCGCCATATTCAAACCAATCAGCGGCGCGTAGTGCCAGTGTGTATGTGTGCTCATGAATAATTGTGTACCACTCCGGATACAAACTGCATATCTTTAGGTGTGTATTCTGTGCGCGCCATATTCAAACTTATAAGCGGCGCGTAGCACTAGTGTGTATGTGTACTCATAAATAATAGTGTACCACTCCGGATACAAACCGCATATCATTAAGTGTGTATTCTGTGCACGCCATATTCAAACCAATAAGCGGCGCGTAGTGCCAGTGTGTGTGTGTGCTCATGAATAATAGTGTACCACTCCGGATACAAACCGCATATCATTAAGTGTGTATTCTGTGCGCGCCATATTCAAACTTATAAGCGGCGCGTAGTGCCAGTGTGTGTGTGTGTTTGTTTGCTCATGAATAATTGTGTACCACTCCGGATACAAACCGCATATCATTCAGTGTGTATTCTGTGCACGCCATATTCAAACCAATAAGCGGCGCGTAGTGCCAGTGTGTGTGCTCATGAATAATAGTGTACCACTCCGGATACAAACCGCATATCATTAAGTGTGTATTCTGTGCACGCCATATTCAAACCAATAAGCGGCGCGTAGTGCCAGTGTGTGTGTGTGTTTGCTCATAAATATTAGTGTACCACTCCGGATACAAACCGCATATCATTCAGTGTGTATTCTGTGCACGCCATATTCAAACCAATAAGCGGCGCGTAGTGCCAGTGTGTGTGTGCTCATGAATAATAGTGTACCACTCCGGATACAAACCGCATATCATTCAGTGTGTATTCTGTGCACGCCATATTCAAACCAATAAGCGGCGCGCAATGCTAGTGTGTGTGTGTGCTCATGAATAATAGTGTACCACTCCGGATACAAACCGCATATCATTAAGTGTGTATTCTGTGCACGCCATGTTCAAACCAATAAGCGGCGCGTAGTGCCAGTGTGTGTGTGTGTGTTTGCTCATAAATATTAGTGTACCACTCCGGATACAAACCGCATATCATTCAGTGTGTATTCTGTGCACGCCATATTCAAACCAATAAGCGGCGCGTAGTGCCAGTGTGTGTGTGCTCATGAATAATAGTGTACCACTCCGGATACAAACCGCATATCATTCAGTGTGTATTCTGTGCACGCCATATTCAAACCAATAAGCGGCGCGTAGTGCCAGTGTGTGTGTGCTCATGAATAATAGTGTACCACTCCGGATACAAACCGCATATCATTAAGTGTGTTTTCTGTGCACGCCATATTCAAACCAATAAGCGGCGCGTAGTGCCAGTGTGTGTGTGTGTGTTTGCTCATAAATAATAGTGTACCACTCCGGATACAAACCGCATATCATTCAGTGTGTATTCTGTGCACGCCATATTCAAACCAATAAGCGGCGCGTAGTGCCAGTGTGTGTGTGTGTTTGCTCATAAATATTAGTGTACCACTCCGGATACAAACCGCATATCATTAAGTGTGTATTCTGTGCACGCCATATTCAAACCAATAAGCGGCGCGTAGCTCTAGTGTGTATGTGTACTCATAAATATTTGTGTACCACTCCGGATACAAACCGCATATCATTCAGTGTGTATTCTGTTCACGCCATATTCAAACCAATAAGCGGCGCGTAGTGCCAGTGTGTGTGTGTGTGTTTGCTCATAAATATTAGTGTACCACTCCGGATACAAACCGCATATCATTCAGTGTGTATTCTGTGCACGCCATATTCAAACCAATAAGCGGCGCGTAGTGCCAGTGTGTGTGTGTGTTTGCTCATAAATATTAGTGTACCACTCCGGATACAAACCGCATATCATTAAGTGTGTATTCTGTGCACGCCATATTCAAACCAATAAGCGGCGCGTAGCTCTAGTGTGTATGTGTACTCATAAATATTTGTGTACCACTCCGGATACAAACCGCATATCATTCAGTGTGTATTCTGTGCACGCCATATTCAAACCAATAAGCGGCGCGTAGTGCCAGTGTGTGTGTGCTCATGAATAATAGTGTACCACTCCGGATACAAACCGCATATCATTAAGTGTGTTTTCTGTGCGCGCCATATTCAAACTTATAAGCGGCGCGTAGTGCCAGTGTGTGTGTGTGTTTGTTTGCTCATGAATAATTGTGTACCACTCCGGATACAAACCGCATATCATTCAGTGTGTATTCTGTGCACGCCATATTCAAACCAATAAGCGGCGCGTAGTGCCAGTGTGTGTGTGCTCATGAATAATAGTGTACCACTCCGGATACAAACCGCATATCATTCAGTGTGTATTCTGTGCACGCCATATTCAAACCAATAAGCGGCGCGTAGTGCCAGTGTGTGTGTGCTCATGAATAATAGTGTACCACTCCGGATACAAACCGCATATCATTAAGTGTGTATTCTGTGCACGCCATATTCAAACCAATAAGCGGCGCGTAGTGCCAGTGTGTGTGTGTGTGTGTGCTCATAAATATTAGTGTACCACTCCGGATACAAACCGCATATCATTCAGTGTGTATTCTGTGCACGCCATATTCAAACCAATAAGCGGCGCGTAGTGCCAGTGTGTGTGTGCTCATGAATAATAGTGTACCACTCCGGATACAAACCGCATATCATTCAGTGTGTATTCTGTGCACGCCATATTCAAACCAATAAGCGGCGCGTAGTGCCAGTGTGTGTGTGCTCATGAATAATAGTGTACCACTCCGGATACAAACCGCATATCATTAAGTGTGTATTCTGTGCACGCCATATTCAAACCAATAAGCGGCGCGTAGTGCCAGTGTGTGTGTGTGTGTTTGCTCATAAATATTAGTGTACCACTCCGGATACAAACCGCATATCATTCAGTGTGTATTCTGTGCACGCCATATTCAAACCAATAAGCGGCACGTAGTGCCAGTGTGTATGTGTACTCATAAATATTAGTGTACCACTCCGGATACAAACTGCATATCATTAAGTGTGTATTCTGTGCACGCCATATTCAAACCAATAAGCGGCGCGTAATGCTAGTGTGTGTGTGTGCTCATGAATAATAGTGTACCACTCCGGATACAAACCGCATATCATTAAGTGTGTATTCTGTGCACGCCATATTCAAACCAATAAGCGGCGCGTAGTGCCAGTGTGTGTGTGTGTGTTTGCTCATAAATATTAGTGTACCACTCCGGATACAAACCGCATATCATTCAGTGTGTATTCTGTGCACGCCATATTCAAACCAATAAGCGGCACGTAGTGCCAGTGTGTGTGTGCTCATGAATAATAGTGTACCACTCCGGATACAAACTGCATATCATTAAGTGTGTATTCTGTGCACGCCATATTCAAACCAATAAGCGGCGCGTAGCTCTAGTGTGTATGTGTACTCATAAATATTAGTGTACCACTCCGGATACAAACTGCATATAATTAAGTGTGTATTCTGTGCACGCCATATTCAAACCAATGAGCGGCACGTAGTGCCAGTGTGTGTGTGCTCATGAATAATAGTGTACCACTCCGGATACAAACCGCATATCATTAAGTGTGTATTCTGTGCACGCCATATTCAAACCAATAAGCGGCGCGTAGTGCCAGTGTGTGTGTGTGTGTTTGCTCATAAATAATAGTGTACCACTCCGGATACAAACCGCATATCATTCAGTGTGTATTCTGTGCACGCCATATTCAAACCAATAAGCGGCACGTAGTGCCAGTGTGTGTGTGCTCATGAATAATAGTGTACCACTCCGGATACAAACCGCATATCATTAAGTGTGTATTCTGTGCACGCCATATTCAAACCAATAAGCGGCGCGTAGTGCCAGTGTGTGTGTGTGTGTTTGCTCATAAATAATAGTGTACCACTCCGGATACAAACCGCATATCATTCAGTGTGTATTCTGTGCACGCCATATTCAAACCAATAAGCGGCGCGTAGTGCCAGTGTGTGTGTGCTCATGAATAATAGTGTACCACTCCGGATACAAACTGCATATCATTAAGTGTGTATTCTGTGCACGCCATATTCAAACCAATAAGCGGCGCGCAATGCTAGTGTGTGTGTGTGCTCATGAATAATAGTGTACCACTCCGGATACAAACCGCATATCATTAAGTGTGTATTCTGTGCACGCCATATTCAAACCAATAAGCGGCGCGTAGTGCCAGTGTGTGTGTGTGTGTTTGCTCATAAATATTAGTGTACCACTCCGGATACAAACCGCATATCATTCAGTGTGTATTCTGTGCACGCCATATTCAAACCAATAAGCGGCGCGTAGTGCTAGTGTGTGTGTGCTCATGAATAATAGTGTACCACTCCGGATACAAACCGCATATCATTAAGTGTGTATTCTGTGCACGCCATATTCAAACCAATAAGCGGCGCGTAGTGCCAGTGTGTATGTGTACTCATAAATATTAGTGTACCACTCCGGATACAAACTGCATATCATTAAGTGTGTATTCTGTGCACGCCATATTCAAACCAATAAGCGGCGCGCAATGCTAGTGTGTGTGTGTGCTCATGAATAATAGTGTACCACTCCGGATACAAACCGCATATCATTAAGTGTGTATTCTGTGCACGCCATATTCAAACCAATAAGCGGCGCGTAGTGCCAGTGTTTGTGTGTGTGTGTTTGCTCATAAATATTAGTGTACCACTCCGGATACAAACCGCATATCATTAAGTGTGTATTCTGTGCACGCCATATTCAAACCAATAAGCGGCGCGTAGTGCCAGTGTGTGTGTGCTCATGAATAATAGTGTACCACTCCGGATACAAACTGCATATCATTAAGTGTGTATTCTGTGCACGCCATATTCAAACCAATAAGCGGCGCGTAATGCTAGTGTGTGTGTGTGCTCATGAATAATAGTGTACCACTCCGGATACAAACCGCATATCATTAAGTGTGTATTCTGTGCACGCCATATTCAAACCAATAAGCGGCGCGTAGTGCCAGTGTGTGTGTGTGTGTTTGCTCATAAATATTAGTGTACCACTCCGGATACAAACCGCATATCATTCAGTGTGTATTCTGTGCACGCCATATTCAAACCAATAAGCGGCGCGTAGTGCTAGTGTGTGTGTGCTCATGAATAATAGTGTACCACTCCGGATACAAACCGCATATCATTAAGTGTGTATTCTGTGCACGCCATATTCAAACCAATAAGCGGCGCGTAGTGCCAGTGTGTATGTGTACTCATAAATATTAGTGTACCACTCCGGATACAAACTGCATATCATTAAGTGTGTATTCTGTGCACGCCATATTCAAACCAATAAGCGGCGCGCAATGCTAGTGTGTGTGTGTGCTCATGAATAATAGTGTACCATTCCGGATACAAACCGCATATCATTAAGTGTGTATTCTGTGCACGCCATATTCAAACCAATAAGCGGCGCGTAGTGCCAGTGTGTGTGTGTGTGTGTTTGCTCATAAATATTAGTGTACCACTCCGGATACAAACCGCATATCATTAAGTGTGTATTCTGTGCACGCCATATTCAAACCAATAAGCGGCGCGTAGTGCCAGTGTGTATGTGTACTCATAAATATTAGTGTACCACTCCGGATACAAACTGCATATAATTAAGTGTGTATTCTGTGCACGCCATATTCAAACCAATAAGCGGCGCGTAATGCTAGTGTGTGTGTGTGCTCATGAATAATAGTGTACCACTCCGGATACAAACCGCATATCATTAAGTGTGTATTCTGTGCACGCCATATTCAAACCAATAAGCGGCGCGTAGTGCCAGTGTGTGTGTGTGTTTGCTCATAAATATTAGTGTACCACTCCGGATACAAACCGCATATCATTCAGTGTGTATTCTGTGCACGCCATATTCAAACCAATAAGCGGCGCGTAGTGCCAGTGTGTATGTGTACTCATAAATATTAGTGTACCACTCCGGATACAAACTGCATATCATTAAGTGTGTATTCTGTGCACGCCATATTCAAACCAATACAGGGTTTCCCACGATTTATTGGTTGATTCCCATCAATTTTTGGTGCGTTCCCATATTTTTTTGGTGCGTTCCCACGATTTTTTGGTCGTTTCCCAGAAATTTTTGGTCCATTTGTATTGATATCCAATCGGAAAATATCAATAAATTATGGGAACGAACCAAAAATTAATGGGATACGACCAAACAATCGTGGGAACGCAACAAAAAATCATGGGAACTGACCAATAAATCGTGGGAAACCCTGTAAGCGGCGCGCAATGCTAGTGTGTGTGTGTGCTCATGAATAATAGTGTACCACTCCGGATACAAATCGCATATCATTAAGTGTGTATTCAGTGCGCGCCATATTCAAACCAATAAGCGGCGCGTAGTGCCAGTGTGTGTGTGTGTGTTTGCTCATAAATAATAGTGTACCACTCCGGATACAAACCGCATATCATTCAGTGTGTATTCTGTGCACGCCATATTCAAACCAATAAGCGGCGCGTAGTGCCAGTGTGTGTGTGCTCATGAATAATAGTGTACCACTCCGGATACAAACCGCATATCATTAAGTGTGTATTCTGTGCACGCCATATTCAAACCAATAAGCGGCGCGTAGTGCCAGTGTGTGTGTGTGTGTTTGCTCATAAATATTAGTGTACCACTCCGGATACAAACCGCATATCATTCAGTGTGTATTCTGTGCACGCCATATTCAAACCAATAAGCGGCGCGTAGTGCCAGTGTGTGTGTGCTCATGAATAATAGTGTACCACTCCGGATACAAACCGCATATCATTAAGTGTGTATTCTGTGCGCGCCATATTTAAACTTATAAGCGGCGCGTAGTGCCAGTGTGTGTGTGTGTTCATGAATAATAGTGTACCACTCCGGATACAAACTGCATATCATTAAGTGTGTATTCTGTGCGCGCCATATTCAAACTAATAAGCGGCGCGTAGCTCTAGTGTGTATGTGTACTCATAAATATTAGTGTACCACTCCGGATACAAACCGCATATCATTGTGTGTGTATTCTGTGCGCGCCATATTTAAACTTATAAGCGTCACGTAGTGCCAGTGTGTGAATGTGTGCTCATAAATATTAGTGTACCACTCCGGATACAAACCGCATATCATTGAGTGTGTATTCTGTGCGCGCCATTGTCAAACCAATAAGCGGCGCGTAGCTCTAGTGTGTATGTGTACTCATAAATAATAGTGTACCACTCTGGATACAAACCGCATATCATTAAGTGTGTATTCTGTGCGCGCCATATTCAAACTAATAAGCGGCGCGTAGCTCTAGTGTGTATGTGTACTCATAAATATTAGAGTACCACTCCGGATAAAAACCGCATATCATTGAGTGTGTATTCTGTGCACGCCATATTCAAACCAATAAGCGGCGCGTAGAGTAAGTGTGCGTGTGTACTTATAAATATTAGTGTACCACTCCGGATACAAACCGCATATCATTGTGTGTGTATTCTGTGCGCGCCATATTTAAACTTATAAGCGTCACGTAGTGCCAGTGTGTGAATGTGTGCTCATAAATATTAGTGTACCACTCCGGATACAAACCGCCTATCATTGAGTGTGTATTCTGTGCACGCCATATTCAAACCAATAAGCGGCGCGGAGTGCCAGTGTGTGTGTGTGCTCATGAATAATAGTGTACCACTCCGGATACAAACCGCATATCATTAAGTGTGTATTCTGTGCACACCATATCCAAACCAATAAGCGGCGCGTAGTGCCAGTGTGTGTGTGCTCATGAATAATAGTGTACCACTCCGGATACAAACCGCATATCATTAAGTGTGTATTCTGTGCGCGCCATATTCAAACTTATAAGCGGCGCGTAGCGCTAGTGTGTATGTGTACTCATAAATAATAGTGTACCACTCCGGATACAAACCGCATATCATTCAGTGTGTATTCTGTGCACGCCATATTCAAGCTTATAAGCGGCACGTAGTGCCAGTGTGTGTGTGCTCATGAATAATAGTGTACCACTCCGGATACAAACCGCATATCATTAAGTGTGTATTCTGTGCGCACCAAATTAAAACCAATAAGCGGCGCGTAGCGCTAGTGTGTATGTGTACTCATAAATATTTGTGTACCACTCCGGATACAAACCGCATATCATTCAGTGTGTATTCTGTGCACGCCATATTCAAACCAATAAGCGGCGCGTAGTGCCAGTGTGTGTGTGTGCTCATGAATAATAGTGTACCACTCCGGATACAAACCGCATATCATTAAGTGTGTATTCTGTGCGCGCCATATTCAAACTTATAAGCGGCGCGTAGTGCCAGTGTGTGTGTGCTCATGAAGAATAGTGTACCACTCCGGATACAAACCGCATATCATTCAGTGTGTATTCTGTGCACGCCATATTCAAACCAATAAGCGGCGCGTAGTGCCAGTGTGTGTGTGTGCTCATAAATATTTGTGTACCACTCCGGATACAAACCGCATATCATTAAGTGTGTATTCTGTGCACGCCATATTCAAACCAATAAGCGGCGCGTAGTGCCAGTGTGTGTGTGCTCATGAATAATAGTGTACCACTCCGGATACAAACCGCATATCATTAAGTGTGTATTCTGTGCGCGCCATATTCAAACCAATCAGCGGCGCGTAGTGCCAGTGTGTATGTGTGCTCATGAATAATTGTGTACCACTCCGGATACAAACTGCATATCTTTAGGTGTGTATTCTGTGCGCGCCATATTCAAACTTATAAGCGGCGCGTAGCACTAGTGTGTATGTGTACTCATAAATAATAGTGTACCACTCCGGATACAAACCGCATATCATTAAGTGTGTATTCTGTGCACGCCATATTCAAACCAATAAGCGGCGCGTAGTGCCAGTGTGTGTGTGTGCTCATGAATAATAGTGTACCACTCCGGATACAAACCGCATATCATTAAGTGTGTATTCTGTGCGCGCCATATTCAAACTTATAAGCGGCGCGTAGTGCCAGTGTGTGTGTGTGTTTGTTTGCTCATGAATAATTGTGTACCACTCCGGATACAAACCGCATATCATTCAGTGTGTATTCTGTGCACGCCATATTCAAACCAATAAGCGGCGCGTAGTGCCAGTGTGTGTGCTCATGAATAATAGTGTACCACTCCGGATACAAACCGCATATCATTAAGTGTGTATTCTGTGCACGCCATATTCAAACCAATAAGCGGCGCGTAGTGCCAGTGTGTGTGTGTGTGTTTGCTCATAAATATTAGTGTACCACTCCGGATACAAACCGCATATCATTCAGTGTGTATTCTGTGCACGCCATATTCAAACCAATAAGCGGCGCGTAGTGCCAGTGTGTGTGTGCTCATGAATAATAGTGTACCACTCCGGATACAAACCGCATATCATTCAGTGTGTATTCTGTGCACGCCATATTCAAACCAATAAGCGGCGCGCAATGCTAGTGTGTGTGTGTGCTCATGAATAATAGTGTACCACTCCGGATACAAACCGCATATCATTAAGTGTGTATTCTGTGCACGCCATGTTCAAACCAATAAGCGGCGCGTAGTGCCAGTGTGTGTGTGTGTGTTTGCTCATAAATATTAGTGTACCACTCCGGATACAAACCGCATATCATTCAGTGTGTATTCTGTGCACGCCATATTCAAACCAATAAGCGGCGCGTAGTGCCAGTGTGTGTGTGCTCATGAATAATAGTGTACCACTCCGGATACAAACCGCATATCATTCAGTGTGTATTCTGTGCACGCCATATTCAAACCAATAAGCGGCGCGTAGTGCCAGTGTGTGTGTGCTCATGAATAATAGTGTACCACTCCGGATACAAACCGCATATCATTAAGTGTGTTTTCTGTGCACGCCATATTCAAACCAATAAGCGGCGCGTAGTGCCAGTGTGTGTGTGTGTGTTTGCTCATAAATAATAGTGTACCACTCCGGATACAAACCGCATATCATTCAGTGTGTATTCTGTGCACGCCATATTCAAACCAATAAGCGGCGCGTAGTGCCAGTGTGTGTGTGTGTTTGCTCATAAATATTAGTGTACCACTCCGGATACAAACCGCATATCATTAAGTGTGTATTCTGTGCACGCCATATTCAAACCAATAAGCGGCGCGTAGCTCTAGTGTGTATGTGTACTCATAAATATTTGTGTACCACTCCGGATACAAACCGCATATCATTCAGTGTGTATTCTGTTCACGCCATATTCAAACCAATAAGCGGCGCGTAGTGCCAGTGTGTGTGTGTGTGTTTGCTCATAAATATTAGTGTACCACTCCGGATACAAACCGCATATCATTCAGTGTGTATTCTGTGCACGCCATATTCAAACCAATAAGCGGCGCGTAGTGCCAGTGTGTGTGTGTGTTTGCTCATAAATAATAGTGTACCACTCCGGATACAAACCGCATATCATTAAGTGTGTATTCTGTGCACGCCATATTCAAACCAATAAGCGGCGCGTAGCTCTAGTGTGTATGTGTACTCATAAATATTTGTGTACCACTCCGGATACAAACCGCATATCATTCAGTGTGTATTCTGTGCACGCCATATTCAAACCAATAAGCGGCGCGTAGTGCCAGTGTGTGTGTGCTCATGAATAATAGTGTACCACTCCGGATACAAACCGCATATCATTAAGTGTGTTTTCTGTGCGCGCCATATTCAAACTTATAAGCGGCGCGTAGTGCCAGTGTGTGTGTGTGTTTGTTTGCTCATGAATAATTGTGTACCACTCCGGATACAAACCGCATATCATTCAGTGTGTATTCTGTGCACGCCATATTCAAACCAATAAGCGGCGCGTAGTGCCAGTGTGTGTGTGCTCATGAATAATAGTGTACCACTCCGGATACAAACCGCATATCATTCAGTGTGTATTCTGTGCACGCCATATTCAAACCAATAAGCGGCGCGTAGTGCCAGTGTGTGTGTGCTCATGAATAATAGTGTACCACTCCGGATACAAACCGCATATCATTAAGTGTGTATTCTGTGCACGCCATATTCAAACCAATAAGCGGCGCGTAGTGCCAGTGTGTGTGTGTGTGTGTGCTCATAAATATTAGTGTACCACTCCGGATACAAACCGCATATCATTCAGTGTGTATTCTGTGCACGCCATATTCAAACCAATAAGCGGCGCGTAGTGCCAGTGTGTGTGTGCTCATGAATAATAGTGTACCACTCCGGATACAAACCGCATATCATTCAGTGTGTATTCTGTGCACGCCATATTCAAACCAATAAGCGGCGCGTAGTGCCAGTGTGTGTGTGCTCATGAATAATAGTGTACCACTCCGGATACAAACCGCATATCATTAAGTGTGTATTCTGTGCACGCCATATTCAAACCAATAAGCGGCGCGTAGTGCCAGTGTGTGTGTGTGTGTTTGCTCATAAATATTAGTGTACCACTCCGGATACAAACCGCATATCATTCAGTGTGTATTCTGTGCACGCCATATTCAAACCAATAAGCGGCACGTAGTGCCAGTGTGTATGTGTACTCATAAATATTAGTGTACCACTCCGGATACAAACTGCATATCATTAAGTGTGTATTCTGTGCACGCCATATTCAAACCAATAAGCGGCGCGTAATGCTAGTGTGTGTGTGTGCTCATGAATAATAGTGTACCACTCCGGATACAAACCGCATATCATTAAGTGTGTATTCTGTGCACGCCATATTCAAACCAATAAGCGGCGCGTAGTGCCAGTGTGTGTGTGTGTGTTTGCTCATAAATATTAGTGTACCACTCCGGATACAAACCGCATATCATTCAGTGTGTATTCTGTGCACGCCATATTCAAACCAATAAGCGGCACGTAGTGCCAGTGTGTGTGTGCTCATGAATAATAGTGTACCACTCCGGATACAAACTGCATATCATTAAGTGTGTATTCTGTGCACGCCATATTCAAACCAATAAGCGGCGCGTAGCTCTAGTGTGTATGTGTACTCATAAATATTAGTGTACCACTCCGGATACAAACTGCATATAATTAAGTGTGTATTCTGTGCACGCCATATTCAAACCAATGAGCGGCACGTAGTGCCAGTGTGTGTGTGCTCATGAATAATAGTGTACCACTCCGGATACAAACCGCATATCATTAAGTGTGTATTCTGTGCACGCCATATTCAAACCAATAAGCGGCGCGTAGTGCCAGTGTGTGTGTGTGTGTTTGCTCATAAATAATAGTGTACCACTCCGGATACAAACCGCATATCATTCAGTGTGTATTCTGTGCACGCCATATTCAAACCAATAAGCGGCACGTAGTGCCAGTGTGTGTGTGCTCATGAATAATAGTGTACCACTCCGGATACAAACCGCATATCATTAAGTGTGTATTCTGTGCACGCCATATTCAAACCAATAAGCGGCGCGTAGTGCCAGTGTGTGTGTGTGTGTTTGCTCATAAATAATAGTGTACCACTCCGGATACAAACCGCATATCATTCAGTGTGTATTCTGTGCACGCCATATTCAAACCAATAAGCGGCGCGTAGTGCCAGTGTGTGTGTGCTCATGAATAATAGTGTACCACTCCGGATACAAACTGCATATCATTAAGTGTGTATTCTGTGCACGCCATATTCAAACCAATAAGCGGCGCGCAATGCTAGTGTGTGTGTGTGCTCATGAATAATAGTGTACCACTCCGGATACAAACCGCATATCATTAAGTGTGTATTCTGTGCACGCCATATTCAAACCAATAAGCGGCGCGTAGTGCCAGTGTGTGTGTGTGTGTTTGCTCATAAATATTAGTGTACCACTCCGGATACAAACCGCATATCATTCAGTGTGTATTCTGTGCACGCCATATTCAAACCAATAAGCGGCGCGTAGTGCTAGTGTGTGTGTGCTCATGAATAATAGTGTACCACTCCGGATACAAACCGCATATCATTAAGTGTGTATTCTGTGCACGCCATATTCAAACCAATAAGCGGCGCGTAGTGCCAGTGTGTATGTGTACTCATAAATATTAGTGTACCACTCCGGATACAAACTGCATATCATTAAGTGTGTATTCTGTGCACGCCATATTCAAACCAATAAGCGGCGCGCAATGCTAGTGTGTGTGTGTGCTCATGAATAATAGTGTACCACTCCGGATACAAACCGCATATCATTAAGTGTGTATTCTGTGCACGCCATATTCAAACCAATAAGCGGCGCGTAGTGCCAGTGTTTGTGTGTGTGTGTTTGCTCATAAATATTAGTGTACCACTCCGGATACAAACCGCATATCATTAAGTGTGTATTCTGTGCACGCCATATTCAAACCAATAAGCGGCGCGTAGTGCCAGTGTGTGTGTGCTCATGAATAATAGTGTACCACTCCGGATACAAACTGCATATCATTAAGTGTGTATTCTGTGCACGCCATATTCAAACCAATAAGCGGCGCGCAATGCTAGTGTGTGTGTGTGCTCATGAATAATAGTGTACCACTCCGGATACAAACCGCATATCATTAAGTGTGTATTCTGTGCACGCCATATTCAAACCAATAAGCGGCGCGTAGTGCCAGTGTGTGTGTGTGTGTGTGCTCATAAATATTAGTGTACCACTCCGGATACAAACCGCATATCATTCAGTGTGTATTCTGTGCACGCCATATTCAAACCAATAAGCGGCGCGTAGTGCTAGTGTGTGTGTGCTCATGAATAATAGTGTACCACTCCGGATACAAACCGCATATCATTAAGTGTGTATTCTGTGCACGCCATATTCAAACCAATAAGCGGCGCGTAGTGCCAGTGTGTATGTGTACTCATAAATATTAGTGTACCACTCCGGATACAAACTGCATATCATTAAGTGTGTATTCTGTGCACGCCATATTCAAACCAATAAGCGGCGCGCAATGCTAGTGTGTGTGTGTGCTCATGAATAATAGTGTACCATTCCGGATACAAACCGCATATCATTAAGTGTGTATTCTGTGCACGCCATATTCAAACCAATAAGCGGCGCGTAGTGCCAGTGTGTGTGTGTGTGTGTTTGCTCATAAATATTAGTGTACCACTCCGGATACAAACCGCATATCATTAAGTGTGTATTCTGTGCACGCCATATTCAAACCAATAAGCGGCGCGTAGTGCCAGTGTGTATGTGTACTCATAAATATTAGTGTACCACTCCGGATACAAACTGCATATAATTAAGTGTGTATTCTGTGCACGCCATATTCAAACCAATAAGCGGCGCGTAATGCTAGTGTGTGTGTGTGCTCATGAATAATAGTGTACCACTCCGGATACAAACCGCATATCATTAAGTGTGTATTCTGTGCACGCCATATTCAAACCAATAAGCGGCGCGTAGTGCCAGTGTGTGTGTGTGTTTGCTCATAAATATTAGTGTACCACTCCGGATACAAACCGCATATCATTCAGTGTGTATTCTGTGCACGCCATATTCAAACCAATAAGCGGCGCGTAGTGCCAGTGTGTATGTGTACTCATAAATATTAGTGTACCACTCCGGATACAAACTGCATATCATTAAGTGTGTATTCTGTGCACGCCATATTCAAACCAATACAGGGTTTCCCACGATTTATTGGTTGATTCCCATCAATTTTTGGTGCGTTCCCATATTTTTTTGGTGCGTTCCCACGATTTTTTGGTCGTTTCCCAGAAATTTTTGGTCCATTTGTATTGATATCCAATCGGAAAATATCAATAAATTATGGGAACGAACCAAAAATTAATGGGATACGACCAAACAATCGTGGGAACGCAACAAAAAATCATGGGAACTGACCAATAAATCGTGGGAAACCCTGTAAGCGGCGCGCAATGCTAGTGTGTGTGTGTGCTCATGAATAATAGTGTACCACTCCGGATACAAATCGCATATCATTAAGTGTGTATTCAGTGCGCGCCATATTCAAACCAATAAGCGGCGCGTAGTGCCAGTGTGTGTGTGTGTGTTTGCTCATAAATAATAGTGTACCACTCCGGATACAAACCGCATATCATTCAGTGTGTATTCTGTGCACGCCATATTCAAACCAATAAGCGGCGCGTAGTGCCAGTGTGTGTGTGCTCATGAATAATAGTGTACCACTCCGGATACAAACCGCATATCATTAAGTGTGTATTCTGTGCACGCCATATTCAAACCAATAAGCGGCGCGTAGTGCCAGTGTGTGTGTGTGTGTTTGCTCATAAATATTAGTGTACCACTCCGGATACAAACCGCATATCATTCAGTGTGTATTCTGTGCACGCCATATTCAAACCAATAAGCGGCGCGTAGTGCCAGTGTGTGTGTGCTCATGAATAATAGTGTACCACTCCGGATACAAACCGCATATCATTCAGTGTGTATTCTGTGCACGCCATATTCAAACTAATAAGCGGCGCGTAGTGCCAGTGTGTGTGTGTGTGTTTGCTCATAAATATTAGTGTACCACTCCGGATACAAACCGCATATCATTCAGTGTGTATTCTGTGCACGCCATATTCAAACCAATAAGCGGCGCGTAGTGCCAGTGTGTGTGTGCTCATGAATAATAGTGTACCACTCCGGATACAAACCGCATATCATTCAGTGTGTATTCTGTGCGCGCCATATTCAAACTTATAAGCGGCGCGTAGTGCCAGTGTGTGTGTGTTTGCTCATGAATAATTGTGTACCACTCCGGATACAAACCGCATATCATTCAGTGTGTATTCTGTGCGCACCATATTCAAACTTACAAGCGGCGCGTAGCGCTAGTGTGTAGGTGTACTCATAAATATTAGTGTACCACTCCGGATACAAACTGCATATCATTAAGTGTGTATTCTGTGCACGCCATATTCAAACCAATAAGCGGCGCGTAATGCTAGTGTGTGTGTGCTCATAAATATTTGTGTACCACTCCGGATAAAAACTGCATATCATTAAGTGTGTATTCTGTGCGCGCCATATTCAAACCAATAAGCGGCGCGTAGTGCCAGTGTGTGTGTGCTCATGAATTATGGTGTACCACTCCGGATACAAACTGCATATCATTGAGTGTGTATTCTGTGCGCGCCATATTCAAACTTATAAGCGGCGCGTAGCGCTAGTGTGTATGTGTACTCATAAATATTTGTGTACCACTCCGGATACAAACCGCATATCATTCAGTGTGTATTCTGTGCACGCCATATTCAAACCAATAAGCGGCGCGTAGTGCCAGTGTGTGTGTGCTCATGAATAATAGTGTACCACTCCGGATACAAACCGCATATCATTCAGTGTGTATTCTGTGCGCGCCATATTCAAACTTATAAGCGGCGCGTAGTGCCAGTGTGTGTGTGTTTGCTCATGAATAATAGTGTACCACTCCGGATACAAACCGCATATCATTCAGTGTGTATTCTGTGCGCGCCATATTCAAACTAATAAGCGGCGTGTAGTGCCAGTGTGTATGTATGCTCTTGAATAATTGTGTACCACTCCGGATACAAACCGCATATCTTTAAGTGTGTATTCTGTGCGCGCCATATTGAAAATTATAAGCAGCGCGTAGTGCCAGTGTGTGAATGTGTGCTCATAAATATTAGTGTACCACTCGGGATACAAACCGCATATCATTGAGTGTGTTTTCTATGCGCGCCATATTCAAACTTATAAGCGGCACGTAGTGCCAGTGTGTAAGTGTGTGAATGTGTACTCATAAATAATAGTGTACCACTCCAGACACAAACTTCATATCATTGTGTGTGTATTCTGTGCGCGCCATATTTAAACTAATAAGCGGCGCGTAGCGCTAGTGTGCATGTGTACTCAGAAATATTAGTGTACCACTCCGGATACAAACTGCATATCATTAAGTGTGTATTCTTAGCGCACCATATTCAAACCAATAAGCGGCGCGTAGTGCCAGTGTGTGTGTGTGCTCATGAATATTAGTGTACCACTCCGGATAAAAACTGCATATCATTAAGTGTGTATTCTGTGCGCGCCATATTCAAACTAATAAGCGGCGCGTAGTGCCAGTGTGTGTGTGTGCTCATAAATATTAGTGTACCACTCCGGATACAAACTGCATATCATTAAGTGTGTATTCTGTGCGCGCCATATTCAAACTTATAAGCGGCGCGTAGCGCTAGTGTATGTGTACTCATAAATATTAGTGTACCACTCCGGATACAAACCGCCTATCATTAAGTGTGTATTCTGTGCGCGCCATATTCAAACTTATAAGCGGCGCGTAGTGCCAGTGTGTGTGTGTGCTCATGAATATTAGTGTACCACTCCGGATAAAAACTGCATATCATTAAGTGTGTATTCTGTGCGCGCCATATTCAAACTAATAAGCGGCGCGTAGTGCCAGTGTGTGTGTGTGCTCATAAATATTAGTGTACCACTCCGGATACAAACTGCATATCATTAAGTGTGTATTCTGTGCGCGCCATATTCAAACTTATAAGCGGCGCGTAGCGCTAGTGTATGTGTACTCATAAATATTAGTGTACCACTCCGGATACAAACCGCATATCATTCAGTGTGTATTCTGTGCGCGCCATATTCAAACTAATAAGCGGCGCGTAGTGCCAGTGTGTGTGTGTGCTCATAAATATTAGTGTACCACTCCGGATACAAACTGCATATCATTAAGTGTGTATTCTGTGCGCGCCATATTCAAACTAATAAGCGGCGCATAGTGCTAGTGTGTATGTGTGCTCATGAATAATAGTGTACCACTCCGGATACAAACCGCATATCATTAAGTGTGTATTCTGTGCGCGCCATATTCAAACTTATAAGCGGCGCGTAGTGCCAGTGTGTGTGTGTGCTCATGAAGAATAGTGTACCACTCCGGATACAAACCGCATATCATTAAGTGTGTATTCTGTGCACGCCATATTCAAACTTATAAGCGGCGCGTAGTGCCAGTGTGTGTGTGTGCTCATGAATATTAGTGTACCACTCCGGATACAAACCGCCTATCATTAAGTGTGTATTCTGTGCGCGCCATATTAAAACTAATAAGCGGCGCGTAGTGCCAGTGTGTGTGTGTGCTCATGATTATTAGTGTAACTCCGGATAAAACTGCTAATCATTAAGTGTGTATTCTGTGCGCGCCATATTCAAACTAATAAGCGGCGCGTAGTGTCAGTGTGTATGTGTGTGTGTGTGTGTGTGTGCTCATGAAGAATAGTTTACCACTCCGGATACAAACTGCATATTATTAAGTGTGTATTCTGTGCGCGCCATATTGAAAATTATAAGCAGCGCGTAGTGCCAGTGTGTGAATGTGTGCTCATAAATATTAGTGTACCTCTCCGGATACAAACCGCATATCATTAAGTGTGTATTCTGTGCGCGCCATATTCAAACTTATAAGCGGCGCGTAGTGCCAGTGTGTGTGTAAGCTCATGAATATTAGTGTACCACTCCGGATACAAACCGCATATCATTGAGTGTGTATTCTGTGTGCGTCATATTCAAACCAATAAGCGGCGCGTAGTGCCAGTGTGTATGTGTGTGTGTGTGTGTGCTCATCAATATTAGTGTACCACTCCGGATACAAACTGCATATCATTAAGTGTGTATTCTGTGCGCGCCATATTGAAAATTATAAGCAGCGCGTAGTGCCAGTGTGTGAATGTGTGCTCATAAATATTAGTGTACCTCTCCGGATACAAACCGCGTATCATTAAGTGTGTATTCTGTGCACGCCATATTCAAACCAATAAGCGGCGCGTAGCGCTAGTGTGTATGTGTACTCATAAATATTAGTGTACCACTCCGGATACAAACTGCATATCATTGAGTGTGTATTCTGTGCGCGCCATATTCAAACCAATAAGCAGCGCGTAGCGCTAGTGTGTATGTGTACTCATAAATATTAGTGTACCACTCCGGATACAAACTGCATATCATTAAGTGTGTTTTCTGTGCGCGCCATATTCAAACTAATAAGCGGCGCGTAGTGTCTGTGTGTATGTGTGTGTGTGTGTGTGTGTGCTCATCAATATTAGTGTACCACTCCGGATACAAACCGCATATCATAAAGTGTGTATTCTGTGCACGCCATATTCAAACTAATAAGCGGCGCGTAGCTCTAGTGTGTATGTGTACTCATAAATATTAGTGTACCACTCCGGATACAAACTGCATATCATTAAGTGTGTTTTCTGTGCGCGCCATATTCAAACTAATAAGCGGCGCGTAGTGTCTGTGTGTATGTGTGTTTGCTCATAAATATTAGTGTACCACTCCGGATACAAACCGCATATCATTAAGTGTGTATTCTGTGCACGCCATATTCAAACTAATAAGCGGCGCGTAATGCTAGTGTGTGTGTGTGCTCATGAATAATAGTGTACCACTCCGGATACAAACCGCATATCATTAAGTGTGTATTCTGTGCACGCCATATTCAAACCAATAAGCGGCGCGTAGTGCCAGTGTGTGTGTGTGTGTTTGCTCATAAATATTAGTGTACCACTCCGGATACAAACCGCATATCATTAAGTGTGTATTCTGTGCACGCCATATTCAAACTTATAAGCGGCGCGTAGTGCCAGTGTGTGTGTGCTCATGTATAATAGTGTACCACTCCGGATACAAACCGCCTATCATTAAGTGTGTATTCTGTGCGCGCCATATTCAAACCAATAAGCGGCGCGTAGTGCCAGTGTGTGTGTGTACTCATAAATATTAGTGTACCACTCCGGATACAAACCGCATATCATTAAGTGTGTATTCTGTGCGCGCCATATTCAAACTAATAAGCGGCGCGTAGTGCCAGTGTGTATGTGTACTCATAAATATTAGTGTACCACTCCGGATACAAACTGCATATCATTAAGTGTGTATTCTGTGCGCGCCATATTGAAAATTATAAGCAGCGCGTAGTGCCAGTGTGTGAATGTGTGCTCATGAATAATAGTGTACCACTCCGGATACAAACCGCATATCATTAAGTGTGTATTCTGTGCGCGCCATATTCAAACTAATAAGCGGCGCGTAGCTCTAGTGTGTATGTGTACTCATAAATATTAGTGTACCACTCCGGATACAAACCGCATATCATTCAGTGTGTATTCTGTGCGCGCCATATTCAAACTAATAAGCGGCGCGTAGCTCTAGTGTGTATGTGTACTCATAAATATTAGTGTACCACTCCGGATACAAACTGCATATCATTAAGTGTGTATTCTGTGCGCGCCATATTCAAACTTATAAGCGGCGCGTAGCGCTAGTGTATGTGTACTCATAAATATTAGTGTACCACTCCGGATACAAACTGCATATCATTAAGTGTGTATTCTGTGCGCGCCATATTCAAACTTATCAGCGGCGCATAGTGCCAGTGTGTGTGTGTGCTCATAAATAATAGTGTACCACTCCGGATACAAACCGCATATCATTAAGTGTGTATTCTGTGCGCGCCATATTCAAACCAATAAGCGGCGCGTAGTGCCAGTGTGTGTGTGTGCTCATGAATAATAGTGTACCACTCTGGATACAAACCGCATATCATTCAGTGTGTATTCTGTGCGCGCCATATTTAAACTAATAAGCAGCGCGTAGCGCTAGTGTGTGTGTCCGTGCTCATGAATAATAGTGTACCACTCCGGATACAAACCGCATATCATTCAGTGTGTATTCTGTGCGCGCCATATTCAAACTAATAAGCGGCGCGTAGCTCTAGTGTGTATGTGTACTCATAAATATTAGTGTACCACTCCGGATACAAACTGCATATCATTAAGTGTGTATTCTGTGCGCGCCATATTGAAAATTATAAGCAGCGCGTAGTGCCAGTGTGTGAATGTGTGCTCATGAATAATAGTGTACCACTCCGGATACAAACCGCATATCATTAAGTGTGTATTCTGTGCGCGCCATATTCAAACTAATAAGCGGCGCGTAGCTCTAGTGTGTATGTGTACTCATAAATATTAGTGTACCACTCCGGATACAAACCGCATATCATTCAGTGTGTATTCTGTGCGCGCCATATTCAAACTAATAAGCGGCGCGTAGCTCTAGTGTGTATGTGTACTCATAAATATTAGTGTACCACTCCGGATACAAACTGCATATCATTAAGTGTGTATTCTGTGCGCGCCATATTCAAACTTATAAGCGGCGCGTAGCGCTAGTGTATGTGTACTCATAAATATTAGTGTACCACTCCGGATACAAACTGCATATCATTAAGTGTGTATTCTGTGCGCGCCATATTCAAACTTATCAGCGGCGCATAGTGCCAGTGTGTGTGTGTGCTCATAAATAATAGTGTACCACTCCGGATACAAACCGCATATCATTAAGTGTGTATTCTGTGCGCGCCATATTCAAACCAATAAGCGGCGCGTAGTGCCAGTGTGTGTGTGTGCTCATGAATAATAGTGTACCACTCCGGATACAAACCGCATATCATTCAGTGTGTATTCTGTGCGCGCCATATTCAAACTAATAAGCAGCGCGTAGCGCTAGTGTGTGTGTCCGTGCTCATGAATAATAGTGTACCACTCCGGATACAAACCGCATATCATTAAGTGTGTATTCTGTGCGCGCCATATTCAAACTAATAAGCGGCGCGTAGTGCCAGTGTGTATGTGTGCTCATAAATAATAGTGTACCATTCCGGATACAAACCGCCTATCATTAAGTGTGTATTCTGTGCGCGCCATATTCAAACTAATAAGCAGCACGTAGCGCTAGTGTGTGTGTCCGTGCTCATGAATAATAGTGTACCACTCCGGATACAAACCGCATATCATTAAGTGTGTATTCTGTGCGCGCCATATTCAAACTAATAAGCGGCGCGTAGCTCTAGTGTGTATGTGTACTCATAAATATTAGTGTACCACTCCGGATACAAACCGCATATCATTCAGTGTGTATTCTGTGCGCGCCATATTCAAACTAATAAGCGGCGCGTAGCTCTAGTGTGTATGTGTACTCATAAATATTAGTGTACCACTCCGGATACAAACCGCATATCATTAAGTGTGTATTCTGTGCGCGCCATATTCAAACTTATCAGCGGCGCATAGTGCCAGTGTGTGTGTGTGCTCATAAATAATAGTGTACCACTCCGGATACAAACCGCATATCATTAAGTGTGTATTCTGTGCGCGCCAAATTCAAACCAATAAGCGGCGCGTAGTGCCAGTGTGTGTGTGTGCTCATGAATAATAGTGTACCACTCTGGATACAAACCGCATATCATTCAGTGTGTATTCTGTGCGCGCCATATTCAAACTAATAAGCAGCGCGTAGCGCTAGTGTGTGTGTCCGTGCTCATGAATAATAGTGTACCACTCCGGATACAAACCGCATATCATTAAGTGTGTATTCTGTGCGCGCCATATTCAAACTAATAAGCGGCGCGTAGTGCCAGTGTGTATGTGTGCTCATAAATAATAGTGTACCATTCCGGATACAAACCGCCTATCATTAAGTGTGTATTCTGTGCGCGCCATATTCAAACTAATAAGCAGCACGTAGCGCTAGTGTGTGTGTCCGTGCTCATGAATAATAGTGTACCACTCCGGATACAAACCGCATATCATTAAGTGTGTATTCTGTGCGCGCCATATTCAAACTTATCAGCGGCGCATAGTGCCAGTGTGTGTGTGTGCTCATAAATAATAGTGTACCACTCCGGATACAAACCGCATATCATTAAGTGTGTATTCTGTGCGCGCCAAATTCAAACCAATAAGCGGCGCGTAGTGCCAGTGTGTGTGTGTGCTCATGAATAATAGTGTACCACTCTGGATACAAACCGCATATCATTCAGTGTGTATTCTGTGCGCGCCATATTCAAACTAATAAGCAGCGCGTAGCGCTAGTGTGTGTGTCCGTGCTCATAAATAATAGTGTACCACTCCGGATACAAACCGCCTATCATTAAGTGTGTATTCTGTGCGCGCCATATTCAAACTAATAAGCGGCACGTAGTGCCAGTGTGTGTGTGTGTGTGTTTGCTCATGAATTATAGTGTACCACTCCGGATACAAACCGCATATCATTCAGTGTGTATTCTGTGCACGCCATATTCAAACCAATAAGCGGCGCGTTGTGCCTGTGTGTGTGTGCTCATAAATATTAGTGTACCACTCCGGATACAAACCGCATATCATTAAGTGTGTATTCTGTGCGCGCCATATTCAAACTAATAAGCAGCACGTAGCGCTAGTGTGTGTGTCCGTGCTCATGAATAATAGTGTACCACTCCGGATACAAACCGCATATCATTAAGTGTGTATTCTGTGCGCGCCATATTCAAACCAATAAGCGGCGCGTAGTGCCAGTGTGTGTGTGCTCATAAATATTGGTGTACCACTCCGGATACAAACCGCATATCATTAAGTGTGTATTCTGTGCGCGCCATATTCAAACTAATAAGCAGCGCGTAGCGCTAGTGTGTGTGTCCGTGCTCATGAATAAAAGTGTACCACTCCGGATACAAACTGCATATCATTAAGTGTGTATTCTGTGCGCGCCATATTCAAACTAATAAGCGGCGCGTAGTGCCAGTGTGTGTGTGTGTCCTCATAAATATTAGTGTACCACTCCGGATACAAACCGCATATCATTAAGTGTGTATTCTGTGCGCGCCATATTCAAACTTATCAGCGGCGCATAGTGCCAGTGTGTGTGTGTGCTCATGAATAAAAGTGTACCACTCCGGATACAAACCGCATATCATTAAGTGTGTATTCTGTGCGCGCCATATTCAAACCAATAGGCGGCGCGTAGTGCCAGTGTGTGTGTGTGCTCATGAATAATAGTGTACCACTCTGGATACAAACCGCATATCATTAAGTGTGTATTCTGTGCGCGCCAAATTAAAACCAATAAGCGGCGCGTAGTGCCAGTGTGTGTGTGCTCATGAATAATAGTGTACCACTCCGGATACAAACCGCATATCATTAAGTGTGTATTCTGTGCGCGCCAAATTAAAACCAATAAGCGGCGCGAAGTGCCAGTGTGTGTGTGTGTCCTCATAAATATTAGTGTACCACTCCGGATACAAACCGCATATCATTCAGTGTGTATTCTGTGCACGCCATATTCAAATTTATAAGCGGCACGTAGTGCCAGTGTGTGTGTGCTCATGTATAATAGTGTACCACTCCGGATACAAACCGCATATCATTAAGTGTGTATTCTGTGCGCGCCATATTCAAACCAATAAGCGGCGCGTAGTGCCAGTGTGTGTGTGCTCATGAATATTGGTGTACCACTCCGGATACAAACCGCATATCATTAAGTGTGTATTCTGTGCGCGCCATATTCAAACTAATAAGCGGCGCATAGTGCCAGTGTGTGTATGTGTGCTCATGAATAATAGTGTACCACTCCGGATACAAACTGCATATCATTAAGTGTGTATTATGTGCGCGCCATATTCAAACTAATAAGCGGCGCGTAGTGCCAGTGTGTGTATGTGTGCTCATGTATATTAGTGTACCACTCCGGATACAAACTGCATAAAATTAAGTGTGTATTCTGTGCACGCCATATTCAAACCAATAAGCGGCGCGTAGTGCCAGTGTGTGTGTGCTCATAAATAATAGTGTACCACTCCGGATACAAACCGCATATCATTAAGTGTGTATTCTGTGCGCGCCAAATTAAAACCAATAAGCGGCGCGTAGTGCCAGTGTGTGTGTGTGTCCTCATAAATATTAGTGTACCACTCCGGATACAAACCGCATATCATTCAGTGTGTATTCTGTGCACGCCATATTCAAATTTATAAGCGGCACGTAGTGCCACTGTGTGTGTGCTCATGAATAATAGTGTACCACTCCGGATACAAACCGCATATCATTAAGTGTGTATTATGTGCGCGCCATATTCAAACTTATCAGCGGCGCATAGTGCCAGTGTGTGTGTGTGCTCATAAATAATAGTGTACCACTCCGGATACAAACCGCATATCATTAAGTGTGTATTCTGTGCGCGCCATATTCAAACCAATAAGCGGCGCGTAGTGCCAGTGTGTGTGTGTGCTCATGAATAATAGTGTACCACTCTGGATACAAACCGCATATCATTCAGTGTGTATTCTGTGCGCGCCATATTCAAACTAATAAGCAGCGCGTAGCGCTAGTGTGTGTGTCCGTGCTCATGAATAATAGTGTACCACTCCGGATACAAACCGCATATCATTAAGTGTGTATTCTGTGCGCGCCATATTCAAACTTATCAGCGGCGCATAGTGCTAGTGTGTGTGTGTGCTCATAAATAATAGTGTACCACTCCGGATACAAACCGCATATCATTAAGTGTGTATTCTGTGCGCGCCAAATTCAAACCAATAAGCGGCGCGTAGTGCCAGTGTGTGTGTGTGCTCATGAATAATAGTGTACCACTCTGGATACAAACCGCATATCATTCAGTGTGTATTCTGTGCGCGCCATATTCAAACTAATAAGCAGCGCGTAGCGCTAGTGTGTGTGTCCGTGCTCATGAATAATAGTGTACCACTCCGGATACAAACCGCATATCATTAAGTGTGTATTCTGTGCGCGCCATATTCAAACTAATAAGCGGCGCGTAGTGCCAGTGTGTATGTGTGCTCATAAATAATAGTGTACCACTCCGGATACAAACCGCCTATCATTAAGTGTGTATTCTGTGCGCGCCATATTCAAACTAATAAGCGGCACGTAGTGCCAGTGTGTGTGTGTGTGTGTTTGCTCATGAATTATAGTGTACCACTCCGGATACAAACCGCATATCATTCAGTGTGTATTCTGTGCACGCCATATTCAAACCAATAAGCGGCGCGTTGTGCCTGTGTGTGTGTGCTCATAAATATTAGTGTACCACTCCGGATACAAACCGCATATCATTAAGTGTGTATTCTGTGCGCGCCATATTCAAACTAATAAGCAGCACGTAGCGCTAGTGTGTGTGTCCGTGCTCATGAATAATAGTGTACCACTCCGGATACAAACCGCATATCATTAAGTGTGTATTCTGTGCGCGCCATATTCAAACCAATAAGCGGCGCGTAGTGCCTGTGTGTGTGTGCTCATAAATATTGGTGTACCACTCCGGATACAAACCGCATATCATTCAGTGTGTATTCTGTGCACGCCATATTCAAATTTATAAGCGGCACGTAGTGCCAGTGTGTGTGTGCTCATGTATAATAGTGTACCACTCCGGATACAAACCGCATATCATTAAGTGTGTATTCTGTGCGCGCCATATTCAAACCAATAAGCGGCGCGTAGTGCCAGTGTGTGTGTGCTCATGAATATTGGTGTACCACTCCGGATACAAACCGCATATCATTAAGTGTGTATTCTGTGCGCGCCATATTCAAACTTACAAGCGGCGCGTAGCGCTAGTGTGTGTGTCCGTGCTCATGAATAATAGTGTACCACTCCGGATACAAACCGCATATCATTAAGTGTGTATTCTGTGCGCGCCATATTCAAACTAATAAGCGGCGCGTAGTGCCAGTGTGTGTGTGTGCTCATGAATAATAGTGTACCACTCCGGATACAAACCGCATATCATTCAGTGTGTATTCTGTGCACGCCATATTCAAATTTATAAGCGGCACGTAGTGCCAGTGTGTGTGTGCTCATGTATAATAGTGTACCACTCCGGATACAAACCGCATATCATTAAGTGTGTATTCTGTGCGCGCCATATTCAAACCAATAAGCGGCGCGTAGTGCCAGTGTGTGTGTGCTCATGAATATTGGTGTACCACTCCGGATACAAACCGCATATCATTAAGTGTGTATTCTGTGCGCGCCATATTCAAACTTACAAGCGGCGCGTAGCGCTAGTGTGTGTGTCCGTGCTCATGAATAATAGTGTACCACTCCGGATACAAACCGCATATCATTAAGTGTGTATTCTGTGCGCGCCATATTCAAACTAATAAGCGGCGCGTAGTGCCAGTGTGTGTGTGTGTCCTCATAAATATTAGTGTACCACTCCGGATACAAACCGCATATCATTAAGTGTGTATTCTGTGCGCGCCATATTCAAACTTATCAGCGGCGCATAGTGCCAGTGTGTGTGTGTGCTCATGAATAATAGTGTACCACTCCGGATACAAACCGCATATCATTAAGTGTGTATTCTGTGCGCGCCAAATTAAAACCAATAAGCGGCGCGTAGTGCCAGTGTGTGTGTGTGCTCATGAATAATAGTGTACCACTCTGGATACAAACCGCATATCATTAAGTGTGTATTCTGTGCACGCCATATTCAAACCAATAAGCGGCGCGTAGTGCCAGTGTGTGTGTGCTCATAAATAATAGTGTACCACTCCGGATACAAACCGCATATCATTAAGTGTGTATTCTGTGCGCGCCAAATTAAAACCAATAAGCGGCGCGTAGTGCCAGTGTGTGTGTGTGTCCTCATAAATATTAGTGTACCACTCCGGATACAAACCGCATATCATTCAGTGTGTATTCTGTGCACGCCATATTCAAATTTATAAGCGGCACGTAGTGCCAGTGTGTGTGTGCTCATGAATAATAGTGTACCACTCCGGATACAAACCGCATATCATTAAGTGTGTATTCTGTGCGCGCCATATTCAAACTTATCAGCGGCGCATAGTGCCAGTGTGTGTGTGTGCTCATAAATAATAGTGTACCACTCCGGATACAAACCGCATATCATTAAGTGTGTATTCTGTGCGCGCCAAATTAAAACCAATAAGCGGCGCGTAGTGCCAGTGTGTGTGTGCTCATGAATAATAGTGTACCACTCCGGATACAAACTGCATATCATTAAGTGTGTATTCTGTGCGCGCCATATTCAAACTTACAAGCGGCGCGTAGTGCCAGTGTGAGTGTGTGCTCATGTATAATAGTGTACCACTCCGGATACAAACCGCATATCATTAAGTGTGTATTCTGTGCACGCCATATTCAAACTTATAAGCGGCGCGTAGTGCCAGTGTGTGTGTGCTCATGTATAATAGTGTACCACTCCGGATACAAACCGCATATCATTAAGTGTGTATTCTGTGCGCGCCATATTCAAACTAATAAGCGACGCGTAGCTCTAGTGTGTATGTGTACTCATAAATATTAGTGTACCACTCCGGATACAAACCGCATATCATTAAGTGTGTATTCTGTGCGCGCCATATTCAAACCAATAAGCGGCGCGTAGTGCCAGTGTGTGTGTGTGCTCATGAATAATAGTGTACCACTCCGGATACAAACCGCATATCATTAAGTGTGTATTCTGTGCACGCCATATTCAAACTTATAAGCGGCGCGTAGTGCCAGTGTGTGTATGCTCATGAATAATAGTGTACCACTCCGGATACAAACCGCATATCATTAAGTGTGTATTCTGTGTGCGCCAAATTAAAACCAATAAGCGGCGCGTAGTGCCAGTGTGTGTGTGTGCTCATGAATATTAGTGTACCACTCCGGATACAAACCGCATATCATTAAGTGTGAATTCTGTGCGCGCCAAATTAAAACCAATAAGCGGCACGTAGTGCCAGTGTGTGTGTGCTCATGTATATTAGTGTACCACTCCGGATAAAAACTGCATATCATTAAGTGTGTATTCTGTGCACGCCATATTCAAACTAATAAGCGGCACGTAGTGCCAGTGTGTGTGTGTGTGTTTGCTCATGAATAATAGTGTACCACTCCGGATACAAACCGCATTTCATTCAGTGTGTATTCTGTGCACGCCATATTCAAACCAATAAGCGGCGCGTAGTGCCAGTGTGTGTGTGTGCTCATAAATAATAGTGTACCACTCCGGATACAAACCGCATATCATTAAGTGTGTATTCTGTGCGCGCCATATTCAAACCAATAAGCGGCGCGTAGTGCCAGTGTGTGTATGCTCATGAATATTAGTGTACCACTCCGGATACAAACCGCATATCATTAAGTGTGTATTCTGTGCGCGCCAAATTAAAACCAATAAGCGGCGCGTAGTGCCAGTGTGTGTGTGTGCTCATGAATATTAGTGTACCACTCCGGATACAAACCGCATATCATTCAGTGTGAATTCTGTGCGCGCCAAATTAAAACCAATAAGCGGCACGTAGTGCCAGTGTGTGTGCTCATGTATATTAGTGTACCACTCCGGATACAAACCGCATATCATTAAGTGTGTATTCTGTGCACGCCATATTCAAACTAATAAGCGGCACGTAGTGCCAGTGTGTGTGTGTGTGTTTGCTCATGAATTATAGTGTACCACTCCGGATACAAACCGCATTTCATTCAGTGTGTATTCTGTGCACGCCATATTCAAACCAATAAGCGGCGCGTAGTGCCAGTGTGTGTATGTGTGCTCATGTATATTAGTGTACCACTCCGGATACAAACCGCATATCATTAAGTGTGTATTCTGTGCGCGCAATATTCAAACTAATAAGCGGCGCGTAGCTCTAGTGTGTATGTGTACTCATAAGTATTAGTGTACCACTCCGGATACAAACTGCATATCATTAAGTGAGTATTCTGTGCGCGCCATATTCAAACTTATAAGCGGCGCGTCGTGTCAGTGTGTGTGTGTGTCCTCATAAATATTAGTGTACCACTCCGGATACAAACCGCATATCATTCAGTGTGTATTCTGTGCGCGCCATATTCAAACTTATAAGCGGCGCGTAGTGCCAGTGTGTGTATGTGTGCTCATGTATATTAGTGTACCACTCCGGATACAAACTGCATATCATTAAGTGTGTATTCTGTGCACGCCATATTCAAACTTATAAGCGGCGCGTAGTGCCAGTGTGTGTGTGTGCTCATAAATATTAGTGTACCACTCCGGATACAAACTGCATATCATTAAGTGTGTATTCTGTGCGCGCCATATTCAAACTAAGAAGCGGCGCGTAGTGCCAGTGTGTGTGTGTGCTCATAAATATTTGTGTACCACTCCGGATACAAACTGCATATCATTAAGTGTGTATTCTGTGCGCGCCATATTCAAACTAAGAAGCGGCGCGTAGTGCCAGTGTGTGTGTGTGCTCATAAATATTTGTGTACCACTCCGGATACAAACTGCATATCATTCAGTGTGTATTCTGTGCACGCCAAATTGAAAATTATAAGCAGCGCGTAGTGTAAGTGTGCGTGTGTGTGCTCATAAATAAAAGTGTACCACTCCGGATACAAACCGCATATGTGTATTCTGTGCACGCCATATTCAAACTTATAAGCGGCGCGTAGTGCCTGTGTCTGTGTGTGCTCATGAATATTAGTGTACCACTCCGGATACAAACTGCATATCATTAAGTGAGTATTCTGTGCGCGCCATATTCAAACTTATAAGCGGCGCGTCGTGTCAGTGTGTGTGTGTGCTCATAAATATTTGTGTACCACTCCGGATACAAACCGCATATCATTAAGTGTGTATTCTGTGCACGCCATATTCAAACTTATAAGCGGCGCGTAGTGCCAGTGTGTGTGTGCTCATGTATAATAGTGTACCACTCCGGATACAAACTGCATATCATTAAGTGTGTATTCTGTACACGCCATATTCAAACCAATAAGCGGCGTGTAGTGCCAGTGTGTGTGTGTGCTCATGTATAATAGTGTACCACTCCGGATACAAACCGCATATCATTAAGTGTGTATTCTGTGCACGCCATATTCAAACTTATAAGCGGCGCGTAGTGCCAGTGTGTGTGTGCTCATGAATAATGGTGTACCACTCCGGATACAAACCGCATATCATTAAGTGTGTATTCTGTGCGCGCCATATTCAAACTAATAAGCGGCGCGTAGCTCTAGTGTGTATGTGTACTCATAAATATTAGTGTACCACTCCGGATACAAACCGCATATCATTAAGTGTGTATTCTGTGCGCGCCATATTCAAACCAATAAGCGGCGCGTAGTGCCAGTGTGTGTATGTGTGCTCATGTATATTAGTGTACCACTCCGGATACAAACTGCATATCATTAAGTGTGTATTCTGTACACGCCATATTCAAACCAATAAGCGGCGTGTAGTGCCAGTGTGTGTGTGTGCTCATGTATAATAGTGTACCACTCCGGATACAAACCGCATATCATTCAGTGTGTATTCTGTGCGCGCCATATTCAAACTAAGAAGCAGCGCGTAGCGCTAGTGTGTGTGTCCGTGCTCATGAATAATAGTGTACCACTCCGGATACAAACCGCATATCATTAAGTGTGTATTCTGTGCGCGCCATATTCAAACTAATAAGCGGCGCGTAGTGCCAGTGTGTATGTGTGCTCATAAATAATAGTGTACCACTCCGGATACAAACCGCCTATCATTAAGTGTGTATTCTGTGCGCGCCATATTCAAACTAATAAGCGGCACGTAGTGCCAGTGTGTGTGTGTGTGTGTTTGCTCATGAATTATAGTGTACCACTCCGGATACAAACCGCATATCATTCAGTGTGTATTCTGTGCACGCCATATTCAAACCAATAAGCGGCGCGTTGTGCCTGTGTGTGTGTGCTCATAAATATTAGTGTACCACTCCGGATACAAACCGCATATCATTAAGTGTGTATTCTGTGCGCGCCATATTCAAACTAATAAGCAGCACGTAGCGCTAGTGTGTGTGTCCGTGCTCATGAATAATAGTGTACCACTCCGGATACAAACCGCATATCATTAAGTGTGTATTCTGTGCGCGCCATATTCAAACCAATAAGCGGCGCGTAGTGCCAGTGTGTGTGTGCTCATAAATATTGGTGTACCACTCCGGATACAAACCGCATATCATTAAGTGTGTATTCTGTGCGCGCCATATTCAAACTAATAAGCAGCGCGTAGCGCTAGTGTGTGTGTCCGTGCTCATGAATAAAAGTGTACCACTCCGGATACAAACCGCATATCATTAAGTGTGTATTCTGTGCGCGCCATATTCAAACTAATAAGCGGCGCGTAGTGCCAGTGTGTGTGTGTGTCCTCATAAATATTAGTGTACCACTCCGGATACAAACCGCATATCATTAAGTGTGTATTCTGTGCGCGCCATATTCAAACTTATCAGCGGCGCATAGTGCCAGTGTGTGTGTGTGCTCATGAATAAAAGTGTACCACTCCGGATACAAACCGCATATCATTAAGTGTGTATTCTGTGCGCGCCATATTCAAACCAATAAGCGGCGCGTAGTGCCAGTGTGTGTGTGCTCATGAATATTGGTGTACCACTCCGGATACAAACCGCATATCATTAAGTGTGTATTCTGTGCGCGCCATATTCAAACTAATAAGCGGCGTGTAGTGCAAGTGTGTGTGTGTGCTCATGAATAATTGTGTACCACTCCGGATACAAACCGCATATCATTAAGTGTGTATTCTGTGCGCGCCAAATTAAAACCAATAAGCGGCGCGAAGTGCCAGTGTGTGTGTGTGTCCTCATAAATATTAGTGTACCACTCCGGATACAAACCGCATATCATTCAGTGTGTATTCTGTGCACGCCATATTCAAATTTATAAGCGGCACGTAGTGCCAGTGTGTGTGTGCTCATGTATAATAGTGTACCACTCCGGATACAAACCGCATATCATTAAGTGTGTATTCTGTGCGCGCCATATTCAAACCAATAAGCGGCGCGTAGTGCCAGTGTGTGTGTGCTCATGAATATTGGTGTACCACTCCGGATACAAACCGCATATCATTAAGTGTGTATTCTGTGCGCGCCATATTCAAACTTACAAGCGGCGCGTAGCGCTAGTGTGTGTGTCCGTGCTCATGAATAATAGTGTACCACTCCGGATACAAACCGCATATCATTAAGTGTGTATTCTGTGCGCGCCATATTCAAACTAATAAGCGGCGCGTAGTGCCAGTGTGTGTGTGTGTCCTCATATATATTAGTGTACCACTCCGGATACAAACCGCATATCATTAAGTGTGTATTCTGTGCGCGCCATATTCAAACTTATCAGCGGCGCATAGTGCCAGTGTGTGTGTGTGCTCATGAATAATAGTGTACCACTCCGGATACAAACCGCATATCATTAAGTGTGTATTCTGTGCGCGCCAAATTAAAACCAATAAGCGGCGCGTAGTGCCAGTGTGTGTTTGCTCATGAATAATAGTGTACCACTCTGGATACAAACCGCATATCATTAAGTGTGTATTCTGTGCGCGCCAAATTAAAACCAATAAGCGGCGCGAAGTGCCAGTGTGTGTGTGTGTCCTCATAAATATTAGTGTACCACTCCGGATACAAACCGCATATCATTAAGTGTGTATTCTGTGCGAGCCATATTCAAACTTATCAGCGGCGCATAGTGCCAGTGTGTGTGTGTGCTCATGAATAATAGTGTACCACTCCGGATACAAACTGCATATCATTAAGTGTGTATTCTGTGCGCGCCAAATTAAAACCAATAAGCGGCGCGTAGTGCCAGTGTGTGTGTGTGCTCATGAATAATAGTGTACCACTCTGGATACAAACCGCATATCATTAAGTGTGTATTCTGTGCACGCCATATTCAAACCAATAAGCGGCGCGTAGTGCCAGTGTGTGTGTGCTCATAAATAATAGTGTACCACTCCGGATACAAACCGCATATCATTAAGTGTGTATTCTGTGCGCGCCATATTCAAACTAATAAGCGACGCGTAGCTCTAGTTTGTATGTGTACTCATAAATATTAGTGTACCACTCCGGATACAAACCGCATATCATTAAGTGTGTATTCTGTGCGCGCCATATTCAAACCAATAAGCGGCGCGTAGTGCCAGTGTGTGTGTGTGCTCATGTATAATAGTGTACCACTCCGGATACAAACCGCATATCATTAAGTGTGTATTCTGTGCACGCCATATTCAAACTTATAAGCGGCGCGTAGTGCCAGTGTGTGTGTGTGTCCTCATAAATATTAGTGTACCACTCCGGATACAAACCGCATATCATTAAGTGTGTATTCTGTGCGAGCCATATTCAAACTTATCAGCGGCGCATAGTGCCAGTGTGTGTGTGTGCTCATGAATAATAGTGTACCACTCCGGATACAAACCGCATATCATTAAGTGTGTATTCTGTGCGCGCCAAATTAAAACCAATAAGCGGCGCGTAGTGCCAGTGTGTGTGTGCTCATGAATAATAGTGTACCACTCCGGATACAAACTGCATATCATTAAGTGTGTATTCTGTGCGCGCCATATTCAAACTTACAAGCGGCGCGTAGTGCCAGTGTGTGTGTGCTCATGTATAATAGTGTACCACTCCGGATACAAACCGCATATCATTAAGTGTGTATTCTGTGCGCGCCATATTCAAACTAATAAGCGACGCGTAGCTCTAGTGTGTATGTGTACTCATAAATATTAGTGTACCACTCCGGATACAAACCGCATATCATTAAGTGTGTATTCTGTGCGCGCCATATTCAAACCAATAAGCGGCGCGTAGTGCCAGTGTGTGTGTGTGCTCATGTATAATAGTGTACCACTCCGGATACAAACCGCATATCATTAAGTGTGTATTCTGTGCACGCCATATTCAAACTTATAAGCGGCGCGTAGTGCCAGTGTGTGTATGCTCATGAATAATAGTGTACCACTCCGGATACAAACCGCATATCATTAAGTGTGTATTCTGTGTGCGCCAAATTAAAACCAATAAGCGGCGCGTAGTGCCAGTGTGTGTGTGTGCTCATGAATATTAGTGTACCACTCCGGATACAAACCGCATATCATTAAGTGTGAATTCTGTGCGCGCCAAATTAAAACCAATAAGCGGCACGTAGTGCCAGTGTGTGTGTGCTCATGTATATTAGTGTACCACTCCGGATAAAAACTGCATATCATTAAGTGTGTATTCTGTGCACGCCATATTCAAACTAATAAGCGGCACGTAGTGCCAGTGTGTGTGTGTGTGTTTGCTCATGAATAATAGTGTACCACTCCGGATACAAACCGCATATCATTCAGTGTGTATTCTGTGCACGCCATATTCAAACTAATAAGCGGCGCGTAGTGCCAGTGTGTGTGTGTGTGTTTGCTCATAAATATTAGTGTACAACTCCGGATACAAACCGCATTTCATTCAGTGTGTATTCTGTGCACGCCATATTCAAACCAATAAGCGGCGCGTAGTGCCAGTGTGTGTGTGTGCTCATAAATAATAGTGTACCACTCCGGATACAAACCGCATATCATTAAGTGTGTATTCTGTGCGCGCCATATTCAAACCAATAAGCGGCGCGTAGTGCCAGTGTGTGTATGCTCATGAATATTAGTGTACCACTCCGGATACAAACCGCATATCATTAAGTGTGTATTCTGTGCGCGCCAAATTAAAACCAATAAGCGGCGCGTAGTGCCAGTGTGTGTGTGTGCTCATGAATATTAGTGTACCACTCCGGATACAAACCGCATATCATTAAGTGTGAATTCTGTGCGCGCCAAATTAAAACCAATAAGCGGCACGTAGTGCCAGTGTGTGTGCTCATGTATATTAGTGTACCACTCCGGATAAAAACTGCATATCATTAAGTGTGTATTCTGTGCACGCCATATTCAAACTAATAAGCGGCACGTAGTGCCAGTGTGTGTGTGTGTGTTTGCTCATGAATTATAGTGTACCACTCCGGATACAAACCGCATATCATTCAGTGTGTATTCTGTGCACGCCATATTCAAACCAATAAGCGGCGCGTAGTGCCAGTGTGTGTATGTGTGCTCATGTATATTAGTGTACCACTCCGGATACAAACCGCATATCATTAAGTGTGTATTCTGTGCGCGCAATATTCAAACTAATAAGCGGCGCGTAGCTCTAGTGTGTATGTGTACTCATAAGTATTAGTGTACCACTCCGGATACAAACTGCATATCATTAAGTGAGTATTCTGTGCGCGCCATATTCAAACTTATAAGCGGCGCGTCGTGTCAGTGTGTGTGTGTGTGCTCATAAATATTAGTGTACCACTCCGGATACAAACCGCATATCATTCAGTGTGTATTCTGTGCGCGCCATATTCAAACTTATAAGCGGCGCGTAGTGCCAGTGTGTGTATGTGTGCTCATGTATATTAGTGTACCACTCCGGATACAAACTGCATATCATTAAGTGTGTATTCTGTGCGCGCCATATTCAAACTAATAAGCGGCGCGTAGTGCCAGTGTGTGTGTGTGCTCATAAATATTAGTGTACCACTCCGGATACAAACTGCATATCATTAAGTGTGTATTCTGTGCGCGCCATATTCAAACTAATAAGCGGCGCGTAGTGCCAGTGTGTGTGTGTGCTCATAAATATTTGTGTACCACTCCGGATACAAACTGCATATCATTAAGTGTGTATTCTGTGCGCGCCATATTCAAACTAAGAAGCGGCGCGTAGTGCCAGTGTGTGTGTGTGCTCATAAATATTTGTGTACCACTCCGGATACAAACTGCATATCATTCAGTGTGTATTCTGTGCACGCCAAATTGAAAATTATAAGCAGCGCGTAGTGTAAGTGTGCGTGTGTGTGCTCATAAATAAAAGTGTACCACTCCGGATACAAACCGCATATGTGTATTCTGTGCACGCCATATTCAAACTTATAAGCGGCGCGTAGTGCCTGTGTCTGTGTGTGCTCATGAATATTAGTGTACCACTCCGGATACAAACTGCATATCATTAAGTGAGTATTCTGTGCGCGCCATATTCAAACTTATAAGCGGCGCGTCGTGTCAGTGTGTGTGTGTGCTCATAAATATTTGTGTACCACTCCGGATACAAACCGCATATCATTAAGTGTGTATTCTGTGCACGCCATATTCAAACTTATAAGCGGCGCGTAGTGCCAGTGTGTGTGTGCTCATGTATAATAGTGTACCACTCCGGATACAAACTGCATATCATTAAGTGTGTATTCTGTACACGCCATATTCAAACCAATAAGCGGCGTGTAGTGCCAGTGTGTGTGTGTGCTCATGTATAATAGTGTACCACTCCGGATACAAACCGCATATCATTAAGTGTGTATTCTGTGCACGCCATATTCAAACTTATAAGCGGCGCGTAGTGCCAGTGTGTGTGTGCTCATGAATAATGGTGTACCACTCCGGATACAAACCGCATATCATTAAGTGTGTATTCTGTGCGCGCCATATTCAAACTAATAAGAGGCGTGTAGCTCTAGTGTGTATGTGTACTCATAAATATTAGTGTACCACTCCGGATACAAACCGCATATCATTAAGTGTGTATTCTGTGCGCGCCATATTCAAACCAATAAGCGGCGCGTAGTGCCAGTGTGTGTATGTGTGCTCATGTATATTAGTGTACCACTCCGGATACAAACTGCATATCATTAAGTGTGTATTCTGTACACGCCATATTCAAACCAATAAGCGGCGTGTAGTGCCAGTGTGTGTGTGTGCTCATGTATAATAGTGTACCACTCCGGATACAAACCGCATATCATTAAGTGTGTATTCTGTGCACGCCATATTCAAACTTATAAGCGGCGCGTAGTGCCACTGTGTGTGTGCTCATAAATATTGGTGTACCACTCCGGATACAAACCGCATATCATTAAGTGTGTATTCTGTGCGCGCCATATTCAAACTAATAAGCAGCGCGTAGCGCTAGTGTGTGTGTCCGTGCTCATGAATAATAGTGTAGCACTCCGGATACAAACCGCATATCATTAAGTGTGTATTCTGTGCGCGCCATATTTAAACTAATAAGCGGCGCGTAGTGCCAGTGTGTGTGTGTGTCCTCATAAATATTAGTGTACCACTCCGGATACAAACCGCATATCATTAAGTGTGTATTCTGTGCGCGCCATATTCAAACTTATCAGCGGCGCATAGTGCCAGTGTGTGTGTGTGCTCATGAATAAAAGTGTACCACTCCGGATACAAACCGCATATCATTAAGTGTGTATTCTGTGCGCGCCAAATTAAAACCAATAAGCGGCGCGTAGTGCCAGTGTGTGTGTGCTCATGAATAATAGTGTACCACTCCGGATACAAACCGCATATCATTAAGTGTGTATTCTGTGCGCGCCAAATTAAAACCAATAAGCGGCGCGTAGTGCCAGTGTGTGTGTGTGTCCTCATAAATATTAGTGTACCACTCCGGATACAAACCGCATATCATTCAGTGTGTATTCTGTGCACGCCATATTCAAATTTATAAGCGGCACGTAGTGCCAGTGTGTGTGTGCTCATGAATAATAGTGTACCACTCCGGATACAAACTGCATATCATTAATTGTGTATTCTGTGCGCGCCATATTCAAACTAATAAGCAGCACGTAGCGCTAGTGTGTGTGTCCGTGCTCATGAATAATAGTGTACCACTCCGGATACAAACCGCATATCATTAAGTGTGTATTCTGTGCGCGCCATATTCAAACCAATAAGCGGCGCGTAGTGCTAGTGTGTGTGTGCTCATAAATATTGGTGTACCACTCCGGATACAAACCGCATATCATTAAGTGTGTATTCTGTGCGCGCCATATTCAAACTAATAAGCAGCGCGTAGCGCTAGTGTGTGTGTCCGTGCTCATGAATAATAGTGTACCACTCCGGATACAAACCGCATATCATTAAGTGTGTATTCTGTGCGCGCCATATTCAAACCAATAAGCGGCGCGTAGTACCAGTGTGTGTGTGTGTCCTCATAAATAATAGTGTACCACTCCGGATACAAACCGCATATCATTAAGTGTGTATTCTGTGCGCGCCAAATTAAAACCAATAAGCGGCGCGAAGTGCCAGTGTGTGTGTGTGTCCTCATAAATATTAGTGTACCACTCCGGATACAAACCGCATATCATTCAGTGTGTATTCTGTGCACGCCATATTCAAATTTATAAGCGGCACGTAGTGCCAGTGTGTGTGTGCTCATGAATAATAGTGTACCACTCCGGATACAAACTGCATATCATTAATTGTGTATTCTGTGCGCGCCATATTCAAACTAATAAGCAGCACGTAGCGCTAGTGTGTGTGTCCGTGCTCATGAATAATAGTGTACCACTCCGGATACAAACCGCATATCATTAAGTGTGTATTCTGTGCGCGCCAAATTAAAACCAATAAGCGGCGCGTAGTGCCAGTGTGTGTGTGCTCATGAATAATAGTGTACCACTCCGGATACAAACCGCATATCATTAAGTGTGTATTCTGTGCGCGCCAAATTAAAACCAATAAGCGGCGCGTAGTGCCAGTGTGTGTGTGTGTCCTCATAAATAATAGTGTACCACTCCGGATACAAACCGCATATCATTAAGTGTGTATTCTGTGCGCGCCATATTCAAACTAATAAGCGGCGCGTAGTACCAGTGTGTGTGTGTGTCCTCATAAATAATAGTGTACCACTCCGGATACAAACCGCATATCATTAAGTGTGTATTCTGTGCGCGCCAAATTAAAACCAATAAGCGGCGCGAAGTGCCAGTGTGTGTGTGTGTCCTCATAAATATTAGTGTACCACTCCGGATACAAACCGCATATCATTCAGTGTGTATTCTGTGCACGCCATATTCAAATTTATAAGCGGCACGTAGTGCCAGTGTGTGTGTGCTCATGTATAATAGTGTACCACTCCGGATACAAACCGCATATCATTAAGTGTGTATTCTGTGCGCGCCATATTCAAACCAATAAGCGGCGCGTAGTGCCAGTGTGTGTGTGCTCATGAATATTGGTGTACCACTCCGGATACAAACTGCATATCATTAAGTGTGTATTCTGTGCGCGCCATATTCAAACTTACAAGCGGCGCGTAGTGCCAGTGTGTGTGTGCTCATAAATATTGGTGTACCACTCCGGATACAAACCGCATATCATTAAGTGTGTATTCTGTGCGCGCCATATTCAAACCAATAAGCGGCGCGTAGTGCCAGTGTGTGTGTGCTCATAAATATTGGTGTACCACTCCGGATACAAACCGCATATCATTAAGTGTGTATTCTGTGCGCGCCATATTCAAACCAATAAGCGGCGCGTAGTGCCAGTGTGTGTGTGTGCTCATGAATAATAGTGTACCACTCTGGATACAAACCGCATATCATTAAGTGTGTATTCTGTGCGCGCCAAATTAAAACCAATAAGCGGCGCGTAGTGCCAGTGTGTGTGTGCTCATGAATAAAAGTGTACCACTCCGGATACAAACCGCATATCATTAAGTGTGTATTCTGTGCGCGCCAAATTAAAACCAATAAGCGGCGCGTAGTGCCAGTGTGTGTGTGTGTCCTCATAAATATTAGTGTACCACTCCGGATACAAACCGCATATCATTCAGTTTGTATTCTGTGCACGCCATATTCAAATTTATAAGCGGCACGTAGTGCCAGTGTGTGTGTGCTCATGAATAATAGTGTACCACTCCGGATACAAACCGCATATCATTGAGTGTGTATTCTGTGCGCGCCATATTCAAACTTATCAGCGGCGCATAGTGCCAGTGTGTGTGTGTGCTCATAAATAATAGTGTACCACTCCGGATACAAACCGCATATCATTAAGTGTGTATTCTGTGCGCGCCAAATTAAAACCAATAAGCGGCGCGAAGTGCCAGTGTGTGTGTGTGTCCTCATAAATATTAGTGTACCACTCCGGATACAAACCGCATATCATTCAGTGTGTATTCTGTGCACGCCATATTCAAATTTATAAGCGGCACGTAGTGCCAGTGTGTGTGTGCTCATGTATAATAGTGTACCACTCCGGATACAAACCGCATATCATTAAGTGTGTATTCTGTGCGCGCCATATTCAAACCAATAAGCGGCGCGTAGTGCCAGTGTGTGTGTGCTCATGAATATTGGTGTACCACTCCGGATACAAACCGCATATCATTAAGTGTGTATTCTGTGCGCGCCATATTCAAACTTATAAGCGGCGCGTAGCGCTAGTGTGTGTGTCCGTGCTCATGAATAATAGTGTACCACTCCGGATACAAACCGCATATCATTAAGTGTGTATTCTGTGCGCGCCATATTCAAACTAATAAGCGGCGCGTAGTGCCAGTGTGTGTGTGTGTCCTCATAAATATTAGTGTACCACTCCGGATACAAACCGCATATCATTAAGTGTGTATTCTGTGCGCGCCATATTCAAACTTATCAGCGGCGCATAGTGCCAGTGTGTGTGTGTGCTCATGAATAATAGTGTACCACTCCGGATACAAACCGCATATCATTAAGTGTGTATTCTGTGCGCCCCAAATTAAAACCAATAAGCGGCGCGTAGTGCCAGTGTGTGTGTGTGCTCATGAATAATAGTGTACCACTCTGGATACAAACCGCATATCATTAAGTGTGTATTCTGTGCACGCCATATTCAAACCAATAAGCGGCGCGTAGTGCCAGTGTGTGTGTGCTCATAAATATTAGTGTACCACTCCGGATACAAACCGCATATCATTCAGTGTGTATTCTGTGCACGCCATATTCAAATTTATAAGCGGCGCGTAGTGCCAGTGTGTGTGTGCTCATGAATAATAGTGTACCACTCCGGATACAAACTGCATATCATTAAGTGTGTATTCTGTGCGCGCCATATTCAAACTTACAAGCGGCGCGTAGTGCCAGTGTGTGTGTGTGTCCTCATAAATATTAGTGTACCACTCCGGATACAAACCGCATATCATTAAGTGTGTATTCTGTGCACGCCATATTCAAACCAATAAGCGGCGCGTAGTGCCAGTGTGTGTGTGCTCATGAATAATAGTGTACCACTCCGGATACAAACCGCATATCATTAAGTGTGTATTCTGTGCGCCCCAAATTAAAACCAATAAGCGGCGCGTAGTGCCAGTGTGTGTGTGTGCTCATGAATAATAGTGTACCACTCTGGATACAAACCGCATATCATTAAGTGTGTATTCTGTGCACGCCATATTCAAACCAATAAGCGGCGCGTAGTGCCAGTGTGTGTGTGCTCATAAATATTAGTGTACCACTCCGGATACAAACCGCATATCATTCAGTGTGTATTCTGTGCACGCCATATTCAAATTTATAAGCGGCGCGTAGTGCCAGTGTGTGTGTGCTCATGAATAATAGTGTACCACTCCGGATACAAACTGCATATCATTAAGTGTGTATTCTGTGCGCGCCATATTCAAACTTACAAGCGGCGCGTAGTGCCAGTGTGTGTGTGTGTCCTCATAAATATTAGTGTACCACTCCGGATACAAACCGCATATCATTAAGTGTGTATTCTGTGCACGCCATATTCAAACCAATAAGCGGCGCGTAGTGCCAGTGTGTGTGTGCTCATGTATAATAGTGTACCACTCCGGATACAAACCGCATATCATTAAGTGTGTATTCTGTGCACGCCATATTCAAACCAATAAGCGGCGCGTAGTGCCAGTGTGTGTGTGCTCATGTATAATAGTGTACCACTCCGGATACAAACCGCATATCATTAAGTGTGTATTCTGTGCACGCCATATTCAAATTTATAAGCGGCGCGTAGTGCCAGTGTGTGTGTGCTCATGAATAATAGTGTACCACTCCGGATACAAACTGCATATCATTAAGTGTGTATTCTGTGCGCGCCATATTCAAACTTACAAGCGGCGCGTAGTGCCAGTGTGTGTGTGTGTCCTCATAAATATTAGTGTACCACTCCGGATACAAACCGCATATCATTAAGTGTGTATTCTGTGCACGCCATATTCAAACCAATAAGCGGCGCGTAGTGCCAGTGTGTGTGTGCTCATAAATATTAGTGTACCACTCCGGATACAAACCGCATATCATTCAGTGTGTATTCTGTGCACGCCATATTCAAATTTATAAGCGGCGCGTAGTGCCAGTGTGTGTGTGCTCATGAATAATAGTGTACCACTCCGGATACAAACTGCATATCATTAAGTGTGTATTCTGTGCGCGCCATATTCAAACTTACAAGCGGCGCGTAGTGCCAGTGTGTGTGTGTGTCCTCATAAATATTAGTGTACCACTCCGGATACAAACCGCATATCATTAAGTGTGTATTCTGTGCGCGCCATATTCAAACCAATAAGCGGCGCGTAGTGCCAGTGTGTGTGTGCTCATGTATATTAGTGTACCACTCCGGATAAAAACTGCATATCATTAAGTGTGTATTCTGTGCACGCCATATTCAAACTAATAAGCGGCACGTAGTGCCAGTGTGTGTGTGTGTGTTTGCTCATGAATAATAGTGTACCACTCCGGATACAAACCGCATTTCATTCAGTGTGTATTCTGTGCACGCCATATTCAAACCAATAAGCGGCGCGTAGTGCCAGTGTGTGTGTGTGCTCATAAATAATAGTGTACCACTCCGGATACAAACCGCATATCATTAAGTGTGTATTCTGTGCGCGCCATATTCAAACCAATAAGCGGCGCGTAGTGCCAGTGTGTGTATGCTCATGAATATTAGTGTACCACTCCGGATACAAACTGCATATCATTCAGTGTGTATTCTGTGCGCGCCAAATTAAAACCAATAAGCGGCGCGTAGTGCCAGTGTGTGTGTGTGCTCATGAATATTAGTGTACCACTCCGGATACAAACCGCATATCATTAAGTGTGAATTCTGTGCGCGCCAAATTAAAACCAATAAGCGGCACGTAGTGCCAGTGTGTGTGTGCTCATGTATATTAGTGTACCACTCCGGATAAAAACTGCATATCATTAAGTGTGTATTCTGTGCACGCCATATTCAAACTAATAAGCGGCACGTAGTGCCAGTGTGTGTGTGTGTGTGTTTGCTCATGAATAATAGTGTACCACTCCGGATACAAACCGCATTTCATTAAGTGTGTATTCTGTGCGCGCCATATTCAAACCAATAAGCGGCGCGTAGTGCCAGTGTGTGTGTGTGCTCATAAATAATAGTGTACCACTCCGGATACAAACCGCATATCATTAAGTGTGTATTCTGTGCGCGCCATATTCAAACCAATAAGCGGCGCGTAGTGCCAGTGTGTGTATGCTCATGAATATTAGTGTACCACTCCGGATACAAACCGCATATCATTAAGTGTGTATTCTGTGCGCGCCAAATTAAAACCAATAAGCGGCACGTAGTGCCAGTGTGTGTGTGCTCATGAATAATAGTGTACCACTCCGGATAAAAACTGCATATCATTAAGTGTGTATTCTGTGCACGTCATATTCAAACCAATAAGCGGCGCGTAGTGCCAGTGTGTGTATGTGTGCTCATGTATATTAGTGTACCACTCCGGATACAAACCGCATATCATTCAGTGTGTATTCTGTGCGCGCCATATTCAAACTTATAAGCGGCGCGTAGTGCCAGTGTGTGTATGTGTGCTCATGTATATTAGTGTACCACTCCGGATACAAACTGCATATCATTAAGTGTGTATTCTGTGCACGCCATATTCAAACCAATAAGCGGCGCGTAGTGCCAGTGTGTGTGTGTGCTCATGTATATTAGTGTACCACTCCGGATACAAACTGCATATCATTAATTGTGTATTCTGTGCACGCCATATTCAAACTAATAAGCGGCGCGTAGTGCCAGTGTGTGTGTGTGCTCATAAATATTAGTGTACCACTCCGGATACAAACTGCATATCATTAAGTGTGTATTCTGTGCGCGCCATATTCAAACTAAGAAGCGGCGCGTAGTGCCAGTGTGTGTGTGTGCTCATAAATATTTGTGTACCACTCCGGATACAAACTGCATATCATTCAGTGTGTATTCTGTGCACGCCAAATTGAAAATTATAAGCAGCGCGTAGTGTAAGTGTGCGTGTGTGCTCATAAATATTTGTGTACCACTCCGGATACAAACCGCATATCATTCAGTGTGTATTCTGTGCGCGCCATATTCAAACCAATAAGCGGCGCGTAGCTCTAGTGTGTATGTGTACTCATAAGTATTAGTGTACCACTCTGGATACAAACTGCATATCATTAAGTGTGTATTCTGTGCGCGCCATATTCAAACTTATAAGCGGCGCGTCGTGTCAGTGTGTGTGTGTGTCCTCATAAATATTAGTGTACCACTCCGGATACAAACCGCATATCATTCAGTGTGTATTCTGTGCGCGCCATATTCAAACCAATAAGCGGCGCGTAGCTCTAGTGTGTATGTGTACTCATAAGTATTAGTGTACCACTCCGGATACAAACTGCATATCATTCAGTGTGTATTCTGTGCACGCCAAATTGAAAATTATAAGCAGCGCGTAGTGTAAGTGTGCGTGTGTGCTCATAAATATTTGTGTACCACTCCGGATACAAACCGCATATCATTCAGTGTGTATTCTGTGCGCGCCATATTCAAACCAATAAGCGGCGCGTAGCTCTAGTGTGTATGTGTACTCATAAGTATTAGTGTACCACTCTGGATACAAACTGCATATCATTCAGTGTGTATTCTGTGCGCGCCATATTCAAACTTATAAGCGGCGCGTCGTGTCAGTGTGTGTGTGTGTCCTCATAAATATTAGTGTACCACTCCGGATACAAACCGCATATCATTCAGTGTGTATTCTGTGCGCGCCATATTCAAACTTATAAGCGGCGCGTAGTGCCAGTGTGTGTATGTGTGCTCATGTATATTAGTGTACCACTCCGGATACAAACTGCATATCATTAATTGTGTATTCTGTGCACGCCATATTCAAACTAATAAGCGGCGCGTAGTGCCAGTGTGTGTGTGTGCTCATGATTATTAGTGTACCACTCCGGATACAAACTGCATATCATTAAGTGTGTATTCTGTGCGCGCCATATTCAAACTAAGAAGCGGCGCGTAGTGCCAGTGTGTGTGTGTGCTCATAAATATTTGTGTACCACTCCGGATACAAACTGCATATCATTAAGTGTGTATTCTTTGCGCGTCATATTGAAAATTATAAGCAGCGCGTAGCGCTAGTGTGTATGTGTACTCAAAAATATTAGTGTACCACTCCGGATACAAACTGCATATCATTAAGTGTGTATTCTGTGCACGCCATATTCAAACCAATAAGCGGCGCGTAGTGCCAGTGTGTGTGTGTGTGCTCATAAATATTAGTGTACCACTCCGGATACAAACTGGATATCATTAAGTGTGTATTCTGTGCGCACCATATTCAAACTAATAAGCGGCGCGTAGCGCTAGTGTGTATGTGTACTCATAAATATTAGTGTACCACTCCGGATACAAACCGCATATCATTAAGTGTGTTTTCTGTGCGCGCCATATTCAAACCAATAAGCGGCACGTAGTGCCAGTGTGCGTGTGTGCTCATGAATAATAGTGTACCACTCCGGATACAAACTGCATATCATTAAGTGTGTATTCTGTGCGCGCCATATTCAAACTAATAAGCGGCACGTAGTGCCAGTGTGTGTGTGTGCTCATAAATAAAAGTGTACCACTCCGGATACAAACCGCATATGTGTATTCTGTGCACGCCATATTCAAACTTATAAGCGGCGCGTAGTGCCTGTGTCTGTGTGTGCTCATGAATATTAGTGTACCACTCCGGATACAAACTGCATATCATTAAGTGAGTATTCTGTGCGCGCCATATTCAAACTTATAAGCGGCGCGTCGTGTCAGTGTGTGTGTGTGCTCATAAATATTTGTGTACCACTCCAGATACAAACCGCATATCATTAAGTGTGTATTCTGTGCACGCCATATTCAAACTTATAAGCGGCGCGTAGTGCCAGTGTGTGTGTGTGCTCATGTATAATAGTGTACCACTCCGGATACAAACTGCATATCATTAAGTGTGTATTCTGTACACGCCATATTCAAACCAATAAGCGGCGCGTAGTGCCAGTGTGTGTGTGTGCTCATGTATAATAGTGTACCACTCCGGATACAAACCGCATATCATTAAGTGTGTATTCTGTGCGCGCCATATTCAAACTAATAAGCGGCGCGTAGCTCTAGTGTGTATGTGTACTCATAAATATTAGTGTACCACTCCGGATACAAACCGCATATCATTAAGTGTGTATTCTGTGCGCGCCATATTCAAACCAATAAGCGGCGCGTAGTGCCAGTGTGTGTATGTGTGCTCATGTATATTAGTGTACCACTCCGGATACAAACCGCATATCATTAAGTTTGTATTCTGTGCGCGCAATATTCAAACTAATAAGCGGCGCGTAGCTCTAGTGTGTATGTGTACTCATAAGTATTAGTGTACCACTCCGGATACAAACTGCATATCATTAAGTGAGTATTCTGTGCGCGCCATATTCAAACTTATAAGCGGCGCGTCGTGTCAGTGTGTGTGTGTGTCCTCATAAATATTAGTGTACCACTGCGGATACAAACCGCATATCATTCAGTGTGTATTCTGTGCGCGCCATATTCAAACTAATAAGCGGCGCGTAGTGCCAGTGTGTGTTTGTGTGCTCATGTATATTAGTGTACCACTCCGGATACAAACTGCATATCATTAAGTGTGTATTCTGTGCACGCCATATTCAAACCAATAAGCGGCGCGTAGTGCCAGTGTGTATGTGTGCTCATGTATATTAGTGTACCACTCCGGATACAAACTGCATATCATTAATTGTGTATTCTGTGCACGCCATATTCAAACTAATAAGCGGCGCGTAGTGCCAGTGTGTGTGTGTGCTCATGATTATTAGTGTACCACTCCGGATACAAACTGCATATCATTAAGTGTGTATTCTGTGCGCGCCATATTCAAACTAAGAAGCGGCGCGTAGTGCCAGTGTGTGTGTGTGCTCATAAATATTTGTGTACCACTCCGGATACAAACTGCATATCATTAAGTGTGTATTCTGTGCGCGTCATATTGAAAATTATAAGCAGCGCGTAGCGCTAGTGTGTATGTGTACTCAAAAATATTAGTGTACCACTCCGGATACAAACTGCATATCATTCAGTGTGTATTCTGTGCACGCCATATTCAAACCAATAAGCGGCGCGTAGTGCCAGTGTGTGTGTGCTCATGTATAATAGTGTACCACTCCGGATACAAACCGCATATCATTAAGTGTGTATTCTGTGCACGCCATATTCAAACTTATAAGCGGCGCGTAGTGCCAGTGTGTGTATGTGCTCATGTATAATAGTGTACCACTCCGGATACAAACCGCATATCATTAAGTGTGTATTCTGTGCACGCCATATTCAAACTTATAAGCGGCGCGTAGTGCCAGTGTGTGTGTGCTCATGTATAATAGTGTACCACTCCGGATACAAACCGCATATCATTAAGTGTGTATTCTGTGCACGCCATATTCAAACTAATAAGCGGCGCGTAGCTCTAGTGTGTATGTGTACTCATAAATATTAGTGTACCACTCCGGATACAAACCGCATATCATTAAGTGTGTATTCTGTGCGCGCCATATTCAAACCAATAAGCGGCGCGTAGTGCCAGTGTGTGTGTGTGCTCATGTATAATAGTGTACCACTCCGGATACAAACCGCATATCATTAAGTGTGTATTCTGTGCACGCCATATTCAAACTTATAAGCGGCGCGTAGTGCCAGTGTGTGTATGCTCATGAATAATAGTGTACCACTCCGGATACAAACCGCATATCATTAAGTGTGTATTCTGTGCGCGCCAAATTAAAACCAATAAGCGGCGCGTAGTGCCAGTGTGTGTGTGTGCTCATGAATATTAGTGTACCACTCCGGATACAAACCGCATATCATTAAGTGTGTATTCTGTGCGCGCCAAATTAAAACCAATAAGCGGCACGTAGTGCCAGTGTGTGTGTGCTCATGTATATTAGTGTACCACTCCGGATAAAAACTGCATATCATTAAGTGTGTATTCTGTGCACGCCATATTCAAACTAATAAGCGGCACGTAGTGCCAGTGTGTGTGTGTGCTCATAAATAATAGTGTACCACTCCGGATACAAACCGCATATCATTAAGTGTGTATTCTGTGCGCGCCATATTCAAACCAATAAGCGGCGCGTAGTGCCAGTGTGTGTATGCTCATGAATATTAGTGTACTACTCCGGATACAAACCGCATATCATTAAGTGTGTATTCTGTGCGCGCCAAATTAAAACCAATAAGCGGCGCGTAGTGCCAGTGTGTGTGTGTGCTCATGAATATTAGTGTACCACTCCGGATAAAAACTGCATATCATTAAGTGTGTATTCTGTGCACGCCATATTCAAACCAATAAGCGGCGCGTAGTGCCAGTGTGTGTGTGTGCTCATAAATAATAGTGTACCACTCCGGATACAAACCGCATATCATTAAGTGTGTATTCTGTGCGCGCCATATTCAAACCAATAAGCGGCGCGTAGTGCCAGTGTGTGTATGCTCATGAATATTAGTGTACCACTCCGGATACAAACCGCATATCATTAAGTGTGTATTCTGTGCACGCCATATTCAAACCAATAAGCGGCGCGTAGTGCCAGTGTGTGTGTGTGCTCATGTATAATAGTGTACCACTCCGGATACAAACCGCATATCATTAAGTGTGTATTCTGTGCACGCCATATTCAAACTTATAAGCGGCGCGTAGTGCCAGTGTGTGTGTGTGCTCATAAATAATAGTGTACCACTCCGGATACAAACCGCATATCATTAAGTGTGTATTCTGTGCACGCCATATTCAAACTTATAAGCGGCGCGTAGTGCCAGTGTGTGTGTGCTCATGTATAATAGTGTACCACTCCGGATACAAACCGCATATCATTAAGTGTGTATTCTGTGCACGCCATATTCAAACTAATAAGCGGCGCGTAGCTCTAGTGTGTATGTGTGCTCATAAATATTTGTGTACCACTCCGGATACAAACTGCATATCATTAAGTGTGTATTCTGTGCGCGTCATATTGAAAATTATAAGCAGCGCGTAGCGCTAGTGTGTATGTGTACTCAAAAATATTAGTGTACCACTCCGGATACAAACTGCATATCATTCAGTGTGTATTCTGTGCACGCCATATTCAAACCAATAAGCGGCGCGTAGTGCCAGTGTGTGTGTGCTCATGTATAATAGTGTACCACTCCGGATACAAACCGCATATCATTAAGTGTGTATTCTGTGCACGCCATATTCAAACTTATAAGCGGCGCGTAGTGCCAGTGTGTGTATGTGCTCATGTATAATAGTGTACCACTCCGGATACAAACCGCATATCATTAAGTGTGTATTCTGTGCACGCCATATTCAAACTTATAAGCGGCGCGTAGTGCCAGTGTGTGTGTGCTCATGTATAATAGTGTACCACTCCGGATACAAACCGCATATCATTAAGTGTGTATTCTGTGCACGCCATATTCAAACTAATAAGCGGCGCGTAGCTCTAGTGTGTATGTGTACTCATAAATATTAGTGTACCACTCCGGATACAAACCGCATATCATTAAGTGTGTATTCTGTGCGCGCCATATTCAAACCAATAAGCGGCGCGTAGTGCCAGTGTGTGTGTGTGCTCATGTATAATAGTGTACCACTCCGGATACAAACCGCATATCATTAAGTGTGTATTCTGTGCACGCCATATTCAAACTTATAAGCGGCGCGTAGTGCCAGTGTGTGTATGCTCATGAATAATAGTGTACCACTCCGGATACAAACCGCATATCATTAAGTGTGTATTCTGTGCGCGCCAAATTAAAACCAATAAGCGGCGCGTAGTGCCAGTGTGTGTGTGTGCTCATGAATATTAGTGTACCACTCCGGATACAAACCGCATATCATTAAGTGTGTATTCTGTGCGCGCCAAATTAAAACCAATAAGCGGCACGTAGTGCCAGTGTGTGTGTGCTCATGTATATTAGTGTACCACTCCGGATAAAAACTGCATATCATTAAGTGTGTATTCTGTGCACGCCATATTCAAACTAATAAGCGGCGCGTAGTGCCAGTGTGTGTGTGTGCTCATAAATAATAGTGTACCACTCCGGATACAAACCGCATATCATTAAGTGTGTATTCTGTGCGCGCCATATTCAAACCAATAAGCGGCGCGTAGTGCCAGTGTGTGTATGCTCATGAATATTAGTGTACTACTCCGGATACAAACCGCATATCATTAAGTGTGTATTCTGTGCGCGCCAAATTAAAACCAATAAGCGGCGCGTAGTGCCAGTGTGTGTGTGTGCTCATGAATATTAGTGTACCACTCCGGATAAAAACTGCATATCATTAAGTGTGTATTCTGTGCACGCCATATTCAAACCAATAAGCGGCGCGTAGTGCCAGTGTGTGTGTGTGCTCATAAATAATAGTGTACCACTCCGGATACAAACCGCATATCATTAAGTGTGTATTCTGTGCGCGCCATATTCAAACCAATAAGCGGCGCGTAGTGCCAGTGTGTGTATGCTCATGAATATTAGTGTACTACTCCGGATACAAACCGCATATCATTAAGTGTGTATTCTGTGCGCGCCAAATTAAAACCAATAAGCGGCGCGTAGTGCCAGTGTGTGTGTGTGCTCATGAATATTAGTGTACCACTCCGGATAAAAACTGCATATCATTAAGTGTGTATTCTGTGCGCGCCATATTCAAACCAATAAGCGGCGCGTAGTGCCAGTGTGTGTATGCTCATGAATATTAGTGTACCACTCCGGATACAAACCGCATATCATTAAGTGTGTATTCTGTGCGCGCCAAATTAAAACCAATAAGCGGCGCGTAGTGCCAGTGTGTGTGTATGCTCATGAATATTAGTGTACTACTCCGGATACAAACCGCATATCATTAAGTGTGTATTCTGTGCGCGCCAAATTAAAACCAATAAGCGGCACGTAGTGCCAGTGTGTGTGTGCTCATGTATATTAGTGTACCACTCCGGATAAAAACTGCATATCATTAAGTGTGTATTCTGTGCACGCCATATTCAAACCAATAAGCGGCGCGTAGTGCCAGTGTGTGTATGTGTGCTCATGTATATTAGTGTACCACTCCGGATACAAACCGCATATCATTAAGTGTGTATTCTGTGCGCGCAATATTCAAACTAATAAGCGGCGCGTAGCTCTAGTGTGTATGTGTACTCATAAGTATTAGTGTACCACTCCGGATACAAACTGCATATCATTAAGTGAGTATTCTGTGCGCGCCATATTCAAACTTATAAGCGGCGCGTAGTGCCAGTGTGTGTGTGTGTCCTCATAAATATTAGTGTACCACTCCGGATACAAACCGCATATCATTCAGTGTGTATTCTGTGCGCGCCATATTCAAACTTATAAGCGGCGCGTAGTGCCAGTGTGTGTATGCTCATGAATAATAGTGTACCACTCCGGATACAAACCGCATATCATTAAGTGTGTATTCTGTGCGCGCCAAATTAAAACCAATAAGCGGCGCGTAGTGCCAGTGTGTGTGTGTGCTCATGAATATTAGTGTACCACTCCGGATACAAACCGCATATCATTAAGTGTGTATTCTGTGCACGCCATATTCAAACTTATAAGCGGCGCGTAGTGCCAGTGTGTGTGTGCTCATGAATAATAGTGTACCACTCCGGATACAAACCGCATTTCATTCAGTGTGTATTCTGTGCACGCCATATTCAAACCAATAAGCGGCGCGTAGTGCCAGTGTGTGTATGCTCATGAATAATAGTGTACCACTCCGGATACAAACCGCATATCATTAAGTGTGTATTCTGTGCGCGCCAAATTAAAACCAATAAGCGGCGCGTAGTGCCAGTGTGTGTGTGTGCTCATGAATATTAGTGTACCACTCCGGATACAAACCGCATATCATTAAGTGTGTATTCTGTGCACGCCATATTCAAACTTATAAGCGGCGCGTAGTGCCAGTGTGTGTGTGCTCATGAATAATAGTGTACCACTCCGGATACAAACCGCATATCATTAAGTGTGTATTCTGTGCGCGCCAAATTAAAACCAATAAGCGGCGCGTAGTGCCAGTGTGTGTGTGTGCTCATGAATATTAGTGTACCACTCCGGATACAAACCGCATATCATTAAGTGTGTATTCTGTGCACGCCATATTCAAACTTATAAGCGGCGCGTAGTGCCAGTGTGTGTATGCTCATGAATAATAGTGTACCACTCCGGATACAAACCGCATATCATTAAGTGTGTATTCTGTGCGCGCCAAATTAAAACCAATAAGCGGCGCGTAGTGCCAGTGTGTGTGTGTGCTCATGAATATTAGTGTACCACTCCGGATACAAACCGCATATCATTAAGTGTGTATTCTGTGCACGCCATATTCAAACTTATAAGCGGCGCGTAGTGCCAGTGTGTGTGTGCTCATGAATAATAGTGTACCACTCCGGATACAAACCGCATTTCATTCAGTGTGTATTCTGTGCACGCCATATTCAAACCAATAAGCGGCGCGTAGTGCCAGTGTGTGTGTGTGCTCATAAATAATAGTGTACCACTCCGGATACAAACCGCATATCATTAAGTGTGTATTCTGTGCGCGCCATATTCAAACCAATAAGCGGCGCGTAGTGCCAGTGTGTGTATGCTCATGAATATTAGTGTACTACTCCGGATACAAACCGCATATCATTAAGTGTGTATTCTGTGCGCGCCAAATTAAAACCAATAAGCGGCGCGTAGTGCCAGTGTGTGTGTGTGCTCATGAATATTAGTGTACCACTCCGGATAAAAACTGCATATCATTAAGTGTGTATTCTGTGCACGCCATATTCAAACCAATAAGCGGCGCGTAGTGCCAGTGTGTGTGTGTGCTCATAAATAATAGTGTACCACTCCGGATACAAACCGCATATCATTAAGTGTGTATTCTGTGCGCGCCATATTCAAACCAATAAGCGGCGCGTAGTGCCAGTGTGTGTATGCTCATGAATATTAGTGTACTACTCCGGATACAAACCGCATATCATTAAGTGTGTATTCTGTGCGCGCCAAATTAAAACCAATAAGCGGCGCGTAGTGCCAGTGTGTGTGTGTGCTCATGAATATTAGTGTACCACTCCGGATAAAAACTGCATATCATTAAGTGTGTATTCTGTGCACGCCATATTCAAACCAATAAGCGGCGCGTAGTGCCAGTGTGTGTGTGTGCTCATAAATAATAGTGTACCACTCCGGATACAAACCGCATATCATTAAGTGTGTATTCTGTGCGCGCCATATTCAAACCAATAAGCGGCGCGTAGTGCCAGTGTGTGTATGCTCATGAATATTAGTGTACTACTCCGGATACAAACCGCATATCATTAAGTGTGTATTCTGTGCGCGCCAAATTAAAACCAATAAGCGGCACGTAGTGCCAGTGTGTGTGTGCTCATGTATATTAGTGTACCACTCCGGATAAAAACTGCATATCATTAAGTGTGTATTCTGTGCACGCCATATTCAAACCAATAAGCGGCGCGTAGTGCCAGTGTGTGTATGTGTGCTCATGTATATTAGTGTACCACTCCGGATACAAACCGCATATCATTAAGTGTGTATTCTGTGCGCGCAATATTCAAACTAATAAGCGGCGCGTAGCTCTAGTGTGTATGTGTACTCATAAGTATTAGTGTACCACTCCGGATACAAACTGCATATCATTAAGTGAGTATTCTGTGCGCGCCATATTCAAACTTATAAGCGGCGCGTAGTGCCAGTGTGTGTGTGTGTCCTCATAAATATTAGTGTACCACTCCGGATACAAACCGCATATCATTCAGTGTGTATTCTGTGCGCGCCATATTCAAACTTATAAGCGGCGCGTAGTGCCAGTGTGTGTATGCTCATGAATAATAGTGTACCACTCCGGATACAAACCGCATATCATTAAGTGTGTATTCTGTGCGCGCCAAATTAAAACCAATAAGCGGCGCGTAGTGCCAGTGTGTGTGTGTGCTCATGAATATTAGTGTACCACTCCGGATACAAACCGCATATCATTAAGTGTGTATTCTGTGCACGCCATATTCAAACTTATAAGCGGCGCGTAGTGCCAGTGTGTGTGTGCTCATGAATAATAGTGTACCACTCCGGATACAAACCGCATTTCATTCAGTGTGTATTCTGTGCACGCCATATTCAAACCAATAAGCGGCGCGTAGTGCCAGTGTGTGTGTGTGCTCATAAATAATAGTGTACCACTCCGGATACAAACCGCATATCATTAAGTGTGTATTCTGTGCGCGCCATATTCAAACCAATAAGCGGCGCGTAGTGCCAGTGTGTGTATGCTCATGAATATTAGTGTACTACTCCGGATACAAACCGCATATCATTAAGTGTGTATTCTGTGCGCGCCAAATTAAAACCAATAAGCGGCGCGTAGTGCCAGTGTGTGTGTGTGCTCATGAATATTAGTGTACCACTCCGGATAAAAACTGCATATCATTAAGTGTGTATTCTGTGCACGCCATATTCAAACCAATAAGCGGCACGTAGTGCCAGTGTGTGTGTGTGCTCATAAATAATAGTGTACCACTCCGGATACAAACCGCATATCATTAAGTGTGTATTCTGTGCGCGCCATATTCAAACCAATAAGCGGCGCGTAGTGCCAGTGTGTGTATGCTCATGAATATTAGTGTACTACTCCGGATACAAACCGCATATCATTAAGTGTGTATTCTGTGCGCGCAATATTCAAACTAATAAGCGGCGCGTAGCTCTAGTGTGTATGTGTACTCATAAGTATTAGTGTACCACTCCGGATACAAACTGCATATCATTAAGTGAGTATTCTGTGCGCGCCATATTCAAACTTATAAGCGGCGCGTAGTGCCAGTGTGTGTGTGTGCTCATGTATAATAGTGTACCACTCCGGATACAAACCGCATATCATTAAGTGTGTATTCTGTGCACGCCATATTCAAACTTATAAGCGGCGCGTAGTGCCAGTGTGTGTATGCTCATGAATAATAGTGTACCACTCCGGATACAAACCGCATATCATTAAGTGTGTATTCTGTGCGCGCCAAATTAAAACCAATAAGCGGCGCGTAGTGCCAGTGTGTGTGTGTGCTCATGAATATTAGTGTACCACTCCGGATACAAACCGCATATCATTAAGTGTGTATTCTGTGCACGCCATATTCAAACTTATAAGCGGCGCGTAGTGCCAGTGTGTGTGTGCTCATGAATAATAGTGTACCACTCCGGATACAAACCGCATTTCATTCAGTGTGTATTCTGTGCACGCCATATTCAAACCAATAAGCGGCGCGTAGTGCCAGTGTGTGTGTGTGCTCATAAATAATAGTGTACCACTCCGGATACAAACCGCATATCATTAAGTGTGTATTCTGTGCGCGCCATATTCAAACCAATAAGCGGCGCGTAGTGCCAGTGTGTGTATGCTCATGAATATTAGTGTACTACTCCGGATACAAACCGCATATCATTAAGTGTGTATTCTGTGCGCGCCAAATTAAAACCAATAAGCGGCGCGTAGTGCCAGTGTGTGTGTGTGCTCATGAATATTAGTGTACCACTCCGGATAAAAACTGCATATCATTAAGTGTGTATTCTGTGCACGCCATATTCAAACCAATAAGCGGCGCGTAGTGCCAGTGTGTGTGTGTGCTCATAAATAATAGTGTACCACTCCGGATACAAACCGCATATCATTAAGTGTGTATTCTGTGCGCGCCATATTCAAACCAATAAGCGGCGCGTAGTGCCAGTGTGTGTATGCTCATGAATATTAGTGTACCACTCCGGATACAAACCGCATATCATTAAGTGTGTATTCTGTGCGCGCCAAATTAAAACCAATAAGCGGCGCGTAGTGCCAGTGTGTGTGTGTGCTCATGAATATTAGTGTACCACTCCGGATACAAACCGCATATCATTAAGTGTGTATTCTGTGCACGCCATATTCAAACCAATAAGCGGCGCGTAGTGCCAGTGTGTGTGTGTGCTCATAAATAATAGTGTACCACTCCGGATAAAAACTGCATATCATTAAGTGTGTATTCTGTGCACGCCATATTCAAACCAATAAGCGGCGCGTAGTGCCAGTGTGTGTATGTGTGCTCATGTATATTAGTGTACCACTCCGGATACAAACCGCATATCATTAAGTGTGTATTCTGTGCGCGCAATATTCAAACTAATAAGCGGCGCGTAGCTCTAGTGTGTATGTGTACTCATAAGTATTAGTGTACCACTCCGGATACAAACTGCATATCATTAAGTGAGTATTCTGTGCGCGCCATATTCAAACTTATAAGCGGCGCGTAGTGCCAGTGTGTGTGTGTGTCCTCATAAATATTAGTGTACCACTCCGGATACAAACCGCATATCATTCAGTGTGTATTCTGTGCGCGCCATATTCAAACTTATAAGCGGCGCGTAGTGCCAGTGTGTGTATGTGTGCTCATGTATATTAGTGTACCACTCCGGATACAAACTGCATATCATTAAGTGTGTATTCTGTGCACGCCATATTCAAACCAATAAGCGGCGCGTAGTGCCAGTGTGTGTGTGTGCTCATGTATATTAGTGTACCACTCCGGATACAAACTGCATATCATTAATTGTGTATTCTGTGCACGCCATATTCAAACTAATAAGCGGCGCGTAGTGCCAGTGTGTGTGTGTGCTCATAAATATTAGTGTACCACTCCGGATACAAACTGCATATCATTAAGTGTGTATTCTGTGCGCGCCATATTCAAACTAAGAAGCGGCGCGTAGTGCCAGTGTGTGTGTGTGCTCATGAATAATAGTGTACCACTCCGGATACAAACTGCATATCATTAAGTGTGTATTCTGTGCGCGCCAAATTAAAACCAATAAGCGGCGCGTAGTGCCAGTGTGTGTGTGTGCTCATGAATATTAGTGTACCACTCCGGATACAAACCGCATATCATTAAGTGTGAATTCTGTGCGCGCCAAATTAAAACCAATAAGCGGCACGTAGTGCCAGTGTGTGTGTGCTCATGTATATTAGTGTACCACTCCGGATACAAACCGCATATCATTAAGTGTGTATTCTGTGCGCGCCATATTCAAACTTATAAGCGGCGCGTAGTGTAGGTGTGCGTGTGTGTGCTCATAAATAAAAGTATACCACTCCGGATACAAACCGCATATGTGTATTCTGTGCACGCCATATTCAAACTTATAAGCGGCGCGTAGTGCCTGTGTCTGTGTGTGCTCATGAATATTAGTGTACCACTCCGGATACAAACTGCATATCATTAAGTGAGTATTCTGTGCGCGCCATATTCAAACTTATAAGCGGCACGTCGTGTCAGTGTGTGTGTGTGCTCATAAATATTTGTGTACCACTCCGGATACAAACCGCATATCATTAAGTGTGTATTCTGTACACGCCATATTCAAACCAATAAGCGGCACGTAGTGCCAGTGTGTGTGTGCTCATGTATATTAGTGTACCACTCCGGATAAAAACTGCATATCATTAAGTGTGTATTCTGTGCACGCCATATTCAAACCAATAAGCGGCGCGTAGTGCCAGTGTGTGTATGTGTGCTCATGTATATTAGTGTACCACTCCGGATACAAACCGCATATCATTAAGTGTGTATTCTGTGCGCGCAATATTCAAACTAATAAGCGGCGCGTAGCTCTAGTGTGTATGTGTACTCATAAGTATTAGTGTACCACTCCGGATACAAACTGCATATCATGAAGTGAGTATTCTGTGCGCGCCATATTCAAACTTATAAGCGGCGCGTCGTGCCAGTGTGTGTGTGTGTCCTCATAAATATTAGTGTACCACTCCGGATACAAACCGCATATCATTCAGTGTGTATTCTGTGCGCGCCATATTCAAACTTATAAGCGGCGCGTAGTGCCAGTGTGTGTATGTGTGCTCATGTATATTAGTGTACCACTCCGGATACAAACTGCATATCATTAAGTGTGTATTCTGTGCACGCCATATTCAAACCAATAAGCGGCGCGTAGTGCCAGTGTGTATGTGTGCTCATGTATATTAGTGTACCACTCCGGATACAAACTGCATATCATTAATTGTGTATTCTGTGCACGCCATATTCAAACTAATAAGCGGCGCGTAGTGCCAGTGTGTGTGTGTGCTCATGATTATTAGTGTACCACTCCGGATACAAACTGCATATCATTAAGTGTGTATTCTGTGCGCGCCATATTCAAACTAAGAAGCGGCGCGTAGTGCCAGTGTGTGTGTGTGCTCATAAATATTTGTGTACCACTCCGGATACAAACTGCATATCATTAAGTGTGTATTCTGTGCGCGTCATATTCAAACTTATAAGCGGCGCGTTGTGCCTGTGAATGTGTGCTCATAAATATTAGTGTACCACTCCGGATACAAACTGCATATCATTAAGTGTGTATTCTGTGCACGCCATATTCAAACTTATAAGCGGCACGTAGTGCCAGTGTGTGAATGTGTGCTCATAAATATTAGTGTACCACTCCGGATACAAACTGCATATCATTAAGTGTGTATTCTGTGCACGCCATATTCAAACTAATAAGCGGCGCGTAGTGCTAGTGTGTATGTGTGCTCAAAAATATTAGTGTACCACTCCGGATACAAACTGCATATCATTAAGTGTGTATTCTGTGCACGCCATATTCAAACTAATAAGCGGCGCGTAGTGCCAGTGTGTATGTGTGCTCAATAATATTGGTGTACCACTCTGGATACAAATTGCATATCATTAAGTGTGTATTCTGTGCGCGCCATATTCAAACTTATAAGCGGCGCGTAGTGCCAGTGTGTGTGTGTGCTCATGAATAATAGTGTACCACTCCGGATACAAACCGCATATCATTGAGTGTGTATTCTGTGCGCGCCATATTAAAACTAATAAGCGGCGCGTAGTGTCTGTGTGTTAAGCCGGTCTCGTAGTACAGTCGTCAACTCGTACGACTTAACAACCTGCCCGTCATGGGTTCAATCCCCAAATAGACCGTGCCGCCATACGTAGGACTGACTATCCTGCTATGGGGGGGAATCAATTAGTCACTGAAAGCCAAGCCCACAAGTGGGTACAGGCAGGCCTTGACCGACATCGGTTGTTGAGCCAAAGAAGAAGAAGAAGAAGTGTCTGTGTGTATGTGTGTGTGTGTGTGCTCATGAAAAATAGTGTACCACTCCGGATACAAACCGCATATCATTAAGTGTGTATTCTGTGCGCGCCATATTCAAACTTATAAGCGGCGCGTAGTGTAAGTGTGCGTGTGTGTGCTCATAAATATTAGTGTACCACTCCGGATACAAACCGCCTATCATTAAGTGTGTATTCTGTGCGCGCCATATTCAAACTTATAAGCGGCGCGTAGTGTCTGTGTGTATGTGTGTGTGTGTGTGCTCATGAATAATAGTGTACCACTCCGGATACAAACCGCATATCATTAAGTGTGTATTCTGTGCGCGCCATATTCAAACTTATAAGCGGCGCGTAGTGTAAGTGTGCGTGTGTGTGCTCATAAATATTAGTGTACCACTCCGGATACAAACCGCATATCATTAAGTGTGTATTCTGTGCGCGCCATATTCAAACTAAGAAGCGGCGCGTAGTGCCAGTGTGTGTGTGTGCTCATGAATAATAGTGTACCACTCCGGATACAAACTGCATATCATTAAGAGTGTATTCTGTGCGCGCCAAATTAAAACCAATAAGCGGCGCGTAGTGCCAGTGTGTGTGTGTGCTCATGAATATTAGTGTACCACTCCGGATACAAACCGCATATCATTAAGTGTGAATTCTGTGCGCGCCAAATTAAAACCAATAAGCGGCACGTAGTGCCAGTGTGTGTGTGCTCATGTATATTAGTGTACCACTCCGGATACAAACCGCATATCATTAAGTGTGTATTCTGTGCGCGCCATATTCAAACTTATAAGCGGCGCGTAGTGTAGGTGTGCGTGTGTGTGCTCATAAATAAAAGTGTACCACTCCGGATACAAACCGCATATGTGTATTCTGTGCACGCCATATTCAAACTTATAAGCGGCGCGTAGTGCCTGTGTCTGTGTGTGCTCATGAATATTAGTGTACCACTCCGGATACAAACTGCATATCATTAAGTGAGTATTCTGTGCGCGCCATATTCAAACTTATAAGCGGCACGTCGTGTCAGTGTGTGTGTGTGCTCATAAATATTTGTGTACCACTCCGGATACAAACCGCATATCATTAAGTGTGTATTCTGTACACGCCATATTCAAACCAATAAGCGGCACGTAGTGCCAGTGTGTGTGTGCTCATGTATATTAGTGTACCACTCCGGATAAAAACTGCATATCATTAAGTGTGTATTCTGTGCACGCCATATTCAAACCAATAAGCGGCGCGTAGTGCCAGTGTGTGTATGTGTGCTCATGTATATTAGTGTACCACTCCGGATACAAACCGCATATCATTAAGTGTGTATTCTGTGCGCGCAATATTCAAACTAATAAGCGGCGCGTAGCTCTAGTGTGTATGTGTACTCATAAGTATTAGTGTACCACTCCGGATACAAACTGCATATCATGAAGTGAGTATTCTGTGCGCGCCATATTCAAACTTATAAGCGGCGCGTCGTGCCAGTGTGTGTGTGTGTCCTCATAAATATTAGTGTACCACTCCGGATACAAACCGCATATCATTCAGTGTGTATTCTGTGCGCGCCATATTCAAACTTATAAGCGGCGCGTAGTGCCAGTGTGTGTATGTGTGCTCATGTATATTAGTGTACCACTCCGGATACAAACTGCATATCATTAAGTGTGTATTCTGTGCACGCCATATTCAAACCAATAAGCGGCGCGTAGTGCCAGTGTGTATGTGTGCTCATGTATATTAGTGTACCACTCCGGATACAAACTGCATATCATTAATTGTGTATTCTGTGCACGCCATATTCAAACTAATAAGCGGCGCGTAGTGCCAGTGTGTGTGTGTGCTCATGATTATTAGTGTACCACTCCGGATACAAACTGCATATCATTAAGTGTGTATTCTGTGCGCGCCATATTCAAACTAAGAAGCGGCGCGTAGTGCCAGTGTGTGTGTGTGTGCTCATAAATATTTGTGTACCACTCCGGATACAAACTGCATATCATTAAGTGTGTATTCTGTGCGCGTCATATTCAAACTTATAAGCGGCGCGTTGTGCCTGTGAATGTGTGCTCATAAATATTAGTGTACCACTCCGGATACAAACTGCATATCATTAAGTGTGTATTCTGTGCACGCCATATTCAAACTTATAAGCGGCACGTAGTGCCAGTGTGTGAATGTGTGCTCATAAATATTAGTGTACCACTCCGGATACAAACTGCATATCATTAAGTGTGTATTCTGTGCACGCCATATTCAAACTAATAAGCGGCGCGTAGTGCTAGTGTGTATATGTGCTCAAAAATATTAGTGTACCACTCCGGATACAAACTGCATATCATTAAGTGTGTATTCTGTGCACGCCATATTCAAACTAATAAGCGGCGCGTAGTGCCAGTGTGTATGTGTGCTCAATAATATTGGTGTACCACTCTGGATACAAATTGCATATCATTAAGTGTGTATTCTGTGCGCGCCATATTCAAACTTATAAGCGGCGCGTAGTGCCAGTGTGTGTGTGTGCTCATGAATAATAGTGTACCACTCCGGATACAAACCGCATATCATTGAGTGTGTATTCTGTGCGCGCCATATTAAAACTAATAAGCGGCGCGTAGTGTCTGTGTGTTAAGCCGGTCTCGTAGTACAGTCGTCAACTCGTACGACTTAACAACCTGCCCGTCATGGGTTCAATCCCCAAATAGACCGTGCCGCCATACGTAGGACTGACTATCCTGCTATGGGGGGGAATCAATTAGTCACTGAAAGCCAAGCCCACAAGTGGGTACAGGCAGGCCTTGACCGACATCGGTTGTTGAGCCAAAGAAGAAGAAGAAGAAGTGTCTGTGTGTATGTGTGTGTGTGTGTGCTCATGAAAAATAGTGTACCACTCCGGATACAAACCGCATATCATTAAGTGTGTATTCTGTGCGCGCCATATTCAAACTTATAAGCGGCGCGTAGTGTAAGTGTGCGTGTGTGTGCTCATAAATATTAGTGTACCACTCCGGATACAAACCGCCTATCATTAAGTGTGTATTCTGTGCGCGCCATATTCAAACTTATAAGCGGCGCGTAGTGTCTGTGTGTATGTGTGTGTGTGTGTGCTCATGAATAATAGTGTACCACTCCGGATACAAACCGCATATCATTAAGTGTGTATTCTGTGCGCGCCATATTCAAACTTATAAGCGGCGCGTAGTGTAAGTGTGCGTGTGTGTGCTCATAAATATTAGTGTACCACTCCGGATACAAACCGCCTATCATTAAGTGTGTATTCTGTGCGCGCCATATTCAAACTTATAAGCGGCGCGTAGTGTCTGTGTGTATGTGTGTGTGTGTGTGCTCATGAAAAATAGTGTACCACTCCGGATACAAACCGCCTATCATTAAGTGTGTATTCTGTGCGCGCCATATTCAAAACAATAAGCGGCGCGTAGTGCCAGCGTGTGTGTGCTCATGAATAAAAGTGTACCACTCCGGATACAAACCGCATATCATTAAGTGTGTATTCTGTGCGCGCCATATTCAAACTAATCAGCGGCGCGTAGTGCCAGTGTGTGTGTGTGCTCATAAATAAAAGTGTACCACTCCGGATACAAACTGCATATCATTAAGTGTGTATTCTGTGCGCGCCATATTCAAACTTATAAGCGGCGCGTAGCGCTAGAGTGTATGTGTACTCATAAATATTAGTGTACCACTCCGGATACAAACCGCATATCATTAAGTGTGTATTCTGTGCGCGCCATATTCAAACCAATAAGCGGCGCATAGTGCTAGTGTGTATGTGTGCTCATGAATATTAGTGTACCACTCCGGATACAAACTGCATATCATTAAGTGTGTATTCTGTGCGCGCCATATTCAAACTTACAAGCGGCGCGTAGCTCTAGTGTGTATGTGTACTCATAAATATTAGTGTACCACTCCGGATACAAACTGCATATCATTAATTGTGTATTCTGTGCACGCCATATTCAAACTAATAAGCGGCGCGTAGTGCCAGTGTGTGTGTGTGCTCATGAATATTAGTGTACCACTCCGGATACAAACTGCAAATCATTAAGTGTGTATTCTGTGCGCGCCATATTCAAACTTATAAGCGGCGCGTAGCTCTAGTGTGTATGTGTACTCATAAATATTAGTGTACCACTCCGGATACAAACCGCATATCATTAAGTGTGTATTCTGTGCGCGCCATATTCAAACTAATCAGCGGCGCGTAGTGCCAGTGTGTATGTGTGCTCAATAATATTGGTGTACCACTCTGGATACAAATTGCATATCATTAAGTGTGTATTCTGTGCGCGCCATATTCAAACTTATAAGCGGCGCGTAGTGCCAGTGTGTGTGTGTGCTCATGAATAATAGTGTACCACTCCGGATACAAACCGCATATCATTGAGTGTGTATTCTGTGCGCGCCATATTCAAACTTTTAAGCGGCACGTAGTGCCAGTGTGTATGTGTGCTCATAAATATTAGTGTACCACTCCGGATACAAACTGCAAATCATTAAGTGTGTATTCTATGCGCGCCATATTCAAACTTATAAGCGGCGCGTTGTGCCTGTGAATGTGTGCTCATAAATATTAGTGTACCACTCCGGATACAAACTGCATATCATTAAGTGTGTATTCTGTGCACGCCATATTCAAACTAATAAGCGGCGCGTAGTGCTAGTGTGTATGTGTGCTCAAAAATATTAGTGTACCACTCCGGATACAAACTGCATATCATTAAGTGTGTATTCTGTGCACGCCATATTCAAACTAATAAGCGGCGCGTAGTGCCAGTGTGTATGTGTGCTCAATAATATTGGTGTACCACTCTGGATACAAATTGCATATCATTAAGTGTGTATTCTGTGCGCGCCATATTCAAACTTATAAGCGGCGCGTAGTGCCAGTGTGTGTGTGTGCTCATGAATAATAGTGTACCACTCCGGATACAAACCGCATATCATTGAGTGTGTATTCTGTGCGCGCCATATTAAAACTAATAAGCGGCGCGTAGTGTCTGTGTGTATGTGTGTGTGTGTGTGCTCATGAAAAATAGTGTACCACTCCGGATACAAACCGCATATCATTAAGTGTGTATTCTGTGCGCGCCATATTCAAACTTATAAGCGGCGCGTAGTGTAAGTGTGCGTGTGTGTGCTCATAAATATTAGTGTACCACTCCGGATACAAACCGCCTATCATTAAGTGTGTATTCTGTGCGCGCCATATTCAAACTTATAAGCGGCGCGTAGTGTCTGTGTGTATGTGTGTGTGTGTGTGCTCATGAATAATAGTGTACCACTCCGGATACAAACCGCATATCATTAAGTGTGTATTCTGTGCGCGCCATATTCAAACTTATAAGCGGCGCGTAGTGTAAGTGTGCGTGTGTGTGCTCATAAATATTAGTGTACCACTCCGGATACAAACCGCCTATCATTAAGTGTGTATTCTGTGCGCGCCATATTCAAACTTATAAGCGGCGCGTAGTGTCTGTGTGTATGTGTGTGTGTGTGTGCTCATGAATAATAGTGTACCACTCCGGATACAAACCGCATATCATTAAGTGTGTATTCTGTGCGCGCCATATTCAAACTTATAAGCGGCGCGTAGTGTAAGTGTGCGTGTGTGTGCTCATAAATATTAGTGTACCACTCCGGATACAAACCGCCTATCATTAAGTGTGTATTCTGTGCGCGCCATATTCAAACTTATAAGCGGCGCGTAGTGTCTGTGTGTATGTGTGTGTGTGTGTGCTCATGAAAAATAGTGTACCACTCCGGATACAAACCGCCTATCATTAAGTGTGTATTCTGTGCGCGCCATATTCAAAACAATAAGCGGCGCGTAGTGCCAGCGTGTGTGTGCTCATGAATAAAAGTGTACCACTCCGGATACAAACCGCATATCATTAAGTGTGTATTCTGTGCGCGCCATATTCAAACTAATCAGCGGCGCGTAGTGCCAGTGTGTGTGTGTGCTCATAAATAAAAGTGTACCACTCCGGATACAAACTGCATATCATTAAGTGTGTATTCTGTGCGCGCCATATTCAAACTTATAAGCGGCGCGTAGCGCTAGAGTGTATGTGTACTCATAAATATTAGTGTACCACTCCGGATACAAACCGCATATCATTAAGTGTGTATTCTGTGCGCGCCATATTCAAACCAATAAGCGGCGCATAGTGCTAGTGTGTATGTGTGCTCATGAATATAAGTGTACCACTCCGGATACAAACTGCATATCATTAAGTGTGTATTCTGTGCGCGCCATATTCAAACTTACAAGCGGCGCGTAGCTCTAGTGTGTATGTGTACTCATAAATATTAGTGTACCACTCCGGATACAAACTGCATATCATTAATTGTGTATTCTGTGCACGCCATATTCAAACTAATAAGCGGCGCGTAGTGCCAGTGTGTGTGTGTGCTCATGAATATTAGTGTACCACTCCGGATACAAACTGCAAATCATTAAGTGTGTATTCTGTGCGCGCCATATTCAAACTTATAAGCGGCGCGTAGCTCTAGTTTGTATATGTACTCATAAATATTAGTGTACCACTCCGGATACAAACCGCATATCATTAAGTGTGTATTCTGTGCGCGCCATATTCAAACTAATCAGCGGCGCGTAGTGCCAGTGTGTGTGTGTGCTCATAAATATTTGTGTACCAATCCGGATACAAACTGCATATCATTAAGTGTGTATTCTGTGCACGCCATATTCAAACTAATAAGCGGCGCGTAGTGCCAGTGTGTGTGTGTGCTCATGAATATAAGTGTACCACTCCGGATACAAACTGCATATCATTAAGTGTGTACTCTGTGCGCGCCATATTGAAATTTATAAGCGGCGCGTAGTGCCAGTGTGTGTGTGTGCTCATAAATATTTGTGTACCACTCCGGATACAAACTGCATATCATTAAGTGTGTATTCTGTGCACGCCATATTCAAACTAATAAGCGGCGCGTAGTGCCAGTGTGTGTGTGTGCTCATGAATAATTGTGTACCACTCCGGATACAAACTGCATATCATAAAGTGTGTATTCTGTGCACGCCATATTCAAACCAATAAGCGGCGCGTAGTGCCAGTGTGTATGTGTGCTCATGAATAATCGTGTACCACTCCGGATACAAACTGCATATCATTAAGTGTGTATTCTGTGCGCGCCATATTCAAACCAATAAGCGGCGCGTAGTGCCAGTGTGTGTGTGCTCATGAATAATAGTGTACCACTCCGGATACAAACCGCATATCATTAAGTGTGTATTCTGTGCGCGCCATATTCAAACTAATAAGCGGCGCGTAGCTCTAGTGTGTATGTGTACTCATAAATATTAGTGTACCACTCCGGATACAAACCGCATATCATTCAGTGTGTATTCTGTGCACGCCATATTCAAACCAATAAGCGGCACGTAGTGCCAGTGTGTGTGTGTGCTCATGAATATAAGTGTACCACTCCGGATACAAACTGCATATAATGTTGTTGTTGTTGTTTATTGTATTAAGTGTTTGGCCAAACAAGCGGCCTTATCACTGAATTAAAACTTAAACTTAAATAACTAACGCAGTGTACAATGACAAAACCGATCAACAGAATCTAGTAGGTAGATGCCAGTCAAATAAAATGTAACGCTGATTAAATTTACGGGCCATCGCAGTCATTGGGTCGTTCTCGCTATATTCACGTCTTGTAAGGTCAGTTCTTAATAGTCTGTAGTTACGGAACACTCTAGGAGGGACATTTATGTTGACTCTAGCCAGTAGTTCTGGCGAATCTATCTCACCGACAATAAGTTTGGACAAAAACGTACATTGGGCATTATCACGTCTCCTAGCAAGTGTGTCCAGACCAAACAACAAACAACGAGTATGATACGATGGACGAGGGGTTACATTACGCCACGGAGTGAAGTGTAGGACAATACGAGTAACTCTCTTTTGGACAGCTTCTATTCTATTGGACCAAACACTAGAGAACGGACACCAAACTGTAGAACTAAACTCGAGGATGGAACGAACATAGGACTTATACAGAGTTAACAGGCAGTGTGGGTCATTAAGTTCTCTCGAATGTCGACGAATAAATAGTAGCATTTTGTTAGCTTTGTCTAAAATATCACAGTAATGTTGTCGGAAATCTAGTTTGCGATCCAGGGTGACTCCTAAATCTCTGACCGTATTGCACCGCGGTAGTTGTGTCCCTGATATCATTAAGTGTGTATTCTGTGCGCGCCATATTCAAACTTATAAGCGGCGCGTAGCGCTAGTGTGTATGGGTACTCAAAAATATTAGTGTACCACTCCGGATACAAACTGCATATCATTAAGTGTGTATTCTGTGCACGCCATATTCAAACTAATAAGCGGCACGTAGTGCCAGTGTGTCCGGTATGGCCGGTCTCGTAGTACAGTCGTCAACTCGTACGACTTAACAACATGCCCGTCATGGGTTCAATCCCCAAACAGACCGTGCCGCCATACGTAGGATTGACTATCCTGCTATGGTGGGGAATCAATTAGTCACTGAAAGCCAAGCCCACAAGTGGTTACAGGCAGGCCTTGACCGACATCGGTTGTTGTGCCAGAGAAGAAGAAGAAGTGCCAGTGTGTGTGTGTGCTCATGAATATTAGTGTACCACTCCGGATACAAACTGCATATCATTAAGTGTGTATTCTATGCACGCCATATTCAAACTTATAAGCGGCACGTAGTGCCAGTGTGTGAATGTGTGCTCATAAATATTAGTGTACCACTCCGGATACAAACTGCATATCATTAAGTGTGTATTCTGTGCACGCCATATTCAAACTTATAAGCGGCAAGTAGTGCCAGTGTGTGAATGTGTGCTCATAAATATTAGTGTACCACTACGGATACAAACTGCATATCATTAAGTGTGTATTCTGTGCACGCCATATTCAAACTAATAAGCGGCGCGTAGTGCCAGTGTGTGTGTGTGCTCATGAATAATTGTGTATCACTCCGGATACAAACCGCATATCATTAAGTGTGTATTCTGTGCGCGCCATATTCAAACTAATAAGCGGCGCGTGAATAATTGTGTACCGCTCCGGATACAAACTGCATATCATTAAGTGTGTATTCTGTGCGCGCCATATTCAAACTAAGAAGCGGCGCATAGTGCTAGTGTGTATGTGTGCTCATGAATAATTGTGTACCACTCCGGATACAAACTGCATATCATTAAGTGTGTATTCTGTGCGCGCCATATTCAAACTAATAAGCGGCGCGTGAATAATTGTGTACCGCTCCGGATACAAACTGCATATCATTAAGTGTGTATTCTGTGCGCGCCATATTCAAACTAAGAAGCGGCGCATAGTGCTAGTGTGTATGTGTGCTCATAAATATTAGTGTACCACTCCGGATACAAACTGCATATCATTAAGTGTGTATTCTGTGCGCGCCATATTCAAACTAATAAGCGGCGCATAGTGCTAGTGTGTATGTGTGCTCATGAATAATTGTGTATCACTCCGGATACAAACCGCATATCATTAAGTGTGTATTCTGTGCGCGCCATATTCAAACTAATAAGCGGCGCGTGAATAATTGTGTACCACTCCGGATACAAACTGCATATCATTAAGTGTGTATTCTGTGCGCGCCATATTCAAACTAAGAAGCGGCGCATAGTGCTAGTGTGTATGTGTGCTCATGAATAATTGTGTATCACTCCGGATACAAACCGCATATCATTAAGTGTGTATTCTGTGCGCGCCATATTCAAACTAATAAGCGGCGCGTGAATAATTGTGTACCACTCCGGATACAAACTGCATATCATTAAGTGTGTATTCTGTGCACGCCATATTCAAACTAATAAGCGGCGCGTAGTGCTAGTGTGTATGTGTGCTCATAAATATTAGTGTACCACTCCGGATACAAACTGCATATCATTAAGTGTGTATTCTGTGCGCGCCATATTCAAACTAATAAGCGGCGCATAGTGCTAGTGTGTATGTGTGCTCATGAATAATTGTGTATCACTCCGGATACAAACCGCATATCATTAAGTGTGTATTCTGTGCGCGCCATATTCAAACTAATAAGCGGCGCGTGAATAATTGTGTACCACTCCGGATACAAACTGCATATCATTAAGTGTGTATTCTGTGCGCGCCATATTCAAACTAAGAAGCGGCGCATAGTGCTAGTGTGTATGTGTGCTCATGAATAATTGTGTATCACTCCGGATACAAACCGCATATCATTAAGTGTGTATTCTGTGCGCGCCATATTCAAACTAATAAGCGGCGCGTGAATAATTGTGTACCACTCCGGATACAAACCGCATATCATTAAGTGTGTATTCTGTGCGCGCCATATTCAAACTAAGAAGCGGCGCATAGTGCTAGTGTGTATGTGTGCTCATGAATAATAGTGTATCACTCCGGATACAAACCTTATATCATTAAGTGTGTATTCTGTGCGCGCCATATTCAAACTAATAAGCGGCGCGTAGTGCTAGTGTGTATGTGTGCTCATAAATATTAGTGTACCACTCCGGATACAAACTGCATATCATTAAGTGTGTATTCTGTGCACGCCATATTCAAACTAATAAGCGGCGCGTAGTGCTAGTGTGTATGTGTGCTCATAAATATTAGTGTACCACTCCGGATACAAACCGCATATCATTAAGTGTGTATTCTGTGCGCGCCATATTCAAACTAATAAGCGGCGCATAGTGCTAGTGTGTATGTGTGCTCATGAATAATTGTGTATCACTCCGGATACAAACCGCATATCATTAAGTGTGTATTCTGTGCGCGCCATATTCAAACTAATAAGCGGCGCGTGAATAATTGTGTACCACTCCGGATACAAACTGCATATCATTAAGTGTGTATTCTGTGCGCGCCATATTCAAACTAAGAAGCGGCGCATAGTGCTAGTGTGTATGTGTGCTCATGAATAATTGTGTATCACTCCGGATACAAACCGCATATCATTAAGTGTGTATTCTGTGCGCGCCATATTCAAACTAATAAGCGGCGCGTGAATAATTGTGTACCACTCCGGATACAAACTGCATATCATTAAGTGTGTATTCTGTGCGCGTCATATTGAAAATTATAAGCAGCGCGTAGTGTAAGTGTGTGTGTGTGTGCTCATAAATAAAAGCGTACCACTCCGGATACAAACCTTATATCATTAAGTGTGTATTCTGTGCGCGCCAAATTAAAACTAATAAGCGGCGCGTAGTGCTAGTGTGTTTGTGTGCTCATGAATAATTGTGTACCACTCTGGATACAAACTGCATATCATTAAGTGTGTATTCTGTGCGCGCCATATTCAAACTAAGAAGCGGCGCATAGTGCTAGTGTGTATGTGTGCTCATGAATAATTGTGTACCACTCCGGATACAAACTGCATATCATTAAGCGTGTATTCTGTGCGCGCCATATTCAAACTTATAAGCGGCACGTAGTGCCAGTGTGTGTGTGCTCATGAATAATAGTGTACCACTCCGGATACAAACCGCATATCATTAAGTGTGTATTCTGTGCGCGCCATATTCAAACCAATAAGCGGCTCGTAGTGCCAGTGTGTGTGTGCTCATGAATAATTGTGTACCACTCCGGAAACAAACTGCATATCATTAAGTGTGTATTCTGTGCGCGCCATATTCAATCTTATAAGCGGCGCGTAGTGCCAGTGTGTGTATGTGTGCTTATGAATAATAGTGTACCACTCCGGATACAAACCGCATATCATTAAGTGTGTATTCTGTGCGCGCCATATTCAAACTAATCAGCGGCGCGTAGTGCTATTGTGTATGTGTACTCATAAATATTAGTGTACCACTCCGGATACAAACCGCATATCATTCAGTGTGTATTCTGTGCACGCCATATTCAAACTTATAAGCGGCGCATAGTGCTAGTGTGTATGTGTGCTCATGAATAATTGTGTACCACTCCGGATACAAACTGCATATAATTAAGTGTGTATTCTGTGCGCGCCATATTCAAACTAATAAGCGGCGCATAGTGCTAGTGTGTGTGTGTCCTCATAAATATTAGTGTACCACTCCGGATACAAACCGCATATCATTAAGTGTGTATTCTGTGCGCGCCATATTCAAACTAATAAGCGGCGCATAGTGCCAGTGTGTGTGTGTGCTCATGAATAATAGTGTACCACTCCGGATACAAACCGCATATCATTAAGTGTGTATTCTGTGCGCGCCAAATTAAAACCAATAAGCGGCGCGTAGTGCCAGTGTGTGTGTGTGCTCATGAATATTAGTGTACCACTCTGGATACAAACCGCATATCATTAAGTGTGTATTCTGTGCGCGCCATATTCAAACCAATAAGCGGCGCGTAGTGCCAGCGTGTGTGTGCTCATAAATATTGGTGTACCACTCCGGATACAAATCGCATATCATTAAGTGTGTATTCTGTGCGCGCCAAATTCAAACTAATAAGCGGCGCGTAGTGCCAGTGTATGTATGTGTGCTCATGTATATTAGTGTACCACTCCGGATACAAACTGCAATTAATTAAGTGTGTATTCTGTGTGCGCCATATTCAAACTTATAAGCGGCGCGTAGTGCCAGTGTGTGTGTGTGCTCATAAATATTTGTGTACCACTCCGGATACAAACCGCATATCATTCATTGTGTATTCTGTGCACGCCATATTCAAACCAATAAGCGGCGCGTAGTGCCAGTGTGTGTGTGCTCATGAATAATAGTGTACCACTCCGGATACAAACTGCATATCATTAAGTGTGTATTCTGTGCACGCCATATTCAAACCAATAAGCGGCGCGTAGTGCCAGTGTGTGTGTGCTCATGAATATTAGTGTACCACTCCGGATACAAACCGCATATCATTAAGTGTGTATTCTGTGCACGCCATATTCAAACCAATAAGCGGCGCGTAGTGCCAGTGTGTGTGTGTATGTGTGCTCATAAATATTAGTGTACCACTCCGGATACAAACCGCATATCATTAAGTGTGTATTCTGTGCGCGCCATATTCAAACTAATAAGCGGCGCGTAGCTCTAGTGTGTATGTGTGCTCATAAATATTAGTGTACCACTCCGGATACAAACCGCATATCATTAAGTGTGTATTCTGTGCATGCCATATTCAAACCAATAAGCGGCGCGTAGTGCCAGTGTGTGTGTGTGCTCATGAATTATAGTGTACCACTCCGGATACAAACCGCATATCATTAAGTGTGTATTCTGTGCGCGCCATATTCAAACTAATAAGCGGCGCGTAGTGCCAGTGTGTGTGTGTGTGCTCATGAATAATTGTGTACCACTCCGGATACAAACTGCATATCATTAAGTGTGTATTCTGTGCACGCCATATTCAAACTAATAAGCGGCGCGTAGCTCTAGTGTGTATGTGTACTCATAAATATTAGTGTACCACTCCGGATACAAACTGCATATCATTAAGTGTGTATTCTGTGCACGCCATATTCAAACCAATAAGCGGCGCGTAGTGCCAGTGTGTGTATGTGTGCTCATGTATATAAGTGTACCACTCCGGATACAAACTGCATATAATTAAGTGTGTATTCTGTGTGCGCCATATTCAATCTTATAAGCGGCGCGTAGTGCCAGTGTGTGTGTGTGCTCATAAATATTTGTGTACCACTCCGGATACAAACCGCATATCATTCATTGTGTATTCTGTGCACGCCATATTCAAACCAATAAGCGGCGCGTAGTGCCAGTGTGTGTGTGCTCATGAATAATAGTGTACCACTCCGGATACAAACCGCATATCATTAAGTGTGTATTCTGTGCGCGCCATATTCAAACTAATAAGCGGCGCGTAGCTCTAGTGTGTATGTGTACTCATAAATATTAGTGTACCACTCCGGATACAAACCGCATATCATTAAGTGTGTATTCTGTGCGCGCCATATTCAAACCAATAAGCGGCGCGTAGTGCCAGCGTGTGTGTGCTCATAAATATTGGTGTACCACTCCGGATACAAATCGCATATCATTAAGTGTGTATTCTGTGCGCACCAAATTCAAACTAATAAGCGGCGCGTAGTGCCAGTGTATGTATGTGTGCTCATGTATATTAGTGTACCACTCCGGATACAAACTGCATATAATTAAGTGTGTATTCTGTGTGCGCCATATTCAAACTTATAAGCGGCGCGTAGTGCCAGTGTGTGTGTGTGCTCATAAATATTTGTGTACCACTCCGGATACAAACCGCATATCATTCATTGTGTATTCTGTGCACGCCATATTCAAACCAATAAGCGGCGCGTAGTGCCAGTGTGTGTGTGCTCATGAATAATAGTGTACCACTCCGGATACAAACCGCATATCATTAAGTGTGTATTCTGTGCACGCCATATTCAAATTAATAAGCGGCGCGTAGTGCCAGTGTGTGTGTGTGCTCATGAATAATAGTGTACCACTCCGGATACAAACCGCATATCATTAAGTGTGTATTCTGTGCGCGCCATATTCAAACTAATAAGCGGCGCGTAGCTCTAGTGTGTATGTGTACTCATAAATATTAGTGTACCACTCCGGATACAAACCGCATATCATTCATTGTGTATTCTGTGCACGCCATATTCAAACCAATAAGCGGCGCGTAGTGCCAGTGTGTGTGTGCTCATGAATAATAGTGTACCACTCCGGATACAAACCGCATATCATTAAGTGTGTATTCTGTGCGCGCCATATTCAAACTAATAAGCGGCGCGTAGCTCTAGTGTGTATGTGTGCTCATAAATATTAGTGTACCACTCCGGATACAAACCGCAGATCATTCAGTGTGTATTCTGTGCGCGCCATATTCAAACTAATAAGCAGCGCGTAGTGTAAGTGTGCGTGTGTGTGCTCATAAATATTAGTGTACCACTCCGGATACAAACTGCATATCATTAAGTGTGTATTCTGTGCACGCCATATTCAAACCAATAAGCGGCGCGTAGTGCCAGTGTGTGTGTGCTCATGAATAATAGTGTACCACTCCGGATACAAACCGCATATCATTAAGTGTGTATTCTGTGCGCGCCATATTCAAACCAATAAGCGGCGCGTAGTGCCAGCGTGTGTGTGCTCATAAATATTGGTGTACCACTCCGGATACAAATCGCATATCATGAAGTGTGTATTCTGTGCGCGCCAAATTCAAACTAATAAGCGGCGCGTAGTGCCAGTGTATGTATGTGTGCTCATGTATATTAGTGTACCACTCCGGATACAAACTGCATATAATTAAGTGTGTATTCTGTGTGCGCCATATTCAAACTTATAAGCGGCGCGTAGTGCCAGTGTGTGTGTGTGCTCATAAATATTTGTGTACCACTCCGGATACAAACCGCATATCATTCATTGTGTATTCTGTGCACGCCATATTCAAACCAATAAGCGGCGCGTAGTGCCAGTGTGTGTGTGCTCATGAATAATAGTGTACCACTCCGGATACAAACCGCATATCATTAAGTGTGTATTCTGTGCACGCCATATTCAAACTAATAAGCGGCGCGTAGTGCCAGTGTGTGTGTGTGCTCATGAATAATAGTGTACCACTCCGGATACAAACCGCATATCATTAAGTGTGTATTCTGTGCGCGCCATATTCAAACTAATAAGCGGCGCGTAGCTCTAGTGTGTATGTGTACTCATAAATATTAGTGTACCACTCCGGATACAAACCGCATATCATTAAGTGTGTATTCTGTGCGCGCCATATTCAAACTAATAAGCGGCGCGTAGTGCCAGTGTGTGTGTGTGCTCATGAATAATTGTGTACCACTCCGGATACAAACTGCATATCATTAAATGTGTATTCTGTGCGCGCCATATTCAAACTAATAAGCGGCGCGTAGCTCTAGTGTGTATGTGTACTCATAAATATTAGTGTACCACTCCGGATACAAACCGCAGCTCATTCAGTGTGTATTCTGTGCGCGCCATATTCAAACTAATAAGCAGCGCGTAGTGTAAGTGTGCGTGTGTGTGCTCATAAATATTAGTGTACCACTCCGGATACAAACCGCATATCATTAAGTGTGTATTCTGTGCGCGCCATATTCAAACCAATAAGCGGCGCGTAGTGCCAGTGTGTGCGTGCTCATAAATATTGGTGTACCACTCCGGATACAAACCGCATATCATTAAGTGTGTATTCTGTGCGCGCCATATTCAAACTAATAAGCAGCACGTAGCGCTAGTGTGTGTGTCCGTGCTCATGAATAATAGTGTACCACTCCGGATACAAACCGCATATCATTAAGTGTGTATTCTGTGCGCGCCATATTCAAACCAATAAGCGGCGCGTAGCTCTAGTGTGTATGTGTACTCATAAATATTAGTGTACCACTCCGGATACAAACCGCATATCATTAAGTGTGTATTCTGTGCGCGCCATATTCAAACCAATAAGCGGCGCGTAGTGCCAGCGTGTGTGTGCTCATAAATATTGGTGTACCACTCCGGATACAAATCGCATATCATTAAGTGTGTATTCTGTGCGCGCCAAATTCAAACTAATAAGCGGCACGTAGTGCCAGTGTATGTATGTGTGCTCATGTATATAAGTGTACCACTCCGGATACAAACTGCATATCATTAAGTGTGTATTCTGTGCGCGCCATATTCAAACTTATAAGCGGCGCGTAGTGCCAGTGTGTGTATGTGTGCTCATGTATATAAGTGTACCACTCCGGATACAAACCGCATATTTTTCAGTGTGTATTCTGTGCACGCCATATTCAAACCAATAAGCGGCGCGTAGTGGCAGTGTGTGTATGTGTGCTCATGTATATTAGTGTACCACTCCGGATACAAACCGCATATCATTAAGTGTGTATTCTGTGCACGCCATATTCAAACCAATAAGCGGCGCGTAGCTCTAGTGTGTATGTGTACTCATAAATATTAGTGTACCACTCCGTATACAAACTGCATATCATTAAGTGTGTATTCTGTGCGCGCCATATTCAAACTTATAAGCGGCGCGTAGTGCCAGTGTGTGTATGTGTGCTCATGTATATAAGTGTACCACTCCGGATACAAACCGCATATTTTTCAGTGTGTATTCTGTGCACGCCATATTCAAACCAATAAGCGGCGCGTAGTGCCAGTGTATGTATGTGTGCTCATGTATATTAGTGTACCACTCCGGATACAAACTGCATATCATTAAGTGTGTATTCTGTGCGCGCCATATTCAAACCAATAAGCGGCGCGTAGCTCTAGTGTGTATGTGTACTCATAAATATTAGTGTACCACTCCGGATACAAACCGCATATCATTAAGTGTGTATTCTGTGCGCGCCATATTCAAACTAATAAGCGGCGCGTAGTGCCAGTGTGTGTGTGTGCTCATAAATATTTGTGTACCACTCCGGATACAAATCGCATATCATTAAGTGTGTATTCTGTGCGCGCCAAATTCAAACTAATAAGCGGCGCGTAGCTCTAGTGTGTATGTGTACTCATAAATATTAGTGTACCACTCCGGATACAAACCGCATATCATTAAGTGTGTATTCTGTGCGCGCCATATTCAAACCAATAAGCGGCGCGTAGTGCCAGCGTGTGTGTGCTCATAAATATTGGTGTACCACTCCGGATACAAATCGCATATCATTAAGTGTGTATTCTGTGCGCGCCAAATTCAAACTAATAAGCGGCGCGTAGTGCCAGTGTATGTATGTGTGCTCATGTATATTAGTGTACCACTCCGGATACAAACTGCATATCATTAAGTGTGTATTCTGTGCGCGCCATATTCAAACTTATAAGCGGCGCGTAGTGCCAGTGTGTGTATGTGTGCTCATGTATATAAGTGTACCACTCCGGATACAAACCGCATATTTTTCAGTGTGTATTCTGTGCACGCCATATTCAAATCAATAAGCGGCGCGTAGTGGCAGTGTGTGTGTGCTCATGAATATTGGTGTACCACTTCGGATACAAATCGCATATCATTAAGTGTGTATTCTGTGTGCGCCATATTCAAACTAATAAGCGGCGCGTAGCACTAGTGTGTGTGTGTGCTCATGAATAATAGTGTACCACTCCGGATACAAACCGCATATCATTAAGTGTGTATTCTGTGCGCGCCATATTCAAACTAATAAGCGGCGCGTAGTGCCAGTGTGTGTATGTTTGCTCATGTATATTAGTGTACCACTCCGGATACAAACTGCATATCATTCAGTGTGTATTCTGTGCACGTCATATTCAAACTAATAAGCGGCGCATAGTGCTAGTGTGTATGTGTGCTCATCAATATTAGTGTACCACTCCGGATACAAACCGCATATCATTAAGTGTGTATTCTGTGCGCGCCAAATTAAAACCAATAAGCGGCGCGTAGTGCCAGTGTGTGTGTGCTCATGAATAAAAGTGTACCACTCCGGATACAAACAGCATATCATTAAGTGTGTATTCTGTGCGCGCCATATTCAAACTAATAAGCGGCGCGTAGCTCTAGTGTGTATGTGTACTCATAAATATTAGTATACCACTCCGGATACAAACCGCATATCATTCAGTGTGTATTCTGTGCATGCCATATTCAAACTAATAAGCGGCGCATTGTGCTAGTGTGTATGTGTGCTCATCAATATTAGTGTACCACTCCGGATACAAACCGCATATCATTAAGTGTGTATTCTGTGCGAGCCATATTCAAACTAATAAGCGGCGCGTAGTGTCTGTGTGTATGTGTACTCATAAACATTAGTGTACCACTCCGGATACAAACCGCATATCATTAAGTGTGTATTCTGTGCACGCCATATTCAAACCAATAAGCGGCGCGTAGTGCCAGTGTGTGAATGTGTGCTCATAAATATTTGTGTACCACTCCGGATACAAACCGCATATCATTAAGTGTGTATTCTGTGCGCGCCATATTCAAACTTATAAGCGGCGCGTAGCTCTAGTGTGTATGTGTGCTCATAAATATTAGTGTACCACTCCGGATACAAACCGCATATCATTAAGTGTGTATTCTATGCGCGCCATATTCAAACTTATAAGCGGCACGTAGCGCTAGTGTGTGAATGTGTGCTTATGATAAAAAGTGTACTACTCCGGATACAAACCGCATATCATTAAGTGTGTATTCTGTGCGCGCCATATTCAAACGTGTGTGTGTGTGCTCATGAAGATTAGTGTACCACTCCGGATACAAACTGCAAATCATTAAGTGTGTATTCTGTGCGCGCCATATTGAAAATTATAAGCGGCGCGTAGTGCCAGTGTGTGTGTGTGCTCATTAATATTAGTGTACCACTCCGGATACAAACCGCCTATCATTAAGTGTGTATTCTGTGCGCGCCATATTCAAACTAATAAGCGGCGCGTAGTGCCAGTGTGTGTATGTGTGCTCATGTATATTAGTGTACCACTCCTGATACAAACCGCATATCATTCATTGTGTATTCTGTGCACGCCATATTCAAACCAATAAGCGGCGCGTAGTGCCAGTGTGTGTGTGCTCATGAATATTAGTGTACCACTCCGGATACAAACCGCATATCATTGAGTGTGTATTCTGTGCGCGCCATATTCAAACTTATAAGCGGCGCGTAGTGCCAGTGTGTGTGTGTGCTCATGAATATTAGTGTACCACTCCGGATACAAACCGCATATCATTAAGTGTGTATTCTGTGCGCGCCATATTGAAAACTATAAGCAGCGCGTAGTGTAAGTGAGCGTGGGTGCTCATAAATATTTGTGTACCACTCCGGATACAAACTGCATATCATTAAGTGTGTATTCTGTGCACGCCATATTCAAACCAATAAGCGGCGCGTAGTGCCAGTGTGTGTGTGTGCTCATAAATATTTGTGTACCACTCCGGATACAAACTGCATATCATTAAGTGTGTATTCTGTGCACGCCATATTCAAACCAATAAGCGGCGCGTAGTGCCAGTGTGTGTGTGCTCATGAATAATAGTGTACCACTCCGGATACAAACCGCATATCATTAAGTGTGTATTCTGTGCGCGCCAAATTAAAACCAATAAGCGGCGCGTAGTGCCAGTGTGTGTGTGTGTCCTCATAAATATTAGTGTACCACTCCGGATACAAACCGCATATCATTCAGTGTGTATTCTGTGCACGCCATATTCAAATTTATAAGCGGCACGTAGTGCCAGTGTGTGTGTGCTCATGAATAATAGTGTACCACTCCGGATACAAACCGCATATCATTAAGTGTGTATTCTGTGCGCGCCATATTCAAACTTATCAGCGGCGCATAGTGCCAGTGTGTGTGTGTGCTCATAAATAATAGTGTACCACTCCGGATACAAACCGCATATCATTAAGTGTGTATTCTGTGCGCGCCATATTCAAACTTATAAGCGGCGCGTAGTGCCAGTGTGTGTGTGTGCTCATAAATATTTGTGTACCACTCCGGATACAAACTGCATATCATTAAGTGTGTATTCTGTGCACGCCATATTCAAATTTATAAGCGGCACGTAATGCCAGTGTGTGTGTGCTCATGAATAATAGTGTACCACTCCGGATACAAACCGCATATCATTAAGTGTGTATTCTGTGCGCGCCATATTCAAACTTATCAGCGGCGCATAGTGCCAGTGTGTGTGTGTGCTCATAAATAATAGTGTACCACTCCGGATACAAACCGCATATCATTAAGTGTGTATTCTGTGCGCGCCATATTCAAACTTATAAGCGGCGCGTAGTGCCAGTGTGTGTGTGTCCTCATAAATATTAGTGTACCACTCCGGATACAAACCGCATATCATTCAGTGTGTATTCTGTGCACGCCATATTCAAATTTATAAGCGGCACGTAGTGCCAGTGTGTGTGTGCTCATGAATAATAGTGTACCACTCCGGATACAAACCGCATATCATTAAGTGTGTATTCTGTGCGCGCCATATTCAAACTTATCAGCGGCGCATAGTGCCAGTGTGTGTGTGTGCTCATAAATAATAGTGTACCACTCCGGATACAAACCGCATATCATTAAGTGTGTATTCTGTGCGCGCCATATTCAAACTTATAAGCGGCGCGTAGTGCCAGTGTGTGTGTGTGCTCATAAATAATAGTGTACCACTCCGGATACAAACTGCATATCATTAAGTGTGTATTCTGTGCGCGCCATATTGAAAACTATAAGCAGCGCGTAGTGTAAGTGAGCGTGGGTGCTCATAAATATTTGTGTACCACTCCGGATACAAACTGCATATCATTAAGTGTGTATTCTGTGCACGCCATATTCAAACTAATAAGCGGCGCGTAGCGCTAGTGTGTATGTGTACTCATAAATATTAGTGTACCACTCCGGATACAAACTGCAAATCATTAAGTGTGTATTCTGTGCGCGCCATATTCAAACTTATAAGCGGCGCGTAGTGCTAGTGTGTGTGTGCTCATAAATATTAGTGTACCACTCCGGATACAAACCGCATAGCATTGAGTGTGTATTCTGTGCGCGCCATATTGAAAATTATAAGCGGCGCGTAGCGCTAGTGTGTATGTGTACTTATAAATATTAGTGTACCACTCCGGATACAAACTGCATATCATTAAGTGTGTATTCTGTGCGCGTCATATTCAAACTTATAAGCGGCGCGTAGTGCCAGTGTGTGAATGTGTGCTCATTAATATTAGTGTACCACTCGGGATACAAACCGCATATCATTGAGTGTGTATTCTGTGCGCGCCATATTCAAACTTATAAGCGGCGCGTAGTGCCAGTGTGTGTGTGCTCATGAATAAAAGTGTACCACTCGGGATACAAACCGCATATCATTGAGTGTGTATTCTGTGCGCGCCATATTCAAACTTATAAGCGGCGCGTAGCGCTAGTTTGCATGTGTACTCAGAAATATTAGTGTACCACTCCGGATACAAACCGCATATCATTCAGTGTGTATTCTGTGCGCGCCATATTCAAACTTATAAGCGGCGCATAGTGCCAGTGTGTGTGTGCTCATGAATATTAGTGTACCACTCCGGATACAAACCGCATATCATTGAGTGTGTATTCTGTGCGCGCCATATTCAAACTTATAAGCGGCGCGTAGTGCCAGTGTGTGTGTGTGCTCATGAATAATAGTGTACCACTCCGGATACAAACCGCATATCATTAAGTGTGTATTCTGTGCGCGTCATATTCAAACTTATAAGCGGCGCGTAGCGCTAGTGTATGTGTACTCATAAATATTAGTGTACCACTCCGGATACAAACCGCCTATCATTAAGTGTGTATTCTGTGCGCGCCATATTGAAATTGTAAGCAGCGCGTAGTGTAAGTGTGCGTGTGTGTGCTCATAAATATTAGTGTACCACTCCGGATACAAACCGCATATCATTCAGAGTGTATTCTGTGCGCGCCATATTCAAACTTATAAGCGGCGCGTAGTGCCAGTGTGTGTGTGCTCATGAATATTAGTGTACCACTCCGGATACAAACCGCATATCATTGAGTGTGTATTCTGTGCGCGCCATATTCAAACTTATAAGCGGCGCGTAGTGCCAGTGTGTGTGTGTGCTCATGAATATTAGTGTACCACTCCAGATACAAACCGCATATCATTAAGTGTGTATTCTGTGCGCGTCATATTCAAACTTATAAGCGGCGCGTAGCGCTAGTGTGTATGTGTACTCATAAATATTAGTGTACCACTCCGGATACAAACTGCATATCATTAATTGTGTATTCTGTGCACGCCATATTAAAACTAATAAGCGGCGCGTAGTGCCAGTGTGTGTGTGTGCTCATGAATATTAGTGTACCACTCCGGATACAAACCGCATATCATTGAGTGTGTATTCTGTGCGCGCCATATTCAAACTTATAAGCGGCGCGTAGTGCCAGTGTGTGTGTGTGCTCATGAATATTAGTGTACCACTCCGGATACAAACCGCATATCATTGAGTGTGTATTCTGTGCGCGCCATATTCAAACTTATAAGCGGCGCGTAGTGCCAGTGTGTGTGTGTGCTCATGAATATTAGTGTACCACTCCAGATACAAACCGCATATCATTAAGTGTGTATTCTGTGCGCGTCATATTCAAACTTATAAGCGGCGCGTAGCGCTAGTGTGTATGTGTACTCATAAATATTAGTGTACCACTCCGGATACAAACTGCATATCATTAATTGTGTATTCTGTGCACGCCATATTAAAACTAATAAGCGGCGCGTAGTGCCAGTGTGTGTGTGCTCATGAATATTAGTGTACCACTCCGGATACAAACCGCATATCATTGAGTGTGTATTCTGTGCGCGCCATATTCAAACTTATAAGCGGCGCGTAGTGCCAGTGTGTGTGTGTGCTCATGAATATTAGTGTACCACTCCAGATACAAACCGCATATCATTAAGTGTGTATTCTATGCGCGCCATATTCAAACTTATAAGCGGCACGTAGCGCTAGTGTGTGAATGTGTGCTTATGATAAAAAGTGTACTACTCCGGATACAAACCGCATATCATTGAGTGTGTATTCTGTGCGCGCCATTGTCAAACTTATAAGCGGCGCGTAGCTCTAGTGTGTATGTGTACTCATAAATATTAGTGTACCACTCCGGATACAAACCGCATATCATTGAGTGTGTATTCTGTGCGCGCCATATTCAAACTTATAAGCGGCGCGTAGCGCTAGTGTGTATGTGTACTCATAAATATTAGTGTACCACTCCGGATACAAACTGCATATCATTAAGTGTGTATTCTTAACGCGCCATATTCAAACCAATAAGCGGCGCGTAGTGCCAGTGTGAATGTGTGCTCATAAATAATAGTGTACCACTCCAGACACAAACTTCATATCATTGTGTGTGTATTCTGTGCGCGCCATATTTAAACTTATAAGCGGCGCGTAGCGCTAGTGTGCATGTGTACTCATAAATATTAGTGTACCACTCCGGATACAAACTGCATATCATTAAGTGTGTATTCTTAGCGCGCCATATTCAAACCAATAAGCGGCGCGTAGTGCCAGTGTGTGTGTGTGCTCATGAATATTAGTGTACCACTCCGGATAAAAACTGCATATCATTAAGTGTGTATTCTGTGCGCGCCATTTTCAAACTTATAAGCGGCGCGTAGTGCCAGTGTGTATGTGTACTCATAAATATTAGTGTACCACTCCGGATACAAACTGCATATCATTAAGTGTGTATTCTGTGCGCGCCATATTGAAATTGTAAGCAGCGCGTAGTGTAAGTGTGCGTGTGTGTGCTCATAAATATTAGTGTACCACTCCGGATACAAACTGCATATCATTAAGTGTGTATTCTGTGCGCGCCATATTGAAATTGTAAGCGGCGCGTAGTGCCAGTGTGTATGTGTGCTCATGAATAATAGTGTACCACTCCGGATACAAACTGCATATCATTAAGTGTGTATTCTGTGCGCGCCATATTGAAAATTATAAGCAGCTCGTAGTGTCTGTGTGTGTGTGTGCTCATAAATATTTGTGTACCACTCGGGATACAAACCGCATATCATTGAGTGTGTATTCTGTGCGCGCCATATTAAAACTAATAAGCGGCGCGTAGTGTCTGTGTGTATGTGTGTGTGTGTGTGCTCATGAAAAATAGTGTACCACTCCGGATACAAACCGCATATCATTAAGTGTGTATTCTGTGCGCCGCATATTGAAAATTATAAGCGGCGCGTAGTGCCAGTGTGTGTGTGTGTGCTCATAAATATTAGTGTACCACTCCGGATTCAAACTGCATATCATTAAGTGTGTATTCTGTGCGCGCCATATTGAAATTATAAGCAGCGCGTAGTGTAAGTGTGTGTGTGCTCATGAATAATAGTGTACCACTCCGGATACAAACCGCATATCATTCAGTGTGTATTCTGTGCGCGCCATATTCAAACCAATAAGCGGCGCGTAGTGCCAGTGTGTATGTGTGCGCATGTATATTAGTGTACCACTCCGGATACAAACTGCATATCATTGAGTGTGTATTCTGTGCATGCCATATTCAAACCAATAAGCGGCGCGTAGTGCCAGTGTGTGTTAGCTCATGAATATTAGTGTACCACTCCGGATACAAACCGCATATCATTGAGTGTGTATTCTGTGCGCGCCATATTCAAACCAATAAGCGGCGCGTAGCGCTAGTGTGTATGTGTACTCATAAATATTAGTGTACCACTCCGGATACAAACTGCATATCATTAAGTGTGTATTCTGTGCGCGCCATATTGAAAATTATAAGCAGCGCGTAGTGTCTGTGTGTATTTGTGCGTGTTTGTGCTCATAAATAAAAGTGTACCACTCCAGATTCAAACCGCATATCATTAAGTGTGTATTCTGTGCACGCCATATTCAAACTTATAAGCAGCGCGTAGTGCCAGTGTGTGAATGTGTGCTCATAAATATTAGTGTACCACTCGGGATACAAACCGCATATCATTAAGTGTGTATTCTGTGCGCGCCATATTCAAACTTATAAGCGGCGCGTAGTGCCAGTGTGTGTTAGCTCATGAATATTAGTGTACCACTCCGGATACAAACCGCATATCATTGAGTGTGTATTCTGTGCGCGCCATATTCAAACCAATAAGCGGCGCGTAGCGCTAGTGTGTATGTGTACTCATAAATATTAGTGTACCACTCCGGATACAAACTGCATATCATTAAGTGTGTATTCTGTGCGCGCCATATTGAAAATTATAAGCAGCGCGTAGTGTCTGTGTGTATTTGTGCGTGTTTGTGCTCATAAATAAAAGTGTACCACTCCAGATTCAAACCGCATATCATTAAGTGTGTATTCTGTGCACGCCATATTCAAACTTATAAGCAGCGCGTAGTGCCAGTGTGTGAATGTGTGCTCATAAATATTAGTGTACCACTCGGGATACAAACCGCATATCATTAAGTGTGTATTCTGTGCGCGCCATATTCAAACTTATAAGCGGCGCGTAGTGCCAGTGTGTGTTAGCTCATGAATATTAGTGTACCACTCCGGATACAAACCGCATATCATTGAGTGTGTATTCTGTGCGCGCCATATTCAAACCAATAAGCGGCGCGTAGCGCTAGTGTGTATGTGTACTCATAAATATTAGTGTACCACTCCGGATACAAACTGCATATCATTAAGTGTGTATTCTGTGCGCGCCATATTCAAACTTATAAGCAGCGCGTAGTGTAAGTGTGCGTGTGTGTGCTCATAAATATTAGTGTACAGTATCGGACAGAAAGATAGGGCATTGGGTTTTTAACGCACCGTGCACCCGTTGGGCCAAGTTTATGTGTGGTTTGTATGTGTTTGTGTTTGTGTGTGTGTGTGTATGTGTGTGTATGTGTGTGTGTGTATGTGTGTGTGCATGTGTGTGTGTGTGTGGATGTATGTTTGAATGTGTATTGATGTGTGTGTTTGTTTCACAAGTAGGTCGTTTCGGATAGATTTGTAAGTAGCTTTTTTGTGTTTTGGGTTAGGTTTTTGGTGTGATAAGCAGGACCACCGCCCTCGCGATCAGTGTGTTTTCGATATATTAACAATGTTACGGTCTTCTTTCGCCGTGGTCTTCGGAGGACGTCCGGTTGACTTGCGCGTTTCGGTTGTCCAAGCGCGTTTCAGTTGTCTAAGCACGTTTCGGTTGTCCGAAGCGCGTTTGCCACAAAAGTGCGCGATCGTTCCATTACGAACTCGATCCTTTTGCGCTTAATGCCAGCAGCAGCCATTCGCTTTTACATATGGCGCTGATAATCGGTACAACGTTTACCTCGACCCATTGTTACTAACATTGCTTGCTTGGACCGTCAAGAACGCGCTGGTTAAAAAGTTGGACACGGCTGATCCCGTGCTCTGCCTGCGTTCTACTTCTATACGCGATGAATTACATCGTTTTGGAGCAGCAAAAACATCGCATGGATAAAAACTATCAACGAGTACGCGAGTAAGCGTCTTCCCTTCAAAATCGAGAAAAGAATACTGCCGCGCTCATGAAACAAAACGCCCATTGAAAAGAACAACTGCGCACCAGCTCAATGCACGCACAAAGTTTACCATTCGCACACAACGTGCAACGCAGAGATGCACGAAGGCCTTTCAATGGCGTGCACTGGAGAAACACCTGTGAGGGAATGCCGAGTTCATTGCTATTGTGCGCGTGTCCATTTCGCACCGGTGTCGCATTCACATTCATGAAACAGCACACCTGCGTTTTCGTCCGAAGAACAAGCGCTGCTGTCGATGCAAACTTTAGTTTTTATCCAAGTGTAAACGCACAATGTTTCACATGATAACACACATAATAAGATTAATTTCAACGCCACATGACATCATGGCAAGCTATGTTTTTCAGACACAAACCCGCGCACTTGCAAATACACATTAAAAAGCACACTCTCTTTCTACTACTACTACACACACACACACATGCACACACACACACACACACACACACACACACACACATACATACACACACACACTCACACACACATACACACACACACACATACACACATACACACACACACAAACACAAGTAACGTGGCAAAACAAGTGCACGGTGCATTGAAAAAAAAGGGTCCTATCTTAATGTCCGATACTGTACCACTCCGGATACAAACCGCATATCATTGAGTGTGTATTCTGTGCGCGCCATATTAAAACTAATAAGCGGCGCGTAGTGTCTGTGTGTATGTGTGTGTGTGTGTGCTCATGAAAAATAGTGTACCACTCCGGATACAAACCGCATATCATTAAGTGTGTATTCTGTGCGCCGCATATTGAAAATTATAAGCGGCGCGTAGTGCCAGTGTGTGTGTGTGTGCTCATAAATATTAGTGTACCACTCCGGATTCAAACTGCATATCATTAAGTGTGTATTCTGTGCGCGCCATATTGAAATTATAAGCAGCGCGTAGTGTAAGTGTGCGGGTGTGTGCTCATAAATATTAGTGTACCACTCCGGATACAAACTGCAAATCATTAAGTGTGTATTCTGTGCGCGCCATATTCAAACTTATAAGCGGCGCGTAGTGTCTGTGTGTATGTGTGTGTGTGTGTGCTCATGAATAATAGTGTACCACTCCGGATACAAACTGCAAATCATTAAGTGTGTATTCTGTGCGCGCCATATTGAAAATTATAAGCAGCGCGTAGTGTCTGTGTGTATGTGTGTGTGTGTGTGCTCATGAATAATAGTGTACCACTCCGGATACAACCTGCAAATCATTAAGTGTGTATTCTGTGCGCGCCATATTCAAACTAATAAGCGGCGCGTAGTGTCTGTGTGTATGTGTGTGTGTGTGTGCTCATGAATAATAGTGTACCACTCCGGATACAAACTGCAAATCATTAAGTGTGTATTCTGTGCGCGCCATATTAAAACTAATAAGCGGCGCGTAGTGTCAGTGTGTAAGTGTGTGAATGTGTGCTCATAAATAACAGTGTACCAATCCGGATACAAACCGCATATCATTAAGTGTGTATTCTGTGCACGCCATATTCAAACTTATAAGCAGCGCGTAGTGTAAGTGTGCGTGTGTGTGCTCATAAATATTAGTGTACCACTCCGGATACAAACCGCATATCATTAAGTGTGTATTCTGTGCGCACCATATTAAAACTAATCAGCGGCGCGTAGCGCTAGTGTGTGTGTGTGCTCATGAAAAATAGTGTACCACTCCGGATACAAACTGCATATCATTAAGTGTGTATTCTGTGCGCGCCATATTGAAATTATAAGCAGCGCGTAGTGTAAGTGTGCGTGTGTGTGCTCATAAATATTAGTGTACCACTCCGGATACAAACTGCAAATCATTAAGTGTGTATTCTGTGCGCGCCATATTCAAACTAATAAGCGGCGCGTAGTGTCTGTGGGTATGTGTGTGTGTGTGTGCTCATGAATAATAGTGTACCACTCCGGATACAAACCGCATATCATTAAGTGTGTATTCTGTGCGCGCCATATTAAAACTAATAAGCGGCGCGTAGTGTCTGTGTGTATGTGTGCTCATGAATAATAGTGTACCACTCCGGATACAAACCGCATATCATTGAGTGTGTATTCTGTGCGCGCCATATTAAAACTAATAAGCGGCGCGTAGTGTCTGTGTGTATGTGTGTGTGTGTGCTCATGAAAAATAGTGTACCACTCCGGATACAAACCGCCTATCATTAAGTGTGTATTCTGTGCGCGCCATATTCAAACTTATAAGCGGTGCGTAGTGCCAGTGTGTATGTGTGCTCATGAATAATAGTGTACCACTCCGGATACAAACCGCATATCATTGAGTGTGTATTCTGTGCGCGCCATATTAAAACTATTAAGCGGCGCGTAGTGTCTGTGTGTATGTGTGTGTGTGTGTGCTCATGAATAATAGTGTACCACTCCGGATACAAACTGCATATCATTAAGTGTGTATTCTGTGCGCGCCATATTGAAATTATAAGCAGCGCGTAGTGTAAGTGTGCGTGTGTGTGCTCATAAATATTAGTGTACCACTCCGGATACAAACTGCAAATCATTAAGTGTGTATTCTGTGCGCGCCATATTCAAACTTATAAGCGGCGCGTAGTGTAAGTGTGCGTGTGTGTGCTCATAAATATTAGTGTACCACTCCGGATACAAACCGCCTATCATTAAGTGTGTATTCTGTGCGCGCCATATTCAAACTTATAAGCGGTGCGTAGTGCCAGTGTGTATGTGTGCTCATGAATAATAGTGTACCACTCCGGATACAAACCGCATATCATTGAGTGTGTATTCTGTGCGCGCCATATTAAAACTAATAAGCGGCGCGTAGTGTCTGTGTGTATGTGTGTGTGTGTGCTCATGAAAAATAGTGTACCACTCCGGATACAAACCGCATATCATTAAGTGTGTATTCTGTGCACGCCATATTCAAACTTATAAGCGGCGCGTAGTGAAAGTGTGCGAGTGTGTGCTCATAAATATTAGTGTACCACTCCGGATACAAACCGCATATCATTAAGTGTGTATTCTGTGCACGCCATATTCAAACTTATAAGCAGCGCGTAGTGAAAGTGTGCGTGTGTGTGCTCATAAATATTAGTGTACCACTCGGGATACAAACCGCATATCATTGAGTGTGTATTCTGTGCGCGCCATATTCAAACTAATAAGCGGCGCGTAGTGTCTGTGTGTATGTGTGTGTGTGTGTGCTCATGAATAAAAGTGTACCACTCCGGATACAAACCGCATATCATTAAGTGTGTATTCTGTGCGCGCCATATTCAAACTTATAAGCGGCGCGTAGTGTAAGTGTGCGTGTGTGTGCTCATAAATATTAGTGTACCACTCCGGATACAAACCGCCTATCATTAAGTGTGTATTCTGTGCGCGCCATATTCAAACTTATAAGCGGTGCGTAGTGCCAGTGTGTATGTGTGCTCATGAATAATAGTGTACCACTCCGGATACAAACCGCATATCATTGAGTGTGTATTCTGTGCGCGCCATATTAAAACTAATAAGCGGCGCGTAGTGTCTGTGTGTATGTGTGTGTGTGTGTGCTCATGAATAATAGTGTACCACTCCGGATACAAACTGCATATCATTAAGTGTGTATTCTGTGCGCGCCATATTGAAATTATAAGCAGCGCGTAGTGTAAGTGTGCGTGTGTGTGCTCATAAATATTAGTGTACCACTCGGGATACAAACCGCATATCATTAAGTGTGTATTCTGTGCGCGCCATATTCAAACTTATAAGCGGCGCGTAGTGCCAGTGTGTGTTAGCTCATGAATATTAGTGTACCACTCCGGATACAAACCGCATATCATTGAGTGTGTATTCTGTGCGCGCCATATTCAAACCAATAAGCGGCGCGTAGCGCTAGTGTGTATGTGTACTCATAAATATTAGTGTACCACTCCGGATACAAACTGCATATCATTAAGTGTGTATTCTGTGCGCGCCATATTGAAAATTATAAGCAGCGCGTAGTGTCTGTGTGTATTTGTGCGTGTTTGTGCTCATAAATAATAGTGTACCACTCCAGATATAAACCGCATATCATTAAGTGTGTATTCTGTGCACGCCATATTCAAACTTATAAGCAGCGCGTAGTGCCAGTGTGTGAATGTGTGCTCATAAATATTAGTGTACCACTCGGGATACAAACCGCATATCATTAAGTGTGTATTCTGTGCGCGCCATATTCAAACTTATAAGCGGCGCGTAGTGCCAGTGTGTGTTAGCTCATGAATATTAGTGTACCACTCCGGATACAAACCGCATATCATTAAGTGTGTATTCTGTGCGCGCCATATTCAAACCAATAAGCGGCGCGTAGCGCTAGTGTGTATGTGTACTCATAAATATTAGTGTACCACTCCGGATACAAACTGCATATCATTAAGTGTGTATTCTGTGCGCGCCATATTGAAAATTATAAGCAGCGCGTAGTGTCTGTGTGTATTTGTGCGTGTTTGTGCTCATAAATAATAGTGTACCACTCCAGATACAAACCGCATATCATTAAGTGTGTATTCTGTGCACGCCATATTCAAACTTATAAGCAGCGCGTAGTGCCAGTGTGTAAATGTGTGCTCATAAATATTAGTGTACCACTCGGGATACAAACCGCATATCATTAAGTGTGTATTCTGTGCGCGCCATATTCAAACTTATAAGCGGCGCGTAGTGCCAGTGTGTGTTAGCTCATGAATATTAGTGTACCACTCCGGATACAAACCGCATATCATTGAGTGTGTATTCTGTGCGCGCCATATTCAAACCAATAAGCGGCGCGTAGCGCTAGTGTGTATGTGTACTCATAAATATTAGTGTACCACTCCGGATACAAACCGCATATCATTAAGTGTGTATTCTGTGCGCGCCATATTCAAACTAATAAGCAGCGCGTAGTGTAAGTGTGCGAGTGTGTGCTCATAAATATTAGTGTACCACTCCGGATACAAACCGCATATCATTGAGTGTGTATTCTGTGCGCGCCATATTAAAACTAATAAGCGGCGCGTAGTGTCTGTGTGTATGTGTGTGTGTGTGTGCTCATGAAAAATAGTGTACCACTCCGGATACAAACCGCATATCATTAAGTGTGTATTCTGTGCGCCGCATATTGAAAATTATAAGCGGCGCGTAGTGCCAGTGTGTGTGTGTGTGCTCATAAATATAAGTGTACCACTCCGGATTCAAACTGCATATCATTAAGTGTGTATTCTGTGCGCGCCATATTGAAATTATAAGCAGCGCGTAGTGTAAGTGTGCGTGTGTGTGCTCATAAATATTAGTGTACCACTCCGGATACAAACTGCAAATCATTAAGTGTGTATTCTGTGCGCGCCATATTGAAAATTATAAGCAGCGCGTAGTGTCTGTGTGTATGTGTGTGTGTGTGTGCTCATGAATAATAGTGTACCACTCCGGATACAAACTGCAAATCATTAAGTGTGTATTCTGTGCGCGCCATATTCAAACTAATAAGCGGCGCGTAGTGTCTGTGTGTATGTGTGTGTGTGTGTGCTCATGAATAATAGTGTACCACTCCGGATACAAACTGCAAATCATTAAGTGTGTATTCTGTGCGCGCCATATTAAAACTAATAAGCGGCGCGTAGTGCCAGTGTGTAAGTGTGTGAATGTGTGCTCATGAATAATAGTGTACCACTCCGGATACAAACTGCATATCATTAAGTGTGTATTCTGTGCACGCCATATTCAAACCAATAAGCGGCGCGTAGTGCCAGTGTGTGTGTGTGCTCATAAATAATAGTGTACCAATCCGGATACAAACCGCATATCATTAAGTGTGTATTCTGTGCGCACCATATTAAAACTAATCAGCGGCGCGTAGCGCTAGTGTGTGTGTGTGCTCATGAAAAATAGTGTACCACTCCGGATACAAACTGCATATCATTAAGTGTGTATTCTGTGCGCGCCATATTGAAATTATAAGCAGCGCGTAGTGTAAGTGTGCGTGTGTGTGCTCATAAATATTAGTGTACCACTCCGGATACAAACTGCAAATCATTAAGTGTGTATTCTGTGCGCGCCATATTCAAACTAATAAGCGGCGCGTAGTGTCTGTGTGTATGTGTGTGTGTGTGTGCTCATGAATAATAGTGTACCACTCCGGATACAAACCGCATATCATTAAGTGTGTATTCTGTGCGCGCCATATTCAAACTTATAAGCGGCGCGTAGTGTAAGTGTGCGTGTGTGTGCTCATAAATATTAGTGTACCACTCCGGATACAAACCGCCTATCATTAAGTGTGTATTCTGTGCGCGCCATATTCAAACTTATAAGCGGTGCGTAGTGCCAGTGTGTATGTGTGCTCATGAATAATAGTGTACCACTCCGGATACAAACCGCATATCATTAAGTGTGTATTCTGTGCACGCCATATTCAAACTTATAAGCAGCGCGTAGTGAAAGTGTGCGTGTGTGTGCTCATAAATATTGGTGTACCACTCCGGATACAAACTGCATATCATTAAGTGTGTATTCTGTGCGCACCATATTAAAACTAATCAGCGGCGCGTAGCGCTAGTGTGTGTGTGCGCTCATGAAAAATAGTGTACCACTCCGGATACAAACTGCATATCATTAAGTGTGTATTCTGTGCGCGCCATATTCAAACTAATAAGCGGCGCGTAGTGCCAGTGTGTATGTGTGCTCATGAATAATAGTGTACCACTCCGGATACAAACTGCACATCCTTAAGTGTGTATTCTGTGCGCACCATATTAAAACTAATCAGCGGCGCGTAGCGCTAGTGTGTGTGTGCGCTCATGAAAAATAGTGTACCACTCCGGATACAAACTGCATATCATTAAGTGTGTATTCTGTGCGCACCATATTAAAACTAATCAGCGGCGCGTAGCGCTAGTGTGTGTGTGCGCTCATGAAAAATAGTGTACCACTCCGGATACAAACTGCATATCATTAAGTGTGTATTCTGTGCGCGCCATATTGAAATTATAAGCAGCGCGTAGTGTAAGTGTGCGTGTGTGTGCTCATAAATATTGGTGTTCCACTCCGGATACAAACTGCATATCATTAAGTGTGTATTCTGTGCACGCCATATTAAAACTAATAAGCGGCGCGTAGTGTCTGTGTGTATGTGTGTTTGTGTGTGCTCATGAATAATAGTGTACCACTCCGGATACAAACCGCATATCATTAAGTGTGTATTCTGTGCACGCCATATTCAAACTTATAAGCGGTGCGTAGTGCCAGTGTGTATGTGTGCTCATAAATATTAGTGTACCACTCCGGATACAAACTGCATATCATTAAGTGTGTTTTCTGTGCGCGCCATATTCAAACTAATAAGCGGCGCGTAGTGCCAGTGTGTATGTGTGCTCATGAATAATAGTGTACCACTCCGGATACAAACTGCAAATCATTAAGTGTGTATTCTGTGCGCACCATATTCAAACTAATAAGCGGCGCGTAGTGTCTGTGTGTATGTGTGTGTGTGTGTGCTCATAAATAATAGTGTACCAATCCGGATACAAACCGCATATCATTAAGTGTGTATTCTGTGCGCACCATATTCAAACTAATAAGCAGCGCGTAGTGCCAGTGTGTGAATGTGTGCTCATAAATATTAGTGTACCACTCGGGATACAAACCGCATATCATTAAGTGTGTATTCTGTGCGCGCCATATTCAAACTTATAAGCGGCCCGTAGCGCTAGTGTGTATGTGTACTCATAAATATTAGTGTACCACTCCGGATACAAACCGCATATCATTAAGTGTGTATTCTGTGCGCGCCATATTCAAACTTATAAGCGGCGCGTAGTGTAAGTGTGCGTGTGTGTGCTCATAAATATTAGTGTACCACTCCGGATACAAACCGCATATCATTAAGTGTGTATTCTGTGCGCGCCATATTCAAACTTATAAGCGGCCCGTAGCGCTAGTGTGTATGTGTACTCATAAATATTAGTGTACCACTCCGGATACAAACCGCATATCATTAAGTGTGTATTCTGTGCGCACCATATTCAAACTAATAAGCAGCGCGTAGTGCCAGTGTGTGAATGTGTGCTCATAAATATTAGTGTACCACTCGGGATACAAACCGCATATCATTAAGTGTGTATTCTGTGCGCGCCATATTCAAACTAATAAGCGGCGCGTAGTGCCAGTGTGTATGTGTGCTCATGAATAATAGTGTACCACTCCGGATACAAACCGCATATCATTGAGTGTGTATTCTGTGCGCGCCATATTAAAACTAATAAGCGGCGCGTAGTGTCTGTGTGTATGTGTGTGTGTGTGTGCTCATGAATAATAGTGTACCACTCCGGATACAAACCGCATATCATTAAGTGTGTTTTCTGTGCGCGCCATATTCAAACTAATAAGCGGCGCGTAGTGCCAGTGTGTATGTGTGCTCATGAATAATAGTGTACCACTCCGGATACAAACCGCATATCATTGAGTGTGTATTCTGTGCGCGCCATATTAAAACTAATAAGCGGCGCGTAGTGTCTGTGTGTATGTGTGTGTGTGTGTGCTCATGAATAATAGTGTACCACTCCGGATACAAACCGCATATCATTAAGTGTGTTTTCTGTGCGCGCCATATTCAAACTAATAAGCGGCGCGTAGTGCCAGTGTGTATGTGTGCTCATGAATAATAGTGTACCACTCCGGATACAAACCGCATATCATTAAGTGTGTATTCTGTGCGCGCCATATTCAAACTTATAAGCGGCCCGTAGCGCTAGTGTTTATGTGTACTCATAAATATTAGTGTACCACTCCGGATACAAACCGCATATCATTAAGTGTGTTTTCTGTGCGCGCCATATTCAAACTAATAAGCGGCGCGTAGTGCCAGTGTGTATGTGTGCTCATGAATAATAGTGTACCACTCCGGATACAAACCGCATATCATTGAGTGTGTATTCTGTGCGCGCCATATTAAAACTAATAAGCGGCGCGTAGTGTCTGTGTGTATGTGTGTGTGTGTGTGCTCATGAATATTAGTGTACCACTCCGGATACAAACCGCATATCATTAAGTGTGTATTCTGTGCGCGCCATATTCAAACTTATAAGCGGCCCGTAGCTCTAGTGTGTATGTGTGCTCATAAATATTAGTGTACCACTCCGGATACAAACCGCATATCATTAAGTGTGTATTCTGTGCGCGCCATATTCAAACTAATAAGCGGCGCGCAGCGCTAGTGTGTATGTGTACTCATAAATATTAGTGTACCACTCCGGATACAAACCGCATATCATTAAGTGTGTATTCTGTGCGCGCCATATTCAAACTTATAAGCGGCGCGTAGTGTAAGTGTGCGTGTGTGTGCTCATAAATATTAGTGTACCACTCCGGATACAAACTGCATATCATTAAGTGTGTATTCTGTGCGCGCCATATTGAAATTATAAGCGGCACGTAGTGTAAGTGTGCGTGTGTGTGCTCATAAATATTAGTGTACCACTCCGGATACAAACCGCATATCATTAAGTGTGTATTCTGTGCGCGCCATATTAAAACTAATAAGCGGCGCGTAGTGTAAGTGTGCGTGTGTGTGCTCATAAATATTAGTGTACCACTCCGGATACAAACTGGATATCATTAAGTGTGTATTCTGTGCGCACCATATTCAAACTAATAAGCGGCGCGCAGCGCTAGTGTGTATGTGTACTCATAAATATTAGTGTACCACTCCGGATACAAACCGCATATCATTAAGTGTGTTTTCTGTGCGCGCCATATTCAAACTTATAAGCGGCGCGTAGTGCCAGTGTGTATGTGTGCTCATGAATAATAGTGTACCACTCCGGATACAAACCGCATATCATTGAGTGTGTATTCTGTGCGCGCCATATTAAAACTAATAAGCGGCGCGTAGTGTCTGTGTGTATGTGTGTGTGTGTGTGCTCATGAATAATAGTGTACCACTCCGGATACAAACCGCATATCATTAAGTGTGTATTCTGTGCGCGCCATATTCAAACTTATAAGCGGCCCGTAGCTCTAGTGTGTATGTGTGCTCATAAATATTAGTGTACCACTCCGGATACAAACCGCATATCATTAAGTGTGTATTCTGTGCGCGCCATATTCAAACTAATAAGCGGCGCGCAGCGCTAGTGTGTATGTGTACTCATAAATATTAGTGTACCACTCCGGATACAAACCGCATATCATTAAGTGTGTATTCTGTGCGCGCCATATTCAAACTTATAAGCGGCGCGTAGTGTAAGTGTGCGTGTGTGTGCTCATAAATATTAGTGTACCACTCCGGATACAAACTGCATATCATTAAGTGTGTATTCTGTGCGCGCCATATTGAAATTATAAGCGGCACGTAGTGTAAGTGTGCGTGTGTGTGCTCATAAATATTAGTGTACCACTCCGGATACAAACCGCATATCATTAAGTGTGTATTCTGTGCGCGCCATATTAAAACTAATAAGTGTGCATGGAGCTTGGCTATTTCCCAGAATGTTGGAAATGCGCCAAAGTCATTCCTATTCTAAAACCGGGGAAAGACCCGACAAAACCAGCGAGCTACAGACCCATCAGTTTGCTAGCGGCTTTAGGCAAACTTTTCGAGAAACTCATTCATTGGCGATTGAGAGAGATAATTGATGAACTGCGTATCCTTCCTCCCGAACAGTTCGGTTTTCGACCGGGTCACTCGACTATACACCAACTAGTTCGATTGCGCAACACTATCGAGCACAACAAACAACATGCAAGGTCCACAGCTGTCATTATGCTAGACTTTGAAAAAGCTTTTGACAACGTGTGGCATGATGGGCTGCTCTCAAAAATGATCAACAAGGGAATTCCAACCTTCATCATTAAAGTGATTCGGAGTTATCTTTGCCAGAGATCCTTTCGAGTCTCGTTAGGTAAACAGTTCTCTGGAAACACCATCATTCCGGCTGGAGTTCCACAAGGAAGTATTCTGGCCCCCACACTCTTCATGATATACCTATCAGACATACCACCTCTTCCTCATTATTGTGAACTATTTCTCTTCGCCGACGATACGGCCATAGCAGTTAAGGGAAGAACTGTAAACGAACTCAAAAACAGGGCCCAGAAATGTGTTAATATTATAACCAAATACATCCAGGAGTGGAAACTGAAACTTAATGAAGACAAAACACAAGCAATAATATTTCCCTATAGAATGAAAACAGCACTTCTTAGACCGACAGGTAACAATATTAAAATAGGCAACACTACCATCGAATGGTCTAACACAATTAAATATCTAGGAATAATATTCGACCAAAAACTACTCTTTCGAGATCATATAAACAACCTTATAACTAAATGTATAATATTTACAAAAAAATTATACCCACTCATTAATAGAAGATCTAAACTTTCCCTGATTAACAAACTAGCGATCTATAAAAACATAATATTACCTGCCATAACATACGCAATTACTATTTGGAATGACTGCGCAAATTCCCATCGTAAGCGTCTACAAGCAAGTCTCAACAAAATTTTAAGGATGGTACTCAACGAACCCTACGGCATTCGATCAATTGAATTATATAACAAAGGAAATACGCTAAGCCTAGATGAAATAGCTTATCACAATACGATAAATATTCGAACCACTAGCCAAGCATCGCATTTTGATATGATTAGAAACCTCTTTGATTAACATGAATTTCCCTACATTAAAAATAGACTTGAATTAGATATTAGTTTTAAGATTTAGATTTAGAGTAGATTAGATAAAATTAGATTTATATAAAATGATACCATTACAAACCCCCTCATATACAAAACTATACAACTGCCTAGGCATCAACTTAAACTGCGCTGAAAAACTAACACGTTGTATCTCGCATAAACCCTCACAAAATGCAAATGAAAAATGTGAAATAAAATTACAATGAACTGATGAACTAATAAGCGGCGCGTAGTGTAAGTGTGCGTGTGTGTGCTCATAAATATTAGTGTACCACTCCGGATACAAACTGGATATCATTAAGTGTGTATTCTGTGCGCACCATATTCAAACTAATAAGCGGCGCGCAGCGCTAGTGTGTATGTGTACTCATAAATATTAGTGTACCACTCCGGATACAAACCGCATATCATTAAGTGTGTTTTCTGTGCGCGCCATATTCAAACTAATAAGCGGCGCGTAGTGCCAGTGTGTATGTGTGCTCATGAATAATAGTGTACCACTCCGGATACAAACCGCATATCATTAAGTGTGTATTCTGTGCGCGCCATATTCAAACTAATAAGCGGCGCGTAGTGTCTGTGTGTATGTGTGTGTGTGTGTGCTCATGAATAATAGTGTACCACTCCGGATACAAACCGCATATCATTAAGTGTGTTTTCTGTGCGCGCCATATTCAAACTAATAAGCGGCGCGTAGTGCCAGTGTGTGTGTGTGTGTGTTTGCTCATGAATAATAGTGTACCACTCCGGATACAAACCGCATATCATTGAGTGTGTATTCTGTGCGCGCCATATTAAAACTAATAAGCGGCGCGTAGTGTCTGTGTGTATGTGTGTGTGTGTGTGCTCATGAATAATAGTGTACCACTCCGGATACAAACCGCATATCATTAAGTGTGTATTCTGTGCGCGCCATATTCAAACTAATAAGCGGCGCGCAGCGCTAGTGTGTATGTGTACTCATAAATATTAGTGTACCACTCCGGATACAAACCGCATATCATTAAGTGTGTATTCTGTGCGCACCATATTCAAACTAATAAGCGGCGCGCAGCGCTAGTGTGTATGTGTACTCATAAATATTAGTGTACCACTCCGGATACAAACTGGATATCATTAAGTGTGTATTCTGTGCGCGCCATATTTAAACTTATAAGCGGCGCGTAGCGCTAGTGTGTATGTGTACTCATAAATATTAGTGTACCACTCCGGATACAAACCGCATATCATTAAGTGTGTATTCTGTGGGCGCCATATTCAAACTAATAAGCGGCGCGTAGTGCCAGTGTGTGTGTGTACTCATAAATATAAGTGTACCACTCCGGATACAAACCGCATATCATTAAGTGTGTATTCTGTGCGCGCCATATTCAAACTTATAAGCGGCCCGTAGCGCTAGTGTGTGAATGTGTGCTTATGATCAAAAGTGTACAACTCCGGATACAAACCGCATATCATTCAGTGTGTATTCTGTGCGCGCCATATTCAAACTTATAAGCGGCCCGTAGCGCTAGTGTGTATGTGTACTCATAAATATTAGTGTACCACTCCGGATACAAACCGCATATCATTGTGTGTGTATTCTGTGCGCGCCATATTCAAACTTATAAGCGGCCCGTAGCGCTAGTTTGTGAATGTGTGCTTATGATCAAAAGTGTACAACTCCGGATACAAACCGCATATCATTAAGTATTTATTCTGTGCGCGCCATATTCAAACTTATAAGCGGCCCGTAGCGCTAGTGTGTGAATGTGTGCTTATGATCAAAAGTGTACAACTCCGGATACAAACCGCATATCATTAAGTGTGTATTCTGTGCGCACCATATTCAAACTAATAAGCGGCGCGCAGCGCTAGTGTGTATGTGTACTCATAAATATTAGTGTACCACTCCGGATACAAACTGGATATCATTAAGTGTGTATTCTGTGCGCGCCATATTCAAACTTATAAGCGGCGCATAGTGCTAGTGTGTATGTGTGCTCATAAATATTAGTGTACCACTCCGGATACAAACCGGATATCATTCAGTGTGTATTCTGTGCGCGCCAAATTCAAACCAATAAGCGGCGCGTAGTGTAAGTGTGCGTGTGTGTGCTCATAAATATTAGTGTACCACTCCGGATACAAACCGCATATCATTCAGTGTGTATTCTGTGCGCGCCATATTCAAACTTATAAGCGGCCCGTAGCGCTAGTGTGTGAATGTGTGCTTATGATCAAAAGTGTACAACTCCGGATACAAACCGCATATCATTCAGTGTGTATTCTGTGCGCGCCATATTCAAACTTATAAGCGGCCCGTAGCGCTAGTGTGTATGTGTACTCATAAATATTAGTGTACCACTCCGGATACAAACCGCATATCATTGTGTGTGTATTCTGTGCGCGCCATATTCAAACTTATAAGCGGCCCGTAGCGCTAGTTTGTGAATGTGTGCTTATGATCAAAAGTGTACAACTCCGGATACAAACCGCATATCATTAAGTATTTATTCTGTGCGCGCCATATTCAAACTTATAAGCGGCCCGTAGCGCTAGTGTGTGAATGTGTGCTTATGATCAAAAGTGTACAACTCCGGATACAAACCGCATATCATTAAGTGTGTATTCTGTGCGCACCATATTCAAACTAATAAGCGGCGCGCAGCGCTAGTGTGTATGTGTACTCATAAATATTAGTGTACCACTCCGGATACAAACTGGATATCATTAAGTGTGTATTCTGTGCGCGCCATATTCAAACTTATAAGCGGCGCATAGTGCTAGTGTGTATGTGTGCTCATAAATATTAGTGTACCACTCCGGATACAAACCGCATATCATTCAGTGTGTATTCTGTGCGCGCCAAATTCAAACCAATAAGCGGCGCGTAGTGTAAGTGTGCGTGTGTGTGCTCATAAATATTAGTGTACCACTCCGGATACAAACCGCATATCATTAAGTGTGTATTCTGTGCGCGCCATATTCAAACTTATAAGCGGCCCGTAGCGCTAGTGTGTGAATGTGTGCTTATGATCAAAAGTGTACAACTCCGGATACAAACCGCATATCATTCAGTGTGTATTCTGTGCGCGCCATATTCAAACTTATAAGCGGCCCGTAGCGCTAGTGTGTATGTGTACTCATAAATATTAGTGTACCACTCCGGATACAAACCGCATATCATTGTGTGTGTATTCTGTGCGCGCCATATTCAAACTTATAAGCGGCCCGTAGCGCTAGTTTGTGAATGTGTGCTTATGATCAAAAGTGTACAACTCCGGATACAAACCGCATATCATTAAGTATTTATTCTGTGCGCGCCATATTCAAACTTATAAGCGGCCCGTAGCGCTAGTGTGTGAATGTGTGCTTATGATCAAAAGTGTACAACTCCGGATACAAACCGCATATCATTAAGTGTGTATTCTGTGCGCACCATATTCAAACTAATAAGCGGCGCGCAGCGCTAGTGTGTATGTGTACTCATAAATATTAGTGTACCACTCCGGATACAAACTGGATATCATTAAGTGTGTATTCTGTGCGCGCCATATTCAAACTTATAAGCGGCGCATAGTGCTAGTGTGTATGTGTGCTCATAAATATTAGTGTACCACTCCGGATACAAACCGCATATCATTCAGTGTGTATTCTGTGCGCGCCAAATTCAAACCAATAAGCGGCGCGTAGTGTCTGTGTGTATGTGTGTGTGTGTGTGCTCATGAATAATAGTGTACCACTCCGGATACAAACCGCATATCATTAAGTGTGTTTTCTGTGCGCGCCATATTCAAACTAATAAGCGGCGCGTAGTGCCAGTGTGTGTGTGTGTGTGTTTGCTCATGAATAATAGTGTACCACTCCGGATACAAACCGCATATCATTAAGTGTGTATTCTGTGCGCGCCATATTCAAACTTATAAGCGGCCCGTAGCGCTAGTGTGTGAATGTGTGCTTATGATCAAAAGTGTACAACTCCGGATACAAACCGCATATCATTAAGTGTGTATTCTGTGCGCACCATATTCAAACTAATAAGCGGCGCGCAGCGCTAGTGTGTATGTGTACTCATAAATATTAGTGTACCACTCCGGATACAAACTGGATATCATTAAGTGTGTATTCTGTGCGCGCCATATTCAAACTTATAAGCGGCGCATAGTGCTAGTGTGTATGTGTGCTCATAAATATTAGTGTACCACTCCGGATACAAACCGCATATCATTCAGTGTGTATTCTGTGCGCGCCAAATTCAAACCAATAAGCGGCGCGTAGTGTCTGTGTGTATGTGTGTGTGTGTGTGCTCATAAATATTAGTGTACCACTCCGGATACAAACCGCATATCATTCAGTGTGTATTCTGTGCGCGCCAAATTCAAACCAATAAGCGGCGCGTAGTGTCTGTGTGTATGTGTGTGTGTGTGTGCTCATGAATAATAGTGTACCACTCCGGATACAAACCGCATATCATTAAGTGTGTATTCTGTGCGCGCCATATTCAAACTTATAAGCGGCCCGTAGCGCTAGTGTGTGAATGTGTGCTTATGATCAAAAGTGTACAACTCCGGATACAAACCGCATATCATTCAGTGTGTATTCTGTGCGCGCCATATTCAAACTTATAAGCGGCCCGTAGCGCTAGTGTGTATGTGTACTCATAAATATTAGTGTACCACTCCGGATACAAACCGCATATCATTCAGTGTGTATTCTGTGCGCGCCATATTCAAACTTATAAGCGGCCCGTAGCGCTAGTGTGTGAATGTGTGCTTATGATCAAAAGTGTACAACTCCGGATACAAACCGCATATCATTAAGTGTGTATTCTGTGCGCACCATATTCAAACTAATAAGCGGCGCGCAGCGCTAGTGTGTATGTGTACTCATAAATATTAGTGTACCACTCCGGATACAAACTGGATATCATTAAGTGTGTATTCTGTGCGCGCCATATTCAAACTTATAATCGGCGCATAGTGCTAGTGTGTATGTGTGCTCATAAATATTAGTGTACCACTCCGGATACAAACCGCATATCATTCAGTGTGTATTCTGTGCGCGCCAAATTCAAACCAATAAGCGGCGCGTAGTGTAAGTGTGCGTGTGTGTGCTCATAAATATTAGTGTACCACTCCGGATACAAACCGCATATCATTAAGTGTGTATTCTGTGCGCGCCATATTCAAACTTATAAGCGGCCCGTAGCGCTAGTTTGTGAATGTGTGCTTATGATCAAAAGTGTACAACTCCGGATACAAACCGCATATCATTAAGTATTTATTCTGTGCGCGCCATATTCAAACTTATAAGCGGCCCGTAGCGCTAGTGTGTGAATGTGTGCTTATGATCAAAAGTGTACAACTCCGGATACAAACCGCATATCATTAAGTGTGTATTCTGTGCGCACCATATTCAAACTAATAAGCGGCGCGCAGCGCTAGTGTGTATGTGTACTCATAAATATTAGTGTACCACTCCGGATACAAACTGGATATCATTAAGTGTGTATTCTGTGCGCGCCATATTCAAACTTATAAGCGGCGCATAGTGCTAGTGTGTATGTGTGCTCATAAATATTAGTGTACCACTCCGGATACAAACCGCATATCATTCAGTGTGTATTCTGTGCGCGCCAAATTCAAACCAATAAGCGGCGCGTAGTGTATGTGTGCGTGTGTGTGCTCATAAATATTAGTGTACCACTCCGGATACAAACCGCATATCATTAAGTGTGTATTCTGTGCGCGCCATATTCAAACTTATAAGCGGCCCGTAGCGCTAGTGTGTGAATGTGTGCTTATGATCAAAAGTGTACAACTCCGGATACAAACCGCATATCATTCAGTGTGTATTCTGTGCGCGCCATATTCAAACTTATAAGCGGCCCGTAGCGCTAGTGTGTATGTGTACTCATAAATATTAGTGTACCACTCCGGATACAAACCGCATATCATTGTGTGTGTATTCTGTGCGCGCCATATTCAAACTTATAAGCGGCCCGTAGCGCTAGTTTGTGAATGTGTGCTTATGATCAAAAGTGTACAACTCCGGATACAAACCGCATATCATTAAGTATTTATTCTGTGCGCGCCATATTCAAACTTATAAGCGGCCCGTAGCGCTAGTGTGTGAATGTGTGCTTATGATCAAAAGTGTACAACTCCGGATACAAACCGCATATCATTAAGTGTGTATTCTGTGCGCACCATATTCAAACTAATAAGCGGCGCGCAGCGCTAGTGTGTATGTGTACTCATAAAAATTAGTGTACCACTCCGGATACAAACTGGATATCATTAAGTGTGTATTCTGTGCGCGCCATATTCAAACTTATAAGCGGCGCATAGTGCTAGTGTGTATGTGTGCTCATAAATATTAGTGTACCACTCCGGATACAAACCGCATATCATTCAGTGTGTATTCTGTGCGCGCCAAATTCAAACCAATAAGCGGCGCGTAGTGTAAGTGTGCGTGTGTGTGCTCATAAATATTAGTGTACCACTCCGGATACAAACCGCATATCATTAAGTGTGTATTCTGTGCGCGCCATATTCAAACTTATAAGCGGCCCGTAGCGCTAGTGTGTGAATGTGTGCTTATGATCAAAAGTGTACAACTCCGGATACAAACCGCATATCATTCAGTGTGTATTCTGTGCGCGCCATATTCAAACTTATAAGCGGCCCGTAGCGCTAGTGTGTATGTGTACTCATAAATATTAGTGTACCACTCCGGATACAAACCGCATATCATTGTGTGTGTATTCTGTGCGCGCCATATTCAAACTTATAAGCGGCCCGTAGCGCTAGTTTGTGAATGTGTGCTTATGATAAAAAGTGTACAACTCCGGATACAAACCGCATATCATTCAGTGTGTATTCTGTGCGCGCCATATTCAAACTAATAAGCGGCGCGTAGTGCCTGTGTGTGTGTGCTCATAAATATTAGTGTACCACTCCGGATACAAACCGCATATCATTGTGTGTGTATTCTGTGCGCGCCATATTCAAACTTATAAGCGGCCCGTAGCGCTAGTTTGTGAATGTGTGCTTATGATAAAAAGTGTACAACTCCGGATACAAACCGCATATCATTCAGTGTGTATTCTGTGCGCGCCATATTCAAACTAATAAGCGGCGCGTAGTGCCTGTGTGTGTGTGCTCATAAATATTAGTGTACCACTCCGGATACAAACCGCATATCATTGTGTGTGTATTCTGTGCGCGCCATATTCAAACTGATAAGCGGCCCGTAGCGCTAGTGTGTGAATGTGTGCTTATGATAAAAAGTGTACAACTCCGGATACAAACCGCATATCATTAATTGTGTATTCTGTGCGCGCCATATTCAAACTAATAAGCGGCCCGTAGTGTCTGTGTGTATGTGTACTCATAAATATTCGTGTACCACTCCGGATACAAACCGCATATCATTAAGTATTTATTCTGTGCGCGCCATATTCAAACTTATAAGCGGTGCGTAGCGCTAGTGTGTGAATGTGTGCTTATGATCAAAAGTGTACAACTCCGGATACAAACCGCATATCATTAAGTATTTATTCTGTGCGCGCCATATTCAAACTTATAAGCGGCCCGTAGCGCTAGTGTGTGAATGTGTGCTTATGATCAAAAGTGTACAACTCCGGATACAAACCGCATATCATTAAGTATTTATTCTGTGCGCGCCATATTCAAACTTATAAGCGGCCCGTAGCGCTAGTGTGTATGTGTACTCATAAATATTAGTGTACCACTCCGGATACAAACCGCATATCATTAAGTGTGTATTCTGTGCGCGCCATATTCAAACTAATAAGCGGCGCGTAGTGTATGTGTGCGTGTGTGTGCTCATAAATATTAGTGTACCACTCCGGATACAAACCGCATATCATTAAGTGTGTATTCTGTGCGCGCCATATTCAAACTTATAAGCGGCCCGTAGCGCTAGTGTGTGAATGTGTGCTTATGATCAAAAGTGTACAACTCCGGATACAAACCGCATATCATTCAGTGTGTATTCTGTGCGCGCCATATTCAAACTTATAAGCGGCCCGTAGCGCTAGTGTGTATGTGTACTCATAAATATTAGTGTACCACTCCGGATACAAACCGCATATCATTGTGTGTGTATTCTGTGCGCGCCATATTCAAACTTATAAGCGGCCCGTAGCGCTAGTTTGTGAATGTGTGCTTATGATAAAAAGTGTACAACTCCGGATACAAACCGCATATCATTCAGTGTGTATTCTGTGCGCGCCATATTCAAACTAATAAGCGGCGCGTAGTGCCTGTGTGTGTGTGCTCATAAATATTAGTGTACCACTCCGGATACAAACCGCATATCATTGTGTGTGTATTCTGTGCGCGCCATATTCAAACTGATAAGCGGCCCGTAGCGCTAGTGTGTGAATGTGTGCTTATGATAAAAAGTGTACAACTCCGGATACAAACCGCATATCATTAATTGTGTATTCTGTGCGCGCCATATTCAAACTAATAAGCGGCCCGTAGTGTCTGTGTGTATGTGTACTCATGAATATTCGTGTACCACTCCGGATACAAACCGCATATCATTAAGTATTTATTCTGTGCGCGCCATATTCAAACTTATAAGCGGTGCGTAGCGCTAGTGTGTGAATGTGTGCTTATGATCAAAAGTGTACAACTCCGGATACAAACCGCATAGCATTAAGTATTTATTCTGTGCGCGCCATATTCAAACTTATAAGCGGCCCGTAGCGCTAGTGTGTGAATGTGTGCTTATGATCAAAAGTGTACAACTCCGGATACAAACCGCATATCATTAAGTATTTATTCTGTGCGCGCCATATTCAAACTTATAAGCGGCCCGTAGCGCTAGTGTGTGAATGTGTGCTTATGATCAAAAGTGTACAACTCCGGATACAAACTGGATATCATTAAGTGTGTATTCTGTGCGCACCATATTCAAACTAATAAGCGGCGCGCAGCGCTAGTGTGTATGTGTACTCATAAATATTAGTGTACCACTCCGGATACAAACTGGATATCATTAAGTGTGTATTCTGTGCGCGCCATATTCAAACTTATAATCGGCGCATAGTGCTAGTGTGTATGTGTGCTCATAAATATTAGTGTACCACTCCGGATACAAACCGCATATCATTCAGTGTGTATTCTGTGCGCGCCAAATTCAAACCAATAAGCGGCGCGTAGTGTAAGTGTGCGTGTGTGTGCTCATAAATATTAGTGTACCACTCCGGATACAAACCGCATATCATTAAGTGTGTATTCTGTGCGCGCCATATTCAAACTTATAAGCGGCCCGTAGCGCTAGTGTGTGAATGTGTGCTTATGATCAAAAGTGTACAACTCCGGATACAAACCGCATATCATTCAGTGTGTATTCTGTGCGCGCCATATTCAAACTTATAAGCGGCCCGTAGTGCCAGTGTGTGAATGTGTACTCATAAATATTAGTGTACCACTCCGGATACAAACCGCATATCATTGAGTGTGTATTCTGTGCGCGCCATATTCAAACTTATAAGCGGCCCGTAGCGCTAGTGTGTGAATGTGTGCTTATGATAAAAAGTGTACAACTCCGGATACAAACCGCATATCATTCAGTGTGTATTCTGTGCGCGCCATATTCAAACTAATAAGCGGCGCGTAGTGCCTGTGTGTGTGTGCTCATAAATATTAGTGTACCACTCCGGATACAAACCGCATATCATTGTGTGTGTATTCTGTGCGCGCCATATTCAAACTGATAAGCGGCCCGTAGCGCTAGTGTGTGAATGTGTGCTTATGATAAAAAGTGTACAACTCCGGATACAAACCGCATATCATTAATTGTGTATTCTGTGCTCGCCATATTCAAACTAATAAGCGGCCCGTAGCGCTAGTGTGTATGTGTACTCATAAATATTAGTGTACCACTCCGGATACAAACCGCATATCATTAAGTATTTATTCTGTGCGCGCCATATTCAAACTTATAAGCGGTGCGTAGCGCTAGTGTGTGAATGTGTGCTTATGATCAAAAGTGTACAACTCCGGATACAAACCGCATATCATTAAGTATTTATTCTGTGCGCGCCATATTCAAACTTATAAGCGGCCCGTAGCGCTAGTGTGTGAATGTGTGCTTATGATCAAAAGTGTACAACTCCGGATACAAACCGCATATCATTAAGTATTTATTCTGTGCGCGCCATATTCAAACTTATAAGCGGCCCGTAGCGCTAGTGTGTGAATGTGTGCTTATGATCAAAAGTGTACAACTCCGGATACAAACCGCATATCATTAAGTATTTATTCTGTGCGCGCCATATTCAAACTTATAAGCGGCCCGTAGCGCTAGTGTGTATGTGTACTCATAAATATTAGTGTACCACTCCGGATACAAACCGCGAATCATTAAGTGTGTATTCTGTGCGCGCCATATTCAAACTTTTAAGCGGTGCGTAGCGCTAGTGTGTGAATGTGTGCTTATGATAAAAAGTGTACAACTCCGGATACAAACCGCATATCATTCAGTGTGTATTCTGTGCGCGCCAAATTCAAACCAATAAGCGGCGCGTAGTGCCAGTGTGTGAATGTGTGCTTATGATACAAAGTGTACAACTCCGGATACAAACCGCATATCATTCAGTGTGTATTCTGTGCGCGCCATATTAAAACTAATAAGCGGCGCGTAGTGCCTGTGTGTGTGTGCTCATAAATATTAGTGTACCACTCCGGATACAAACCGCATATCATTAAGTGTGTATTCTGTGCGCGCCATATTTAAACTTATAAGCGGCGCGTAGCGCTAGTGTGTATGTGTACTCATAAATATTAGTGTACCACTCCGGATACAAACCGCATATCATTAAGTGTGTATTCTGTGCGCGCCATATTCAAACTAATAAGCGGCCCGTAGCGCTAGTGTGTGAATGTGTGCTTATGATCAAAAGTGTACAACTCCGGATACAAACCGCATATCATTAAGTATTTATTCTGTGCGCGCCATATTCAAACTTATAAGCGGCCCGTAGCGCTAGTGTGTATGTGTACTCATAAATATTAGTGTACCACTCCGGATACAAACCGCATATCATTAAGTGTGTATTCTGTGCGCGCCATATTCAAACTAATAAGCGGCGCGTAGTGTATGTGTGCGTGTGTGTGCTCATAAATAATAGTGTACCACTCCGGATACAAACCGCATATCATTAAGTGTGTATTCTGTGCGCGCCAAATTCAAACCAATAAGCGGCGCGTAGTGTAAGTGTGCGTGTGTGTGCTCATAAATATTAGTGTACCACTCCGGATACAAACCGCATATCATTAAGTGTGTATTCTGTGCGCGCCATATTCAAACTTATAAGCGGCCCGTAGCGCTAGGTTGTGAATGTGTGCTTATGATAAAAAGTGTACAACTCCGGATACAAACCGCATATCATTCAGTGTGTATTCTGTGCGCGCCATATTCAAACTTATAAGCGGCCCGTAGCGCTAGTGTGTATGTGTACTCATAAATATTAGTGTACCACTCCGGATACAAACCGCATATCATTAAGTATTTATTCTGTGCGCGCCATATTGAAATTATAAGCAGCGCGTAGTGTAAGTGTGCGTGTGTGTGCTCATAAATATTAGTGTACCACTCCGGATTTAAACCGCATATCATTAAGTGTGTATTCTGTGCGCGCCAAATTCAAACCAATAAGCAGCGCGTAGCTCTAGTGTGTATGTGTACTCATAAATATTAGTGTACCACTCCGGATACAAACCGCATATCATTGTGTGTGTATGCTGTGAGCGCCATATTCAAACTGATAAGCGGCCCGTAGCGCTAGTGTGTATGTGTACTCATAAATATTAGTGTACCACTCCGGATACAAACCGCATATCATTAAGTATTTATTCTGTGCGCGCCATATTCAAACTAATAAGCGGCGCGTAGTGTATGTGTGCGTGTGTGTGCTCATAAATAATAGTGTACCACTCCGGATACAAACCGCATATCATTAAGTGTGTATTCTGTGCGCGCCATATTCAAACTTATAAGCGGCGCGTAGTGTCAGTGTGTATGTGTGCGTGTGTGTGTGCTCATGAATAATTGTGTACCACTCCGGATACAAACCGCATATCATTGAGTGTGTATTCTGTGCGCGCCATATTCAAACTAATAAGCGGCCCGTAGCGATAGTGTGTGAATGTGTGCTTATGATAAAAAGTGTACCACTCCGGATACAAACCGCATATCATTAAGTATTTATTCTGTGCGCGCCATATTCAAAATTATAAGCAGCGCGTAGTGTAAGTGTGCGTGTGTGTGCTCATAAATATTAGTGTACCACTCCGGATACAAACAGCATATCCTTAAGTGTGTATTCTGTGCGCGCCATATAGGAAATTATAAGCAGCGCGTAGTGTAAGTGTGCGTGTGTGTGCTCATAAATATTGGTGTACCACTCCGGATACAAACCGCAGATCATTAAGTGTGTATTCTGTGCACGCCATATTCAAACTTATAAGCGGCGCGTAATGTCTGTGTGTATGTGTGTGTGTGTGTGTGTGCTTATGAATATTAGTGTACAACTCCGGATACAAACAGCATATCCTTAAGTGTGTATTCTGTGCGCGCCATATTCAAAACAATAAGCGGCGCGTAGCTCTAGTGTGTGAATGTGTGCTTATGATAAAAAGTGTACAACTCCGGATACAAACCGCATATCATTAAGTGTGTATTCTGTGCGCGCCATATTCAAACTTATAAGCGGCCCGTAGCGCTAGTGTGTGTGTGTACTCATAAATATTAGTGTACCACTCCGGATACAAACCGCATATCATTAAGTATTTATTCTGTGCGCGCCATATTCAAACTAATAAGCGGCGCGTAGTGTAAGTGTGCGTGTGTGTGCTCATAAATATTAGTGTACCACTCCGGATACAAACCGCATATCATTCAGTGTGTATTCTGTGCACGCCATATTCAAACCAATAAGCGGCGCGTAGTGCCAGTGTGTGTGTGCTCATGAATAATAGTGTACCACTCCGAATACAAACCGCATATCATTAAGTGTGTATTTTGTGCGCGCCATATTCAAACTTATAAGCTGCGCGTAGTGCCAGTGTGAATGTGTGCTCATGAATAATAGTGTACCACTCCGGATACAAACCGCATATCATTAAGTGTGTATTCTGTGCGCGCCATATTCAAACTAAGAAGCGTCGCGTCGTGTCAGTGTGTGTGTATGCTCATAAATATTTGTGTACCACTCCGGATACAAACTGCATATCATTAAGTGTGTATTCTGTGCACGCCATATTCAAACTAATAAGCGGCGCGTAGCTCTAGTGTGTATGTGTACTCATAAATATTAGTGTACCACTCCGGATACAAACTGCATATCATTAAGTGTGTATTTTGTGCGCGCCATATTCAAACTAATAAGCGGCGCGTAGTGCCAGTGTGTGTATGTGTGCTCATGTATAATAGTGTACCACTCCGGATACAAACTGCATATCATTAAGTGTGTATTATGTGCGCGCCATATTCAAACCAATAAGCGGCGCGTAGCTCTAGTGTGTATGTGTGCTCATAAATATTAGTATACCACTCCGGATACAAACCGCATATCATTAAGTGTGTATTCTGTGCACGCCATATTCAAACTAATAAGCGGCGCGTAGTGTCTGTGTGTATGTGTGTGTGTGTGTGCTCATGAATAATAGTGTACCACTCCGGATACAAACTGCAAATCATTAAGTGTGTATTCTGTGCGCGCCATATTCAAACTAATAAGCGGCGCGTAGTGCCAGTGTGTATGTGTGCTCATGAATAATAGTGTACCACTCCGGATACAAACCGCATATCATTAAGTGTGTATTCTGTGCGCGCCATATTCAAACTTATAAGCGGCGCGTAGTGTAAGTGTGCGTGTGTGTGCTCATAAATATTAGTGTACCACTCCGGATACAAACTGCATATCATTAAGTGTGTATTCTGTGCGCGCCATATTCAAACTAATAAGCGGCGCGTAGTGTCTGTGTGTATGTGTGTGTGTGTGTGTGCTCATGAATAATAGTGTACCACTCCGGATACAAACTGCATATCATTAAGTGTGTATTCTGTGCGCGCCATATTCAAACTAATAAGCGGCGCGTAGTGCCAGTGTGTAAGTGTGTGTATGTGTGCTCATGAATAATAGTGTACCACTCCGGATACAAACCGCATATCATTAAGTGTGTATTCTGTGCGCGCCATATTCAAACTAATAAGCGGCGCGTAGTGCCAGTGTGTATGTGTGCTCATGAATAATAGTGTACCACTCCGGATACAAACCGCATATCATTAAGTGTGTATTCTGTGCGCGCCATATTCAAACTTATAAGCGGCGCGTAGTGTAAGTGTGCGTGTGTGTGCTCATAAATATTAGTGTACCACTCCGGATACAAACTGCATATCATTAAGTGTGTATTCTGTGCGCGCCATATTCAAACTAATAAGCGGCGCGTAGTGTCTGTGTGTATGTGTGTGTGTGTGTGTGCTCATGAATAATAGTGTACCACTCCGGATACAAACTGCAAATCATTAAGTGTGTATTCTGTGCGCGCCATATTCAAACTAATAAGCGGCGCGTAGTGCCAGTGTGTATGTGTGCTCATGAATAATAGTGTACCACTCCGGATACAAACCGCATATCATTAAGTGTGTATTCTGTGCGCGCCATATTCAAACTTATAAGCGGCGCGTAGTGTAAGTGTGCGTGTGTGTGCTCATAAATATTAGTGTACCACTCCGGATACAAACTGCATATCATTAAGTGTGTATTCTGTGCGCGCCATATTCGAACTAATAAGCGGCGCGTAGTGTCTGTGTGTATGTGTGTGTGTGTGTGTGCTCATGAATAATAGTGTACCACTCCGGATACAAACTGCAAATCATTAAGTGTGTATTCTGTGCGCGCCATATTCAAACTAATAAGCGGCGCGTAGTGCCAGTGTGTAAGTGTGTGTATGTGTGCTCATGAATAATAGTGTACCACTCCGGATACAAACCGCATATCATTAAGTGTGTATTCTGTGCGCGCCATATTCAAACTAATAAGCGGCGCGTAGTGCCAGTGTGTATGTGTGCTCATGAATAATAGTGTACCACTCCGGATACAAACTGCATATCATTAAGTGTGTATTCTGTGCGCGCCATATTCAAACTAATAAGCGGCGCGTAGTGTCTGTGTGTATGTGTGCTCATGAATAATAGTGTACCACTCCGGATACAAACCGCATATCATTAAGTGTGTATTCTGTGCGCGCCATATTCAAACTTATAAGCGGCGCGTAGTGTAAGTGTGCGTGTGTGTGCTCATAAATATTAGTATACCACTCCGGATACAAACCGCATATCATTAAGTGTGTATTCTGTGCACGCCATATTCAAACTAATAAGCGGCGCGTAGTGTCTGTGTGTATGTGTGTGTGTGTGTGCTCATGAATAATAGTGTACCACTCCGGATACAAACTGCAAATCATTAAGTGTGTATTCTGTGCGCGCCATATTCAAACTAATAAGCGGTGCGTAGTGCCAGTGTGTAAGAGTGTGTATGTGTGCTCATGAATAATAGTGTACCACTCCGGATACAAACCGCATATCATTAAGTGTGTATTCTGTGCGCGCCATATTCAAACTTATAAGCGGCGCGTAGTGTAAGTGTGCGTGTGTGTGCTCATAAATATTAGTGTACCACTCCGGATACAAACTGCATATCATTAAGTGTGTATTCTGTGCGCGCCATATTCAAACTAATAAGCGGCGCGTAGTGTCTGTGTGTATGTGTGCTCATGAATAATAGTGTACCACTCCGGATACAAACCGCATATCATTAAGTGTGTATTCTGTGCGCGCCATATTCAAACTTATAAGCGGCGCGTAGTGTAAGTGTGCGTGTGTGTGCTCATAAATATTAGTGTACCACTCCGGATACAAACTGCATATCATTAAGTGTGTATTATGTGCGCGCCATATTCAAACCAATAAGCGGCGCGTAGCTCTAGTGTGTATGTGTGCTCATAAATATTAGTATACCACTCCGGATACAAACCGCATATCATTAAGTGTGTATTCTGTGCACGCCATATTCAAACTAATAAGCGGCGCGTAGTGTCTGTGTGTATGTGTGTGTGTGTGTGCTCATGAATAATAGTGTACCACTCCGGATACAAACTGCAAATCATTAAGTGTGTATTCTGTGCGCGCCATATTCAAACTAATAAGCGGCGCGTAGTGCCAGTGTGTACGTGTGTGAATGTGTGCTCATAAATAATAGTGTACCACTCCGGATACAAACCGCATATCATTAAGTGTGTATTCTGTGCGCGCCATATTCAAACTTATAAGCGGCGCGTAGTGCCAGTGTGTATGTGTGCTCATGAATAATAGTGTACCACTCCGGATACAAACCGCATATCATTAAGTGTGTATTCTGTGCGCGCCATATTCAAACTTATAAGCGGCGCGTAGTGTAAGTGTGCGTGTGTGTGCTCATAAATATTAGTGTACCACTCCGGATACAAACTGCATATCATTAAGTGTGTATTCTGTGCGCGCCATATTCAAACTAATAAGCGGCGCGTAGTGTCTGTGTGTATGTGTGTGTGTGTGTGTGTGCTCATGAATAATAGTGTACCACTCCGGATACAAACTGCAAATCATTAAGTGTGTATTCTGTGCGCGCCATATTCAAACTAATAAGCGGCGCGTAGTGCCAGTGTGTAAGTGTGTGTATGTGTGCTCATGAATAATAGTGTACCACTCCGGATACAAACCGCATATCATTAAGTGTGTATTCTGTGCGCGCCATATTCAAACTAATAAGCGGCGCGTAGTGCCAGTGTGTACGTGTGTGAATGTGTGCTCATAAATAATAGTGTACCACTCCGGATACAAACCGCATATCATTAAGTGTGTATTCTGTGCGCGCCATATTCAAACTTATAAGCGGCGCGTAGTGTAAGTGTGCGTGTGTGTGCTCATAAATATTAGTGTACCACTCCGGATACAAACTGCATATCATTAAGTGTGTATTCTGTGCGCGCCATATTCAAACTAATAAGCGGCGCTTAGTGTCTGTGTGTATGTGTGTGTGTGTGTGTGCTCATGAATAATAGTGTACCACTCCGGATACAAACTGCAAACCATTAAGTGTGTATTCTGTGCGCGCCATATTCAAACTAATAAGCGGCGCGTAGTGCCAGTGTGTAAGTGTGTGTATGTGTGCTCATGAATAATAGTGTACCACTCCGGATACAAACCGCATATCATTAAGTGTGTATTCTGTGCGCGCCATATTCAAACTAATAAGCGGCGCGTAGTGCCAGTGTGTATGTGTGCTCATGAATAATAGTGTACCACTCCGGATACAAACCGCATATCATTAAGTGTGTATTCTGTGCGCGCCATATTCAAACTTATAAGCGGCGCGTAGTGTAAGTGTGCGTGTGTGTGCTCATAAATATTAGTGTACCACTCCGGATACAAACTGCATATCATTAAGTGTGTATTCTGTGCGCGCCATATTCAAACTAATAAGCGGCGCGTAGTGTCTGTGTGTATGTGTGTGTGTGTGTGTGCTCATGAATAATAGTGTACCACTCCGGATACAAACTGCAAATCATTAAGTGTGTATTCTGTGCGCGCCATATTCAAACTAATAAGCGGTGCGTAGTGCCAGTGTGTAAGAGTGTGTATGTGTGCTCATGAATAATAGTGTACCACTCCGGATACAAACCGCATATCATTAAGTGTGTATTCTGTGCGCGCCATATTCAAACTTATAAGCGGCGCGTAGTGTAAGTGTGCGTGTGTGTGCTCATAAATATTAGTGTACCACTCCGGATACAAACTGCATATCATTAAGTGTGTATTCTGTGCGCGCCATATTCAAACTAATAAGCGGCGCGTAGTGTCTGTGTGTATGTGTGCTCATGAATAATAGTGTACCACTCCGGATACAAACCGCATATCATTAAGTGTGTATTCTGTGCGCGCCATATTCAAACTTATAAGCGGCGCGTAGTGTAAGTGTGTATGTGTGCTCATGAATAATAGTGTACCACTCCGGATACAAACCGCATATCATTAAGTGTGTATTCTGTGCGCGCCATATTCAAACTTATAAGCGGCGCGTAGTGTAAGTGTGCGTGTGTGTGCTCATAAATATTAGTGTACCACTCCGAATACAAACTGCATATCATTAAGTGTGTATTCTGTGCGCGCCATATTCAAACTAATAAGCGGCGCGTAGTGTCTGTGTGTATGTGTGTGTGTGTGTGTGCTCATGAATAATAGTGTACCACTCCGGATACAAACTGCAAATCATTAAGTGTGTATTCTGTGCGCGCCATATTCAAACTAATAAGCGGCGCGTAGTGCCAGTGTGTAAGTGTGTGTATGTGTGCTCATGAATAATAGTGTACCACTCCGGATACAAACCGCATATCATTAAGTGTGTATTCTGTGCGCGCCATATTCAAACTAATAAGCGGCGCGTAGTGCCAGTGTGTATGTGTGCTCATGAATAATAGTGTACCACTCCGGATACAAACCGCATATCATTAAGTGTGTATTCTGTGCGCGCCATATTCAAACTTATAAGCGGCGCGTAGTGTAAGTGTGCGTGTGTGTGCTCATAAATATTAGTGTACCACTCCGGATACAAACTGCATATCATTAAGTGTGTATTCTGTGCGCGCCATATTCAAACTAATAAGCGGCGCGTAGTGTCTGTGTGTATGTGTGCTCATGAATAATAGTGTACCACTCCGGATACAAACCGCATATCATTAAGTGTGTATTCTGTGCGCGCCATATTCAAACCAATAAGCGGCGCGTAGTGTAAGTGTGCGTGTGTGTGCTCATAAATATTAGTGTACCACTCCGGATACAAACCGCATATCATTAAGTGTGTATTCTGTGCGCGCCATATTCAAACTTATAAGCGGCGCGTAGCGCTAGTGTGTATGTGTGCTCATAAATATTAGTGTACCACTCCGGATACAAACCGCATATCATTAAGTGTGTATTCTGTGCGCACCATATTCAAACTAATAAGCGGCGCGTAGCGCTAGTGTGTATGTGTACTCATAAATATTAGTGTACCACTCCGGATACAAACCGGATATCATTCAGTGTGTATTCTGTGCGCGCCAAATTCAAACCAATAAGCGGCGCGTAGTGCCAGTGTGTGTGTGTGCTTATGATACAAAGTGTACAACTCCGGATACAAACCGCATATCATTAAGTGTGTATTCTGTGCGCGCCATATTCAAACTTATAAGCGGCGCGTAGTGCCAGTGTGTAAGTGTGTGAATGTGTGCTCATAAATAATAGTGTACCACTCCGGATACAAACCGCATATCATTAAGTGTGTATTCTGTGCGCGCCATATTAAAACTAATAAGCGGCGCGTAGTGCCAGTGTGTATGTGTGCTCATGAATAATAGTGTACCACTCCGGATACAAACCGCATATCATTAAGTGTGTATTCTGTGCACGCCATATTCAAACTTATAAGCGGCGCGTAGTGTAAGTGTGCGTGTGTGTGCTCATAAATATTAGTGTACCACTCCGGATACAAACTGCATATCATTAAGTGTGTATTCTGTGCGCGCCATATTCAAACTAATAAGCGGCGCGTAGTGTCTGTGTGTATGTGTGTGTGTGTGTGCTCATGAATAATAGTGTACCACTCCGGATACAAACTGCAAATCATTAAGGGTGTATTCTGTGCGCGCCATATTCAAACTAATAAGCGGCGCGTAGTGCCAGTGTGTAAGTGTGTGAATGTGTGCTCATAAATAATAGTGTACCACTCCGGATACAAACCGCATATCATTAAGTGTGTATTCTGTGCGCACCATATTCAAACTAATAAGCGGCCCGTAGCGCTAGTGTGTGAATGTGTGCTTATGATCAAAAGTGTACAACTCCGGATACAAACCGCATATCATTAAGTGTGTATTCTGTGCGCGCCATATTCAAACTTATAAGCGGCCCGTAGCGCTAGTGTGTGAATGTGTGCTTATGATAAAAAGTGTACAACTCCGGATACAAACCGCATATCATTCAGTGTGTATTCTGTGCGCGCCAAATTCAAACCAATAAGCGGCGCGTAGTGCCAGTGTGTGAATGTGCGCTTATGATACAAAGTGAACAACTCCGGATACAAACCGCATATCATTAAGTGTGTATTCTGTGCGCGCCATATTCAAACTAATAAGCGGCGCGTAGTGCCAGTGTGTGAATGTGTGCTTATGATAAAAAGTGTACAACTCCGGATACAAACCGCATATCATTCAGTGTGTATTCTGTGCGCGCCAAATTCAAACCAATAAGCGGCGCGTAGTGCCAGTGTGTGAATGTGCGCTTATGATCAAAAGTGTACAACTCCGGATAAAAACCGCATATCATTAAGTATTTATTCTGTGCGCGCCATATTCAAACCAATAAGCTGCGCGTAGTGCCAGTGTGTGTGTGCTCATGAATAATATTGTACCACTCCGGATACAAACCGCATATCATTAAGTGTGTATTCTGTGCGCGCCATATTCAAACTTATAAGCGGCGCGTAGTGTATGTGTGTATGTGTACTCATAAATATTAGTGTACCACTCCGGATACAAACCGCATATCATTAAGTGTGTATTCTGTGCGCGCCATATTCAAACTAATAAGCGGCCCGTAGCGCTAGTGTGTGAATGTGTGCTTATGATAAAAAGTGTACAACTCCGGATACAAACCGCATATCATTCAGTGTGTATTCTGTGCGCGCCAAATTCAAACCAATAAGCTGCGCGTAGTGCCAGTGTGTGTGTGCTCATGAATAATATTGTACCACTCCGGATACAAACCGCATATCATTAAGTGTGTATTCTGTGCGCGCCATATTCAAACTTATAAGCGGCGCGTAGTGTATGTGTGCGTGTGTGTGCTCATAAATATTAGTGTACCACTCCGGATACAAACTGCATATCATTAAGTGTGTATTCTGTGTGCGCCATATTCAAACTTATAAGCGGCCCGTAGCGCTAGTGTGTATGTGTACTCATAAATATTTGTGTACCACTCCGGATACAAACCGCATATCATTAAGTGTGTATTCTGTGCGCGCCATATTCAAACTAATAAGCGGCCCGTAGCGCTAGTGTGTGAATGTGTGCTCATAAATAATAGTGTACCACTTCGGATACAAACCGCATATCATTGTGTGTGTATTCTGTGCGCGCCATATTCAAACTGATAAGCGGCCCGTAGCGCTAGTTTGTGAATGTGTGCTTATGATAAAAAGTGTACAACTCCGGATACAAACCGCATATCATTAAGTGTGTATTGCGCGCGCCATATTCAAACTTATAAGCGGCCCGTAGCGCTAGTGTGTATGTGTACTCATAAATATTAGTGTACCACTCCGGATACAAACCGCATATCATTAAGTATTTATTCTGTGCGCGCCATATTCAAACTAATAAGCGGCGCGTAGTGTATGTGTGCGTGTGTGTGCTCATAAATATTAGTGTACCACTCCGGATACAAACTGCATATCATTAAGTGTGTTTTCTGTGCGCGCCATATTCAAACTAATAAGCGGCGCGTAGTGTCTGTGTGTATGTGTGTGTGTGTGTGCTCATGAAAAATAGTGTACCACTCCGGATACAAACTGCATATCATTAAGTGTGTATTCTGTGCACGCCATATTCAAACTTATAAGCAGCGCGTAGTGCCAGTGTGTGAATGTGTGCTCATAAATATTAGTGTACCACTCGGGATACAAACCGCATATCATTAAGTGTGTATTCTGTGCGCGCCATATTCAAACTTATAAGCGGCGCGTAGTGCCAGTGTGTGTTAGCTCATGAATATTAGTGAACCACTCCGGATACAAACCGCATATCATTGTGTGTGTATTCTGTGCGCGCCATATTCAAACTAATAAGCGGCCCGTAGCGCTAGTGTGTGAATGTGTGCTTATGATAAAAAGTGTACAACTCCGGATACAAACCGCATATCATTAATTGTGCATTCTGTGCGCGCCATATTCAAACTAATAAGCGGCCCGTAGCGCTAGTGTGTGAATGTGTGCTCATAAATAATAGTGTACCACTCCGGATACAAACCGCATATCATTAAGTATTTATTCTGTGCGCGCCATATTGAAAATTATAAGCAGCGCGTAGTGTCAGTGTGTATGTGTGCGTGTGTGTGTGCTCATGAATAATTGTGTACCACTCCGGATACAAACTGCATATCATTAAGTGTGTATTCTGTGCGCGCCATATTCAAACTAATAAGCGGCGCGTAGTGTATGAGTGCGTGTGTGTGCTCATAAATAATAGTGTACCACTCCGGATACAAACCGCATATCATTGTGTGTGTATTCTGTGCGCGCCATATTCAAACTGATAAGCGGCCCGTAGCGCTAGTGTGTGAATGTGTGCTTATGATAAAAAGTGTACAACTCCGGATACAAACCACATATCATTGAGTGTGTATTCTGTGCGCGCCATATTCAAACTTATAAGCGGCCCGTAGCGCTAGTGTGTGAATGTGTGCTCATAAATAATAGTGTACCACTCCGGATACAAACCGCATATCATTAAGTATTTATTCTGTGCGCGCCATATTGAAAATTATAAGCAGCGCGTAGTGTCAGTGTGTATGTGTGCGTGTGTGTGTGCTCATGAATAATTGTGTACCACTCCGGATACAAACTGCATATCATTAAGTGTGTATTCTGTGCGCGCCATATTCAAACTAATAAGCGGCGCGTAGTGTATGAGTGCGTGTGTGTGCTCATAAATAATAGTGTACCACTCCGGATACAAACCGCATATCATTAAGTGTGTATTCTGCGCGCGCCATATTCAAACTTATAAGCGGCCCGTAGCGCTAGTGTGTATGTGTACTCATAAATATTAGTGTACCACTCCGGATACAAACCGCATATCATTAAGTATTTATTCTGTGCGCGCCATATTTAAACTAATAAGCGGCGCGTAGTGTATGTGTGCGTGTGTGTGCTCATAAATAATAGTGTACCACTCCGGATACAAACCGCATATCATTCAGTGTGTATTCTGTGCGCGCCATATTCAAACTAATAAGCGGCGCGTAGTGCCAGTGTATGTATGTGTGCTCATGTATATTAGTGTACCACTCCGGATACAAACAGCATATCCTTAAGTGTGTATTCTGTGCGCACCATATAGGAAATTATAAGCAGCGCGTAGTGTAAGTGTGCGTGTGTGTGCTCATAAATATTAGTGTACCACTCCGGATACAAACCGCATATCATTAAGTGTGTATTCTGTGCGCACCATATTCAAACTAATAAGCGGCGCGTAGTGTCAGTGTGTATGTGTGCGTGTGTGTGTGCTCATGAATAATTGTGTACCACTCCGGATACAAACTGCATATCATTAAGTGTGTATTCTGTGCGCGCCATATTCAAACTAATAAGCGGCGCGTAGTGTATGTGTGCGTGTGTGTGCTCATAAATAATAGTGTACCACTCCGGATACAAACCGCATATCATTGTGTGTGTATTCTGTGCGCGCCATATTCAAACTAATAAGCGGCCCGTAGCGCTAGTGTGTGAATGTGTGCTTATGATAAAAAGTGTACAACTCCGGATACAAACCACATATCATTGAGTGTGTATTCTGTGCGCGCCATATTCAAACTTATAAGCGGCCCGTAGCGCTAGTGTGTGAATGTGTGCTCATAAATAATAGTGTACCACTCCGGATACAAACCGCATATCATTGAGTGTGTATTCTGTGCGCGCCATATTGAAAATTATAAGCAGCGCGTAGTGTCAGTGTGTATGTGTGCGTGTGTGTGTGCTCATGAATAATTGTGTACCACTCCGGATACAAACTGCATATCATTAAGTGTGTATTCTGTGCGCGCCATATTCAAACTAATAAGCGGCGCGTAGTGTATGAGTGCGTGTGTGTGCTCATAAATAATAGTGTACCACTCCGGATACAAACCGCATATCATTGTGTGTGTATTCTGTGCGCGCCATATTCAAACTGATAAGCGGCCCGTAGCGCTAGTGTGTGAATGTGTGCTTATGATAAAAAGTGTACAACTCCGGATACAAACCGCATATCATTAAGTGTGTATTCTGCGCGCGCCATATTCAAACTTATAAGCGGCCCGTAGCGCTAGTGTGTATGTGTACTCATAAATATTAGTGTACCACTCCGGATACAAACCGCATATCATTAAGTATTTATTCTGTGCGCGCCATATTTAAACTAATAAGCGGCGCGTAGTGTATGTGTGCGTGTGTGTGCTCATAAATAATAGTGTACCACTCCGGATACAAACCGCATATCATTCAGTGTGTATTCTGTGCGCGCCATATTCAAACTTATAAGCGGCCCGTAGCGCTAGTGTGTATGTGTACTCATAAATATTAGTGTACCACTCCGGATACAAACCGCATATCATTAAGTGTGTATTCTGTGCGCACCATATTCAAACTAATAAGCGGCGCGTAGTGTCAGTGTGTATGTGTGCGTGTGTGTGTGCTCATGAATAATTGTGTACCACTCCGGATACAAACTGCATATCATTAAGTGTGTATTCTGTGCGCGCCATATTCAAACCAATAAGCGGCGCGTAGTGTATGTGTGCGTGTGTGTGCTCATAAATAATAGTGTACCACTCCGGATACAAACCGCATATCATTGTGTGTGTATTCTGTGCACGCCATATTCAAACTTATAAGCGGCGCGTAGTGTCTGTGTGTATGTGTACTCATAAATATTAGTGTACCACTCCGGATACAAACCGCATATCATTCAGTGTGTATTCTGTGCGCGCCATATTCAAACTAATAAGCGGCGCGTAGCTCTAGTGTGTATGTGTACTCATAAATATTAGTGTACCACTCCGGATACAAACTGCATATCATTAAGTGTGTATTTTGTGCGCGCCATATTCAAACTAATAAGCGGCGCGTAGTGCCAGTGTGTGTATGTGTGCTCATGTATATTAGTGTACCACTCCGGATACAAACTGCATATCATTAAGTGTGTATTATGTGCGCTTCATATTCAAACCAATAAGCGGCGCGTAGTGTAAGTGTGCGTGTGTGTGCTCATAAATATTAGTGTACCACTCCGGATACAAACTGCATATCATTAAGTGTGTATTCTGTGCGCGCCATATTCAAACTTATAAGCGGTGCGTAGTGCCAGTGTGTATGTGTGCTCATGAATAATAGTGTACCACTCCGGATACAAACCGCATATCATTAAGTGTGTATTCTGTGCGCGCCATATTCAAACTAATAAGCGGCCCGTAGCGCTAGTGTGTGAATGTGTGCTTATGATAAAAAGTGTACAACTCCGGATACAAACCACATATCATTGAGTGTGTATTCTGTGCGCGCCATATTCAAACTTATAAGCGGCCCGTAGCGCTAGTGTGTGAATGTGTGCTCATAAATAATAGTGTACCACTCCGGATACAAACCGCATATCATTAAGTATTTATTCTGTGCGCGCCATATTGAAAATTATAAGCAGCGCGTAGTGTCAGTGTGTATGTGTGCGTGTGTGTGTGCTCATGAATAATTGTGTACCACTCCGGATACAAACTGCATATCATTAAGTGTGTATTCTGTGCGCGCCATATTCAAACTAATAAGCGGCGCGTAGTGTATGAGTGCGTGTGTGTGCTCATAAATAATAGTGTACCACTCCGGATACAAACCGCATATCATTGTGTGTGTATTCTGTGCGCGCCATATTCAAACTGATGAGCGGCCCGTAGCGCTAGTGCGTGAATGTGTGCTTATGATAAAAAGTGTACAACTCCGGATACAAACCGCATATCATTAAGTGTGTATTCTGCGCGCGCCATATTCAAACTTATAAGCGGCCCGTAGCGCTAGTGTGTATGTGTACTCATAAATATTAGTGTACCACTCCGGATACAAACCGCATATCATTAAGTATTTATTCTGTGCGCGCCATATTTAAACTAATAAGCGGCGCGTAGTGTATGTGTGCGTGTGTGTGCTCATAAATAATAGTGTACCACTCCGGATACAAACCGCATATCATTCAGTGTGTATTCTGTGCGCGCCATATTCAAACTAATAAGCGGCGCGTAGTGCCAGTGTATGTATGTGTGCTCATGAATAATAGTGTACCACTCCGGATACAAACAGCATATCCTTAAGTGTGTATTCTGTGCGCGCCATATAGGAAATTATAAGCAGCGCGTAGTGTAAGTGTGCGTGTGTGTGCTCATAAATATTAGTGTACCACTCCGGATACAAACCGCATATCATTAAGTGTGTATTCTGTGCGCACCATATTCAAACTAATAAGCGGCGCGTAGTGTCAGTGTGTATGTGTGCGTGTGTGTGTGCTCATGAATAATTGTGTACCACTCCGGATACAAACTGCATATCATTAAGTGTGTATTCTGTGCGCGCCATATTCAAACTAATAAGCGGCGCGTAGTGTATGTGTGCGTGTGTGTGCTCATAAATAATAGTGTACCACTCCGGATACAAACCGCATATCATTGTGTGTGTATTCTGTGCACGCCATATTCAAACTTATAAGCGGCGCGTAGTGTCTGTGTGTATGTGTACTCATAAATATTAGTGTACCACTCCGGATACAAACCGCATATCATTCAGTGTGTATTCTGTGCGCGCCATATTCAAACTAATAAGCGGCGCGTAGTGCCAGTGTGTGTGTGTGCTCATGAATAATAGTGTACCACTCCGGATACAAACTGCATATCATTAAGTGTGTATTCTGTGCGCGCCATATTCAAACCAATAAGCGGCGCGTAGTGTAAGTGTGCGTGTGTGTGCTCATAAATATTAGTGTACCACTCCGGATACAAACTGCATATCATTAAGTGTGTATTCTGTGCGCGCCATATTCAAACTTATAAGCGGTGCGTAGTGCCAGTGTGTATGTGTGCTCATGAATAAAAGTGTACCACTCCGGATACAAACCGCATATCATTCAGTGTGTATTTTGTGCGCGCCATATTCAAACTAATAAGCGGCGCGTAGCTCTAGTGTGTATGTGTACTCATAAATATTAGTGTACCACTCCGGATACAAACCGCATATCATTAAGTGTGTATTCTGTGCGCGCCATATTCAAACTTATAAGCGGCGCGTAGTGTAAGTGTGCGTGTGTGTGCTCATAAATATTAGTTTACCACTCCGGATACAAACCGCCTATCATTAAGTGTGTATTCTGTGCGCGCCATATTCAAACTTATAAGCGGCGCGTAGTGTCTGTGTGTATGTGTGTGTGTGTGTGCTCATGAATAATAGTGTACCACTCCGGATACAAACCGCATATCATTAAGTGTGTATTCTGTGCACGCCATATTCAAACTTATAAGCGGCGCGTAGTGTAAGTGTGCGTGTGTGTGCTCATAAATATTAGTGTACCACTCCGGATACAAACCGCATATCATTAAGTGTGTATTCTGTGCGCGCCATATTCAAACTTATAAGCGGCGCGTAGTGTCTGTGTGTATGTGTGTGTGTGTGTGCTCATAAATATTTGTGTACCACTCCGGATACAAACCGCATATCATTAAGTGTGTATTCTGTGCGCGCCATATTCAAACTTATAAGCGGCGCGTAGCGCTAGAGTGTATGTGTACTCATAAATATTAGTGTACCACTCCGGATACAAACCGCATATCATTAAGTGTGTATTCTGTGCGCGCCATATTCAAACCAATAAGCGGCGCATAGTGCTAGTGTGTATGTGTGCTCATGAATATTAGTGTACCACTCCGGATACAAACTGCAAATCATTAAGTGTGTATTCTGTGCGCGCCATATTCAAACTTATAAGCGGCGCGTAGCTCTAGTGTGTATGTGTACTCATAAATATTAGTGTACCACTCCGGATACAAACCACATATCATTAAGTGTGTATTCTGTGCACGCCATATTCAAACCAATAAGCGGCGCGTAGTGCCAGTGTGTGTGTGCTCATGAATAATAGTGTACCACTCCGGATACAAACCGCATATCATTAAGTGTGTATTCTGTGCGCGCCATATTCAAACTAATAAGCGGCGCGTAGCTCTAGTGTGTATGTGTACTCATAAATATTAGTGTACCACTCCGGATACAAACCGCATATCATTAAGTGTGTATTCTGTGCGCGCCATATTCAAACTAATCAGCGGCGCGTAGTGCCAGTGTGTGTGTGTGCTCATAAATATTTGTGTACCAATCCGGATACAAACCACATATCATTAAGTGTGTATTCTGTGCGCGCCATATTCAAACTTATAAGCGGCGCGTAGCTCTAGTGTGTATGTGTCCTCATAAATATTTGTGTACCACTCCGGATACAAACCGCATATCATTAAGTGTGTATTCTGTGCGCGCCATATTCAAACTAATCAGCGGCGCGTAGTGCCAGTGTGTGTGTGTGCTCATAAATATTTGTGTACCAATCCGGATACAAACTGCATATCATTAAGTGTGTATTCTGTGCACGCCATATTCAAACATATAAGCGGCGCGTAGTGCCAGTGTGTGTATGTGTGCTCATGTATATAAGTGTACCACTCCGGATACAAACTGCATATCATTAAGTGTGTATTCTGTGCGCGCCATATTCAAACCAATAAGCGGCGCGTAGTGCCAGTGTGTGTGTGCTCATGAATAATAGTGTACCACTCCGGATACAAACCGCATATCATTAAGTGTGTATTCTGTGCGCGCCATATTCAAACTAATAAGCGGCGCGTAGTGCCAGTGTGTGTGTGTGCTCATGAATATAAGTGTACCACTCCGGATACAAACTGCATATCATTAAGTGTGTATTCTGTGCGCGCCATATTGAAATTTATAAGCGGCGCGTAGTGCCAGTGTGTGTGTATGCTCATAAATATTTGTGTACCACTCCGGATACAAACTGCATATCATTAAGTGTGTATTCTGTGCACGCCATATTCAAACTAATAAGCGGCGCGTAGTGCCAGTGTGTGTGTGTGCTCATGAATATTAGTGTACCACTCCGGATACAAACTGCATATCATTCAGTGTGTATTCTGTGCACGCCATATTCAAACTAATAAGCGGCGCGTAGTGCCAGTGTGTGTGTGTGTTCATAAATATTTGTGTACCACTCCGGATACAAACTGCATATCATTAAGTGTGTATTCTGTGCACGCCATATTCAAACTAATAAGCGGCGCGTAGTGCCAGTGTGTGTGTGTGCTCATGAATATAAGTGTACCACTCCGGATACAAACTGCATATCATTAAGTGTGTATTCTGTGCGCGCCATATTCAAACTTATAAGCGGCGCGTAGCGCTAGTGTGTATATGTCCTCATAAATATTTGTGTACCACTCCGGATACAAACCGCATATCATTAAGTGTGTATTCTGTGCGCGCCATATTCAAACTAATCAGCGGCGCATAGTGCTAGTGTGTATGTGTGCTCATGAATAATTGTGTACCACTCCGGATACAAAAGGCATATCATTGAGTGTGTATTCTGTGCGCGCCATATTCAAACCAATAAGCGGCGCGTAGTGCCAGTGTGTATGTGTGCTCATGAATAATAGTGTACCACTCCGGATACAAACTGCATATCATTAAGTGTGTATTCTGTGCACGCCATATTCAAACTAATAAGCGGCGCGTAGTGCCAGTGTGTGTGTGTGCTCATGAATATAAGTGTACCACTCCGGATACAAACTGCATATCATTAAGTGTGTATTCTGTGCGCGCCATATTCAAACTTATAAGCGGCGCGTAGCGCTAGTGTGTATGGGTACTCAAAAATATTAGTGTACCACTCCGGATACAAACTGCATATCATTAAGTGTGTATTCTGTGCACGCCATATTCAAACTAATAAGCGGCACGTAGTGCCAGTGTGTCCGGTATGGCCGGTCTCGTAGTACAGTCGTCAACTCGTACGACTTAACAACATGCCCGTCATGGGTTCAATCCCCAAACAGACCGTGCCGCCATACGTAGGATTGACTATCCTGCTATGGTGGGGAATCAATTAGTCACTGAAAGCCAAGCCCACAAGTGGGTACAGGCAGGCCTTGACCGACATCGGTTGTTGAGCCAGAGAAGAAGAAGAAGTGCCAGTGTGTGTGTGTGCTCATGAATATTAGTGTACCACTCCGGATACAAACCGCATATCATTAAGTGTGTATTCTGTGCACGCCATATTCAAACTTATAAGCGGCACGTAGTGCCAGTGTGTGAATGTGTGCTCATAAATATTAGTGTACCACTCCGGATACAAACTGCATATCATTAAGTGTGTATTCTGTGCACGCCATATTCAAACTTATAAGCGGCACGTAGTGCCAGTGTGTGAATGTGTGCTCATAAATATTAGTGTACCACTCCGGATACAAACTGCATATCATTAAGTGTGTATTCTGTGCGCGCCAAATTCAAACTAATAAGCAGCGCGTAGCTCTAGTGTGTATGTGTACTCATAAATATTAGTGTACCACTCCGGATACAAACTGCATATCATTAAGTGTGTATTCTGTGCGCGCCATAATCAAACTTATAAGCGGCGCGTAGCTCTAGTGTGTATGTGTACTCATAAATATTAGTGTACCACTCCGGATACAAACTGCAAATCATTAAGTGTGTATTCTGTGCGCGCCATATTCAAACTTATAAGCGGCGCGTAGCTCTAGTGTGTATGTGTCCTCATAAATATTTGTGTACCACTCCGGATACAAACCGCATATCATTAAGTGTGTATTCTGTGCGCGCCATATTCAAACTAATAAGCGGCGCGTAGTGCCAGTGTGTGTGTGTGCTCATGACTATAAGTGTACCACTCCGGATACAAACTGCATATCATTAAGTGTGTATTCTGTGCGCGCCATATTGAAATTTATAAGCGGCGCGTAGTGCCAGTGTGTGTGTGTGCTCATAAATATTTGTGTACCACTCCGGATACAAACTGCATATCATTAAGTGTGTATTCTGTGCACGCCATATTCAAACTAATAAGCGGCGCGTAGTGCCAGTGTGTGTGTGTGCTCATGAATATTAGTGTACCACTCCGGATACAAACTGCATATCATTAAGTGTGTATTCTGTGCACGCCATATTCAAACCAATAAGCGGCGCGTAGTGCCAGTGTGTATGTGTGCTCATGAATAATCGTGTACCACTCCGGATACAAACTGCATATCATTAAGTGTGTATTCTGTGCGCGCCATATTCAAACCAATAAGCGGCGCGTAGTGCCAGTGTGTGTGTGCTCATGAATAATAGTGTACCACTCCGGATACAAACCGCATATCATTCAGTGTGTATTCTGTGCACGCCATATTCAAACCAATAAGCGGCGCGTAGTGCCAGTGTGTGTGTGTGCTCATAAATATTTGTGTACCAATCCGGATACAAACTGCATATCATTAAGTGTGTATTCTGTGCACGCCATATTCAAACTAATAAGCGGCGCGTAGTGCCAGTGTGTGTGTGTGCTCATGAATATAAGTGTACCACTCCGGATACAAACTGCATATCATTAAGTGTGTATTCTGTGCGCGCCATATTTAAATTTATAAGCGGCGCGTAGTGCCAGTGTGTGTGTGTGCTCATGAATATAAGTGTACCACTCCGGATACAAACTGCATATCATTAAGTGTGTATTCTGTGCGCGCCATATTCAAACTTATAAGCGGCGCGTAGCGCTAGTGTGTATGGGTACTCAAAAATATTAGTGTACCACTCCGGATACAAACTGCATATCATTAAGTGTGTATTCTGTGCACGCCATATTCAAACTTATAAGCGGCGCGTAGTGCCAGTGTGTGTGTGTGCTCATGAATATTAGTGTACCACTCCGGATACAAACTGCATATCATTCAGTGTGTATTCTGTGCACGCCATATTCAAACCAATAAGCGGCGCGTAGTGCCAGTGTGTGTGTGTGCTCATAAATATTTGTGTACCAATCCGGATACAAACTGCATATCATTCAGTGTGTATTCTGTGCACGCCATATTCAAACCAATAAGCGGCGCGTAGTGCCAGTGTGTGTGTGTGTTCATAAATATTTGTGTACCACTCCGGATACAAACTGCATATCATTAAGTGTGTATTCTGTGCACGCCATATTCAAACTAATAAGCGGCGCGTAGTGCCAGTGTGTGTGTGTGCTCATGAATATAAGTGTACCACTCCGGATACAAACTGCATATCATTAAGTGTGTATTCTGTGCGCGCCATATTCAAACTTATAAGCGGCGCGTAGCGCTAGTGTGTATGGGTACTCAAAAATATTAGTGTACCACTCCGGATACAAACTGCATATCATTAAGTGTGTATTCTGTGCACGCCATATTCAAACTAATAAGCGGCACGTAGTGCCAGTGTGTGAATGTGTGCTTATGTTTATTAGTGTACCACTCCGGATACAAACCGCATATCATTAAGTGTGTATTCTGTGCACGCCATATTCAAACTTATAAGCGGCACGTAGTGCCAGTGTGTGAATGTGTGCTTATGTTTATTAGTGTACCACTCCGGATACAAACCGCATATCATTAAGTGTGTATTCTGTGCGCGCCATATTCAAACCAATAAGCGGCGCGTAGTGCCAGTGTGTGTGTGTGTTCATAAATATTTGTGTACCACTCCGGATACAAACCGCATATCATTAAGTGTGTATTCTGTGCGCGCCATATTCAAACCAATAAGCGGCGCGTAGTGCCAGTGTGTGTGTGTGTTCATAAATATTTGTGTACCACTCCGGATACAAACTGCATATCATTAAGTGTGTATTCTGTGCACGCCATATTCAAACTAATAAGCGGCGCGTAGTGCCAGTGTGTGTGTGTGCTCATGAATATTAGTGTACCACTCCGGATACAAACTGCATATCATTAAGTGTGTATTCTGTGCACGCCATATTCAAACTTATAAGCGGCACGTAGTGCCAGTGTGTGAATGTGTGCTCATAAATATTAGTGTACCACTCCGGATACAAACTGCATATCATTAAGTGTGTATTCTGTGCACGCCATATTCAAACTTATAAGCGGCACGTAGTGCCAGTGTGTGAATGTGTGCTTATGTTTATTAGTGTACCACTCCGGATACAAACCGCATATCATTAAGTGTGTATTCTGTGCGCGCCATATTCAAACTAATCAGCGGCGCGTAGTGCTATTGTGTATGTGTTCTCATAAATAATAGTGTACCACTCCGGATACAAACCGCATATCATTCAGTGTGTATTCTGTGCACGCCATATTCAAACTTATAAGCGGCGCATAGTGCTAGTGTGTATGTGTGCTCATGAATAATTGTGTACCACTCCGGATACAAACTGCATATCATTAAGTGTGTATTCTGTGCGCGCCATATTCAAACTTATAAGCGGCGCATAGTGCTAGTGTGTATGTGTGCTCATAAATAAAAGTGTACCACTCGGGATACAAACTGCATATCATTAAGTGTGTATTCTGTGCGCGCCATATTCAAACTAAGAAGCGGCGCATAGTGCTAGTGTGTATTTGTGCTCATGAATAATTGTGTACCACTCCGGATACAAACTGCATATAATTAAGTGTGTATTCTGTGCGCGCCATATTCAAACTTATAAGCGGCGCATAGTGCTAGTGTGTGTGTGTCCTCATAAATATTAGTGTACCACTCCGGATACAAACCGCATATCATTAAGTGTGTATTCTGTGCGCGCCATATTCAAACTAATAAGCGGCGCGTGAATAATTGTGTACCACTCCGGATACAAACTGCATATCATTAAGTGTGTATTCTGTGCACGCCATATTCAAACTAAGAAGCGGCGCATAGTGCTAGTGTGTATGTGTGCTCATGAATAATTGTGTATCACTCCGGATACAAACCGCATATCATTAAGTGTGTATTCTGTGCGCGCCATATTCAAACTAAGAAGCGGCGCGTGAATAATTGTGTACCACTCCGGATACAAACTGCATATCATTAAGTGTGTATTCTGTGCGCGCCATATTCAAACTAATAAGCGGCACGTAGTGCCAGTGTGTGTATGTGTGCTCATGAATAATATTGTACCACTCCGGATACAAACTGCATATCATTAAGTGTGTATTATGTGCGCGCCATATTCAAACTAATAAGCGGCGCGTAGTGCTAGTGTGTTTGTGTGCTCATGAATAATTGTGTACCACTCTGGATACAAACTGCATATCATTAAGTGTGTATTCTGTGCGCGCCATATTCAAACTAAGAAGCGGCGCATAGTGCTAGTGTGTATGTGTGCTCATGAATAATTGTGTACCACTCCGGATACAAACTGCATATCATTAAGCGTGTATTCTGTGCGCGCCATATTCAAACTTATAAGCGGCACGTAGTGCCAGTGTGTGTGTGTGCTCATGAATAATAGTGTACCACTCCGGATACAAACCGCATATCATTAAGTGTGTATTCTGTGCGCGCCATATTCAAACCAATAAGCGGCTCGTAGTGCCAGTGTGTGTGTGCTCATGAATAATTGTGTACCACTCCGGAAACAAACTGCATATCATTAAGTGTGTATTCTGTGCACGCCATATTCAAACTTATAAGCGGCGCGTAGTGCCAGTGTGTGTATGTGTGCTTATGTTTATTAGTGTACCACTCCGGATACAAACCGCATATCATTAAGTGTGTATTCTGTGCGCGCCATATTCAAACTAATCAGCGGCGCGTAGTGCTATTGTGTATGTGTACTCATAAATAATAGTGTACCACTCCGGATACAAACCGCATATCATTCAGTGTGTATTCTGTGCACGCCATATTCAAACTTATAAGCGGCGCATAGTGCTAGTGTGTATGTGTGCTCATGAATAATTGTGTACCACTCCGGATACAAACTGCATATCATTAACTGTGTATTCTGTGCACGCCATATTCAAACTAATCAGCGGCGCGTAGTGCCAGTGTGTGTGTGTGCTCATAAATATTAGTGTACCACTCCGGATACAAACCGCATATCATTAAGTATGTATTCTGTGCGCGCCATATTCAAACTTATCAGCGGCGCATAGTGCCAGTGTGTATGTGTGCTCATGAATAATAGTGTACCACTCCGGATACAAACCGCATATCATTAAGTGTGTATTCTGTGCGCGCCAAATTAAAACCAATAAGCGGCGCGTAGTGCCAGTGTGTGTGTGTGCTCATGAATATTAGTGTACCACTCTGAATACAAACCGCATATCATTAAGTGTGTATTCTGTGCGCGCCATATTCAAACCAATAAGCGGCGCGTAGTGCCAGCGTGTGTGTGCTCATAAATATTGGTGTACCACTCCGGATACAAATCGCATATCATTAAGTGTGTATTCTGTGCGCGCCAAATTCAAACTAATAAGCGGCGCGTAGTGCCAGTGTATGTATGTGTGCTCATGTAAATTAGTGTACCACTCCGGATACAAACTGCATATAAATAAGTGTGTATTCTGTGTGCGCCATATTCAAACTTATAAGCGGCGCGTAGTGCCAGTGTGTGTGTGTGCTCATAAATATTTGTGTACCACTCCGGATACAAACCGCATATCATTCATTGTGTATTCTGTGCGCGCCATATTCAAACCAATAAGCGGCGCGTAGTGCCAGTGTGTGTGTGCTCATGAATAATAGTGTACCACTCCGGATACAAACCGCATATCATTAAGCGTGTATTCTGTGCACGCCATATTCAAACTAATAAGCGGCGCGTAGTGCCAGTGTGTGTGTGTGCTCATAAATATTGGTGTACCACTCCGGATACAAATCGCATATCATTAAGTGTGTATTCTGTGCGCGCCAAATTCAAACTAATAAGCGGCGCGTAGTGCCAGTGTATGTATGTGTGCTCATGTATATTAGTGTACCACTCCGAATACAAACTGCATATAATTAAGTGTGTATTCTGTGTGCGCCATATTCAAACTTATAAGCGGCGCGTAGTGCCAGTGTGTGTGTGTGCTCATAAATATTTGTGTACCACTCCGGATACAAACCGCATATCATTCATTGTGTATTCTGTGCACGCCATATTCAAACCAATAAGCGGCGCGTAGTGCCAGTGTGTGTGTGCTCATGAATAATAGTGTACCACTCCGGATACAAACCGCATATCATTAAGTGTGTATTCTGTGCACGCCATATTCAAACCAATAAGCGGCGCGTAGTGCCAGTGTGTGTGTGTGCTCATGAATAATAGTGTACCACTCCGGATACAAACCGCATATCATTAAGTGTGTATTCTGTGCGCGCCATATTCAAACTAATAAGCGGCGCGTAGCTCTAGTGTGTATGTGTACTCATAAATATTAGTGTACCACTCCGGATACAAACTGCATATAAATAAGTGTGTATTCTGTGTGCGCCATATTCAAACTTATAAGCGGCGCGTAGTGCCAGTGTGTGTGTGTGCTCATAAATATTTGTGTACCACTCCGGATACAAACCGCATATCATTCATTGTGTATTCTGTGCACGCCATATTCAAACCAATAAGCGGCGCGTAGTGCCAGTGTGTGTGTGCTCATGAATAATAGTGTACCACTCCGGATACAAACCGCATATCATTAAGTGTGTATTCTGTGCGCGCCATATTCAAACTAATAAGCCGGTATGTAGGTGTGCTCATGTATATTAGTGTACCACTCCGGATACAAACCGCATATCATTAAGTGTGTATTCTGTGCACGCCATATTCAAACCAATAAGCTGCGCGTAGTGCCAGTGTGTGTGTGCTCATGAATAATATTGTACCACTCCGGATACAAACTGCATATCATTAAGTGTGTATTCTGTGCGCGCCATATTCAAACTAATAAGCGGCACGTAGTGCCAGTGTGTGTATGTGTGCTCATGAATAATATTGTACCACTCCGGATACAAACTGCATATCATTAAGTGTGTATTATGTGCGCGCCATATTCAAACTAATAAGCGGCGCGTAGTGTCAGTGTGTGTGTGTGCTCATGAATAATAGTGTACCACTCCGGATACAAACCGCATATCATTAAGTGTGTATTCTGTGCGCGCCATATTCAAACTAATAAGCCGGTATGTATGTGTGCTCATGTATATTAGTGTACCACTCCGGATACAAACCGCATATCATTAAGTGTGTATTCTGTGCACGCCATATTCAAACCAATAAACTGCGCGTAGTGCCAGTGTGTGTGTGCTCATGAATAATATTGTACCACTCCGGATACAAACTGCATATCATTAAGTGTGTATTCTGTGCGCGCCATATTCAAACTAATAAGCGGCGCGTAGTGCCAGTGTGTGTATGTGTGCTCATGTATATTAGTGTACCACTCCGGATACAAACTGCATATCATTAAATGTGTATTCTGAGCGCGCCATATTCAAACCAATAAGCGGCGCGTAGCTCTAGTGTGTATGTGTATTCATAAATAATAGTGTACCACTCCGGATACAAACCGCATATCATTCAGTGTGTATTCTGTGCACGCCATATTCAAACCAATAAGCGGCGCGTAGTGCCAGTGTGTGTGTGCTCATGAATAATAGTGTACCACTCCGGATACAAACCGCATATCATTCAGTGTGTATTCTGTGCGCGCCATATTCAAACTTATAAGCCGGTATGTATGTGTGCTCATGTATATTAGTGTACCACTCCGGATACAAACCGCATATCATTAAGTGTGTATTCTGTGCACGCCATATTCAAACCAATAAGCTGCGCGTAGCTCTAGTGTGTATGTGTACTCATAAATATAAGTATACCACTCCGGATACAAACCGCATATCATTCAGTGTGTATTCTGTGCGCGCCATATTCAAACTAATAAGCGGCCCGTAGCGCTAGTGTGTGAATGTGTGCTTATGATAAAAAGTGTACAACTCCGGATACAAACCGCATATCATTAAGTGTGTATTCTGTGCACGCCATATTCAAACTTATAAGCGGCGCGTAGCTCTAGTGTGTATGTGTACTCATAAATATTTGTGTACCACTCCGGATACAAACCGCATATCATTAAGTGTGTATTCTGTGCGCGCCAAATTAAAACCAATAAGCGGCGTGTAGTGCCAGTGTGTGTGTGTGCTCATGAATAATAGTGTACCACTCTGGATACAAACCGCATATCATTCAGTGTGTATTCTGTGCGCGCCATATTCAAACTAATAAGCGGCGCGTAGCTCTAGTGTGTATGTGTATTCATAAATAATAGTGTACCACTCCGGATACAAACCGCATATCATTCAGTGTGTATTCTGTGCGCGCCATATTCAAACTAATAAGCGACGCGTAGCTCTAGTGTGTATGTGTACTCATAAATTTAAGTATACCACTCCGGATACAAACCGCATATCATTCAGTGTGTATTCTGTGCGCGCCATATTCAAACTAATAAGCCGGTATGTAGGTGTGCTCATGTATATTAGTGTACCACTCCGGATACAAACCGCATATCATTAAGTGTGTATTCTGTGCACGCCATATTCAAACCAATAAGCTGCGCGTAGTGCCAGTGTGTGTGTGCTCATGAATAATATTGTACCACTCCGGATACAAACTGCATATCATTAAGTGTGTATTCTGTGCGCGCCATATTCAAACCAATAAGCGGCACGTAGTGCCAGTGTGTGTATGTGTGCTCATGTATATTAGTGTACCACTCCGGATACAAACCGCATATCATTAAGTGTGTATTCTGTGCGCGCCATATTCAAACCAATAAGCGGCACGTAGTGCCAGTGTGTGTGTGTGTGTTTGCTCATGAATTATAGTGTACCACTCCGGATACAAACCGCATATCATTCAGTGTGTATTCTGTGCACGCCATATTCAAACCAATAAGCGGCGCGTAGTGCCAGTGTGTGTGTGCTCATGAATAATAGTGTACCACTCCGGATACAAACCGCATATCATTAAGTGTGTATTCTGTGCAAGCCATATTCAAACTTACAAGCGACGCGTAGCGCTAGTGTGTATGTGTGCTCATAAATATTAGTGTACCACTCCGGATACAAACTGCATATCATTAAGTGTGTATTCTGTGCGCGCCATATTCAAACTAATAAGTGGCGCGTAGTGCCAGTGTGTGTATGTGTGCTTATGAATATTAGTGTACCACTCCGGATACAAACCGCATATCATTAAGTGTGTATTCTGTGCGAGCCATATTCAAACTAATAAGCGGCGCGTAGTGTAAGTGTGCGTGTGTGTGCTCATAAATATTAGTGTACCACTCCGGATACAAACCGCATATCATTAAGTGTGTATTCTGTGCAAGCCATATTCAAACTTACAAGCGACGCGTAGCGCTAGTGTGTATGTGTGCTCATAAATATTAGTGTACCACTCCGGATACAAACCGCATATCATTCAGTGTGTATTCTGTGCACGCCATATTCAAACCAATAAGCGGCGCGTAGTGCCAGTGTGTGTGTGTGCTCATAAATAATAGTGTACCACTCCGGATACAAACCGCATATCATTCAGTGTGTATTCTGTGCGCGCCATATTCAAACTAATAAGCGACGCGTAGCTCTAGTGTGTATGTGTACTCATAAATTTAAGTATACCACTCCGGATACAAACCGCATATCATTAAGTGTGTATTCTGTGCGCGCCATATTCAAACTAATAAGCCGGTATGTAGGTGTGCTCATGTATATTAGTGTACCACTCCGGATACAAACCGCATATCATTAAGTGTGTATTCTGTGCACGCCATATTCAAACCAATAAGCTGCGCGTAGTGCCAGTGTGTGTGTGCTCATGAATAATATTGTACCACTCCGGATACAAACTGCATATCATTAAGTGTGTATTCTGTGCGCGCCATATTCAAACCAATAAGCGGCACGTAGTGCCAGTGTGTGTATGTGTGCTCATGTATATTAGTGTACCACTCCGGATACAAACCGCATATCATTAAGTGTGTATTCTGTGCGCGCCATATTCAAACCAATAAGCGGCACGTAGTGCCAGTGTGTGTGTGTGTGTTTGCTCATGAATTATAGTGTACCACTCCGGATACAAACCGCATATCATTCAGTGTGTATTCTGTGCACGCCATATTCAAACCAATAAGCGGCGCGTAGTGCCAGTGTGTGTGTGCTCATGAATAATAGTGTACCACTCCGGATACAAACCGCATATCATTAAGTGTGTATTCTGTGCAAGCCATATTCAAACTTACAAGCGACGCGTAGCGCTAGTGTGTATGTGTGCTCATAAATATTAGTGTACCACTCCGGATACAAACTGCATATCATTAAGTGTGTATTCTGTGCGCGCCATATTCAAACTAATAAGTGGCGCGTAGTGCCAGTGTGTGTATGTGTGCTTATGAATATTAGTGTACCACTCCGGATACAAACCGCATATCATTAAGTGTGTATTCTGTGCGAGCCATATTCAAACTAATAAGCGGCGCGTAGTGTAAGTGTGCGTGTGTGTGCTCATAAATATTAGTGTACCACTCCGGATACAAACCGCATATCATTAAGTGTGTATTCTGTGCAAGCCATATTCAAACTTACAAGCGACGCGTAGCGCTAGTGTGTATGTGTGCTCATAAATATTAGTGTACCACTCCGGATACAAACCGCATATCATTCAGTGTGTATTCTGTGCACGCCATATTCAAACCAATAAGCGGCGCGTAGTGCCAGTGTGTGTGTGTGCTCATGAATAATAGTGTACTTCTCCGGATACAAACCGCATATCATTAAGTGTGTATTCTGTGCGCGCCAAATTCAAAATTACAAGCGGCGCGTAGTGCCAGTGTGTGTGTGTGCTCATGAATAATAGTTTACTACTCCGGATACAAACCGCATATCATTAAGTGTGTATTCTGTGCACGCCAAATTCAAACTAATAAGCGGCGCGTAGTGCCAGTGTGTGTGTGTGCTCATGAATAATAGTGTACCACTCCGGATACAAACCGCATATCATTAAGTGTGTATTCTGTGCGCGCCATATTCAAACTAATAAGCGGCACGTAGTGCCAGTGTGTTTGTGTGTGTTTGCTCATGAATAATAGTGTACCACTCCGGATACAAACCGCATATCATTAAGTGTGTATTCTGTGCGCGCCAAATTCAAAATTACAAGCGGCGCGTAGTGCCAGTGTGTGTGTGTTTGCTCATGAATAATAGTGTACCACTCCGGATACAAACCGCATATCATTAAGTGTGTATTCTGTGCGCGCCAAATTCAAACTAATAAGCGGCGCGTAGTGCCAGTGTGTGTGTGTGTGTTTGCTCATGAATAATAGTGTACCACTCCGGATACAAACCGCATATCATTAAGTGTGTATTCTGTGCGCGCCATATTCAAACCAATAAGCGGCACGTAGTGCCAGTGTGTGTGTGCTCATAAATATTTGTGTACCACTCCGGATACAAACCGCATATCATTCATTGTGTATTCTGTGCACGCCATATTCAAACCAATAAGCTGCGCGTAGTGCCAGTGTGTGTGTGCTCATGAATAATATTGTACCACTCCGGATACAAACCGCATATCATTCAGTGTGTATTCTGTGCGCGCCATATTCAAACTAATAAGCGGCGCATAGTGCTAGTGTGTATGTGTGCTCATGAATAATAGTGTACCACTCCGGATACAAACCGCATATCATTAAGTGTGTATTCTGTGCGCGCCAAATTCAAAATTACAAGCGGCGCGTAGTGCCAGTGTGTGTGTGTTTGCTCATGGCGCGCCATATAATATGGCGCAACATACGCCATATAATATGGCATACGCATATAATATGGCATATAACATACGCCATATAATATGGCGTGCACAGAATACACACTTAATGATATGCGGTTTGTATCCGGAGTGGTACACTAATATACATGAGCACACATACATACCGGCTTATTAGTTTGAATATGGCGCGCACAGAATACACACTTAATGATATGCGGTTTGTATCCGGAGTGGTACACTATTATTCATGAGCACACACACACTGGCACTACGCGCCGCTTATTAGTTTGAATATGGCGCGCACATAATACACACTTAATGATATGCAGTTTGTATCCGGAGTGGTACAATATTATTCATGAGCACACATACACACACTGGCACTACGTGCCGCTTATTAGTTTGAATATGGCGCGCACAGAATACACACTTAATGATATGCAGTTTGTATCCGGAGTGGTACAATATTATTCATGAGCACACACACACTGGCACTACGCGCAGCTTATTGGTTTGAATATGGCGTGCACAGAATACACACTTAATGATATGCGGTTTGTATCCGGAGTGGTACACTATTATTCATGAGCACACACACACTGGCACTACGCGCCGCTTATTGGTTTGAATATGGCGTGCACAGAATACACACTGAATGATATGCGGTTTGTATCCGGAGTGGTACACAAATATTTATGAGCACACACACACACTGGCACTACGCGCCGCTTATAAGTTTGAATATGGCGCACACAGAATACACACTTATTTATATGCAGTTTGTATCCGGAGTGGTACACTAATATTTATGAGTACACATACACACTAGAGCTACGCGCCGCTTATTAGTTTGAATATGGCGCGCACAGAATACACACTTAATGATATGCGGTTTGTATCCGGAGTGGTACACTATTATTCATGAGCACACACACACACTGGCACTACGTGCCGCTTATTGGTTTGAATATGGCGTGCACAGAATACACACTTAATGATATGCGGTTTGTATCCGGAGTGGTACACTATTATTCATGAGCACACACACACTGGCACTACGCGCCGCTTATTGGTTTGAATATGGCGTGCACAGAATACACAATGAATGATATGCGGTTTGTATCCGGAGTGGTACACAAATATTTATGAGCACACACACACACTGGCACTACGCGCCGCTTATAAGTTTGAATATGGCGCACACAGAATACACACTTAATTATATGCAGTTTGTATCCGGAGTGGTACACTAATATACATGAGCACACATACATACACTGGCACTACGCGCCGCTTATTAGTTTGAATTTGGCGCGCACAGAATACACACTTAATGATATGCGATTTGTATCCGGAGTGGTACACCAATATTTATGAGCACACATACATACACTGGCACTACGCGCCGCTTATTAGTTTGAATATGGCGTGCACAGAATACACGCTTAATGATATGCGGTTTGTATCCGGAGTGGTACACTATTATTCATGAGCACACACACACTGGCACTACGCGCCGCTTATTGGTTTGAATATGGCGCGCACAGAATACACAATGAATGATATGCAGTTTGTATCCGGAGTGGTACACAAATATTTATGAGCACACACACACACTGGCACTACGCGCCGCTTATAAGTTTGAATATGGCGCACACAGAATACACACTTATTTATATGCAGTTTGTATCCGGAGTGGTACACTAATTTACATGAGCACACATACATACACTGGCACTACGCGCCGCTTATTAGTTTGAATTTGGCGCGCACAGAATACACACTTAATGATATGCGATTTGTATCCAGAGTGGTACACCAATATTTATGAGCACACACACGCTGGCACTACGCGCCGCTTATTGGTTTGAATATGGCGCGCACAGAATACACACTTAATGATATGCGGTTTGTATTCAGAGTGGTACACTAATATTGATGAGCACACACACACACTGGCACTACGCGCCGCTTATTGGTTTTAATTTGGCGCGCACAGAATACACACTTAATGATATGCGGTTTGTATCCGGAGTGGTACACTATTATTCATGAGCACACATACACACTGGCACTATGCGCCGCTGATAAGTTTGAATATGGCGCGCACAGAATACATACTTAATGATATGCGGTTTGTATCCGGAGTGGTACACTAATATTTATGAGCACACACACACACTGGCACTACGCGCCGCTGATTAGTTTGAATATGGCGTGCACAGAATACACACTTAATGATATGCAGTTTGTATCCGGAGTGGTACACAATTATTCATGAGCACACATACACACTAGCACTATGCGCCGCTTATAAGTTTGAATATGGCGTGCACAGAATACACACTGAATGATATGCGGTTTGTATCCGGAGTGGTACACTATTATTTATGAGTACACATACACAATAGCACTACGCGCCGCTGATTAGTTTGAATATGGCGCGCACAGAATACACACTTAATGATATGCGGTTTGTATCCGGAGTGGTACACTAATAAACATAAGCACACATACACATACTGGCACTACGCGCCGCTTATAAGTTTGAATATGGCGTGCACAGAATACACACTTAATGATATGCAGTTTGTTTCCGGAGTGGTACACAATTATTCATGAGCACACACACACTGGCACTACGAGCCGCTTATTGGTTTGAATATGGCGCGCACAGAATACACACTTAATGATATGCGGTTTGTATCCGGAGTGGTACACTATTATTCATGAGCACACACACACTGGCACTACGTGCCGCTTATAAGTTTGAATATGGCGCGCACAGAATACACGCTTAATGATATGCAGTTTGTATCCGGAGTGGTACACAATTATTCATGAGCACACATACACACTAGCACTATGCGCCGCTTCTTAGTTTGAATATGGCGCGCACAGAATACACACTTAATGATATGCAGTTTGTATCCAGAGTGGTACACAATTATTCATGAGCACACAAACACACTAGCACTACGCGCCGCTTATTAGTTTGAATATGGCGCGCACAGAATACACACTTAATGATATGCGGTTTGTATCCGGAGTGGTACACTATTATTCATGAGCACACATACACACTTACACTACGCGCTGCTTATAATTTTCAATATGACGCACACAGAATACACACTTAATGATATGCAGTTTGTATCCGGAGTGATACACTATTATTCATGAGCACACATACACACTAGCACTATGCGCCGCTTCTTAGTTTGAATATGGCGCGCACAGAATACACACTTAATGATATGCAGTTTGTATCCGGAGTGGTACACAATTATTCACGCGCCGCTTCTTAGTTTGAATATGGCGCGCACAGAATACACACTTAATGATATGCGGTTTGTACCACTCCGGATACAAACCGCATATCATTAAGTGTGTATTCTGTGCGCGCCATATTCAAACTAATAAGCGGCGCGTAGTGCCAGTGTGTGTATGTGTGCTCATGTATATTAGTGTACCACTCCGGATACAAACTGCATATCATTAAATGTGTTTTCTGAGCGCGCCATATTCAAACCAATAAGCGGCGCGTAGCTCTAGTGTGTATGTGTATTCATAAATAATAGTGTACCACTCCGGATACAAACCGCATATCATTCAGTGTGTATTCTGTGCACGCCATATTCAAACCAATAAGCGGCGCGTAGTGCCAGTGTGTGTGTGCTCATGAATAATAGTGTACCACTCCGGATACAAACCGCATATCATTCAGTGTGTATTCTGTGCGCGCCATATTCAAACTTATAAGCCGGTATGTATGTGTGCTCATGTATATTAGTGTACCACTCCGGATACAAACCGCATATCATTAAGTGTGTATTCTGTGCACGCCATATTCAAACCAATAAGCTGCGCGTAGTGCCAGTGTGTGTGTGCTCATGAATAATATTGTACCACTCCGGATACAAACCGCATATCTTTCAGTGTGTATTCTGTGCGCGCCATATTCAAACCAATAAGCGGCGCGTAGCTCTAGTGTGTATGTGTACTCATAAATATAAGTATACCACTCCGGATACAAACCGCATATCATTCAGTGTGTATTCTGTGCGCGCCATATTCAAACTAATAAGCGGCCCGTAGCGCTAGTGTGTGAATGTGTGCTTATGATAAAAAGTGTACAACTCCGGATACAAACCGCATATCATTAAGTGTGTATTCTGTGCACGCCAAATTCAAACTTATAAGCGGCGCGTAGCTCTAGTGTGTATGTGTACTCATAAATATTTGTGTACCACTCCGGATACAAACCGCATATCATTAAGTGTGTATTCTGTGCGCGCTTAATTAAAACCAATAAGCGGCGTGTAGTGCCAGTGTGTGTGTGTGCTCATGAATAATAGTGTACCACTCTGGATACAAACCGCATATCATTAAGTGTGTATTCTGTGCGCGCCATATTCAAACCAATAAGCGGCGCGTAGTGCCAGTGTGTGTGTGCTCATGAATAATAGTGTACCACTCCGGATACAAACCGCATATCATTAAGTGTGTATTCTGTGCGCGCCATATTCAAACTAATAAGCCGGTATGTAGGTGTGCTCATGTATATTAGTGTACCACTCCGGATACAAACCGCATATCATTAAGTGTGTATTCTGTGCACGCCATATTCAAACCAATAAGCGGCACGTAGTGCCAGTGTGTATGTGTATTCATAAATAATAGTGTACCACTCCGGATACAAACCGCATATCATTCAGTGTGTATTCTGTGCGCGCCATATTCAAACTAATAAGCGACGCGTAGCTCTAGTGTGTATGTGTACTCATAAATTTAAGTATACCACTCCGGATACAAACCGCATATCATTAAGTGTGTATTCTGTGCGCGCCATATTCAAACTAATAAGCCGGTATGTAGGTGTGCTCATGTATATTAGTGTACCACTCCGGATACAAACCGCATATCATTAAGTGTGTATTCTGTGCACGCCATATTCAAACCAATAAGCTGCGCGTAGTGCCAGTGTGTGTGTGCTCATGAATAATATTGTACCACTCCGGATACAAACTGCATATCATTAAGTGTGTATTCTGTGCGCGCCATATTCAAACCAATAAGCGGCACGTAGTGCCAGTGTGTGTATGTGTGCTCATGTATATTAGTGTACCACTCCGGATACAAACCGCATATCATTAAGTGTGTATTCTGTGCGCGCCATATTCAAACCAATAAGCGGCACGTAGTGCCAGTGTGTGTGTGTGTGTTTGCTCATGAATTATAGTGTACCACTCCGGATACAAACCGCATATCATTCAGTGTGTATTCTGTGCACGCCATATTCAAACCAATAAGCGGCGCGTAGTGCCAGTGTGTGTGTGCTCATGAATAATAGTGTACCACTCCGGATACAAACCGCATATCATTAAGTGTGTATTCTGTGCAAGCCATATTCAAACTTACAAGCGACGCGTAGCGCTAGTGTGTATGTGTGCTCATAAATATTAGTGTACCACTCCGGATACAAACTGCATATCATTAAGTGTGTATTCTGTGCGCGCCATATTCAAACTAATAAGTGGCGCGTAGTGCCAGTGTGTGTATGTGTGCTTATGAATATTAGTGTACCACTCCGGATACAAACCGCATATCATTAAGTGTGTATTCTGTGCGAGCCATATTCAAACTAATAAGCGGCGCGTAGTGTAAGTGTGCGTGTGTGTGCTCATAAATATTAGTGTACCACTCCGGATACAAACCGCATATCATTAAGTGTGTATTCTGTGCAAGCCATATTCAAACTTACAAGCGACGCGTAGCGCTAGTGTGTATGTGTGCTCATAAATATTAGTGTACCACTCCGGATACAAACCGCATATCATTCAGTGTGTATTCTGTGCACGCCATATTCAAACCAATAAGCGGCGCGTAGTGCCAGTGTGTGTGTGTGCTCATGAATAATAGTGTACTTCTCCGGATACAAACCGCATATCATTAAGTGTGTATTCTGTGCGCGCCAAATTCAAAATTACAAGCGGCGCGTAGTGCCAGTGTGTGTGTGTGCTCATGAATAATAGTTTACTACTCCGGATACAAACCGCATATCATTAAGTGTGTATTCTGTGCGCGCCAAATTCAAACTAATAAGCGGCGCGTAGTGCCAGTGTGTGTGTGTGCTCATGAATAATAGTGTACCACTCCGGATACAAACCGCATATCATTAAGTGTGTATTCTGTGCGCGCCATATTCAAACTAATAAGCGGCGTGTAGCTCTAGTGTGTATGTGTACTCATAAATATAAGTATACCACTCCGGATACAAACCGCATATCATTAAGTGTGTATTCTGTGCGCGCCATATTCAAACTAATAAGCGGCACGTAGTGCCAGTGTGTTTGTGTGTGTTTGCTCATGAATAATAGTGTACCACTCCGGATACAAACCGCATATCATTAAGTGTGTATTCTGTGCGCGCCAAATTCAAAATTACAAGCGGCGCGTAGTGCCAGTGTGTGTGTGTTTGCTCATGAATAATAGTGTACCACTCCGGATACAAACCGCATATCATTAAGTGTGTATTCTGTGCGCGCCAAATTCAAACTAATAAGCGGCGCGTAGTGCCAGGGTGTGTGTGTGTGTTTGCTCATGAATAATAGTGTACCACTCCGGATACAAACCGCATATCATTAAGTGTGTATTCTGTGCGCGCCATATTCAAACCAATAAGCGGCACGTAGTGCCAGTGTGTGTGTGCTCATAAATATTTGTGTACCACTCCGGATACAAACCGCATATCATTCATTGTGTATTCTGTGCACGCCATATTCAAACCAATAAGCTGCGCGTAGTGCCAGTGTGTGTGTGCTCATGAATAATATTGTACCACTCCGGATACAAACCGCATATCATTCAGTGTGTATTCTGTGCGCGCCATATTCAAACTAATAAGCGGCGCATAGTGCTAGTGTGTATGTGTGCTCATGAATAATAGTGTACCACTCCGGATACAAACCGCATATCATTAAGTGTGTATTCTGTGCGCGCCAAATTCAAAATTACAAGCGGCGCGTAGTGCCAGTGTGTGTGTGTTTGCTCATGAATAATAGTGTACCACTCCGGATACAAACCGCATATCATTAAGTGTGTATTCTGTGCGCGCCATATTCAAACCAATAAGCGGCACGTAGTGCCAGTGTGTGTGTGTGTGTTTGCTCATGAATAATAGTGTACCACTCCGGATACAAACCGCATTTCATTAAGTGTGTATTCTGTGCACGCCATATTCAAACCAATAAGCGGCGCGTAGTGCCAGTGTGTGTGTGCTCATAAATATTAGTGTACCACTCTGGATACAAACCGCATATCATTCAGTGTGTATTCTGTGCGCGCCATATTCAAACTAATAAGCGGCGCGTAGTGCCAGTGTGTGTGTGTGTGCTCATAAATATTAGTGTACCACTCCGGATACAAACCGCATATCATTAAGTGTGTATTCTGTGCAAGCCATATTCAAACTTACAAGCGACGCGTAGCGCTAGTGTGTATGTGTGCTCATAAATATTAGTGTACCACTCCGGATACAAACCGCATATCATTAAGTGTGTATTCTGTGCAAGCCATATTCAAACTTACAAGCGACGCGTAGCGCTAGTGTGTATGTGTGCTCATAAATATTAGTGTACCACTCCGGATACAAACTGCATATCATTAAGTGTGTATTCTGTGCGCGCCATATTCAAACTAATAAACGGCGCGTAGTGCCAGTGTGTGTATGTGTGCTTATGAATATTAGTGTACCACTCCGGATACAAACCGCTTATCATTAAGTGTGTATTCTGTGCAAGCCATATTCAAACTTACAAGCGACGCGTAGCGCTAGTGTGTATGTGTGCTCATAAATATTAGTGTACCACTCCGGATACAAACCGCATATCATTCAGTGTGTATTCTGTGCACGCCATATTCAAACCAATAAGCGGCGCGTAGTGCCAGTGTGTGTGTGTGCTCATGAATAATAGTGTACTTCTCCGGATACAAACCGCATATCATTAAGTGTGTATTCTGTGCGCGCCAAATTCAAAATTACAAGCGGCGCGTAGTGCCAGTGTGTGTGTGTGCTCATGAATAATAGTGTACCACTCCGGATACAAACCGCATATCATTAAGTGTGTATTCTGTGCGCGCCATATTCAAACTAATAAGCGGCGCGTAGTGCCAGTGTGTGTGTGTGCTCATGAATAATAGTGTACCACTCCGGATACAAACCGCATATCATTCAGTGTGTATTCTGTGCACGCCATATTCAAACCAATAAGCGGCGCGTAGTGCCAGTGTGTGTGTGTGCTCATGAATAATAGTGTACCACTCCGGATACAAACTGCATATCATTCAGTGTGTATTCTGTGCACGCCATATTCAAACCAATAAGCGGCACGTAGTGCCAGTGTGTGTGTGTGCTCATAAATAATAGTGTACCACTCCGGATACAAACCGCATATCATTAAGTGTGTATTCTGTGCGTGCCAAATTAAAACCAATAAGCGGCGCGTAGTGCCAGTGTGTGTGTGTGCTCATGAATAATAGTGTACCACTCCGGATACAAACCGCATATCATTAAGTGTGTATTCTGTGCGCGCCATATTCAAAATTACAAGCGGCGCGTAGTGCCAGTGTGTGTGTGTGCTCATGAATAATAGTGTACCACTCCGGATACAAACCGCATATCATTAAGTGTGTATTCTGTGCGCGCCAAATTCAAACTAATAAGCGGCGCGTAGTGTAAGTGTGCGTGTGTGTGCTCATAAATATTAGTGTACCACTCCGGATACAAACCGCATATCATTAAGTATGTATTCTGTGCGCGCCATATTCAAACTAATAAGCGGCACGTAGTGCCAGTGTGTGTGTGTGTGTGTTTGCTCATGAATAATAGTGTACCACTCCGGATACAAACCGCATATCATTAAGTGTGTATTCTGTGCACGCCATATTCAAACCAATAAGCGGCGCGTAGTGCCAGTGTGTGTGTGTGCTCATGAATAATTGTGTACCACTCCGGATACAAACCGCATATCATTAAGTGTGTATTCTGTGCGTGCCAAATTAAAACCAATAAGCGGCGCGTAGTGCCAGTGTGTGTGTGTGCTCATGAATAATAGTGTACCACTCCGGATACAAACCGCATATCATTAAGTGTGTATTCTGTGCGCGCCAAATTCAAAATTACAAGCGGCGCGTAGTGCCAGTGTGTGTGTGTGCTCATGAATAATAGTGTACCACTCCGGATACAAACCGCATATCATTAAGTGTGTATTCTGTGCGCGCCAAATTCAAACTAATAAGCGGCGCGTAGTGCCAGTGTGTGTGTGTGTGTTTGCTCATGAATAATAGTGTACCACTCCGGATACAAACCGCATATCATTAAGTGTGTATTCTGTGCGTGCCAAATTAAAACCAATAAGCGGCGCGTAGTGCCAGTGTGTGTGTGTGTGCTCATGAATAATAGTGTACCACTCCGGATACAAACCGCATATCATTAAGTGTGTATTCTGTGCGCGCCAAATTCAAAATTACAAGCGGCGCGTAGTGCCAGTGTGTGTGTGTGTGTTTGCTCATGAATAATAGTGTACCACTCCGGATACAAACCGCATATCATTAAGTGTGTATTCTGTGCGCGCCAAATTCAAAATTACAAGCGGCGCGTAGTGCCAGTGTGTGTGTGTGCTCATGAATAATAGTGTACCACTCCGGATACAAACCGCATATCATTAAGTGTGTATTCTGTGCGCGCCAAATTCAAACTAATAAGCGGCGCGTAGTGCCAGTGTGTGTGTGTGTGTTTGCTCATGAATAATAGTGTACCACTCCGGATACAAACCGCATATCATTAAGTGTGTATTCTGTGCGAGCCATATTCAAACTAATAAGCGACGCGTAGCGCTAGTGTGTATGTGTGCTCATAAATATTAGTGTACCACTCCGGATACAAACCGCATATCATTCAGTGTGTATTCTGTGCACGCCATATTCAAACCAATAAGCGGCGCGTAGTGCCAGTGTGTGTGTGTGTGTGCTCATGAATAATAGTGTACTTCTCCGGATACAAACCGCATATCATTAAGTGTGTATTCTGTGCGCGCCAAATTCAAAATTACAAGCGGCGCGTAGTGCCAGTGTGTGAATGTGTGTTTGCTCATGAATAATAGTGTACCACTCCGGATACAAACCGCATATCATTAAGTGTGTGTTCTGTGCGCGCCATATTCAAACTTATAAGCGGCACGTAGTGCCAGTGTGTGTGTGTGCTCATAAATATTAGTGTACCACTCCGGATACAAACCGCATATCATTCAGTGTGTATTCTGTGCACGCCATATTCAAACCAATAAGCGGCGCGTAGTGCCAGTGTGTGTGTGTGCTCATGAATAATTGTGTACCACTCCGGATACAAACTGCATATCATTCAGTGTGTATACTGTGCACGCCATATTCAAACCAATAAGCGGCGCGTAGTGCCAGTGTGTGTGTGTGTGTGTTTGCTCATGAATTATAGTGTACCACTCCGGATACAAACCGCATATCATTAAGTATGTATTCTGTGCGCGCCATATTCAAACTAATAAGCGGCACGTAGTGCCAGTGTGTGTGTGTGTGTGTTTGCTCATGAATTATAGTGTACCACTCCGGATACAAACCGCATTTCATTCAGTGTGTATTCTGTGCACGCCATATTCAAACCAATAAGCGGCGCGTAGTGCCAGTGCGTGTGTGCTCATGAATAATAGTGTACCACTCCGGATACAAACTGCATATCATTAAGTGTGTATTCTGTGCGCGCCATATTCAAACTAATAAGCGGCACGTAGTGCCAGTGTGTGTGTGTGCTCATGAATAATAGTGTACTACTCCGGATACAAACCGCATATCATTAAGTGTGTATTCTGTGCACGCCAAATTCAAACTAATAAGCGGCGCGTAGTGCCAGTGTGTGTATGTGTGCTCATGTATATTAGTGTACCACTCCGGATACAAACCGCATATCATTAAGTGTGTATTCTGTGCGCGCCATATTCAAACTAATAAGCGGCACGTAGTGCCAGTGTGTGTGTGTGTGTGTTTGCTCATGAATGATAGTGTACCACTCCGGATACAAACCGCATATCATTCAGTGTGTATTCTGTGCGCGCCATATTCAAACTAATAAGCGGCGCGTAGTGTAAGTGAGCGTGGGTGCTCATAAATATTTGTGTACCACTCCGGATAAAAACTGCATATCATTAAGTGTGTATTCTGTGCACGCCATATTCAAAATTACAAGCGGCGCGTAGTGCCAGTGTGTATGTGTGCTCATAAATATTAGTGTACCACTCCGGATACAAACTGCATATCATTAAGTGTGTATTCTGTGCGCGCCAAATTCAAACTTACAAGCGGCGCGTAGCGCTAGTGGGTATGTGTGCTCATAAATATTAGTGTACCACTCCGGATACAAACCGCATATCATTAAGTGTGTATTCTGTGCGCGCCATATTCAAACTAATAAGCGGCACGTAGTGCCAGTGTGTGTGTGTGTGTGTGTTTGCTCATGAATGATAGTGTACCACTCCGGATACAAACCGCATATCATTCAGTGTGTATTCTGTGCGCGCCATATTCAAACTAATAAGCGGCGCGTAGTGCCAGTGTGTGTGTGCTCATAAATAATAGTGTACCACTCCGGATACAAACCGCATATCATTAAGTGTGTATTCTGTGCGCGCCATATTCAAACTAATAAGCGGCACGTAGTGCCAGTGTGTGTGTGTGTGTTTGCTCATGAATAATAGTGTACCACTCCGGATACAAACCGCATATCATTAAGTGTGTATTCTGTGCGCGCCATATTCAAACTAATAAGCGGCACGTAGTGCCAGTGTGTGTGTGTGTGTTTGCTCATGAATTATAGTGTACCACTCCGGATACAAACCGCATATCATTCAGTGTGTATTCTGTGCACGCCATATTCAAACCAATAAGCGGCGCGTAGTGCCAGTGTGTGTGTGTGCTCATAAATAATAGTGTACCACTCCTGATACAAACCGCATATCATTAAGTGAGTATTCTGTGCGCGCCAAATTAAAACCAATAAGCGGCACGTAGTGCCAGTGTGTGTGTGTGTGTTTGCTCATGAATTATAGTGTGCCACTCCGGATACAAACCGCATTTCATTAAGTGTGTATTCTGTGCACGCCATATTCAAACCAATAAGCGGCGCGTAGTGCCAGTGTGTGTGTGTGCTCATAAATAATAGTGTACCACTCCGGATACAAACCGCCTATCATTAAGTGTGTATTCTGTGCGCGCCATATTCAAACCAATAAGCGGCACGTAGTGCCAGTGTGTGTGTTTGCTCATGAATAATAGTGTACTACTCCGGATACAAACCGCATATCATTAAGTGTGTATTCTGTGCGCGCCATATTCAAAATTACAAGCGGCGCGTAGCGCTAGTGGGTATGTGTGCTCATAAATATTAGTGTACCACTCCGGATACAAACCGCATATCATTAAGTGTGTATTCTGTGCGCGCCATATTCAAACTAATAAGCGGCACGTAGTGCCAGTGTGTGTGTGTGTGTTTGCTCATGAATGATAGTGTACCACTCCGGATACAAACCGCATATCATTCAGTGTGTATTCTGTGCACGCCATATTCAAACCAATAAGCGGCGCGTAGTGCCAGTGTGTGTGTGTGCTCATAAATAATAGTGTACCACTTCTGATACAAACCGCATATCATTAAGTGAGTATTCTGTGCGCGCCAAATTAAAACCAATAAGCGGCACGTAGTGCCAGTGTGTGTGTGTGTGTTTGCTCATGAATTATAGTGTGCCACTCCAGATACAAACCGCATTTCATTAAGTGTGTATTCTGTGCGCGCCATATTCAAACCAATAAGCGGCGCGTAGTGCCAGTGTGTGTGTGTGCTCATAAATAATAGTGTACCACTCCGGATACAAACCGCCTATCATTAAGTGTGTATTCTGTGCGCGCCATATTCAAACTAATAAGCGGCACGTAGTGCCAGTGTGTGTGTTTGCTCATGAATAATAGTGTACTACTCCGGATACAAACCGCATATCATTAAGTGTGTATTCTGTGCGCGCCAAATTCAAACTAATAAGCGGCGCGTAGTGCCAGTGTGTGTATGTGTGCTCATGTATATTAGTGTACCACTCCGGATACAAACTGCATATCATTAAGTGTGTATTCTGTGCGCGCCATATTCAAAATTACAAGCGGCGCGTAGTGCCAGTGTGTATGTGTGCTCATAAATATTAGTGTACCACTCCGGATACAAACTGCAAATCATTAAGTGTGTATTCTATGCGCGCCATATTCAAACTAATAAGCGGCGCGTTGTGCCTGTGTGTGTGCTCATAAATATTAGTGTACCACTCCGGATACAAACCGCATATCATTAAGTGTGTATTCTGTGCGCGCCATATTCAAACCAATAAGCGGCGCGTAGTGCCAGTGTGTATGTGTGCTCATAAATAATAGTGTACCACTCCGGATACAAACCGCCTATCATTAAGTGTGTATTCTGTGCGCGCCATATTCAAACTAATAAGCGGCGCGTAGTGCCAGTGTGTGTGTGTGTGTTTGCTCATGAATAATAGTGTACCACTCCGGATACAAACCGCATATCATTAAGTGTGTATTCTGTGCGCGCCAAATTCAAACCAATAAGCGGCGCGTAGTGCCAGTGTGTGTGCGCTCATGTATATTAGTGTACCACTCCGGATAAAAACTGCATATCATTAAGTGTGTATTCTGTGCACGCCATATTCAAAATTACAAGCGGCGCGTAGTGCCAGTGTGTATGTGTTCATAAATATTAGTGTACCACTCCGGATACAAACTGCATATCATTAAGTGTGTATTCTGTGCGCGCCATATTCAAACTAATAAGCGGCGCGTTGTGCTTGTGTGTGTGTGTGCTCATGAATAATAGTGTACCACTCCGGATACAAACCGCATATCATTAAGTGAGTATTCTGTGCACGCCAAATTAAAACCAATAAGCTGCGCGTAATGCCAGTGTGTGTGTGTGTGTTTGCTCATGAATAATAGTGTACCACTCCGGATACAAACCGCATATCATTAAGTGTGTATTCTGTGCGCGCCAAATTCAAACCAATAAGCGGCGCGTAGTGCCAGTGTGTGTGTGCTCATGTATATTAGTGTACCACTCCGGATAAAAACTGCATATCATTAAGTGTGTATTCTGTGCACGCCATATTCAAAATTACAAGCGGCGCGTCGTGTCAGTGTGTGTGTGTGCTCATAAATATTAGTGTACCACTCCGGATACAAACCGCATTTCATTAAGTGTGTATTCTGTGCACGCCATATTCAAACCAATTAGCGGCGCGTAGTGCCAGTGTGTGTGTGTGCTCATAAATAATAGTGTACCACTCCGGATACAAACCGCATATCATTAAGTGAGTATTCTGTGCGCGCCAAATTAAAACCAATAAGCGGCACGTAGTGCCAGTGTGTGTGTGTGTGTTTGCTCATGAATTATAGTGTACCACTCCGGATACAAACCGCATATCATTAAGTGTGTATTCTGTGCGCGCCATATTCAAACTAATAAGCGGCACGTAGTGCCAGTGTGTGTGTGTGTGTTTGCTCATGAATAATAGTGTACCACTCCGGATACAAACCGCATATCATTAAGTGTGTATTCTGTGCGCGCCATATTCAAACTAATAAGCGGCGCGTAGTGCCAGTGTGTGTGTGTGCTCATAAATAATAGTGTACCACTCCGGATACAAACCGCCTATCATTAAGTGTGTATTCTGTGCGCGCCATATTCAAACTAATAAGCGGCACGTAGTGCCAGTGTGTGTGTTTGCTCATGAATAATAGTGTACTACTCCGGATACAAACCGCATATCATTAAGTGTGTATTCTGTGCGCGCCAAATTCAAACTTTTAAGCGGCGCGTAGTGCCAGTGTGTGTATGTGTGCTCATGTATATTAGTGTACCACTCCGGATACAAACTGCATATCATTAAGTGTGTATTCTGTGCGCGCCATATTCAAAATTACAAGCGGCGCGTAGTGCCAGTGTGTGTGTGTGCTCATAAATATTAGTGTACCACTCCGGATACAAACTGCAAATCATTAAGTGTGTATTCTATGCGCGCCATATTCAAACTAATAAGCGGCGCGTTGTGCCTGTGTGTGTGTGCTCATAAATATTAGTGTACCACTCCGGATACAAACCGCATATCATTAAGTGTGTATTCTGTGCGCGCCATATTCAAACCAATAAGCGGCGCGTAGTGCCAGTGTGTATGTGTGCTCATAAATACTAGTGTACCACTCCGGATACAAACCGCCTATCATTAAGTGTGTATTCTGTGCGCGCCATATTCAAACTAATAAGCGGCGCGTAGTGCCAGTGTGTGTGTGTGTGTTTGCTCATGAATAATAGTGTACCACTCCGAATACAAACCGCATATCATTAAGTGTGTATTCTGTGCGCGCCAAATTCAAACCAATAAGCGGCGCGTAGTGCCAGTGTGTGTGCGCTCATGTATATTAGTGTACCACTCCGGATAAAAACTGCATATCATTAAGTGTGTATTCTGTGCACGCCATATTCAAAATTACAAGCGGCGCGTAGTGTCAGTGTGTATGTGTTCATAAATATTAGTGTACCACTCCGGATACAAACTGCATATCATTAAGTGTGTATTCTGTGCGCGCCATATTCAAACTAATAAGCGGCGCGTTGTGCCTGTGTGTGTGTGTGCTCATGAATAATAATGTACCACTCCGGATACAAACCGCATATCATTAAGTGAGTATTCTGTGCACGCCAAATTAAAACCAATAAGCGGCGCGTAGTGCCAGTGTGTGTGTGTGTTTGCTCATGAATAATAGTGTACCACTCCGGATACAAACCGCATATCATTAAGTGTGTATTCTGTGCGCGCCAAATTCAAACCAATAAGCGGCGCGTAGTGCCAGTGTGTGTGTGCTCATGTATATTAGTGTACCACTCCGGATACAAACTGCATATCATTAAGTGTGTATTCTGTGCACGCCATATTCAAAATTACAAGCGGCGCGTAGCGCTAGTGTGTATGTGTGCTCATAAATATTAGTGTACCACTCCGGATACAAACTGCATATCATTAAGTGTGTATTCTGTGCGCGCCATATTCAAACTAATAAGCGGCACGTAGTGCCAGTGTGTGTGTGTGTGTTTGCTCATGAATAATAGTGTACCACTCCGGATACAAACCGCATATCATTAAGTGTGTATTCTGTGCGCGCCATATTCAAACTAATAAGCGGCACGTAGTGCCAGTGTGTGTGTGTGTGTTTGCTCATGAATGATAGTGTACCACTCCGGATACAAACCGCATATCATTCAGTGTATATTCTGTGCACGCCATATTCAAACCAATAAGCGGCGCGTAGTGCCAGTGTGTGTGTGTGCTCATAAATAATAGTGTACCACTCCGGATACAAACCGCATATCATTAAGTGTGTATTCTGTGCGCGCCATATTCAAACTAAGAAGCGGCGCATAGTGCTAGTGTGTATGTGTGCTCATAAATATTAGTGTACCACTCCGGATACAAACTGCATATCATTGAGTGTGTATTCTGTGCGCGCCATATTCAAACTAAGAAGCGGCGCGTAGTGCCAGTGTGTGTGTGTGCTCATGAATAATAGTGTACCACTCCGGATACAAACCGCATATCATTAAGTGTGTATTCTGTGCGCGCCATATTGGAAATTACAAGCAGCGCGTAGTGTAAGTGTGTGTATGTGTGCTCATGAATAATAGTGTACCACTCCGGATACAAACCGCATTTCATTCAGTGTGTATTCTGTGCGCGCCAAATTAAAACCAATAAGCGGCGCGTAGTGCCAGTGTGTGAGTGCTCATGAATAATAGTGTACCACTCCGGATACAAACCGCATATCATTTAGTGTGTATTCTGTGCGCGCCATATTGGAAATTACAAGCAGCGCGTAGTGTAAGTGTGCGTGTGTGTGCTCATAAATAAAAGTGTACCACTCCGGATACAACCCGCATATCATTTAGTGTGTATTCTGTGCACGCCATATTCAAAATTACAAGCGGCGCGTAGTGCCAGTGTGTATGTGTGCTCATAAATATTAGTGTACCACTCCGGATACAAACTGCATATCATTAAGTGTGTATTCTGTGCGCGCCAAATTCAAACTTACAAGCGGCGCGTAGCGCTAGTGGGTATGTGTGCTCATAAATAATAGTGTACAACTCCGGATACAAACCGCCTATCATTAAGTGTGTATTCTGTGCGCGCCATATTCAAACTAATAAGCGGCGCGTAGTGCCAGTGTGTGTGTGTGTATGCTCATGAATGATAGTGTACCACTCCGGATACAAACCGCATATCATTCAGTGTATATTCTGTGCACGCCATATTCAAACCAATAAGCGGCGCGTAGTGCCAGTGTGTGTGTGTGCTCATAAATAATAGTGTACCACTCCGGATACAAACCGCATATCATTAAGTGTGTATTCTGTGCGCGCCATATTCAAACTAATAAGCGGCGCGTAGTGCCAGTGTGTGTGTGTGCTCATGAATAATAGTGTACCACTCCGGATACAAACCGCATATCATTAAGTGTGTATTCTGTGCGCGCCAAATTCAAACTAATAAGCGGCGCGTAGTGCCAGTGTGTGTATGTGTGCTCATGTATATTAGTGTACCACTCCGGATACAAACCGCATATCATCAAGTGTGTATTCTGTGCAAGCCATATTCAAACTTACAAGCGACGCGTAGCGCTAGTGTGTATGTGTGCTCATAAATATTAGTGTACCACTCCGGATACAAACCGCATATCATTCAGTGTGTATTCTGTGCACGCCATATTCAAACCAATAAGCGGCGCGTAGTGCCAGTGTGTGTGTGTGCTCATGAATAATAGTGTACTTCTCCGGATACAAACCGCATATCATTAAGTGTGTATTCTGTGCGCGCCAAAATCAAACTAATAAGCGGCGCGTAGTGCCAGTGTGTGTATGTGTGCTCATGTATATTAGTGTACCACTCCGGATACAAACCGCATATCATTAAGTGTGTATTCTGTGCGTGCCAAATTAAAACCAATAAGCGGCGCGTAGTGCCAGTGTGTGTGTAAGCTCATGAATAATAGTGTACCACTCCGGATACAAACCGCATATCATTCAGTGTGTATTCTGTGCACGCCATATTCAAAATTACAAGCGGCGCGTAGTGCCAGTGTGTATGTGTGCTCATAAATATTAGTGTACCACTCCGGATACAAACTGCATATCATTAAGTGTGTATTCTGTGCGCGCCATATTCAAACTAATAAGCGGCACGTAGTGCCAGTGTGTATGTGTGTGTTTGCTCATGAATGATAGTGTACCACTCCGGATACAAACCGCATATCATTCAGTGTATATTCTGTGCACGCCATATTCAAACCAATAAGCGGCGCGTAGTGCCAGTGTGTGTGTGTGCTCATAAATAATAGTGTACCACTCCGGATACAAACCGCATATCATTAAGTGTGTATTCTGTGCGCGCCATATTCAAACTAAGAAGCGGCGCATAGTGCTAGTGTGTATGTCTGCTCATGAATAATTGTGTACCACTCCGGATACAAACTGCATATCATTGAGTGTGTATTCTGTGCGCGCCATATTCAAACTAAAAAGCGGCGCGTAGTGCCAGTGTGTGTGTGTGCTCATGAATAATAGTGTACCACTCCGGATACAAACCGCATATCATTCAGTGTGTATTCTGTGCGCGCCAAATTAAAACCAATAAGCGGCGCGTAGTGCCAGTGTGTGTGTGTGCTCATGAATAATTGTGTACCACTCCGGATACAAACCGCATATCATTAAGTGTGTATTCTGTGCGCGCCATATTGGAAATTACAAGCAGCGCGTAGTGTAAGTGTGCGTGTGTGTGCTCATGAATAATAGTGTACCACTCCGGATACAAACCGCATATCATTTAGTGTGTATTCTGTGCGCGCCATATTGGAAATTACAAGCAGCGCGTAGTGTAAGTGTGCGTGTGTGTGCTCATAAATAAAAGTGTACCACTCCGGATACAACCCGCATATCATTTAGTGTGTATTCTGTGCACGCCATATTCAAAATTACAAGCGGCGCGTAGTGCCAGTGTGTATGTGTGCTCATAAATATTAGTGTACCACTCCGGATACAAACTGCATATCATTAAGTGTGTATTCTGTGCGCGCCAAATTCAAACTTACAAGCGGCGCGTAGCGCTAGTGGGTATGTGTGCTCATAAATAATAGTGTACCACTCCGGATACAAACCGCCTATCATTAAGTGTGTATTCTGTGCGCGCCATATTCAAACTAATAAGCGGCGCGTAGTGCCAGTGTGTGTGTGTGTGTTTGCTCATGAATGATAGTGTACCACTCCGGATACAAACCGCATATCATTCAGTGTATATTCTGTGCGCGCCAAATTCAAACCAATAAGCGGCGCGTAGTGCCAGTGTGTGTGTGTGCTCATAAATAATAGTGTACCACTCCGGATACAAACCGCATATCATTAAGTGTGTATTCTGTGCGCGCCATATTCAAACTAATAAGCGGCACGTAGTGCCAGTGTGTGTGTGTGCTCATGAATAATAGTGTACTACTCCGGATACAAACCGCATATCATTAAGTGTGTATTCTGTGCGCGCCATATTCAAACTAATAAGCGGCGCGTAGTGCCAGTGTGTGTGTATGCTCATAAATATTTGTGTACCACTCCGGATACAAACCGCATATCATTCAGTGTGTATTCTGTGCGCGCCATATTCAAACTAATCAGCGGCGCGTAGTGCCAGTGTGTATGTATGCTCATGAATAATTGTGTACCACTCCGGATACAAACTGCATATCATTAAGTGTGTATTCTGTGCACGCCATATTCAAACTTATAAGCGGCGCGTAGCTCTAGTGTGTATGTGTACTCATAAATTTTAGTGTACCACTCCGGATACAAACCGCATATCATTAAGTGTGTATTCTGTGCGCACCATATTCAAACTAATAAGCAGCGCATAGTGCCAGTGTGTATGTGTGCTCATGAATAATAGTGTACCACTCCGGATACAAACCGCATATCATTAAGTGTGTATTCTGTGCGCGCCAAATTCAAACCAATAAGCGGCGCGTAGTGCCAGTGTGTGTGTGTGCTCATAAATAATAGTATACCACTCCGGATACAAACCGCATATCATTCAGTGTGTATTCTGTGCACGCCATATTCAAACCAATAAGCGGCGCGTAGTGCCAGTGTGTGTGTGCTCATGAATAAAAGTGTACCACTCCGGATACAAACCGCATATCATTCAGTGTGTATTCTGTGTGCGCCATATTCAAACTTATAAGCGGCGCGTAGTGCCAGTGTGTGTGTGTGCTCATCAATATTAGTGTACCACTTCGGATACAAACTGCATATAATTAAGTGTGTATTCTGTGCGCGCCAAATTCAAAGTAATAAGCGGCGCGTAGTGCCAGTGTGTGTATGTGTGCTCATGTATATTAGTGTACCACTCCGGATACAAATCGCATATCATTAAGTGTGTATTATGTGCGCGCCATATTCAAACTTATAAGCGGCGCATAGCTCTAGTGTGTATGTGTACTCATAAATTTTAGTGTACCACTCCGGATACAAACCGCATATCATTAAGTGTGTATTCTGTGCGCACCATATTCAAACTAATAAGCAGCGCATAGTGCCAGTGTGTATGTGTGCTCATGAATAATAGTGTACCACTCCGGATACAAACCGCATATCATTAAGTGTGTATTCTGTGCGCGCCATATTCAAACTAATAAGCGGCGCGTAGTGCCAGTGTGTGTATGTGTGCTCATGTATATTAGTGTACCACTCCGGATACAAACTGCATATAATTAAGTGTGTATTCTGTGTGCGCCATATTCAAACTTATAAGCGGCGCGTAGTGCCAGTGTGTGTGTGTGCTCATAAATAATAGTGTACCACTCCGGATACAAACTGCATATAATTAAGTGTGTATTCTGTGCGCGCTATATTCAAACTAATAAGCGGCGCGTAGTGCCAGTGTGTGTGTGTGCTCATAAATATTTGTGTACCACTCCGGATACAAACCGCATATCATTAAGTGTGTATTCTGTGCGCGCCATATTCAAACCAATAAGCGGCGCGTAGTGCCAGTGTGTGTGTGCTCATAAATATTGGTGTACCACTCCGGATACAAATCGCATTTCATTAAGTGTGTATTCTGTGCGCGCCAAATTCAAACTTATAAGCGGCGCGTAGTGCCAGTGTGTGTATGTGTGCTCATGTATATTAGTGTACCACTCCGGATACAAACTGCATATAATTAAGTGTGTATTCTGTGTGCCCAATATTCAAACTTATAAGCGGCGCGTAGTGCCAGTGTGTGTGTGTGCTCATAAATATTTGTGTACCACTCCGGATACAAACCGCATATCATTCATTGTGTATTCTGTGCAAGCCATATTCAAACCAATAAGCGGCGCGTAGTGCCAGTGTGTGTGTGCTCATGAATAATAGTGTACCACTCCGGATACAAACCGCATATCATTAAGTGTGTATTCTGTGCGCGCCATATTCAAACTAATCAGCGGCGCGTAGTGCCAGTGTGTATGTATGCTCATGAATAATTGTGTACCACTCCGGATACAAACTGCATATCATTAAGTGTGTATTCTGTGCACGCCATATTCAAACCAGTAAGCGACGCGTAGTGCCAGTGTGTGTGTGTGCTCATAAATAATAGTATACCACTCCGGATACAAACCGCATATCATTCAGTGTGTATTCTGTGCACGCCATATTCAAACCAATAAGCGGCGCGTAGTGCCAGTGTGTGTGTGCTCATGTATATTAGTGTACCACTCCGGATACAAATCGCATATCATTAAGTGTGTATTATGTGCGCGCCATATTCAAACTTATAAGCGGCGCATAGCTCTAGTGTGTATGTGTACTCATAAATTTTAGTGTACCACTCCGGATACAAACCGCATATCATTAAGTGTGTATTCTGTGCGCACCATATTCAAACTAATAAGCAGCGCATAGTGCCAGTGTGTATGTGTGCTCATGAATAATAGTGTACCACTCCGGATACAAACCGCATATCATTAAGTGTGTATTCTGTGCGCGCCATATTCAAACTAATAAGCGGCGCGTAGTGCCAGTGTGTGTATGTGTGCTCATGTATATTAGTGTACCACTCCGGATACAAACTGCATATAATTAAGTGTGTATTCTGTGTGCGCCATATTCAAACTTATAAGCGGCGCGTAGTGCCAGTGTGTGTGTGTGCTCATAAATAATAGTGTACCACTCCGGATACAAACTGCATATAATTAAGTGTGTATTCTGTGCGCGCTATATTCAAACTAATAAGCGGCGCGTAGTGCCAGTGTGTGTGTGTGCTCATAAATATTTGTGTACCACTCCGGATACAAACCGCATATCATTAAGTGTGTATTCTGTGCGCGCCATATTCAAACCAATAAGCGGCGCGTAGTGCCAGTGTGTGTGTGCTCATAAATATTGGTGTACCACTCCGGATACAAATCGCATATCATTAAGTGTGTATTCTGTGCGCGCCAAATTCAAACTTATAAGCGGCGCGTAGTGCCAGTGTGTGTATGTGTGCTCATGTATATTAGTGTACCACTCCGGATACAAACTGCATATAATTAAGTGTGTATTCTGTGTGCCCAATATTCAAACTTATAAGCGGCGCGTAGTGCCAGTGTGTGTGTGTGCTCATAAATATTTGTGTACCACTCCGGATACAAACCGCATATCATTCATTGTGTATTCTGTGCAAGCCATATTCAAACCAATAAGCGGCGCGTAGTGCCAGTGTGTGTGTGCTCATGAATAATAGTGTACCACTCCGGATACAAACCGCATATCATTAAGTGTGTATTCTGTGCGCGCCATATTCAAACTAATAAGCGGCGCGTAGTGCCAGTGTGTGAATGTGTGCTCATAAATATTAGTGTACCACTCCGTATACAAACTGCATATCATTCAGTGTGTATTCTGTGCGCGTCATATTCAAACTAATAAGCGGCGCGTAGTGCCAGTGTGTGTGTGTGTGCTCATGAATAATTGTGTACCACTCCGGATACAAACCGCATATCATTGAGTGTGTATTCTGTGCGCGCCATATTCAAACTAATAAGCGGCGCGTAGTGCCAGTGTGTGAATGTGTGCTCATAAATATAAGTGTACCACTCCGGATACAAACTGCATATCATTCAGTGTGTATTCTGTGCGCGTCATATTCAAACTAATAAGCGGCGCGTAGTGCCAGTGTGTGTGTGTGTGCTCATGAATAATTGTGTACCACTCCGGATACAAACCGCATATCATTGAGTGTGTATTCTGTGCGCGCCATATTCAAACTAATAAGCGGCGCGTAGTGCCAGTGTGTGAATGTGTGCTCATAAATATTAGTGTACCACTCCGGATACAAACTGCATATCATTAAGTGTGTATTCTGTGCGCGTCATATTCAAACTAATAAGCGGCGCGTAGTGCCAGTGTGTGTGTGTGCTCATGTATAATAGTGTACCACTCCGGATACAAACCGCATATCATTAAGTGTGTATTCTGTGCGCGCCATATTCAAACTAATAAGCGGCGCGTAGTGCCAGTGTGTGAATGTGTGCTCATAAATATTAGTGTACCACTCCGGATACAAACCGCATATCATTAAGTGTGTATTCTGTGCACGCCATATTCAAACTAATCAGCGGCGCGTAGTGCCAGTGTGTGTGTGTGCTCATGAATAATAGTGTACCACTCCGGATACAAACCGCATATCATTGAGTGTGTATTCTGTGCGCGCCATATTCAAACTAATAAGCGGCGCATAGTGCTAGTGTGTGTGTGTGCTCATCAATAATAGTGTACCACTCCGGATACAAACCGCATATCATTAAGTGTGTATTCTGTGCGCGCCATATTCAAACTAATAAGCGGCGCGTAGTGTCTGTGTGTAGGTGTACTCATAAATATTAGTGTACCACTCCGGATACAAACTGCATATCATTGAGTGTGTATTCTGTGCGCGCCATATTCAAACTAATAAGCGGCGCATAGTGCTAGTGTGTGTGTGTGCTCATCAATAATAGTGTACCACTCCGGATACAAACTGCATATCATTAAGTGTGTATTCTGTGCGCGCCATATTCAAACTAATAAGCGGCGCGTAGTGTCTGTGTGTATGTGTACTCATAAATATTAGTGTACCACTCCGGATACAAACTGCATATCATTAAGTGTGTATTCTGTGCACGCCATATTCAAACTAATCAGCGGCGCGTAGTGCCAGTGTGTGTGTGTGCTCATGAATAATAGTGTACCACTCCGGATACAAACCGCATATCATTAAGTGTGTATTCTGTGCGCGCCATATTCAAACTAATAAGCGGCGCGTAGTGCCAGTGTGTGAATGTGTACTCATAAATATTAGTGTACCACTTCGGATACAAACTGCATATCATTAAGTGTGTATTCTGTGCGCGCCATATTCAAACTAATAAGCGGCGCGTAGTGCCAGTGTGTGAATGAATGCTCATAAATATTAGTGTACCACTCCGGATACAAACCGCATATCATTCAGTGTGTATTCTGTGCACGCCATATTCAAATTTATAAGCGGCACGTAGTGCCAGTGTGTGTGTGCTCATGAATAATAGTGTACCACTCCGGATACAAACCGCATATCATTAAGTGTGTATTCTGTGCACGCCATATTCAAACTAATAAGCAGCGCGTAGTGTCTGTGTGTATGTGTACTCATAAATATTAGTGTACCACTCCGGATACAAACTGCATATCATTAAGTGTGTATTCTGTGCGCGCCATATTCAAACTAATAAGCGGCGCGTAGCTCTAGTGTGTATGTGTACTCATAAATATTAGTGTACCACTCCGGATACAAACTGCATATCATTTAGTGTGTATTCTGTGCGCGCCATATTCAAACCAATAAGCGGCGCGTAGTGCCAGTGTGTGTGTGCTCATAAATATTGGTGTACCACTCCGGATACAAACCGCATATCATTAAGTGTGTATTCTGTGCGCGCCATATTCAAACTAATAAGCAGCGCGTAGCGCTAGTGTGTGTGTCCGTGCTCATGAATAATAGTGTACCACTCCGGATACAAACCGCATATCATTAAGTGTGTATTCTGTGCGCGCCATATTCAAACCAATAAGCGGCGCGTAGTGCCAGTGTGTGTGTGCTCATAAATATTGGTGTACCACTCCGGATACAAACTGCATATCATTAAGTGTGTATTCTGTGCGCGCCATATTCAAACTAATAAGCGGCGCGTAGTGCCAGTGTGTGAATGAATGCTCATAAATATTAGTGTACCACTCCGGATACAAACCGCATATCATTCAGTGTGTATTCTGTGCACGCCATATTCAAATTTATAAGCGGCACGTAGTGCCAGTGTGTGTGTGCTCATGAATAATAGTGTACCACTCCGGATACAAACCGCATATCATTAAGTGTGTATTCTGTGCGCGCCATATTCAAACTTATCAGCGGCGCATAGTGCCAGTGTGTGTGTGTGCTCATGAATAATAGTGTACCACTCCGGATACAAACCGCATATCATTAAGTGTGTATTCTGTGCGCGCCAAATTAAAACCAATAAGCGGCGCGTAGTGCCAGTGTGTGTGTGTGCTCATGAATAATAGTGTTCCACTCTGGATACAAACCGCATATCATTAAGTGTGTATTCTGTGCACGCCATATTCAAACCAATAAGCGGCGCGTAGTGCCAGTGTGTGTGTGCTCATGAATAATAGTGTACCACTCCGGATACAAACTGCATATCATTAAGTGTGTATTCTGTGCGCGCCATATTCAAACTTACAAGCGGCGCGTAGCGCTAGTGTGTGTGTGTGCTCATAAATATAAGTGTACCACTCCGGATACAAACCGCATATCATTAAGTGTGTATTCTGTGCGCGCCAAATTAAAACCAATAAGCGGCGCGTAGTGCCAGTGTGTGTGTGTGTCCTCATAAATATTAGTGTACCACTCCGGATACAAACCGCATATCATTCAGTGTGTATTCTGTGCACGCCATATTCAAATTTATAAGCGGCACGTAGTGCCAGTGTGTGTGTGCTCATGAATAATAGTGTACCACTCCGGATACAAACTGCATATCATTAAGTGTGTATTCTGTGCGCGCCATATTCAAACATACAAGCGGCGCGTAGCGCTAGTGTGTGTGTGTGCTCATAAATATAAGTGTACCACTCCGGATACAAACCGCATATCATTCAGTGTGTATTCTGTGCGCGCCAAATTAAAACCAATAAGCGGAGCGTAGTGCCAGTGTGGGTGTGCTCATAAATATTGGTGTACCACTCCGGATACAAACCGCATATCATTAAGTGTGTATTCTGTGCGCGCCAAATTAAAACCAATAAGCGGCGCGTAGTGCCAGTGTGTGTGTGTGTCCTCATAAATATTAGTGTACCACTCCGGATACAAACCGCATATCATTCAGTGTGTATTCTGTGCACGCCATATTCAAATTTATAAGCGGCACGTAGTGCCAGTGTGTGTGTGCTCATGAATAATAGTGTACCACTCCGGATACAAACCGCATATCATTAAGTGTGTATTCTGTGCGCGCCAAATTAAAACCAATAAGCGGCGCGTAGTGCCAGTGTGTGTGTGCTCATGAATATTGGTGTACCACTCCGGATACAAACCGCATATCATTAAGTGTGTATTCTGTGTGCACCATATTCAAACTTACAAGCGGCGCGTAGCGCTAGTGTGTGTGTCCGTGCTCATGAATAATAGTGTACCACTCCGGATACAAACCGCATATCATTAAGTGTGTATTCTGTGCGCGCCATATTCAAACTTATCAGCGGCGCATAGTGCCAGTGTGTGTGTGTGCTCATGAATATTAGTGTACCACTCCGGATACAAACCGCATATCATTAAGTGTGTATTCTGTGCGCGCCAAATTAAAACCAATAAGCGGCGCGTAGTGCCAGTGTGGGTGTGCTCATAAATATAAGTGTACCACTCCGGATACAAACCGCATATCATTAAGTGTGTATTCTGTGCGCGCCATATTCAAACCAATAAGCGGCGCGTAGTGCCAGTGTGTGTGTGCTCATAAATATTGGTGTACCACTCCGGATACAAACCGCATATCATTAAGTGTGTATTCTGTGCGCGCCATATTCAAACTAATAAGCGGCGCGTAGTGCCAGTGTGTGTGTGTGTCCTCATAAATATTAGTGTACCACTCCGGATACAAACCGCATATCATTAAGTGTGTATTCTGTGCGCGCCATATTCAAACTTATCAGCGGCGCATAGTGCCAGTGTGTGTGTGTGCTCATGAATATTAGTGTACCACTCCGGATACAAACCGCATATCATTAAGTGTGTATTCTGTGCGCGCCAAATTAAAACCAATAAGCGGCGCGTAGTGCCAGTGTGTGTGTGTGTCCTCATAAATATTAGTGTACCACTCCGGATACAAACCGCATATCATTAAGTGTGTATTCTGTGCGCGCCATATTCAAACTTATCAGCGGCGCATAGTGCCAGTGTGTGTGTGTGCTCATGAATATTAGTGTACCACTCCGGATACAAACCGCATATCATTAAGTGTGTATTCTGTGCGCGCCAAATTAAAACCAATAAGCGGCGCGTAGTGCCAGTGTGTGTGTGTGTCCTCATAAATATTAGTGTACCACTCCGGATACAAACCGCATATCATTCAGTCTGAATTCTGTGCACGCCATATTCAAATTTATAAGCGGCACGTAGTGCCAGTGTGTGTGTGCTCATGAATAATAGTGTACCACTCCGGATACAAACCGCATATCATTAAGTAAGTATTATGTGCGCGCCAAATTAAAACCAATAAGCGGCGCGTAGTGCCAGTGTGTGTGTGTGCTCATGAATAATAGTGTACCACTCTGGATACAAACCGCATATCATTAAGTGTGTATTCTGTGCACGCCATATTCAAACCAATAAGCGGCGCGTAGTGCCAGTGTGTGTGTGCTCATGAATATTGGTGTACCACTCCGGATACAAACCGCATATCATTAAGTGTGTATTCTGTGCGCGCCATATTCAAACTTACAAGCGGCGCGTAGCGCTAGTGTGTGTGTCCGTGCTCATGAATAATAGTGTACCACTCCGGATACAAACCGCATATCATTAAGTGTGTATTCTGTGCGCGCCATATTCAAACTAATAAGCGGCGCGTAGTGCCAGTGTGTGTGTGTGTCCTCATAAATATTAGTGTACCACTCCGGATACAAACCGCATATCATTAAGTGTGTATTCTGTGCGCGCCATATTCAAACTTATCAGCGGCGCATAGTGCCAGTGTGTGTGTGTGCTCATGAATAATAGTGTACCACTCCGGATACAAACCGCATATCATTAAGTGTGTATTCTGTGCGCGCCATATAGGAAATTATAAGCAGCGCGTAGTGTAAGTGTGCGTGTGTGTGCTCATGAATAATAGTGTACCACTCTGGATACAAACCGCATATCATTAAGTGTGTATTCTGTGCACGCCATATTCAAATTTATAAGCGGCACGTAGTGCCAGTGTGTGTGTGCTCATGAATAATAGTGTACCACTCCGGATACAAACCGCATATCATTAAGTGTGTATTCTGTGCGCGCCATATTCAAACTTATCAGCGGCGCATAGTGCCAGTGTGTGTGTGTGCTCATAAATAATAGTGTACCACTCCGGATACAAACCGCATATCATTAAGTGTGTATTCTGTGCGCGCCAAATTAAAACCAATAAGCGGCGCGTAGTGCCAGTGTGTGTGTGTGTCCTCATAAATATTAGTGTACCACTCCGGATACAAACCGCATATCATTAAGTGTGTATTCTGTGCGCGCCATATTCAAACTTATAAGCGGCGCGTAGTGTAAGTGTGCGTGTGTGTGCTCATAAATATTAGTGTACCACTCCGGATACAAACCGCCTATCATTAAGTGTGTATTCTGTGCGCGCCATATTCAAAACAATAAGCGGCGCGTAGTGCCAGCGTGTGTGTGCTCATGAATATTAGTGTACCACTCCGGATACAAACCGCATATCATTAAGTGTGTATTCTGTGCGCGCCATATTCAAACTAATAAGCGGCGCGTAGTGCCAGTGTGTGTGTGCTCATAAATAAAAGTGTACCACTCCGGATACAAACTGCATATCATTAAGTGTGTATTCTGTGCGCGCCATATTCAAACTTATAAGCGGCACGTAGTGCCAGTGTGTGTGTGCTCATGAATAAAAGTGTACCACTCCGGATACAAACCGCATATCATTAAGTGTGTATTCTGTGCGCGCCAAATTAAAACCAATAAGCGGCGCGTAGTGCCAGTGTGTGTGTGTGCTCATGAATAATAGTGTACCACTCTGGATACAAACCGCATATCATTAAGTGTGTATTCTGTGCACGCCATATTCAAACCAATAAGCGGCGCGTAAGGCCAGTGTGTGTGTGCTCATGAATATAAGTGTACCACTCCGGATACAAACTGCATATCATTAAGTGTGTATTCTGTGCGCGCCATATTCAAACTTACAAGCGGCGCGTAGTGCCAGTGTGTGTGTGTGCCTCATAAATATTAGTGTACCACTCCGGATACAAACCGCATATCATTCAGTGTGTATTCTGTGCACGCCATATTCAAATTTATAAGCGGCACGTAGTGCCAGTGTGTGTGTGCTCATGAATAATAGTGTACCACTCCGGATACAAACCGCATATCATTAAGTGTGTATTCTGTGCGCGCCAAATTAAAACCAATAAGCGGCGCGTAGTGCCAGTGTGTGTGTGTGCTCATGAATAATAGTGTACCACTCTGGATACAAACCGCATATCATTAAGTGTGTATTCTGTGCACGCCATATTCAAACCAATAAGCGGCGCGTAGTGCCAGTGTGTGTGTGCTCATGAATATAAGTGTACCACTCCGGATACAAACTGCATATCATTAAGTGTGTATTCTGTGCGCGCCATATTCAAACTTACAAGCGGCGCGTAGCGCTAGTGTGTGTGTGTGCTCATAAATATAAGTGTACCACTCCGGATACAAACCGCATATCATTAAGTGTGTATTCTGTGCGCGCCAAATTAAAACCAATAAGCGGCGCGTAGTGCCAGTGTGTGTGTGCTCATAAATATTGGTGTACCACTCCGGATACAAACCGCATATCATTAAGTGTGTATTCTGTGCGCGCCATATTCAAACTAATAAGCAGCGCGTAGCGCTAGTGTGTGTGTCCGTGCTCATGAATAAAAGTGTACCACTCCGGATACAAACCGCATATCATTAAGTGTGTATTCTGTGCGCGCCATATTCAAAACAATAAGCGGCGCGTAGTGCCAGTGTGTGTGTGCTCATAAATATTGGTGTACCACTCCGGATACAAACCGCATATCATTAAGTGTGTATTCTGTGCGCGCCATATTCAAACTAATAAGCGGCGCGTAGTGCCAGTGTGTGTGTGTGTCCTCATAAATATTAGTGTACCACTCCGGATACAAACCGCATATCATTAAGTGTGTATTCTGTGCGCGCCAAATTAAAACCAATAAGCGGCGCGTAGTGCCAGTGTGTGTGTGTGTCCTCATAAATATTAGTGTACCACTCCGGATACAAACCGCATATCATTAAGTGTGTATTCTGTGCGCGCCATATTCAAACTTATCAGCGGCGCATAGTGCCAGTGTGTGTGTGTGCTCATGAATATTAGTGTACCACTCCGGATACAAACCGCATATCATTAAGTGTGTATTCTGTGCGCGCCAAATTAAAACCAATAAGCGGCGCGTAGTGCCAGTGTGTGTGTGTGCTCATGAATAATAGTGTACCACTCTGGATACAAACCGCATATCATTCAGTGTGTATTCTGTGCACGCCATATTCAAACCAATAAGCGGCGCGTAGTGCCAGTGTGTGTGTGCTCATGAATATAAGTGTACCACTCCGGATACAAACCGCATATCATTAAGTGTGTATTCTGTGCGCGCCAAATTAAAACCAATAAGCGGCGCGTAGTGCCAGTGTGTGTGTGTGTCCTCATAAATATTAGTGTACCACTCCGGATACAAACCGCATATCATTCAGTGTGTATTCTGTGCACGCCATATTCAAATTTATAAGCGGCACGTAGTGCCAGTGTGTGTGTGCTCATGAATAATATTGTACCACTCCGGATACAAACCGCATATCATTAAGTGTGTATTCTGTGCGCGCCAAATTAAAACCAATAAGCGGCGCGTAGTGCCAGTGTGTGTGTGCTCATGAATATTGGTGTACCACTCCGGATACAAACCGCATATCATTAAGTGTGTATTCTGTGTGCACCATATTCAAACTTACAAGCGGCGCGTAGCGCTAGTGTGTGTGTCCGTGCTCATGAATAATAGTGTACCACTCCGGATACAAACCGCATATCATTAAGTGTGTATTCTGTGCGCGCCATATTCAAACTTATCAGCGGCGCATAGTGCCAGTGTGTGTGTGTGCTCATGAATATTAGTGTACCACTCCGGATACAAACCGCATATCATTAAGTGTGTATTCTGTGCGCGCCAAATTAAAACCAATAAGCGGCGCGTAGTGCCAGTGTGTGTGTGTGCTCATGAATAATAGTGTACCACTCTGGATACAAACCGCATATCATTAAGTGTGTATTCTGTGCACGCCATATTCAAACCAATAAGCGGCGCGTAGTGCCAGTGTGTGTGTGCTCATGAATATAAGTGTACCACTCCGGATACAAACCGCATATCATTAAGTGTGTAATCTGTGCGCGCCAAATTAAAACCAATAAGCGGCGCGTAGTGCCAGTGTGTGTGTGTGTCCTCATAAATATTAGTGTACCACTCCGGATACAAACTGCATATCATTCAGTGTGTATTCTGTGCACGCCATATTCAAATTTATAAGCGGCGCGTAGTGCCAGTGTGTGTGTGCTCATGAATAATAGTGTACCACTCCGGATACAAACCGCATATCATTAAGTGTGTATTCTGTGCGCGCCATATTCAAACTTATCAGCGGCGCATAGTGCCAGTGTGTGTGTGTGCTCATGAATAATAGTGTACCACTCTGGATACAAACCGCATATCATTAAGTGTGTATTCTGTGCACGCCATATTCAAACCAATAAGCGGCGCGTAGTGCCAGTGTGTGTGTGCTCATGAATAATAGTGTACCACTCCGGATACAAACCGCATATCATTAAGTGTGTATTCTGTGCGCGCCATATTCAAACTTATCAGCGGCGCGTAGTGCCAGTGTGTGTGTGTGTCCTCATAAATATTAGTGTACCACTCCGGATACAAACCGCATATCATTAAGTGTGTATTCTGTGCGCGCCATATTCAAACTTATCAGCGGCGCATAGTGCCAGTGTGTGTGTGTGCTCATGAATAATAGTGTACCACTCCGGATACAAACCGCATATCATTAAGTGTGTATTCTGTGCGCGCCAAATTAAAACCAATAAGCGGCGCGTAGTGCCAGTGTGTGTGTGTGCTCATGAATAATAGTGTACCACTCTGGATACAAACCGCATATCATTAAGTGTGTATTCTGTGCGCGCCAAATTAAAACCAATAAGCGGCGCGTAGTGCCAGTGTGTGTGTGCTCATGAATAATAGTGTACCACTCCGGATACAAACCGCATATCATTAAGTGTGTATTCTGTGCGCGCCATATAGGAAATTATAAGCAGCGCGTAGTGTAAGTGTGCGTGTGTGTGCTCATGAATAATAGTGTACCACTCTGGATACAAACCGCATATCATTAAGTGTGTATTCTGTGCGCGCCATATTCAAACCAATAAGCGGCGCGTAGTGCCGGTGTGTGTGTGTGCTCATGAATAATAGTGTACCACTCCGGATACAAACCGCATATCATTAAGTGTGTATTCTGTGCGCGCCATATTGAAAATTATAAGCAGCGCGTAGTGTAAGTGTGCGTGTGTGTGCTCATAAATAAAAGTGTACCACTCCGGATACAAACCGCATATGTGTATTCTGTGCACGCCATATTCAAACTTATAAGCGGCGCGTAGTGCCAGTGTGTGTGTGTGCTCATGAATATTAGTGTACCACTCCGGATACAAACTGCATATCATTAAGTGAGTATTCTGTGCGCGCCATATTCAAACTTATAAGCGGCGCGTCGTGTCAGTGTGTGTGTGTGCTCATAAATATTTGTGTACCACTCCGGATACAAACCGCATATCATTAAGTGTGTATTCTGTGCACGCCATATTCAAACTTATAAGCGGCGCGTAGTGCCAGTGTGTGTGTGCTCCTGTATAATAGTGTACCACTCCGGATACAAACTGCATATCATTAAGTGTGTATTCTGTGCACGCCATATTCAAAACAATAAGCGGCGCGTAGTGCCAGTGTGTGTGTGTGCTCATGTATAATAGTGTACCACTCCGGATACAAACCGCATATCATTAAGTGTGTATTCTGTGCGCGCCATATTCAAACTAATAAGCGGCGCGTAGCTCTAGTGTGTATGTGTACTCATAAATATTAGTGTACCACTCCGGATACAAACCGCATATCATTAAGTGTGTATTCTGTGCGCGCCATATTCAAACCAATAAGCGGCGCGTAGTGCCAGTGTGTGTATGTGTGCTCATGTATATTAGTGTACCACTCCGGATACAAACCGCATATCATTAAGTGTGTATTCTGTGCGCGCAATATTCAAACTAATAAGTGGCGCGTAGCTCTTGTGTGTATGTGTACTCATAAGTATTAGTGTACCACTCCGGATACAAACTGCATATCATTAAGTGAGTATTCTGTGCGCGCCATATTCAAACTTATAAGCGGCGCGTCGTGTCAGTGTGTGTGTGTGTCCTCATAAATATTAGTGTACCACTCCGGATACAAACTGCATATCATTAAGTGTGTATTCTGTGCACGCCATATTCAAACCAATAAGCGGCGCGTAGTGCCAGTGTGTGTGTGCTCATAAATATTGGTGTACCACTCCGGATACAAATCGCATATCATTAAGTGTGTATTCTGTGCGCGCCATATTCAAACTTATAAGCGGCGCGTAGTGCCAGTGTGTGTGTGTGCTCATGTATATTAGTGTACCACTCCGGATACAAACTGCATATCATTAATTGTGTATTCTGTGCACGCCATATTCAAACCAATAAGCGGCGCGTAGTGCCAGTGTGTGTGTCTGCTCATGAATATTAGTGTACCACTCCGGATACAAACTGCATATCATTAAGTGTGTATTCTGTGCGCGCCATATTCAAACTAATAAGCGGTGCGTAGTGCCAGTGTGTATGTGTGCTCATGAATAATAGTGTACCACTCCGGATACAAACCGCATATCATTCAGTGTGTATTCTGTGCGCGCCATATTCAAACTAAGAAGCGGCGCGTAGTGCCAGTGTGTGTGTGTGCTCATAAATATTTGTGTACCAATCCGGATACAAACTGCATATCAATAAGTGTGTATTCTGTGCGCGCCATATTCAAACTTATAAGCGGCGCGTAGCGCTAGTGTGTATGTGTACTCAAAAATATTAGTGTACCACTCCGGATACAAACTGCATATCATTCAGTGTGTATTCTGTGCACGCCATATTCAAACTAATAAGCGGCGCGTAGTGCCAGTGTGTGTGTGCTCATGAATAATAGTGTATCACTCCGGATACAAACCGCATATCATTCAGTGTGTATTCTGTGCACGCCATATTCAAACTTATAAGCGGCACGTAGTGCCAGTGTGTGAATGTGTGCTCATAAATATTAGTGTACCACTCCGGATACAAACTGCATATCATTAAGTGTGTATTCTGTGCGCGTCATATTGAAAATTATAAGCAGCGCGTAGTGTAAGTGTGTGTGTGTGTGCTCATAAATAAAAGTGTACCACTCCGGATACAAACCGCATATCATTAAGTGTGTATTCTGTGCACGCCATATTCAAACTAATAAGCGGCGCATAGTGCTAGTGTGTATGTGTGCTCAATAATATTGGTGTACCACTCTGGATACAAACTGCATATCATTAAGTGTGTATTCTGTGCGCGCCATATTCAAACTTATAAGCGGCGCGTAGTGCCAGTGTGTGTGTGTGCTCATGAATAATAGTGTACCACTCCGGATACAAACCGCATATCATTGAGTGTGTATTCTGTGCGCGCCATATTAAAACTATTAAGCGGCGCGTAGTGTCTGTGTGTATGTGTGTGTGTGTGTGTGCTCATGAAAAATAGTGTACCACTCCGGATACAAACCGCATATCATTAAGTGTGTATTCTGTGCGCGCCATATTCAAACTTATAAGCGGCGCGTAGTGTAAGTGTGCGTGTGTGTGCTCATAAATATTAGTGTACCACTCCGGATACAAACCGCCTATCATTAAGTGTGTATTCTGTGCGCGCCATATTCAAACTTATAAGCGGCGCGTAGTGTCTGTGTGTATGTGTGTGTGTGTGTGCTCATGAATAATAGTGTACCACTCCGGATACAAACCGCATATCATTAAGTGTGTATTCTGTGCGCGCCATATTCAAACTTATAAGCGCTGCGTAGTGTAAGTGTGCGTGTGTGTGCTCATAAATATTAGTGTACCACTCCGGATACAAACCGCCTATCATTAAGTGTGTATTCTGTGCGTGCCATATTCAAAACAATAAGCGGCGCGTAGTGCCAGCGTGTGTGTGCTCATGAATATTAGTGTACCACTCCGGATACAAACCGCATATCATTAAGTGTGTATTCTGTGCGCGCCATATTCAAACTAATCAGCGGCGCGTAGTGCCAGTGTGTGTGTGTGCTCATAAATAAAAGTGTACCACTCCGGATACAAACTGCATATCATTAAGTGTGTATTCTGTGCGCGCCATATTCAAACTTATAAGCGGCGCATAGTGCTAGTGTGTATGTGTACTCATAAATATTAGTGTACCACTCCGGATACAAACTGCATATCATTAAGTGTGTATTCTGTGCACGCCATATTCAAACTAATAAGCGGCGCGTAGTGCCAGTGTGTGTGTGTGCTCATGAATATTAGTGTACCACTCCGGATACAAACTGCAAATCATTAAGTGTGTATTCTGTGCGCGCCATATTCAAACTTATAAGCGGCGCGTAGCTCTAGTGTGTATGTGTACTCATAAATATTAGTGTACCACTCCGGATACAAACCGCATATCATTAAGTGTGTATTCTGTGCGCGCCATATTCAAACAAATAAGCGGCGCGTAGTGCCAGTGTGTGTGTGTGTCCTCATAAATATTAGTGTACCACTCCGGATACAAACTGCATATCATTAAGTGTGTATTCTGTGCACGCCATATTCAAACCAATAAGCGGCGCGTAGTGCCAGTGTGTGTGTGCTCATAAATATTGGTGTACCACTCCGGATACAAATCGCATATCATTAAGTGTGTATTCTGTGCGCGCCATATTCAAACTAATAAGCAGCGCGTAGCTCTAGTGTGTATGTGTAATCATAAATATGAGTGTACCACTCCGGATACAAACTGCATATCATTAAGTGTGTATTCTGTGCGCGCCATATTCAAACTTATAAGCGGCGCGTAGCTCTAGTGTGTATGTGTACTCATAAATATTAGTGTACCACTCCGGATACAAACTGCATATCATTAAGTGTGTATTCTGTGCACGCCATATTCAAACTAATAAGCGGCGCGTAGTGCCAGTGTGTGTGTGTGCTCATGAATATTAGTGTACCACTCCGGATACAAACTGCAAATCATTAAGTGTGTATTCTGTGCGCGCCATATTCAAACTTATAAGCGGCGCGTAGCTCTAGTGTGTATGTGTACTCATAAATATTAGTGTACCACTCCGGATACAAACCGCATATCATTAAGTGTGTATTCTGTGCGCGCCATATTCAAACAAATAAGCGGCGCGTAGTGCCAGTGTGTGTGTGTGTCCTCATAAATATTAGTGTACCACTCCGGATACAAACTGCATATCATTAAGTGTGTATTCTGTGCACGCCATATTCAAATTTATAAGCGGCGCGTAGTGCCAGTGTGTGTGTGCTCATGAATAATAGTGTACCACTCCGGATACAAACCGCATATCATTAAGTGTGTATTCTGTGCGCGCCATATTCAAACTTATCAGCGGCGCATAGTGCCAGTGTGTGTGTGTGCTCATGAATAATAGTGTACCACTCTGGATACAAACCGCATATCATTAAGTGTGTATTCTGTGCACGCCATATTCAAACCAATAAGCGGCGCGTAGTGCCAGTGTGTGTGTGCTCATGAATAATAGTGTACCACTCCGGATACAAACCGCATATCATTAAGTGTGTATTCTGTGCGCGCCATATTCAAACTTATCAGCGGCGCGTAGTGCCAGTGTGTGTGTGTGTCCTCATAAATATTAGTGTACCACTCCGGATACAAACCGCATATCATTAAGTGTGTATTCTGTGCGCGCCATATTCAAACTTATCAGCGGCGCATAGTGCCAGTGTGTGTGTGTGCTCATGAATAATAGTGTACCACTCCGGATACAAACCGCATATCATTAAGTGTGTATTCTGTGCGCGCCAAATTAAAACCAATAAGCGGCGCGTAGTGCCAGTGTGTGTGTGTGCTCATGAATAATAGTGTACCACTCTGGATACAAACCGCATATCATTAAGTGTGTATTCTGTGCGCGCCAAATTAAAACCAATAAGCGGCGCGTAGTGCCAGTGTGTGTGTGCTCATGAATAATAGTGTACCACTCCGGATACAAACCGCATATCATTAAGTGTGTATTCTGTGCGCGCCATATTCAAACTTATCAGCGGCGCATAGTGCCAGTGTGTGTGTGTGCTCATGAATAATAGTGTACCACTCCGGATACAAACCGCATATCATTAAGTGTGTATTCTGTGCGCGCCATATAGGAAATTATAAGCAGCGCGTAGTGTAAGTGTGCGTGTGTGTGCTCATGAATAATAGTGTACCACTCTGGATACAAACCGCATATCATTAAGTGTGTATTCTGTGCGCGCCATATTCAAACCAATAAGCGGCGCGTAGTGCCAGTGTGTGTGTGTGCTCATGAATAATAGTGTACCACTCCGGATACAAACCGCATATCATTAAGTGTGTATTCTGTGCGCGCCAAATTAAAACCAATAAGCGGCGCGTAGTGCCAGTGTGTGTGTGTATTCTCATAAATATTAGTGTACCACTCCGGATACAAACCGCATATCATTAAGTGTGTATTCTGTGCACGCCATATTCAAACTAATAAGCGGCACGTAGTGCCAGTGTGTGTGTGTGTGTGTTTGCTCATGAATAATAGTGTACCACTCCGGATACAAACCGCATATCATTCAGTGTGTATTCTGTGCGCGCCATATTGAAAATTATAAGCAGCGCGTAGTGTAAGTGTGCGTGTGTGTGCTCATAAATAAAAGTGTACCACTCCGGATACAAACCGCATATGTGTATTCTGTGCACGCCATATTCAAACTTATAAGCGGCGCGTAGTGCCAGTGTGTGTGTGTGCTCATGAATATTAGTGTACCACTCCGGATACAAACTGCATATCATTAAGTGAGTATTCTGTGCGCGCCATATTCAAACTTATAAGCGGCGCGTCGTGTCAGTGTGTGTGTGTGCTCATAAATATTTGTGTACCACTCCGGATACAAACCGCATATCATTAAGTGTGTATTCTGTGCACGCCATATTCAAACTTATAAGCGGCGCGTAGTGCCAGTGTGTGTGTGCTCCTGTATAATAGTGTACCACTCCGGATACAAACTGCATATCATTAAGTGTGTATTCTGTGCACGCCATATTCAAAACAATAAGCGGCGCGTAGTGCCAGTGTGTGTGTGTGCTCATGTATAATAGTGTACCACTCCGGATACAAACCGCATATCATTAAGTGTGTATTCTGTGCGCGCCATATTCAAACTAATAAGCGGCGCGTAGCTCTAGTGTGTATGTGTACTCATAAATATTAGTGTACCACTCCGGATACAAACCGCATATCATTAAGTGTGTATTCTGTGCGCGCCATATTCAAACCAATAAGCGGCGCGTAGTGCCAGTGTGTGTATGTGTGCTCATGTATATTAGTGTACCACTCCGGATACAAACCGCATATCATTAAGTGTGTATTCTGTGCGCGCAATATTCAAACTAATAAGTGGCGCGTAGCTCTTGTGTGTATGTGTACTCATAAGTATTAGTGTACCACTCCGGATACAAACTGCATATCATTAAGTGAGTATTCTGTGCGCGCCATATTCAAACTTATAAGCGGCGCGTCGTGTCAGTGTGTGTGTGTGTCCTCATAAATATTAGTGTACCACTCCGGATACAAACCGCATATCATTCAGTGTGTATTCTGTGCGCGCCATATTCAAACTTATAAGCGGCGCGTAGTGCCAGTGTGTGTGTGTGCTCATGTATATTAGTGTACCACTCCGGATACAAACTGCATATCATTAATTGTGTATTCTGTGCACGCCATATTCAAACCAATAAGCGGCGCGTAGTGCCAGTGTGTGTGTCTGCTCATGAATATTAGTGTACCACTCCGGATACAAACTGCATATCATTAAGTGTGTATTCTGTGCGCGCCATATTCAAACTAATAAGCGGTGCGTAGTGCCAGTGTGTATGTGTGCTCATGAATAATAGTGTACCACTCCGGATACAAACCGCATATCATTCAGTGTGTATTCTGTGCGCGCCATATTCAAACTAAGAAGCGGCGCGTAGTGCCAGTGTGTGTGTGTGCTCATAAATATTTGTGTACCAATCCGGATACAAACTGCATATCAATAAGTGTGTATTCTGTGCGCGCCATATTCAAACTTATAAGCGGCGCGTAGCGCTAGTGTGTATGTGTACTCAAAAATATTAGTGTACCACTCCGGATACAAACTGCATATCATTCAGTGTGTATTCTGTGCACGCCATATTCAAACTAATAAGCGGCGCGTAGTGCCAGTGTGTGTGTGCTCATGAATAATAGTGTATCACTCCGGATACAAACCGCATATCATTCAGTGTGTATTCTGTGCACGCCATATTCAAACTTATAAGCGGCACGTAGTGCCAGTGTGTGAATGTGTGCTCATAAATATTAGTGTACCACTCCGGATACAAACTGCATATCATTAAGTGTGTATTCTGTGCGCGTCATATTGAAAATTATAAGCAGCGCGTAGTGTAAGTGTGTGTGTGTGTGCTCATAAATAAAAGTGTACCACTCCGGATACAAACCGCATATCATTAAGTGTGTATTCTGTGCACGCCATATTCAAACTAATAAGCGGCGCATAGTGCTAGTGTGTATGTGTGCTCAATAATATTGGTGTACCACTCTGGATACAAACTGCATATCATTAAGTGTGTATTCTGTGCGCGCCATATTCAAACTTATAAGCGGCGCGTAGTGCCAGTGTGTGTGTGTGCTCATGAATAATAGTGTACCACTCCGGATACAAACCGCATATCATTGAGTGTGTATTCTGTGCGCGCCATATTAAAACTAATAAGCGGCGCGTAGTGTCTGTGTGTATGTGTGTGTGTGTGTGTGCTCATGAAAAATAGTGTACCACTCCGGATACAAACCGCATATCATTAAGTGTGTATTCTGTGCGCGCCATATTCAAACTTATAAGCGGCGCGTAGTGTAAGTGTGAGTGTGTGTGCTCATAAATATTAGTGTACCACTCCGGATACAAACCGCCTATCATTAAGTGTGTATTCTGTGCGCGCCATATTCAAACTTATAAGCGGCGCGTAGTGCCTGTGTGTATGTGTGTGTGTGTGTGCTCATGAATAATAGTGTACCACTCCGGATACAAACCGCATATCATTAAGTGTGTATTCTGTGCGCGCCATATTCAAACTTATAAGCGCTGCGTAGTGTAAGTGTGCGTGTGTGTGCTCATAAATATTAGTGTACCACTCCGGATACAAACCGCCTATCATTAAGTGTGTATTCTGTGCGCGCCATATTCAAAACAATAAGCGGCGCGTAGTGCCAGCGTGTGTGTGCTCATGAATATTAGTGTACCACTCCGGATACAAACCGCATATCATTAAGTGTGTATTCTGTGCGCGCCATATTCAAACTAATCAGCGGCGCGTAGTGCCAGTGTGTGTGTGTGCTCATAAATAAAAGTGTACCACTCCGGATACAAACTGCATATCATTAAGTGTGTATTCTGTGCGCGCCATATTCAAACTTATAAGCGGCGCATAGTGCTAGTGTGTATGTGTACTCATAAATATTAGTGTACCACTCCGGATACAAACTGCATATCATTAAGTGTGTATTCTGTGCACGCCATATTCAAACTAATAAGCGGCGCGTAGTGCCAGTGTGTGTGTGTGCTCATGAATATTAGTGTACCACTCCGGATACAAACTGCAAATCATTAAGTGTGTATTCTGTGCGCGCCATATTCAAACTTATAAGCGGCGCGTAGCTCTAGTGTGTATGTGTACTCATAAATATTAGTGTACCACTCCGGATACAAACCGCATATCATTAAGTGTGTATTCTGTGCGCGCCATATTCAAACAAATAAGCGGCGCGTAGTGCCAGTGTGTGTGTGTGTCCTCATAAATATTAGTGTACCACTCCGGATACAAACTGCATATCATTAAGTGTGTATTCTGTGCACGCCATATTCAAACCAATAAGCGGCGCGTAGTGCCAGTGTGTGTGTGCTCATAAATATTGGTGTACCACTCCGGATACAAATCGCATATCATTAAGTGTGTATTCTGTGCGCGCCATATTCAAACTAATAAGCAGCGCGTAGCTCTAGTGTGTATGTGTAATCATAAATATGAGTGTACCACTCCGGATACAAACTGCATATCATTAAGTGTGTATTCTGTGCGCGCCATATTCAAACTTATAAGCGGCGCGTAGCTCTAGTGTGTATGTGTACTCATAAATATTAGTGTACCACTCCGGATACAAACTGCAAATCATTAAGTGTGTATTCTGTGCGCGCCATATTCAAACTTATAAGCGGCGCGTAGCTCTAGTGTGTATGTGTCCTCATAAATATTTGTGTACCACTCCGGATACAAACCGCATATCATTAAGTGTGTATTGTGTGCGCGCCATATTCAAACTAATCAGCGGCGCATAGTGCTAGTGTGTATGTGTGCTCATGAAAAATTGTGTACCACTCCGGATACAAACTGCATATCATTAAGTGTGTATTCTGTGCGCGCCAAATTTAAACGAATAAGCGGCGCGTAGTGCCAGTGTGTGTGTGTGCTCATGAATAATAGTGTACCAATCTGGATACAAACCGCATATCATTCAGTGTGTATTCTGTGCGCGCCATATTCAAACTTATAAGCGGCGCGTAGTGCCAGTGTGTGTGTGTGCTCATAAATATGAGTGTACCACTCCGGATACAAACTGCATATCATTAAGTGTGTATTCTGTGCGCGCCATATTCAAACTAATAAGCGGCGCGTAGTGCCAGTTTGTGAATCTGTGCTCATAAATATTAGTGTACCACTTCGGATACAAACTGCATATCATTAAGTGTGTATTCTGTGCGCGCCATATTCAAACTAATAAGCGGCGTGTAGTGCCAGTGTGTGTGTGTGCTCATGTATATTAGTGTACCACTCCGGATACAAACCGCATATCATTAAGTGTGTATTCTGTGCGCGCCATATTGAAAATTATAAGCAGCGCGTAGTGCCAGTGTGTATGTGTGTGTGTGTGTGTGCTCATAAATAATAGTGTACCACTCCGGATACAAACCGCATATCATTGAGTGAGTATTCTGTGCGTGCCATATTCAAACTAATAAGCGGCGCGTAGCGCTAGTGTTTATGTGTACTTATAAATATAAGAGTACCACTCCGGATAAAAACCGCATATCATTGAGTGTGTATTCTGTGCGTGCCATATTCAAACTTATAAGCGGCGCGTAGCGCTAGTGTTTATGTGTACTTATAAATATTAGAGTACCACTCCGGATAAAAACCGCATATCATTAAGTGTGTATTCTGTGCGCGCCATATTCAAACAAATAAGCGGCGCGTAGTGCCAGTGTGTGTGTGTGTCCTCATAAATATTAGTGTACCACTCCGGATACAAACTGCATATCATTAAGTGTGTATTCTGTGCACGCCATATTCAAACCAATAAGCGGCGCGTAGTGCCAGTGTGTGTGTGCTCATAAATATTGGTGTACCACTCCGGATACAAACCGCATATCATTAAGTGTGTATTCTGTGCGCGCCATATTCAAACTAATAAGCAGCGCGTAGCTCTAGTGTGTATGTGTACTCATAAATATTAGTGTACCACTCCGGATACAAACTGCATATCATTAAGTGTGTATTCTGTGCGCGCCATATTCGAACTTATAAGCGGCGCGTAGCTCTAGTGTGTATGTGTTCTCATAAATATTAGTGTACCACTCCGGATACAAACTGCAAATCATTAAGTGTGTATTCTGTGCGCGCCATATTCAAACTTATAAGCGGCGCGTAGCTCTAGTGTGTATGTGTCCTCATAAATATTTGTGTACCACTCCGGATACAAACCGCATATCATTAAGTGTGTATTCTGTGCGCGCCATATTCAAACTAATCAGCGGCGCATAGTGCTAGTGTGTATGTGTGCTCATGAATAATTGTGTACCACTCCGGATACAAACTGCATATCATTAAGTGTGTATTCTGTGCGCGCCAAATTTAAACGAATAAGCGGCGCGTAGTGCCAGTGTGTGTGTGTGCTCATGAATAATAGTGTACCACTCTGGATACAAACCGCATATCATTGAGTGTGTATTCTGTGCGCGCCATATTCAAACTTATAAGCGGCGCGTAGTGCCAGTGTGTGTGTGTGCTCATAAATATGAGTGTACCACTCCGGATACAAACTGCATATCATTAAGTGTGTATTCTGTGCGCGCCAAATTTAAACGAATAAGCGGCGCGTAGTGCCAGTGTGTGTGTGTGCTCATGAATAATAGTGTACCACTCTGGATACAAACCGCATATCATTGAGTGTGTATTCTGTGCGCGCCATATTCAAACTTATAAGCGGCGCGTAGTGCCAGTGTGTGTGTGTGCTCATGAATAATAGTGTACCACTTCGGATACAAACTGCATATCATTAAGTGTGTATTCTGTGCGCGCCATATTCAAACTAATAAGCGGCGTGTAGTGCCAGTGTGTGTGTGTGCTCATGTATATTAGTGTACCACTCCGGATACAAACCGCATATCATTAAGTGTGTATTCTGTGCGCGCCATATTGAAAATTATAAGCAGCGCGTAGTGCCAGTGTGTATGTGTGTGTGTGTGTGTGCTCATAAATAATAGTGTACCACTCCGGATACAAACCGCATATCATTAAGTGTGTATTCTGTGCGTGCCATATTCAAACTAATAAGCGGCGCGTAGCGCTAGTGTTTATGTGTACTTATAAATATAAGAGTACCACTCCGGATAAAAACCGCATATCATTGAGTGTGTATTCTGTGAGTGCTATATTCAAACTTATAAGCGGCGTGTAGTGCCAGTGTGTGAATGTGTGCTCATAAATATTAGTGTACCACTCCGGATACAAACCGCATATCATTAAGTGTGTATTCTGTGCACGCCATATTGAAAATTATAAGCAGCGCGTAGTGCCAGTGTGTATGTGTGTGTGTGTGTGCTCATAAATAATAGTGTACCACTCCGGATACAAACCGCATATCATTGAGTGTGTATTCTGTGCGTGCCATATTCAAACTTATAAGCGGCGCGTAGCGCTAGTGTTTATGTGTACTTATAAATATTAGAGTACCACTCCGGATACAAACTGCATATCATTAAGTGTGTATTCTGTGCACGCCATATTCAAATTTATAAGCGGCGTGTAGTGCCAGTGTGTGAATGTGTGCTCATAAATATTAGAGTACCACTCCGGATACAAACCGCATATCATTAAGTGTGTATTCTGTGCACGCCATATTGAAAATTATAAGCAGCGCGTAGTGCCAGTGTGTATGTGTGTGTGTGTGTGCTCATAAATAATAGTGTACCACTCCGGATACAAACCGCATATCATTGAGTGTGTATTCTGTGCGTGCCATATTCAAACTTATAAGCGGCGCGTAGCGCTAGTGTTTATGTGTACTTATAAATATTAGTGTACCACTCCGGATACAAACTGCATATCATTAAGTGTGTATTCTGTGCACGCCATATTCAAATTTATAAGCGGCGTGTAGTGCCAGTGTGTGAATGTGTGCTCATAAATATTAGAGTACCACTCCGGATACAAACCGCATATCATTAAGTGTGTATTCTGTGCACGCCATATTGAAAATTATAAGCAGCGCGTAGTGCCAGTGTGTATGTGTGTGTGTGTGTGCTCATAAATAATAGTGTACCACTCCGGATACAAACCGCATATCATTGAGTGTGTATTCTGTGCGCGCCATATTTAAACTTATTAGCGGCGCGTAGTGCCAGTGTGTGTGTGTGTTCATGAATAATAGTGTACCACTCCGGATACAAACTGCATATCATTAAGTGTGTATTCTGTGCACGCCATATTCAAACTAATAAGCGGCGCGTAGTGCCAGTTTGTGAATCTGTGCTCATAAATATTAGTGTACCACTTCGGATACAAACTGCAAATCATTAAGTGTGTATTCTGTGCACGCCATATTGAAAATTATAAGCAGCGCGTAGTGTAAGTGTGTATGTGTGTGTGTGTGTGTGCTCATAAATAATAGTGTACCACTCCGGATACAAACCGCATATCATTAAGTGTGTATTCTGTGCGCGCCATATTTAAACTTATAAGCGGCGCGTAGTGCCAGTGTGTGTGTGTGTTCATGAATAATAGTGTACCACTCCGGATACAAACTGCATATCATTAAGTGTGTATTCTGTGCACGCCATATTCAAACTAATAAGCGGCGCGTAGTGCCAGTTTGTGAATCTGTGCTCATAAATATTAGTGTACCACTTCGGATACAAACTGCAAATCATTAAGTGTGTATTCTGTGCACGCCATATTGAAAATTATAAGCAGCGCGTAGTGTAAGTGTGCGTGTGTGTGCTCATAAATATTAGTGTACCACTCCGGATACAAACCGCATATCATTAAGTGTGTATTCTGTGCGCGCCATATTGAAAATTATAAGCAGCGCGTAGTGTAAGTGTGTATGTGTGTGTGTGTGTGTGCTCATAAATAATAGTGTACCACTCCGGATACAAACCGCATATCATTAAGTGTGTATTCTGTGCGCGCCATATTTAAACTTATAAGCGGCGCGTAGTGCCAGTGTGTGTGTGTGTTCATGAATAATAGTGTACCACTCCGGATACAAACTGCATATCATTAAGTGTGTATTCTGTGCGCGCCATATTTAAACTAATAAGCGGCGCGTAGCTCTAGTGTGTATGTGTACTCATAAATATAAGAGTACCACTCCGGATAAAAACCGCATATCATTGAGTGTGTATTCTGTGCGCGCCATATTCAAACTTATAAGCGGCGCGTAGTGCCAGTGTGTGTGTGTGCTCATAAATATGACTGTACCACTCCGGATACAAACTTCATATCATTAAGTGTGTATTCTGTGCGCGCCATATTTTAACTTATAAGCAGCGTGTAGTGCTAGTGTGCGTGTGTGTGCTCATAAATAATAGTGTACCACTCCGGATACAAACTGCATATCATTAAGTGTGTATTCTGTGCGCGCCATATTCAAACTTATAAGCGGCGCGTAGTGCCAGTGTGTGTGTGTGCTCATGAATATTAGTGTACCACTCCGGATACAAACCGCATATCATTCAGTGTGTATTCTGTGCGCGCCATATTGAAAATTATAAGCAGCGCGTAGTGTAAGTGTGCGTGTGTGTGCTCATAAATATTAGTGTACCACTCCGGATACAAACTGCATATCATTAAGTGTGTAATCTGTGCGCGCCATATTGAAAATTATAAGCAGCGCGTAGTGTAAGTGTGTGTGTGTGTGCTCATAAATAATAGTGTACCACTCCGGATACAAACCGCATATCATTAAGTGTGTATTCTGTGCGCGCCATATCTAAACTTATAAGCGGCGCGTAGCGCTAGTGTGTATGTGTACTCATAAATATTAGAGTACCACGCCGGATAAAAACCGCATATCATTCAGTGTGTATTCTGTGCGCGCCATATTGAAAATTATAAGCAGCGCGTAGTGTAAGTGTTCGTGTGTACTTATAAATATTAGTGTACCACTCCGGATACAAACCGCATATCATTGTGTGTGTATTCTGTGCGCGCCATATTTAAACTTCTAAGCGTCACGTAGTGCCAGTGTGTGAATGTGTGCTCATAAATATTAGTGTACCACTCCGGATACAAACCGCATATCATTGAGTGTGTATTCTGTGCGCGCCATTGTCAAACCAATAAGCGGCGCGTAGCTCTAGTGTGTATGTGTACTCATAAATAATAGTGTACCACTCTGGATACAAACCGCATATCATTAAGTGTGTATTCTGTGCGCGCCATATTCAAACTAATAAGCGGCGCGTAGCTCTAGTGTGTATGTGTACTCATAAATATTAGAGTACCACTCCGGATAAAAACCGCATATCATTGAGTGTGTATTCTGTGCACGCCATATTCAAACCAATAAGCGGCGCGTAGAGTAAGTGTGCGTGTGTACTTATAAATATTAGTGTACCACTCCGGATACAAACCGCATATCATTGTGTGTGTATTCTGTGCGCGCCATATTTAAACTTATAAGCGTCACGTAGTGCCAGTGTGTGAATGTGTGCTCATAAATATTAGTGTACCACTCCGGATACAAACCGCCTATCATTGAGTGTGTATTCTGTGCACGCCATATTCAAACCAATAAGCGGCGCGGAGTGCCAGTGTGTGTGTGTGCTCATGAATAATAGTGTACCACTCCGGATACAAACCGCATATCATTAAGTGTGTATTCTGTGCACACCATATCCAAACCAATAAGCGGCGCGTAGTGCCAGTGTGTGTGTGCTCATGAATAATAGTGTACCACTCCGGATACAAACCGCATATCATTAAGTGTGTATTCTGTGCGCGCCATATTCAAACTTATAAGCGGCGCGTAGCGCTAGTGTGTATGTGTACTCATAAATAATAGTGTACCACTCCGGATACAAACCGCATATCATTCAGTGTGTATTCTGTGCACGCCATATTCAAGCTTATAAGCGGCACGTAGTGCCAGTGTGTGTGTGCTCATGAATAATAGTGTACCACTCCGGATACAAACCGCATATCATTAAGTGTGTATTCTGTGCGCACCAAATTAAAACCAATAAGCGGCGCGTAGCGCTAGTGTGTATGTGTACTCATAAATATTTGTGTACCACTCCGGATACAAACCGCATATCATTCAGTGTGTATTCTGTGCACGCCATATTCAAACCAATAAGCGGCGCGTAGTGCCAGTGTGTGTGTGTGCTCATGAATAATAGTGTACCACTCCGGATACAAACCGCATATCATTAAGTGTGTATTCTGTGCGCGCCATATTCAAACTTATAAGCGGCGCGTAGTGCCAGTGTGTGTGTGCTCATGAATAATAGTGTACCACTCCGGATACAAACCGCATATCATTCAGTGTGTATTCTGTGCACGCCATATTCAAACCAATAAGCGGCGCGTAGTGCCAGTGTGTGTGTGTGCTCATAAATATTTGTGTACCACTCCGGATACAAACCGCATATCATTAAGTGTGTATTCTGTGCACGCCATATTCAAACCAATAAGCGGCGCGTAGTGCCAGTGTGTGTGTGCTCATGAATAATAGTGTACCACTCCGGATACAAACCGCATATCATTAAGTGTGTATTCTGTGCGCGCCATATTCAAACCAATCAGCGGCGCGTAGTGCCAGTGTGTATGTGTGCTCATGAATAATTGTGTACCACTCCGGATACAAACTGCATATCTTTAGGTGTGTATTCTGTGCGCGCCATATTCAAACTTATAAGCGGCGCGTAGCACTAGTGTGTATGTGTACTCATAAATAATAGTGTACCACTCCGGATACAAACCGCATATCATTCAGTGTGTATTCTGTGCACGCCATATTCAAACCAATAAGCGGCGCGTAGTGCCAGTGTGTGTGTGTGCTCATGAATAATAGTGTACCACTCCGGATACAAACCGCATATCATTAAGTGTGTATTCTGTGCGCGCCATATTCAAACTTATAAGCGGCGCGTAGTGCCAGTGTGTGTGTGTTTGTTTGCTCATGAATAATTGTGTACCACTCCGGATACAAACCGCATATCATTCAGTGTGTATTCTGTGCACGCCATATTCAAACCAATAAGCGGCGCGTAGTGCCAGTGTGTGTGCTCATGAATAATAGTGTACCACTCCGGATACAAACCGCATATCATTAAGTGTGTATTCTGTGCACGCCATATTCAAACCAATAAGCGGCGCGTAGTGCCAGTGTGTGTGTGTGTTTGCTCATAAATATTAGTGTACCACTCCGGATACAAACCGCATATCATTCAGTGTGTATTCTGTGCACGCCATATTCAAACCAATAAGCGGCGCGTAGTGCCAGTGTGTGTGTGCTCATGAATAATAGTGTACCACTCCGGATACAAACCGCATATCATTCAGTGTGTATTCTGTGCACGCCATATTCAAACCAATAAGCGGCGCGCAATGCTAGTGTGTGTGTGTGCTCATGAATAATAGTGTACCACTCCGGATACAAACCGCATATCATTAAGTGTGTATTCTGTGCACGCCATATTCAAACCAATAAGCGGCGCGTAGTGCCAGTGTGTGTGTGTGTGTTTGCTCATAAATATTAGTGTACCACTCCGGATACAAACCGCATATCATTCAGTGTGTATTCTGTGCACGCCATATTCAAACCAATAAGCGGCGCGTAGTGCCAGTGTGTGTGTGCTCATGAATAATAGTGTACCACTCCGGATACAAACCGCATATCATTCAGTGTGTATTCTGTGCACGCCATATTCAAACCAATAAGCGGCGCGTAGTGCCAGTGTGTGTGTGCTCATGAATAATAGTGTACCACTCCGGATACAAACCGCATATCATTAAGTGTGTTTTCTGTGCACGCCATATTCAAACCAATAAGCGGCGCGTAGTGCCAGTGTGTGTGTGTGTGTTTGCTCATAAATATTAGTGTACCACTCCGGATACAAACCGCATATCATTCAGTGTGTATTCTGTGCGCGCCATATTCAAACCAATAAGCGGCGCGTAGTGCCAGTGTGTGTGCGTGTTTGCTCATAAATATTAGTGTACCACTCCGGATACAAACCGCATATCATTAAGTGTGTATTCTGTGCACGCCATATTCAAACCAATAAGCGGCGCGTAGCTCTAGTGTGTATGTGTACTCATAAATATTTGTGTACCACTCCGGATACAAACCGCATATCATTCAGTGTGTATTCTGTGCACGCCATATTCAAACCAATAAGCGGCGCGTAGTGCCAGTGTGTGTGTGTGTGTTTGCTCATAAATATTAGTGTACCACTCCGGATACAAACCGCATATCATTCAGTGTGTATTCTGTGCACGCCATATTCAAACCAATAAGCGGCGCGTAGTGCCAGTGTGTGTGTGTGTTTGCTCATAAATATTAGTGTACCACTCCGGATACAAACCGCATATCATTAAGTGTGTATTCTGTGCACGCCATATTCAAACCAATAAGCGGCGCGTAGCTCTAGTGTGTATGTGTACTCATAAATATTTGTGTACCACTCCGGATACAAACCGCATATCATTCAGTGTGTATTCTGTGCACGCCATATTCAAACCAATAAGCGGCGCGTAGTGCCAGTGTGTGTGTGCTCATGAATAATAGTGTACCACTCCGGATACAAACCGCATATCATTAAGTGTGTTTTCTGTGCGCGCCATATTCAAACTTATAAGCGGCGCGTAGTGCCAGTGTGTGTGTGTGTTTGTTTGCTCATGAATAATTGTGTACCACTCCGGATACAAACCGCATATCATTCAGTGTGTATTCTGTGCACGCCATATTCAAACCAATAAGCGGCACGTAGTGCCAGTGTGTATGTGTACTCATAAATATTAGTGTACCACTCCGGATACAAACTGCATATCATTAAGTGTGTATTCTGTGCACGCCATATTCAAACCAATAAGCGGCGCGTAGTGCCAGTGTGTGTGTGCTCATGAATAATAGTGTACCACTCCGGATACAAACCGCATATCATTAAGTGTGTATTCTGTGCACGCCATATTCAAACCAATAAGCGGCGCGTAGTGCCAGTGTGTGTGTGTGTGTTTGCTCATGAATAATAGTGTACCACTCCGGATACAAACCGCATATCATTCAGTGTGTATTCTGTGCACGCCATATTCAAACCAATAAGCGGCGCGTAGTGCCAGTGTGTGTGTGCTCATGAATAATAGTGTACCACTCCGGATACAAACCGCATATCATTAAGTGTGTATTCTGTGCACGCCATATTCAAACCAATAAGCGGCGCGTAGTGCCAGTGTGTGTGTGTGTGTTTGCTCATAAATATTAGTGTACCACTCCGGATACAAACCGCATATCATTCAGTGTGTATTCTGTGCACGCCATATTCAAACCAATAAGCGGCACGTAGTGCCAGTGTGTATGTGTACTCATAAATATTAGTGTACCACTCCGGATACAAACTGCATATCATTAAGTGTGTATTCTGTGCACGCCATATTCAAACCAATAAGCGGCGCGTAATGCTAGTGTGTGTGTGTGTTCATGAATAATAGTGTACCACTCCGGATACAAACCGCATATCATTAAGTGTGTATTCTGTGCACGCCATATTCAAACCAATAAGCGGCGCGTAGTGCCAGTGTGTGTGTGTGTGTTTGCTCATAAATATTAGTGTACCACTCCGGATACAAACCGCATATCATTCAGTGTGTATTCTGTGCACGCCATATTCAAACCAATAAGCGGCACGTAGTGCCAGTGTGTGTGTGCTCATGAATAATAGTGTACCACTCCGGATACAAACTGCATATCATTAAGTGTGTATTCTGTGCACGCCATATTCAAACCAATAAGCGGCGCGTAGCTCTAGTGTGTATGTGTACTCATAAATATTAGTGTACCACTCCGGATACAAACTGCATATCATTAAGTGTGTATTCTGTGCACGCCATATTCAAACCAATAAGCGGCACGTAGTGCCAGTGTGTGTGTGCTCATGAATAATAGTGTACCACTCCGGATACAAACCGCATATCATTAAGTGTGTATTCTGTGCACGCCATATTCAAACCAATAAGCGGCGCGTAGTGCCAGTGTGTGTGTGTGTGTTTGCTCATAAATAATAGTGTACCACTCCGGATACAAACCGCATATCATTCAGTGTGTATTCTGTGCACGCCATATTCAAACCAATAAGCGGCACGTAGTGCCAGTGTGTGTGTGCTCATGAATAATAGTGTACCACTCCGGATACAAACCGCATATCATTAAGTGTGTATTCTGTGCACGCCATATTCAAACCAATAAGCGGCGCGTAGTGCCAGTGTGTGTGTGTGTGTTTGCTCATAAATAATAGTGTACCACTCCGGATACAAACCGCATATCATTCAGTGTGTATTCTGTGCACGCCATATTCAAACCAATAAGCGGCGCGTAGTGCCAGTGTGTGTGTGCTCATGAATAATAGTGTACCACTCCGGATACAAACTGCATATCATTAAGTGTGTATTCTGTGCACGCCATATTCAAACCAATAAGCGGCGCGCAATGCTAGTGTGTGTGTGTGCTCATGAATAATAGTGTACCACTCCGGATACAAACCGCATATCATTAAGTGTGTATTCTGTGCACGCCATATTCAAACCAATAAGCGGCGCGTAGTGCCAGTGTGTGTGTGTGTGTTTGCTCATAAATAATAGTGTACCACTCCGGATACAAACCGCATATCATTAAGTGTGTATTCTGTGCACGCCATATTCAAACCAATAAGCGGCACGTAGTGCCAGTGTGTGTGTGCTCATGAATAATAGTGTACCACTCCGGATACAAACCGCATATCATTAAGTGTGTATTCTGTGCACGCCATATTCAAACCAATAAGCGGCGCGTAGTGCCAGTGTGTGTGTGTGTGTTTGCTCATAAATAATAGTGTACCACTCCGGATACAAACCGCATATCATTCAGTGTGTATTCTGTGCACGCCATATTCAAACCAATAAGCGGCACGTAGTGCCAGTGTGTGTGTGCTCATGAATAATAGTGTACCACTCCGGATACAAACCGCATATCATTAAGTGTGTATTCTGTGCACGCCATATTCAAACCAATAAGCGGCGCGTAGTGCCAGTGTGTGTGTGTGTGTTTGCTCATAAATATTAGTGTACCACTCCGGATACAAACCGCATATCATTCAGTGTGTATTCTGTGCACGCCATATTCAAACCAATAAGCGGCGCGTAGTGCTAGTGTGTGTGTGCTCATGAATAATAGTGTACCACTCCGGATACAAACCGCATATCATTAAGTGTGTATTCTGTGCACGCCATATTCAAACCAATAAGCGGCGCGTAGTGCCAGTGTGTATGTGTACTCATAAATATTAGTGTACCACTCCGGATACAAACTGCATATCATTAAGTGTGTATTCTGTGCACGCCATATTCAAACCAATAAGCGGCGCGCAATGCTAGTGTGTGTGTGTGCTCATGAATAATAGTGTACCACTCCGGATACAAACCGCATATCATTAAGTGTGTATTCTGTGCACGCCATATTCAAACCAATAAGCGGCGCGTAGTGCCAGTGTGTGTGTGTGTGTGTTTGCTCATAAATATTAGTGTACCACTCCGGATACAAACCGCATATCATTAAGTGTGTATTCTGTGCACGCCATATTCAAACCAATAAGCGGCGCGTAGTGCCAGTGTGTGTGTGCTCATGAATAATAGTGTACCACTCCGGATACAAACTGCATATCATTAAGTGTGTATTCTGTGCACGCCATATTCAAACCAATAAGCGGCGCGCAATGCTAGTGTGTGTGTGTGCTCATGAATAATAGTGTACCACTCCGGATACAAACCGCATATCATTAAGTGTGTATTCTGTGCACGCCATATTCAAACCAATAAGCGGCGCGTAGTGCCAGTGTGTGTGTGTGTGTTTGCTCATAAATATTAGTGTACCACTCCGGATACAAACCGCATATCATTCAGTGTGTATTCTGTGCACGCCATATTCAAACCAATAAGCGGCGCGTAGTGCTAGTGTGTGTGTGCTCATGAATAATAGTGTACCACTCCGGATACAAACCGCATATCATTAAGTGTGTATTCTGTGCACGCCATATTCAAACCAATAAGCGGCGCGTAGTGCCAGTGTGTATGTGTACTCATAAATATTAGTGTACCACTCCGGATACAAACAGCATATCATTAAGTGTGTATTCTGTGCACGCCATATTCAAACCAATAAGCGGCGCGCAATGCTAGTGTGTGTGTGTGCTCATGAATAATAGTGTACCATTCCGGATACAAACCGCATATCATTAAGTGTGTATTCTGTGCACGCCATATTCAAACCAATAAGCGGCGCGTAGTGCCAGTGTGTGTGTGTGTGTGTTTGCTCATAAATATTAGTGTACCACTCCGGATACAAACCGCATATCATTAAGTGTGTATTCTGTGCACGCCATATTCAAACCAATAAGCGGCGCGTAGTGCCAGTGTGTGTGTGTGTGTGTTTGCTCATAAATATTAGTGTACCACTCCGGATACAAACCGCATATCATTAAGTGTGTATTCTGTGCACGCCATATTCAAACCAATAAGCGGCGCGTAGTGCCAGTGTGTATGTGTACTCATAAATATTAGTGTACCACTCCGGATACAAACTGCATATAATTAAGTGTGTATTCTGTGCACGCCATATTCAAACCAATAAGCGGCGCGTAATGCTAGTGTGTGTGTGTGCTCATGAATAATAGTGTACCACTCCGGATACAAACCGCATATCATTAAGTGTGTATTCTGTGCACGCCATATTCAAACCAATAAGCGGCGCGTAGTGCCAGTGTGTGTGTGTGTTTGCTCATAAATATTAGTGTACCACTCCGGATACAAACCGCATATCATTCAGTGTGTATTCTGTGCACGCCATATTCAAACCAATAAGCGGCGCGTAGTGCCAGTGTGTATGTGTACTCATAAATATTAGTGTACCACTCCGGATACAAACTGCATATCATTAAGTGTGTATTCTGTGCACGCCATATTCAAACCAATACAGGGTTTCCCACGATTTATTGGTTGATTCCCATCAATTTTTGGTGCGTTCCCATATTTTTTTGGTGCGTTCCCACGATTTTTTGGTCGTTTCCCAGAAATTTTTGGTCCATTTGTATTGATATCCAATCGGAAAATATCAATAAATTATGGGAACGAACCAAAAATTAATGGGATACGACCAAACAATCGTGGGAACGCAACAAAAAATCATGGGAACTGACCAATAAATCGTGGGAAACCCTGTAAGCGGCGCGCAATGCTAGTGTGTGTGTGTGCTCATGAATAATAGTGTACCACTCCGGATACAAATCGCATATCATTAAGTGTGTATTCAGTGCGCGCCATATTCAAACCAATAAGCGGCGCGTAGTGCCAGTGTGTGTGTGTGTGTGTTTGCTCATAAATAATAGTGTACCACTCCGGATACAAACCGCATATCATTCAGTGTGTATTCTGTGCACGCCATATTCAAACCAATAAGCGGCGCGTAGTGCCAGTGTGTGTGTGCTCATGAATAATAGTGTACCACTCCGGATACAAACCGCATATCATTAAGTGTGTATTCTGTGCACGCCATATTCAAACCAATAAGCGGCGCGTAGTGCCAGTGTGTGTGTGTGTGTTTGCTCATAAATATTAGTGTACCACTCCGGATACAAACCGCATATCATTCAGTGTGTATTCTGTGCACGCCATATTCAAACCAATAAGCGGCGCGTAGTGCCAGTGTGTGTGTGCTCATGAATAATAGTGTACCACTCCGGATACAAACCGCATATCATTCAGTGTGTATTCTGTGCACGCCATATTCAAACTAATAAGCGGCGCGTAGTGCCAGTGTGTGTGTGTGTGTTTGCTCATAAATATTAGTGTACCACTCCGGATACAAACCGCATATCATTCAGTGTGTATTCTGTGCACGCCATATTCAAACCAATAAGCGGCGCGTAGTGCCAGTGTGTGTGTGCTCATGAATAATAGTGTACCACTCCGGATACAAACCGCATATCATTCAGTGTGTATTCTGTGCGCGCCATATTCAAACTTATAAGCGGCGCGTAGTGCCAGTGTGTGTGTGTTTGCTCATGAATAATTGTGTACCACTCCGGATACAAACCGCATATCATTCAGTGTGTATTCTGTGCGCGCCATATTCAAACTTACAAGCGGCGCGTAGCGCTAGTGTGTAGGTGTACTCATAAATATTAGTGTACCACTCCGGATACAAACTGCATATCATTAAGTGTGTATTCTGTGCACGCCATATTCAAACCAATAAGCGGCGCGTAATGCTAGTGTGTGTGTGCTCATAAATATTTGTGTACCACTCCGGATACAAACCGCATATCATTCAGTGTGTATTCTGTGCGCGCCATATTCAAACCAATAAGCGGCGCGTAGTGCCAGTGTGTGTGTGCTCATGAATTATGGTGTACCACTCCGGATACAAACTGCATATCATTGAGTGTGTATTCTGTGCGCGCCATATTCAAACTTATAAGCGGCGCGTAGCGCTAGTGTGTATGTGTACTCATAAATATTTGTGTACCACTCCGGATACAAACCGCATATCATTCAGTGTGTATTCTGTGCACGCCATATTCAAACCAATAAGCGGCGCGTAGTGCCAGTGTGTGTGTGCTCATGAATAATAGTGTACCACTCCGGATACAAACCGCATATCATTCAGTGTGTATTCTGTGCGCGCCATATTCAAACTTATAAGCGGCGCGTAGTGCCAGTGTGTGTGTGTTTGCTCATGAATAATAGTGTACCACTCCGGATACAAACCGCATATCATTCAGTGTGTATTCTGTGCACGCCATATTCAAACCAATAAGCGGCGCGTAGTGCCAGTGTGTATGTGCTCATGAATAATAGTGTACCACTCCGGATACAAACCGCATATCATTCAGTGTGTATTCTGTGCGCGCCAAATTAAAACCAATAAGCGGCGCGTAGTGCCAGTGTGTGTGTGTGTGTTTGCTCATAAATATTAGTGTACCACTCTGGATACAAACCGCATATCATTCAGTGTGTATTCTGTGCACGCCATATTCAAACCAATAAGCGGCGCGTAGTGCCAGTGTGTGTGTGTGCTCATGAATAATAGTGTACCACTCCGGATACAAACCGCATTACATTAAGTGTGTTTTCTGTGCGCGCCATATTCAAACCAATAAGCGGCGCGTAGTGCCAGTGTGTGTGTGTGTGTTTGCTCATAAATATTAGTGTACCACTCCGGATACAAACCGCATATCATTCAGTGTGTATTCTGTGCACGCCATATTCAAACCAATAAGCGGCGCGTAGTGCCAGTGTGTGTGTGCTCATGAATAATAGTGTACCACTCCGGATACAAACCGCATATCATTCAGTGTGTATTCTGTGCACGCCATATTCAAACCAATAAGCGGCGCGTAGTGCCAGTGTGTGTGTGCTCATGAATAATAGTGTACCACTCCGGATACAAACCGCATATCATTAAGTGTGTATTCTGTGCACGCCATATTCAAACCAATAAGCGGCGCGTAGTGCCAGTGTGTGTGTGTGTGTTTGCTCATAAATATAAGTGTACCACTCCGGATACAAACCGCATATCATTCAGTGTGTATTCTGTGCACGCCATATTCAAACCAATAAGCGGCGCGTAGTGCCAGTGTGTATGTGTACTCATAAATATTAGTGTACCACTCCGGATACAAACCGCATATCATTCAGTGTGTATTCTGTGCACGCCATATTCAAACCAATAAGCGGCGCGTAGTGCCAGTGTGTGTGCTCATGAATAATAGTGTACCACTCCGGATACAAACCGCATATCATTAAGTGTGTATTCTGTGCGCGCCATATTCAAACTTATAAGCGGCGCGTAGTGCCAGTGTGTGAATGTGTGCTTATGATAAAAAGTGTACAACTCCGGATACAAACCGCATATCATTCAGTGTGTATTCTGTGCACGCCATATTCAAACCAATAAGCGGCACGTAGTGCAAGTGTGTGTGTTTGCTCATGAATAATAGTGTACCACTCCGGATACAAACCGCATATCATTAAGTGTGTATTCTGTGCACGCCATATTCAAACCAATAAGCGGCGCGTAGTGCCAGTGTGTGTGTGTGCTCATAAATATAAGTGTACCACTCCGGATACAAACCGCATATCATTAAGTGTGTATTCTGTGCGCGCCATATTCAAACTAATAAGCGGCGCGTAGCGCTAGTGTGTATGTGTGCTCATTAATATTAGTGTACCACTCCGGATACAAACCGCATATCATTCAGTGTGTATTCTGTGCACGCCATATTCAAACTAATAAGCGGCGCGTAGTGCCAGTGTGTGTGTGTGTGTTTGCTCATGAATATTAGTGTACCACTCCGGATACAAACTGCATATCATTGAGTGTGTATTCTGTGCGCGCCATATTCAAACTTATAAGCGGCGCGTAGTGCCAGTGTGTGTGTGTGCTCATAAATAAAAGTGTACCGCTCCGGATACAAACTGCATATCATTAAGTGTGTATTGTGTGCACGCCATATTCAAACCAATAAGCGGCGCGTAGTGCCAGTGTGTGTGTGTGTGTTTGCTCATGAATAATAGTGTACCACTCCGGATACAAACCGCATATCATTCAGTGTGTATTCTGTGCACGCCATATTCAAACCAATAAGCGGCGCGTAGTGCCAGTGTGTGTGTGTGTGTGTGCTCATGATTAATAGTGTACCGCTCCGGATACAAACTGCATATCATTAAGTGTGTATTCTGTGCGCGCCATATTCAAACTTAAAAGCGGCGTGTAGTGCCAGTATGTGTGTGTGCTCATGAATAATAGTGTACCACTCCGGATACAAACCGCATATCATTCAGTGTGTATTCTGTGCACGCCATATTCAAACTTATAAGCGGCGCGTAGTGCCAGTGTGTTTGTGTGCTAATGAATAAAAGTGTACCGCTCCGGATACAAACCGCATATCATTAAGTGTGTATTGTGTGCACGCCATATTCAAACCAATAAGCGGCGCGTAGTGCCAGTGTGTGTGTGTGTGTTTGCTCATGAATAATAGTGTACCACTCCGGATACAAACCGCATATCATTCAGTGTGTATTCTGTGCACGCCATATTCAAACCAATACGCGGCGCGTAGTGCCAGTGTGTGTGTGTGCTCATGAATAATAGTGTACCACTCCGGATACAAACCGCATATCATTAAGTGTGTATTGTGTGCACGCCATATTCAAACCAATAAGCGGCGCGTAGTGCCAGTGTGTATGTGTGTGTGTGCTCATGAATAATAGTGTACCACTCCGGATACAAACCGCATATCATTGAGTGTGTATTCTGTGCGCGCCATATTCAAACTTATAAGCGGCGCGTAGTGCCAGTGTGTGTGTGTGCTCATAAATATTAGTGTATCACTCCGGATACAAACCGCATATCATTCAGTGAGTATTCTGTGCACGCCATATTCAAACCAATAAGCGGCACTTAGTGCCAGTGTGTGTGTGTGTGTTTGCTCATGAATAATAGTGTACCACTCCGGATACAAACCGCATATCATTCAGTGTGTATTCTGTGCACGCCATATTCAAACCAATAAGCGGCGCGTAGTGCCAGTGTGTGTGTGTGCTCATGAATAATAGTGTACCACTCCGGATACAAACCGCATATCATTCAGTGTGTATTCTGTGCACGCCATATTCAAACCAATAAGCGGCGCGTAGTGCCAGTGTGTGTGTGTGCTCATGATTTATAGTGTACCACTCCGGATACAAACTGCATATCATTCAGTGTGTATTCTGTGCACGCCATATTCAAACCAATAAGCGGCGCGTAGTGCCAGTGTGTATGTGTACTCATAAATATTAGTGTACCACTCCGGATACAAACCGCATATCATTCAGTGTGTATTCTGTGCACGCCATATTCAAACCAATAAGCGGCGTGTAGTGCCAGTGTGTGTGCTCATGAATAATAGTGTACCACTCCGGATACAAACCGCATATCATTAAGTGTGTATTCTGTGCGCGCCATATTCAAACTCATAAGCGGTGCGTAGCGCTAGTGTGTGAATGTGTGCTTATGATAAAAAGTGTACAACTCCGGATACAAACCGCATATCATTCAGTGTGTATTCTGTGCGCGCCAAATTCAAACCAATAAGCGGCGCGTAGTGCCAGTGTGTGAATGTGTGCTTATGATCAAAAGTGTACAACTCCGGATACAAACCGCATATCATTCAGTGTGTATTCTGTGCACGCCATATTCAAACCAATAAGCGGCACGTAGTGCAAGTGTGTGTGTTTGCTCATGAATAATAGTGTACCACTCCGGATACAAACCGCATATCATTAAGTGTGTATTCTGTGCACGCCATATTCAAACCAATAAGCGGCGCATAGTGCTAGTGTGTGTGTGTGCTCATAAATATTTGTGTACCACTCCGGATACAAACCGCATATCATTAAGTGTGTATTCTGTGCGCGCCATATTCAAACTAATAAGCGGCGCGTAGCGCTAGTGTGTATGTGTGCTCATTAATATTAGTGTACCACTCCGGATACAAACCGCATATCATTCAGTGTGTATTCTGTGCACGCCATATTCAAACTAATAAGCGGCGCGTAGTGCCAGTGTGTGTGTGTGTGTTTGCTCATGAATATTAGTGTACCACTCCGGATACAAACTGCATATCATTGAGTGTGTATTCTGTGCGCGCCATATTCAAACTTATAAGCGGCGCGTAGTGCCAGTGTGTGTGTGTGCTCATAAATAAAAGTGTACCGCTCCGGATACAAACTGCATATCATTAAGTGTGTATTGTGTGCAGGCCATATTCAAACCAATAAGCGGCGCGTAGTGCCAGTATGTGTGTGTGTGTTTGCTCATGAATAATAGTGTACCACTCCGGATACAAACCGCATATCATTCAGTGTGTATTCTGTGCACGCCATATTCAAACCAATAAGCGGCGCGTAGTGCCAGTGTGTGTGTGTGTGTGTGCTCATGATTAATAGTGTACCGCTCCGGATACAAACTGCATATCATTAAGTGTGTATTCTGTGCACGCCATATTCAAACCAATACGCGGCGCGTAGTGCCAGTGTGTGTGTGTGCTCATGAATAATAGTGTACCACTCCGGATACAAACCGCATATCATTAAGTGTGTATTGTGTGCACGCCATATTCAAACCAATAAGCGGCGCGTAGTGCCAGTGTGTGTATGTGTGTGTGTGCTCATGATTAATAGTGTACCACTCCGGATACAAACTGCATATCATTCAGTGTGTATTCTGTGCACGCCATATTCAAACTAATAAGCGGCGCGTAGTGCCAGTGTGTGTGTGTGCTCATGAATAATAGTGTACCACTCCTGATACACACCGCATATCATTAAGTGTGTATTCTGTACGCGTCATATTCAAACTTATAAGCGGCGCGTACTGCCAGTGTGTGTGTGTGTGTGTGTGTGCTCATGATTAATAGTGTACCACTCCGGATACAAACTGCATATCATTAAGTGTGTATTCTGTGCACGCCATATTCAAACTTATAAGCGGCGCGTAGTGCCAGTGTGTGTGTGTGTGTGTGTGCTCATGAATAATAGTGTACCACTCCGAATACAAACCGCATATCATTCAGTGTGTATTGTGTGCACGCCATATTCAAACCAATAAGCGGCACTTAGTGCCAGTGTGTGTGTGTGTGTTTGCTCATGAATAATAGTGTACCACTCCGGATACAAACCGCATATCATTCAGTGTGTATTCTGTGCACGCCATATTCAAACCAATAAGCGGCGCGTAGTGCCAGTGTGTGTGTGTGTGTGTGTGTGCTCATGAATAATTGTGTACCACTCCGGATACAAACCGCATATCATTGAGTGTGTATTCTGTGCGCGCCATGTTCAAACTTATAAGCGGCGCGTAGTGCCAGTGTGTGTGTGTGCTCATAAATAATTGTGTACCACTCCGGATACAAACCGCATATCATTCAGTGTGTATTCTGTGCACGCCATATTCAAACCAATAAGCGGCGCGTAGTGCCAGTGTGTGTGTGTGCTCATGAATAATAGTGTACCACTCCGGATACAAACCGCATATCATTCAGTGTGTATTCTGTGCACGCCATATTCAAACCAATAAGCGGCGCGTAGTGCCAGTGTGTGTGTGTGCTCATAAATATTTGTGTACCACTCCGGATACAAACCGCATATCATTCAGTGTGTATTCTGTGCACGCCATATTCAAACCAATAAGTGGCACTTAGTGCCAATGTGTGTGTGTGTGTTTGCTCATGAATAATAGTGTACCACTCCGGATACAAACCGCATATCATTAAGTGTGTATTCTGTGCACGCCATATTCAAACTAATAAGCGGCGCGTAGTGCCAGTGTGTATGTGTGCTCATGAATAATTGTGTACCACTCCGGATACAAACAGCATATCATTCAGTGTGTATTCTGTGCACGCCATATTCAAACCAATAAGTGGCGCTTAGTGCCAATGTATGTGTGTGTGTTTGCTCATGAATAATAGTGTACCACTCCGGATACAAACCGCATATCATTCAGTGTGTATTCTGTGCACGCCATATTCAAACTAATAAGCGGCGCGTAGTGCCAGTGTGTATGTGTGCTCATGAATAATAGTGTACCACTCCGGATACAAACCGCATATCATTCAGTGTGTATTCTGTGCACGCCATATTCAAACCAATAAGCGGCACGTAGTGCCAGTGTGTATGTTTGCTCATGAATAATAGTGTACCACTCCGGATACAAACCGCATATCATTAAGTGTGTATTCTGTGCACGCCATATTCAAACCAATAAGCGGCGCGTAGTGCCAGTGTGTGTGTGTGCTCATAAATATAAGTGTACCACTCCGGATACAAACCGCATATCATTAAGTGTGTATTCTGTGCACGCCATATTCAAACCAATAAGCGGCGCGTAGTGCCAGTGTGTGTGTGTGTGTTTGCTCATGAATATTAGTGTACCACTCCGGATACAAACTGCATATCATTCAGTGTGTATTCTGTGCGCGCCATATTCAAACTAATAAGCGGCACGTAGTGCCAGTGTGTATGTGTGCTCATGAATAATAGTGTACCACTCCGGATACAAACCGCATATCATTCAGTGTGTATTCTGTGCACGCCATATTCAAACTAATAAGCGGCGCGTAGTGCCAGTGTGTGTGTGTATGTTTGCTCATGAATATTAGTGTACCACTCCGGATACAAACTGCATATCATTCAGTGTGTATTCTGTGCACGCCATATTCAAACTAATAAGCGGCACGTAGTGCCAGTGTGTATGTGTGCTCATGAATAATAGTGTACCACTCCGGATACAAACCGCATATCATTCAGTGTGTATTCTGTGCACGCCATATTCAAACTAATAAGCGGCACGTAGCGCTAGTGTGTATGTGTGTGTGTGCTCATGAATAATAGTGTACCACTCCGGATACAAACTGCATATCATTCAGTGTGTATTCTGTGCGCACCATATTCAAACTAATAAGCGGCGCGTAGTGCCATTGTGTATTTGTACTCATAAATGTTAATATACCACTCCGGATACAAACCGCATATCATTGAGTGTGTATTCTGTGCGCGCCATATTCAAACCAATAAGCGGCGCGTAGTGCCAGTGTGTGTGTGTGTGTGTTTGCTCATGAATATTAGTGTACCACTCCGGATACAAACCGCATATCATTCATTGTGTATTCTGTGCACGCCATATTCAAACCAATAAGCGGCGCGTAGTGCCAGTGTGTGTGTTTGCTCATAAATAATAGTGTACCACTCCGGATACAAACCGCATATCATTCAGTGTGTATTCTGTGCACGCCATATTCAAACCAATAAGCGGCGCGTAGTGCCAGTGTGTGTGTGTGCTCATAAATATTTGTGTACCACTCCGGATACAAACTGCATATCATTCAGTGTGTATTCTGTGCGCGCCATATTCAAACTAATAAGCGGCGCGTAGCGCTAGTGTGTATGTGTGCTCATCAATATTAGTGTACCACTCCGGATACAAACTGCATATCATTCAGTGTGTATTCTGTGCGCGCCATATTCAAACTAATAAGCGGCGCGTAGTGCCAGTGTGTGTGTGTGTGTTTGCTCATGAATAATAGTGTACCACTCCGGATACAAACTGCATATCATTCAGTGTGTATTCTGTGCGCACCATATTCAAACTAATAAGCGGCGCGTAGTGCCATTGTGTATTTGTACTCATAAATGTTAATATACCACTCCGGATACAAACCGCATATCATTGAGTGTGTATTCTGTGCGCGCCATATTCAAACCAATAAGCGGCGCGTAGTGCCAGTGTGTGTGTGTGTGTTTGCTCATGAATATTAGTGTACCACTCCGGATACAAACCGCATATCATTCATTGTGTATTCTGTGCACGCCATATTCAAACCAATAAGCGGCGCGTAGTGCCAGTGTGTGTGTTTGCTCATAAATAATAGTGTACCACTCCGGATACAAACCGCATATCATTCAGTGTGTATTCTGTGCACGCCATATTCAAACCAATAAGCGGCGCGTAGTGCCAGTGTGTGTGTGTGCTCATAAATATTTGTGTACCACTCCGGATAAAAACTGCATATCATTCAGTGTGTATTCTGTGCGCGCCATATTCCAACTAATAAGCGGCGCGTAGCGCTAGTGTGTATGTGTGCTCATAAATATTAGTGTACCACTCCGGATACAAACTGCATATCATTCAGTGTGTATTCTGTGCGCGCCATATTCAAACTAATAAGCGGCGCGTAGTGCCAGTGTGTGTGTGTGTGTTTGCTCATGAATAATAGTGTACCACTCCGGATACAAACTGCATATCATTAAGTGTGTATTCTGTGCGCGCCATATTCAAACTAATAAGCGGCACGTAGTGCCAGTGTGTATGTGTGCTCATGAATAATAGTGTACCTCTCCGGATACAAACCGCATATCATTCAGTGTGTATTCTGTGCACGCCATATTCAAACTAATAAGCGGCGCGTAGTGCCAGTGTGTATGTGTGCTCATGAATAATAGTGTACCTCTCCGGATACAAACCGCATATCATTAAGTGTGTATTCTGTGCGCGCCATATTCAAACTAATAAGCGGCGCGTAGTGCCAGTGTGTGTGTGTGTGTGTGCTCATGAATAATAGTGTACCACTCCGGATACAAACTGCATATCATTAAGTGTGTATTCTGTGCGCGCCATATTCAAACTAATAAGCGGCGCGTAGTGCCAGTGTGTGTGTGTGTGTTTGCTCATGAATAATAGTGTACCACTCCGGATACAAACTGCATACCATTAAGTGTGTATTCTGTGCGCGCCATATTCAAAGTAATAAGCGGCGCGTAGTGCCAGTGTGTGAATGTGTGCTTATAAATATTAGTGTACCACTCCGGATACAAACTGCATATCATTCAGTGTGTATTCTGTGCGCGCCATATTCAAACTAATAAGCGGCGCGTAGTGCCAGTGTGTATGTGTGCTCATGAACAATAGTGTACCACTCCGGAAACAAACCGCATATCATTAAGTGTGTATTCTGTGCGCGCCATATTCAAAGTAATAAGCGGCGCGTAGTGCCAGTGTGTGAATGTGTGCTTATAAATATTAGTGTACCACTCCGGATACAAACTGCATATCATTAAGTGTGTATTCTGTGCGCGCCATATTCAAACCAATAAGTGGCGCGTAGTACCAGTGTGTGTGTGTGTGTTTCTGATAAAAAGTGTACCACTCCGGATACAAACCGCATATCATTAAGTGTGTATTCTGTGCGCGCCATATTCAAACTTATAAACGGCGCGTAGCGCTAGTGTGTATGTGTACTCATAAATATTAGTGTACCACTCCGGATACAAACTGCATATCATTAAGTGTGTATTCTGTGCGCGCCATATTCAAACTAATAAGCGGCGCGTAGTGCCAGTGTGTGTGTGTGTGTGTTTATGATAAAAAGTGTACCACTCCTGATACAAACCACATATCATTAAGTGTGTATTCTGTGCGCGCCATATTCAAACTAATACGCGGCTTGTAGTGTAAGTGTGCGTGTGTGTGCTCATGAATAATAGTGTACCACTCCGGATACAAACCGCAAATCATTAAGTGTGTATTCTGTGCGCGCCATATTCAAACTTAAAAACGGCGCGTAGCGCTAGTGTGTGTGTGTGCTCATAAATATTAGTGTACCACTCCGGATACAAACCGCATATCATTAAGTGTGTATTCTGTGCGCGCCATATTCAAACCAATAAGTGGCGCGTAGTGCCAGTGTGTGTATATGTGCTCATAAATAATAGTGTACCACTCCGGATACAAACTGCATATCATTAAGTGTGTATTCTGTGCGCGCCATATTCAAACTAATAAGCGGCGCGTAGTGCCAGTGTGTGTGTGTGTGTTTATGATAAAAAGTGTACCACTCCGGATACAAACCACATATCATTAAGTGTGTATTCTGTGCGCGCCATATTCAAACTAATAAGCGGCTTGTAGTGTAAGTGTGCGTGTGTGTGCTCATGAATAATAGTGTACCACTCCGGATACAAACCGCATATCATTAAGTGTGTATTCTGTGCGCGCCATATTCAAACTTATAAGCGGCGCGTAGTGCCAGTGTGTGTGTGCTCATGAATAATAGTGTACCACTCCGGATACAAACCGCATATCATTAAGTGTGTATTCTGTGCGCGCCATATTCAAACTTATAAGCGGCGCGTAGTGCCAGTGTGTGAATGTGTGCTCATCAATATTAGTGTACCACTCCGGATACAAACCGCATATCATTAAGTGTGTATTCTGTGCGCGCCATATTCAAACTAATAAGTGGCGCGTTGTGCCAGTGTGTATGTGTACTCATAAATATTAGTGTACCACTCCGGATACAAACCGTATATCATTCAGTGTGTATTCTGTGCGCGCCATATTCAAACCAATAAGTGGCGCGTAGTGCCAGTGTGTGTATATGTGCTCATAAATAATAGTGTACCACTCCGGATACAAACTGCATATCATTAAGTGTGTATTCTGTGCGCGCCATATTCAAACTAATAAGCGGCGCGTAGTGCCAGTGTGTGTGTGTGTGTTTATGATAAAAAGTGTACCACTCCGGATACAAACCACATATCATTAAGTGTGTATTCTGTGCGCGCCATATTCAAACTAATAAGCGGCTTGTAGTGTAAGTGTGCGTGTGTGTGCTCATAAATAATAGTGTACCACTCCGGATACAAACTGCATATCATAAAGTGTGTATTCTGTGCACGCCATATTCAAACTAATAAGCGGCGCGTAGTGCCAGTGTGTGTGTGCTCATGAATAATAGTGTACCACTCCGGATACAAACCGCAAATCATTAAGTGTGTATTCTGTGCGCGCCATATTCAAACCAATAAGCGGCGCGTAGTGCCAGTGTGTGTGTGCTCATGAATAATAGTGTACCACTCCGGATACAAACCGCATATCATTAAGTGTGTATTCTGTGCGCGCCATATTCAAACTTATAAGCGGCGCGTAGTGCCAGTGTGTGAATGTGTGCTCATCAATATTAGTGTACCACTCCGGATACAAACCGCATATCATTAAGTGTGTATTCTGTGCGCGCCATATTCAAACTAATACGCAGCGTGTAGTGCCAGTATGTTTGTGTGTGTGAATGTGTGCTCATGAATAATAGTGTACCACTCCGGATACAACCCGCATATCATGAAGTGTGTATTCTGTGCGCGCCATATTCAAACTTATAAGCGGCGCGTAGTGCCAGTGTGTATGTGTGTGTGTGTGTGTGTACTCATATATATTGGTGCACCACTCCGGATACAAACTGCATATCATTAAGTGTGTATTCTGTGCGCGCCATATTCAAACTAATAAGCGGCGCGTAGTGTAAGTGTGCGTGTGTGTGCTCATAAATAATAGTGTACCACTCCGGATACAAACCGCATATCATTGAGTGTATATTCTGTGCACGCCATATTCACACCAATAAGCGGCGCGTAGTGCCAGTTTGTGTGTGTGCTCATGAATATAAGTGTACCACTCCGGATACAAACTGCATATCATTAAGTGTGTATTCTGTGCGCGCCATATTGAAAATTATAAGCGGTGCGTAGTGTTAGTGTGTGAATGTGTGCTCATCACTATTAGTGTACCACTCCGGATACAAACCGCATATCATTCAGTGTGTATTCTGTGCGCGCCATATTCAAAATAATAAGCGGCGCGTAGTGCCAGTGTGTGAATGTGTGCTCATCAATATTAGTGTACCACTCCGGATACAAACCGCATATCATTAAGTGTGTATTCTGTGCGCGCCATATTCAAACCAATAAGCGGCGCGTAGCGCTAGTGTGTATGTGTGTGTGAATGTGTGCTCATAAATATTAGTGTACCACTCCGGATACAAACCGCATATCATTGAGTGTGTATTCTGTGCGCGCCATATTGAAAATTATAAGCGGTGCGTAGTGTTAGTGTGTGAATGTGTGCTCATAAATATAAGTGTACCACTCCGGATACAAACCGCATATCATTCAGTGTGTATTCTGTGCACGCCATATTCAAACTAATAAGCGGCGCGTAGTGCCAGTGTGTATGTGTGCTCATGTATATAAGTGTACCACTCAGAATACAAACTGCATATCATTAAGTGTGTATTCTGTGCGCGCCATATTCAAACTAATAAGCAGCGCGTAGTGTAAGTGTGCGTGTGTGTGCTCATAAATAATAGTGTACCACTCCGGATACAAACCGCCTATCATTAAGTGTGTATTCTGTGCGCGCCATATTCTAACTTATAAGCGGCGCGTAGTGCCAGTGTGTATGTGTGCTCATGAATAATAGTGTACCACTCCGGATACAAACCGCATATCATTAAGTGTGTATTCTGTGCGCGCCATAATTAAACTTATAAGCGGCGCGTAGTGCCAGTGTGTGTATGTGTGCTCATAAATATTAGTGTACCACTCCGGATACAAACCGCATATCATTCAGTGTGTATTCTGTGCACGCCATATTCAAACCAATAAGCGGCGCGTAGTGCCAGTGTGTGTGTGCTCATGAATAATAGTGTACCACTCCGGATACAAACCGCATATCATTCAGTGTGTATTCTGTGCACGCCATATTCAAACCAATAAGCGGCGCGTAGTGCCAGTGTGTGTGCTCATGAATAATAGTGTACCACTCCGGATACAAACCGCATATCATTAAGTGTGTATTCTGTGCACGCCATATTCAAACCAATAAGCGGCGCGTAGTGCCAGTGTGTGTGTGTGTGTTTGCTCATAAATTTTAGTGTACCACTCCGGATACAAACCGCATATCATTCAGTGTGTATTCTGTGCGCGCCATATTCAAACTTACAAGCGGCGCGTAGCGCTAGTGTGTATGTGTACTCATAAATATTAGTGTACCACTCCGGATACAAACTGCATATCATTAAGTGTGTATTCTGTGCACGCCATATTCAAACCAATAAGCGGCGCGTAGTGCCAGTGTGTGTGTGCTCATGAATAAAAGTGTACCACTCCGGATACAAACTGCATATCATTAAGTGTGTATTCTGTGCGCGCCATATTCAAATTTATAAGCGGCGCGTAGTGCCAGTGTGTGTGTGTGTCCTCATAAATATTAGTGTACCACTCCGGATACAAACCGCATATCATTAAGTGTGTATTGTGTGCACGCCATATTCAAACCAATAAGCGGCGCGTAGTGCCAGTGTGTGTGTGCTCATGAATAATAGTGTGCCACTCCGGATACAAACTGCATATCATTAAGTGTGTATTCTGTGCGTGCCATATTCAAACTTATAAGCGGCGCGTAGTGCCAGTGTGTGAATGTGTGCTCATAAATATTAGTGTACCACTCCGGATACAAACCGCATATCATTAAGTGTGTATTCTGTGCGCGCCATATTCAAACTTATAAGCGGCGCGTAGTGCCAGTGTGTGTGTGTGCTCATAAATATTAGTGTACCACTCCGGATACAAACCGCATATCATTAAGTGTGTATTCTGTGCGCGCCATATTCAAACTTATAAGCGGCGCGTAGCGCTAGTGTGTATGTGTACTCATAAATATTAGAGTACCACTCCGGATACAAACCGCATATCATTAAGTGTGTATTCTGTGCACGCCATATTCAAACCAATAAGCGGCGCGTAGTGCCAGTGTGTGTGTGCTCATGAATAATAGTGTACCACTCCGGATACAAACTGCATATCATTAAGTGTGTATTCTGTGCGCGCCATATTCAAATTTATAAGCGGCGCGTAGTGCCAGTGTGTGAATGTGTCCTCATAAATATTAGAGTACCACTCCGGATACAAACCGCATATCATTAAGTGTGTATTGTGTGCACGCCATATTCAAACCAATAAGCGGCGCGTAGTGCCAGTGTGTATGTGTGTGTTTGTGTGCTCATGAATAATAGTGTACCACTCCGGATACAAACCGCATATCATTAAGTGTGTATTCTGTGCGCGCCATATTCAAACTAATAAGCGGCGCGTAGTGCCAGTGTGTGTGTGTGCTCATAAATATTAGTGTACCACTCCGGATACAAACCGCATATCATTAAGTGTGTATTCTGTGCGCGCCATATTCAAACTTATAAGCGGCGCGTAGCGCTAGTGTGTATGTGTACTCATAAATATTAGAGTACCACTCCGGATACAAACCGCATATCATTAAGTGTGTATTCTGTGCACGCCATATTCAAACCAATAAGCGGCGCGTAGTGCCAGTGTGTGTGTGCTCATGAATAATAGTGTACCACTCCGGATACAAACTGCATATCATTAAGTGTGTATTCTGTGCGCGCCATATTCAAATTTATAAGCGGCGCGTAGTGCCAGTGTGTGTGTGTGTCCTCATAAATATTAGAGTACCACTCCGGATACAAACCGCATATCATTAAGTGTGTATTGTGTGCACACCATATTCAAACCAATAAGCGGCGCGTAGTGCCAGTGTGTATGTGTGTGTTTGTGTGCTCATGAATAATAGTGTACCACTCCGGATACAAACTGCATATCATTAAGTGTGTATTCTGTGCGCGCCATATTCAAACTAATAAGCGGCGCGTAGTGCCAGTGTGTGAATGTGTGCTCATAAATATTAGTGTACTACTCCGGATACAAACCGCATATCATTAAGTGTGTATTCTGTGCACGCCATATTCAAACCAATAAGCGGCGCGTAGTGCCAGTGTGTGTGTGCTCATGAATAATAGTGTGCCACTCCGGATACAAACTGCATATCATTAAGTGTGTATTCTGTGCGTGCCATATTCAAACTAATAAGCGGCGCGTAGTGCCAGTGTGTGTGTGCTCATAAATATTAGTGTACCACTCCGGATACAAACCGCATATCATTAAGTGTGTATTCTTTGCGTGCCATAGTGAAAATTATAAGCAGCGCGTAGTGCCAGTGTGTGTGTGTGCTCATGAATAATAGTGTACCACTCCGGATACAAACCGCATATTATTAAGTGTGTATTCTGTGCGCGCCATATTCAAACTAATAAGCGGCACGTAGTGCCAGTGTGTGTGTGCTCATGAATAATAGTGTACCACTCCGGATACAAACCGCATATCATTCAGTGTGTATTCTGTGCACGCCATATTCAAACCAATAAGCGGCGCGTAGTGCCAGTGTGTGTGTGCTCATAAATAAAAGTGTACCACTCCGGATACAAACCGCATATCATTCAGTGTGTATTCTGTGCACGCCATTTTCAAACCAATAAGCGGCGCGTAGTGCCAGTGTGTGTGTGTGCTCATGAATAATAGTGTACCACTCCGGATACAAACCGCATATCATTCAGTGTGTATTCTGTGCACGCCATATTCAAACCAATAAGCGGCGCGTAGTGCCAGTGTTTATGTGTGTGTTTGCTCATGAATAATAGTGTACCACTCCGGATACAAACCGCATATCATTCAGTGTGTATTATGTGCACGCCATATTCAAACCAATAAGCGGCGCGTAGTGCCAGTGTGTGTATGTGTGCTCATGTATATTAGTGTACTACTCCGGATACAAACTGCATATCATTAAGTGTGTATTCTGTGCACGCCATATTCAAACTAATAAGCGGCGCGTAGTGCCAGTGTGTGTGTGTGCTCATGAATAATAGTGTACCACTCCGGATACAAACCGCATATCATTCAGTGTGTATTCTGTGCGCGCCATATTCAAACTTATAAGCGGCGCGTAGTGCCAGTGTGTGTGTGCTCATGAATAATAGTGTACCACTCCGGATACAAACCGCATATCATTCAGTGTGTATTCTGTGCACGCCATATTCAAACCAATAAGCGGCGCGTAGTGCCAGTGTGTGTGTGTGTGCTCATAAATATTAGTGTACCACTCCGGATACAAACCGCATATCATTCAGTGTGTATTCTGTGCACGCCATATTCAAACTTATAAGCGGCGCGTAGTGCCAGTGTGTGTGTGCTCATGAATAATAGTGTACCACTCCGGATACAAACCGCATATCATTCAGTGTGTATTCTGTGCACGCCATATTCAAACCAATAAGCGGCGCGTAGTGCCAGTGTGTGTGTATGCTCATAAATATAAGTGTACCACTCCGGATACAAACCGCATATCATTCAGTGTGTATTCTGTGCACGCCATATTCAAACTTATCAGCGGCGCGTAGTGCCAGTGTGTGTGTGCTCATGAATAATAGTGTACCACTCCGGATACAAACCGCATATCATTCAGTGTGTATTCTGTGCACGCCATATTCAAACCAATAAGCGGCGCGTAGTGCCAGTGTGTGTGTATGCTCATAAATATAAGTGTACCACTCCGGATACAAACCGCATATCATTAAGTATTTATTCTGTGCACGCCATATTCAAACCAATAAGCGGCGCGTAGTGCCAGTGTGTGTGTGTGTGTGTGCTCATGAATAATAGTGTACCACTCGGGATACAAAATGCATATCATTAAGTGTGTATTCTGTGCGCGCCATATTCAAACTTATAAGCGGCACGTAGTGCCAGTGTGTGTGTGTGCTCATGAATAATAGTGTACCACTCCGGATACAAACCGCATATCATTCAGTGTGTATTCTGTGCACGCCATATTCAAACCAATAAGCGGCGCGTAGTGCCAGTGTGTGTGTGTGCTCATAAATATTAGTGTACCACTCCGGATACAAACCGCATATCATTCAGTGTGTATTCTGTGCACGCCATATTCAAACTTATAAGCGGCGCGTAGTGCCAGTGTGTGTGTGCTCATGAATAATAGTGTACCACTCCGGATACAAACCGCATATCATTCAGTGTGTATTCTGTGCACGCCATATTCAAACCAATAAGCGGCGCGTAGTGCCAGTGTGTGTGTATGCTCATAAATATAAGTGTACCACTCCGGATACAAACCGCATATCATTAAGTGTGTATTCTGTGCACGCCATATTCAAACCAATAAGCGGCGCGTAGTGCCAGTGTGTGTGTGTGCTCATAAATATTAGTGTACCACTCCGGATACAAACTGTATATCATTGAGTGTGTATTCTGTGCGCGCCATATTCTAACTTATAAGCGGCGCGTAGTGCCAGTGTGTGTGTGTGCTCATGAATAATAGTGTACCACTCCGGATACAAACTGCATATCATTAAGTGTGTATTCTGTAAGCGCCATATTCAAACTTATAAGCGGCACGTAGTGCCAGTGTGTGTGTGTGTGTGTGTGCTCATAAATAATAGTGTACCACTCCGGATACAAACCGCATATCATTCAGTGTGTATTCTGTGCGCGCCATATTGAAGATTATAAGCAGCGCGTAGTGTAAGTGTGTATGTGTGCGCATGTATATTATTGTACCACTCCGGATACAAACCGCATATTATTAAGTGTGTATTGTGTGCGCGCCATATTCAAACTAATAAGCGGCGCGTAGTGCCAGTGTGTGTGTGTGCTCATGAATATTAGTGTACCACTCCGGATACAAACCGCATATCATTAAGTGTGTATTCTGTGCGCGCCATATTCAAACTAATAAGCGGCACGTAGTGCAAGTGTGTGTGTGTGCTCATAAATATTTGTGTACCACTCCGGATACAAACCGCATATCATTAAGTGTGTATTCTGTGCGCGCCATATTGAAAATTATAAGCAGCGCGTAGTGTAAGTGTGTATGTGTGCGCATGTATATTAGTGTACCACTCCGGATACAAACCGCATATCATTCATTGTGTATTCTGTGCGCGCCATATTCAAATCAATAAGCGGTGCGTAGTGCCAGTGTGTGAATGTGTGCTCATAAATATTAGTGTACCACTCCGGATACAAACCGCATATCATTCAGTGTGTATTCTGTGCGCGCCATATTCAAACTAATAAGCGGCGCGTAGTGCCAGTGTGTGTGTGTACTCATAAATAATAGTGTACCACTCCGGATACAAACCGCATATCATTAAGTGTGTATTCTGTGCGCGCCATATTGAAGATTATAAGCAGCGCGTAGTGTAAGTGTGTATGTGTGCGCATGTATATTATTGTACCACTCCGGATACAAACCGCATATTATTAAGTGTGTATTGTGTGCGCGCCATATTCAAACTAATAAGCGGCGCGTAGTGCCAGTGTGTGTGTGTGCGCATGTATATTAGTGTACCACTCCGGATACAAACCGCATATCATTAAGTGTGTATTCTGTGCACGCCATATTCAAACTAATAAGCGGCGCGTAGTGCCAGTGTGTGTGTGTGCTCATGAATATTAGTGTACCACTCCGGATACAAACCGCATATCATTAAGTGTGTATTCTGTGCGCGCCATATTCAAACTAATAAGCGGCACGTAGTGCAAGTGTGTGTGTGTGCTCATAAATATTTGTGTACCACTCCGGATACAAACCGCATATCATTAAGTGTGTATTCTGTGCGCGCCATATTGAAAATTATAAGCAGCGCGTAGTGTAAGTGTGTATGTGTGCGCATGTATATTAGTGTACCACTCCGGATACAAACCGCATATCATTCATTGTGTATTCTGTGCGCGCCATATTCAAATCAATAAGCGGTGCGTAGTGCCAGTGTGTGAATGTGTGCTCATAAATAATAGTGTACCACTCCGGATACAAACCGCATATCATTAAGTGTGTATTCTGTGCGCGCCATATTCAAACTTATAAGCGGCTCGTAGTGCCAGTGTGTGAATGTGTGCTCATAAATAATAGTGTACCACTCCGGATACAAACTGCATATCATTAAGTGTGTATTCTGTGCGCGCCATATTCAAACTTATAAGCGGTCCGTAGCGCTAGTGTGTATGTGTACTCATAAATATTAGTGTACCACTCCAGATACAAACTGCATATCATTAAGTGTGTATTCTGTGCGCGCCATATTGAAAATTATAAGCAGCGCGTAGTGTAAGTGTGTGTGTGTGCTCATGAATAATAGTGTACCACTCCGGATACAAACCGCATATCATTAAGTGTGTATTCTGTGCGCGCCATATTGAAAATTATAAGCAGCGCGTAGTGTAAGTGTGTGTGTGTGCTCATGTATATTAGTGTACCACTCCGGATACAAACTGCATATCATTAAGTGTGTATTCTGTGCGCGCCATATTCAAACTAATAAGCGGCGCGTAGTGCCAGTGTGTGTGTGTGCGCATGTATATTAGTGTACCACTCCGGATACAAACCGCATATCATTAAGTGTGTATTCTGTGCGCGCCATATTGAAAATTATAAGCAGCGCGTAGTGTAAGTGTGTGTGTGTGCTCATGAATAATAGTGTACCACTCCGGATACAAACCGCATATCATTCCGTGTGTATTCTGTGCGCGCCATATTCAAACTAATAAGCGGCGCGTAGTGCCAGTGTGTGAATGTGTGCTCATAAATAATAGTGTACCACTCCGGATACAAACCGCATATCATTAAGTGTGTATTCTGTGCGCGCCATATTGAAAATTATAAGCAGCGCGTAGTGTAAGTGTGTGTGTGTGCTCATGAATAATAGTGTACCACTCCGGATACAAACCGCATATCATTCCGTGTGTATTCTGTGCGCGCCATATTCAAACTAATAAGCGGCGCGTAGTGCCAGTGTGTGTGTGTGCGCATGTATATTAGTGTACCACTCCGGATACAAACCGCATATCATTAAGTGTGTATTCTGTGCGCGCCATATTCAAACTTATAAGCGGCGCATAGTGCCAGTGTGTGTGTGTACTCATAAATAATAGTGTACCACTCCGGATACAAACCGCATATCATTAAGTGTGTATTTTGTGGGCGCCATATTCAAACTTATAAGCGGCGCGTAGCGCTAGTGTGTATGTGTACTCATAAATAATAGTGTACCACTCCGGATACAAACCGCATATCATTAAGTGTGTATTCTGTGCGCGCCATATTCAAACTTATAAGCGGCGCGTAGTGCCAGTGTGTGAATGTGTGCTCATAAATAATAGTGTACCACTCCGGATACAAACCGCATATCATTAAGTGTGTATTCTGTGCGCGCCAAATTAAAACCAATAAGCGGCGCGTAGTGCCAGTGTGTGTGTGCTCATGAATGATAGTGTACCACTCCGGGTACAAACCGCATATCATTAAGTGTGTATTCTGTGCGCGCCATATTCAAACTAATAAGCGGCGCGTAGTGCCAGTGTGTGTGTGCTCATGAATAATAGTGTACCACTCCGGATACAAACCGCATATCATTAAGTGTGTATTCTGTGCGCGCCATATTCAAACTAATAAGCGGCGCGTAGTGCCAGTGTGTATGTGTGTGTGTGTGTGTGTGCTCATAAATAATAGTGTACCACTCCGGATACAAACCGCATATCATTAAGTGTGTATTCTGTGCGCGCCATATTCAAACTAATAAGCGGCGCGTAGTGCCAGTGTGCGAATGTGTGCTCATAAATATTAGTGTACCACTCCGGATACAAACCGCATATCATTAAGTGTGTATTCTGTGCGCGCCAAATTAAAACCAATAAGCGGCGCGTAGTGCCAGTGTGTGTGTGCTCATGAATAATAGTGTACCACTCCGGGTACAAACCGCATATCATTAAGTGTGTATTCTGTGCGCGCCAAATTAAAACCAATAAGCGGCGCGTAGTGCCAGTGTGTGTGTGCTCATGAATAATAGTGTACCACTCCGGGTACAAACCGCATATCATTGAGTGTGTATTCTGTGCGCGCCATATTCAAACTAATAAGCGGCCCGTAGTGCCAGTGTGAATGTGTTTATGTGCATGTGTGTGCTCATAAATAAAAGTGTACCACTCCGGATACAAACCGCATATCATTAAGTGTGTATTCTGTGCGCGCCATATTGAAAATTATAAGCAGCGCGTAGTGTAAGTGTGTATGTGTGTGCTTATGATAAAAAGTGTACCACTCCGGATACAAACCGCATATCATTAAGTGTGTATTCTGTGCGCGCCATATTCAAACTTATAAGCGGCGCGTAGTGCCAGTGTGTGTGTGTGCTTATGATAAAAAGTGTATTACTCAGGATACAAACCGCATATCATTAAGTGTGTATTCTGTGCGCGCCATATTCAAACTAATAAGCGGCGCGTAGTGCCAGTGTGTGTGTGTGCTTATGATAAAAAGTGTATTACTCCGGATACAAACCGCATATCATTAAGTGTGTATTCTGTGCGCGCCATATTCAAACTTATAAGCGGCGCGTAGTGTAAGTGTGTGAATGTGTGCTCATAAATAATAGTGTACCACTCCGGATACAAACCGCATATCATTGAGTGTGTATTCTGTGCGCGCCATATTCAAACCAATAAGCAGTGCGTAGTGCCAGTGTGTATGTGTGCGCATGTATATTAGTGTACCACTCCGGATACAAACTGCATATCATTAAGTGTGTATTCTGTGCACGTCATATTCAAACCAATAAGCGGCGCGTAATGCCAGTGTGTGTGTGTGCTCATAAATATTTGTGTACCACTCCGGATACAAACCGCATATCATTAAGTGTGTATTCTGTGCGCGCCATATTCAAACTAATAAGCGGCGCGTAGTGCCAGTGTGTGTGTGTGCGCATGTATATTAGTGTACCACTCCGGATACAAACCGCATATCATTAAGTGTGTATTCTGTGCGCGCCATATTGAAAATTATAAGCGGCGCGTAATGCCAGTGTGTGAATGTGTGCTCATGTATATTAGTGTACCACTCCGGATACAAACCGCAAATCATTAAGTGTGTATTCTGTGCGCGCCATATTCAAACCAATAAGCGGCGCGTAGTGCCAGTGTGTGTGTGCTCATGAATAATAGTGTACCACTCCGGATACAAACCGCATATCATTAAGTGTGTATTCTGTGCGCGCCATATTCAAACTAATAAGCTGCGCGTAGCTCTAGTGTGTGTGTGTGTGCTTATGATAAAAAGTGTACCACTCCGGATACAAACCGCATATCATTAAGTGTGTATTCTGTGCACGCCATATTCAAACTTATAAGCGGCGCGTAGTGCCAGTGTGTGTGTGTGCTTATGATAAAAAGTGTATTACTCCGGATACAAACCGCATATCATTAAGTGTGTATTCTGTGCGCGCCAAATTAAAACCAATAAGCGGCGCGTAGTGCCAGTGTGTGTGTGCTCATGAATAATAGTGTACCACTCCGGGTACAAACCGCATATCATTAAGTGTGTATTCTGTGCGCGCCAAATTAAAACCAATAAGCGGCGCGTAGTGCCAGTGTGTGTGTGCTCATGAATAATAGTGTACCACTCCGGGTACAAACCGCATATCATTAAGTGTGTATTTTGTGCGCGCCATATTCAAACCTATAAGCGGCGCGTAGCGCTAGTGTGTATGTGTGCTCATGAATAATAGTGTACCACTCCGGATACAAATTGCATATCATTAAGTGAGTATTCTGTGCGCGCCATATTCAAACTTATAAGCGGCGCGTAGTGCCAGTGTGTGTGTGCTCATGAATAATAGTGTACCACTCCGGATACAAACCGCATATCATTAAGTGTGTATTCTGTGCACGCCATATTCAAACTATGGTTTTTGCAATAAACGGTCAAATCGAATTGTAATCCTGATGTCGACTCCGACACGTCGGCATGCGAATTCTCGCATGCGTTTCTCCCGCATACGTCTAGGAGAATGCGTTTCTCCCACGCACCAGCTCGACCAATCACGGGCCGACACGTTATCGTTCGGCACGTGGCAACGAGAGAATGCGCTATCCTGCTTCCTGCGAGAAGCATCTATAAAGCGATCGATCAGCGGATCGATCGCTCTCTTATCATATTGATCTCAACGTGAACGGAGATCACCGCAAGTATAGTTTAATTGCAAATAAAACGTGTTTATCTTTATCCGTGTGTAAGTGCTTCGTGTACGGGTACTTTCGTCGAAAGAAATTACGGCGTGCAATAACATTTGGTTACCCCGACGTGATTTAACGCGAGTGTAGTGCTTCGTGTAAGTGTATAAGTTATCGTAAGTGCTTCAGCCATGACAACACCGGGTGATAGCGAGCACAGCATCGAGGCAGCGCGTCAGCTAACTGCGTTGGAAGGTGCAGTTAAGGCAATACTCGATGAGGCTCGCGAAGGAAAGCTCTCTAAAACCATGGCTTCCATAAAAGCCGAAATCCTAGAGTCACTATGGACCGACGGTAGAAATGCTCTCCTGCAGCTCGAGGGTCTCGCGGGACCGCATCCAAGACGGGTCCCCTTCACCGAGGCGTACGCGACGGCAAAATGCGCTTTGGCCGAGCTGCGCCCGGGAAACACATTTGCGACGCCAGCACTCGACGCTACGATGCTGCCGGCCACTGCAAAGAAGAACCATCTCCCACGGCTAGACCTACCCAAATTTTCTGGATCGCCATCGGAGTGGCCCGCGTTCGCAGGGCGATTCAACAAACGCGTGGCTGGGTTGGAAGAAGATGCAGACCGCTATGCTTTCCTTATCCAATGCTTTGAACGGTGTGAAATAGCCCGTGACAGCTGCGAAGCATTTGAAAATGCTGGGATGACCTTCCAAGACGCGTGGAAACGTCTTGAGGAACGCTTCTACAAGAAGCGCGTGGCATTTCTCGGCCACTTTCAGCAGCTGTACGCGTTACCCAAATTGACAGCAGCGTCTTCAACGGCATTGATGCGGCTTATCGACGCCGTTGAAACATCGACATCGTCAGCGCGCCAGATTGCTGGCAAAATGGATCAAGCCGCGTCAGCAGTGGAAGACGGAATGATAGTGAGCTTCGTTTTGAGCAAGTTGGACGAAGAAACCGCTGCTCAGATCACTCGCCGCCTGGATTCTCAGCAGATCCCTACGTGGAAAGTACTCCGCAACGAGCTAGATCAGCTGGCCAACACCCTCTACTACGAACCAAAGGCCAAGCCAGGAAACAACTTCCGGACGGAACGTCCCGCTACGAACCACGCACCGGCGCGGACGGAGCGCGCGATGCTGTCCGCTACTGTGCTCGCAGAAGGCCGACATGCGAATATCGGAACAGTAGGCAATAGAAACCAATCATGGATGGCGGTGCGACGGTGTTATGCGTGCGATAAAACAGGGCACGGGTCCACGTTGTGTCCGGAACTGCGCGTGCGGTCGTTTTTGGAGCGTACCAATTACATAATGGCCTTAGGTAAGTGCATCAATTGCTTCTCCCGACAACATGCTGCAGCAAAATGCCCTTGCGAGAAACGATGCCAAGTATGCTCCAAGAAACACCATACGATGCTGCACGTCGAAAGCAATGGGAGTGAGAAGTAACTATCAGGTTATCATCGCACCCCATTCACCATGCCCATTCGTTCCTGCTTCGTGTCGCTCCGTGATCGCATCTGCTCCAGTCCTCATCGTGCCTGAACGGTGCTATGTTCCTGCTTCGTGCCGCTCCGTGATTGCACCTGCTCCAGTCCTCATCGTTCCTGAGCGGTGCTACGTTCCTGCTTCGTGTCGCTCCGTGATCGCACTGTGCCGTCCAGTGACGGCACCGTGTGACCTCGCACCTGCTCCGGTCCTCATCGTTCCTGAGCGGTGCTACGTTCCTGCTTCGTGTCGCTCCGTGATCGCACTGTGCCGTCCAGTGACTGCACCGTGTGACCTCGCACCTGCTCCGGTCCTCATCGTTCCTGAGCGGTGCTACGTTCCTGCTTCGTGTCGCTCCGTGATCGCACTGTGCCGTCCAGTGACTGCACCGTGCGACCTCGCACCTCCTCCGCTCCTCATCGTTCCTGAGCGGTGCTACGTTCCTGCTTCGTGTCGCTCCGTGATCACACTGTGCCGTCCAGTGACTGCACCGTGTGACCTCGCACCTGCTCCGGTCCTCATCGTTTCTGAGCGGTGCTACGTTCCTGCTTCGTGTCGCTCCGTGATCGCACTGTGCCGTCCAGTGACTGCACCGTGTGACCTCGCACCTGCTCCGGTCCTCATCGTTCCTGAGCGGTGCTACGTTCCTGCTTCACGTCGCTCCGTGATCGCACTGTGCCGTCCAGTGACTGCACCGTGTGACCTCGCACTTGCTCCAGTCCTCATCGTTCCTGAGCGGTGCTACGTTCCTGCTTCGTGTCGCTCCGTGATCGCACTGTGCCGTCCAGTGACTGCACCGTGTGACCTCGCACCTGCTCCAGTCCTCATCGTTCCTGAGCGGTGCTACGTTCCTGCTTCGTGTCGCTCCGTGATCGCACTGTGCCGTCCAGTGACTGCACCGTGTGACCTCGCACCTGCTCCGGTCCTCATCGTTCCTGAGCGGTGCTACGTTCCTGCTTCGTGTCGCTCCGTGATCGCACTGTGCCGTCCAGTGACTGCACCGTGTGACCTCGCACCTGCTCCAGTCCTCATCGTTCTTGAGCGGTGCTACGTTCCTGCTTCACGTCGCTCCGTGATCGCACTGTGCCGTCCAGTGACTGCACCGTGTGACCTCGCACCTGCTCCAGTCCTCATCGTTCCTGAGCGGTGCTACATTCCTGCTTCACGTCGCTCCGTGATCGCACTGTGCCGTCCAGTGACTGCACCGTGTGACCTCGCACCTGCTCCAGTCCTCATCGTTCCTGAGCGGTGCTACGTTCCTGCTTCGTGTCGCTCCGTGATCGCACTGTGCCGTCCAGTGACTGCACCGTGTGACCTCGCACCTGCTCCGGTCCTCATCGTTCCTGAGCGGTGCTACGTTCCTGCTTCGTGTCGCTCCGTGATCGCACTGTGGCATCCAGCGTGGTGGCCTCTCGTCTATCGTGCGTGCGCCCTCCCCACGGGGGGAGCTAACGCAACACAGGTACGTTTTGTGAAAACTTTCATAAGCAACAAGAAAACCTCAACGTTCAACATGTCTTCCACGAAATGCTCTTTGAAGTCAGGACACAAACACGACCACCTAAAAGCGTGAAATATTTGGGAAGGAAGTCTTCTTCCCAAAGGGGGGAGGATGGTTGTCGCAATAAACGGTCAAATCGAATTGTAATCCTGATGTCGACTCCGACACGTCGGCATGCGAATTCTCGCATGCGTTTCTCCCGCATACGTCTAGGAGAATGCGTTTCTCCCACGCACCAGCTCGACCAATCACGGGCCGACACGTTATCGTTCGGCACGTGGCAACGAGAGAATGCGCTATCCTGCTTCCTGCGAGAAGCATCTATAAAGCGATCAATCAGCGGATCGATCGCTCTCTTATCATATTGATCTCAACGTGAACGGAGATCACCGCAAGTATACTTTAATTGCAAATAAAACGTGTTTATCTTTATCCGTGTGTAAGTGCTTCGTGTACGGGTTCTTTCGTCGAAAGAAATTACGGCTTCGTGCAAAAACACACGCCATATTCAAACTTATAAGTGGCACGTAGCTCTAGTGTGTATGTGTGCTCATGAATAATAGTGTACCACTCCGGATACAAACCGCATATCATTAAGTGTGTATTCTGTGCGCGCCATATTCAAACTTTTAAGCGGCGCGTAGTGCCAGAGTGTGAATGTGTGCTCATAAATATTAGTGTACCACTCCGGATACAAACCGCATATCATTAAGTGTGTATTCTGTGCGCGCCATAATCAAACTAATAAGCGGCGCGTAGTGCCAGTGTGGGTGTGTGTGTGTGTGTGTGTGTGTGTGTGTGTGTGTGTGTGTGTGCTCATGAGTAATAGTGTACCACTCCGGATACAAACCGCATATCATTAAGTGTGTATTCTGTGCACGCCATATTCAAACTTATAAGTGGCACGTAGCTCTAGTGTGTATGTGTGCTCATGAATAATAGTGTACCACTCCGGATACAAACCGCATATCATTAAGTGTGTATTCTGTGCGCGCCATATTGAAAATTATAAGCGGCGCGTAGTGCCAGTGTGTATGTGTGCTCATGAATAAAAGTGTACCACTCCGGATACAAACCGCATATCATTAAGTGTGTATTCTGTGCGCGCCATATTCAAACTAATAAGCGGCGCGTAGTGCCAGTGTGTGTGTGTGTGTGTGTGTGTGTGTGTGTGTGTGTGTGTGTGTGTGCTCATGAGTAATAGTGTACCACTCCGGATACAAACCGCGTATCATTAAGTGTGTATTCTGTGCACGCCATATTCAAACTTATAAGTGGCACGTAGCTCTAGTGTGTATGTGTGCTCATGAATAATAGTGTACCACTCCGGATACAAACCGCATATCATTAAGTGTGTATTCTGTGCGCACCATATTCAAACTAATAAGCGGCGCGTAGTGCCAGTGTGTATGTGTGCTCATGAATATTAGTGTACCACTCCGGATACAAACCGCATATCATTAAGTGTGTATTCTGTGCGCGCCATATTCAAACCAATAAGCGGCGCGTAGTGCCAGTGTGTGTGTGTGTGTGTGTGTTTGCTCATGAGTAATAGTGTACCACTCCGGATACAAACCGCATATCATTAAGTGTGTATTCTGTGCGCGCCATATTCAAACTTATAAGCGGCGCGTAGTGCCAGTGTGAGTGTGTGTATGTGTGTGCTCATGAATAATAGTGTACCACTCCGGATACAAACCGCATATCATTAAGTGTGTATTCTGTGCGCGCCATATTCAAACTATTAAGCGGCGCGTAGTGCCAGTGTGTATGTGTGCTCATGAATATTGGTGTACCACTCCAGATACAAATCGCATATCATTAAGTGTGTATTCTGTGCGCGCCATATTCAAACTAATAAGCGGCGCGTAGTGCCAGTGTGTGTGTGTGCTCATGAATAATAGTGTACCACTCCGGATACAAACCGCATATCATTCAGTGTGTATTCTGTGCACGCCATATTCAAACCAATAAGCGGCGCGTAGTGCCAGTGTGTGTGTGTGCTCATAAATATTTGTGTACCACTCCGGATACAAACCGCATATCATTAAGTGTGTATTCTGTGCGCGCCATATTCAAACTATTAAGTGGCGCGTAGTGCCAGTGTGTGTGTGTGTCCTCATAAATATCAGTGTACCACTCCGGATACAAACCGCATATCATTAAGTGTGTATTCTGTGCGCGCCATATTCAAACTTATAAGCGGCGCGTAGCGCCAGTGTGTGTGAATGTGTGCTCATAAATATTTGTGTACCACTCCGGATACAAACCGCATATCATTAAGTGTGTATTCTGTGCGTGCCATATTCAAACTTATAAGTGGCGCGTAGTGCCAGTGTGTGTGTGCTCATAAATATTAGTGTACCACTCCGGATACAAACCGCATATCATTAAGTGTGTATTCTGTGCGCGCCATATTCAAACTAATAAGCGGCGCGTAGCGCTCTTGTGTATGTGTGTGTATGTGTGCTCATGAATAATAGTGTACCACTCCGGATACAAACCGCATATCATTAAGCGTGTATTCTGTGCGCGCCATATTCAAACTAATAAGCGGCTTATATTGCTAGTGTGTGTGTGTGTGTGTGTGTGTGTGTACTCATGAATATTAGTGAATTACTCCGGATACAAACCGCATATCATTAAGTGTGTATTCTGTGCGCGCCATATTTAAGTGCCAGTGTGTGTGTGTGTGTGTGCTCATGTTTATTAGTGTACCACTCCGGATACAAACCGCATATCATTAAGTGTGTATTCTGTGCACGCCATATTCAAACTTATAAGTGGCACGTAGCTCTAGTGTGTATGTGTGCTCATGAATAATAGTGTACCACTCCGGATACAACCCGCATATCATGAAGTGTGTATTCTGTGCGCGCCATATTCAAACTAATAAGCGGCGCGTAGTGCCAGTGTGTGTGTGTGTGTACTCATGAATAATAGTGTACCACTCCGGATACAAACCGCATATCATTAAGTGTGTATTCTGTGCGCGCCATATTCAAACTAATAAGCGGCGCGTAGCGCTCTTGTGTATGTGTGTGTATGTGTGCTCATGAATAATAGTGTACCACTCCGGATACAAACCGCATATCATTAAGTGTGTATTCTGTGCACGCCATATTCAAACCAATAAGCTGCGCGTATTGCTAGTGTGTGTGTGTGTGTGTGTGTGTGTGTGTGTACTCATGAACATTAGTGAATTACTCCGGATACAAACCGCATATCATTAAGTGTGTATTCTGTGCGCGCCATATTTAAGTGCCAGTGTGTGTGTGTATGTGTGCTCATGAATAATATTGTACCACTCCGGATACAAACCGCATATCATTAAGTGTGTATTCTGTGCGCGCCATATTCAAACTAATAAGCGGCGCGTAGTGCCAGTGTGTAAGTGTGTGTGTGTGTGTGTGCTCAAAAATAATAGTGTACCACTCCGGATACAAACCGCATATCATTAAGTGTGTATTCTGTGCGCGCCATATTCAAACTAATAAGCGGCGCATAGTGCCAGTGTGTGTGTGTGTGTGTGTGTGTGTGTGTTCTCATGAGTAATAGTGTACCACTCCGGATACAAACCGCATATCATTAAGTGTGTATTCTGTGCGCGCCATATTCAAACTTATAAGCGGCGCGTAGTGCCAGTGTGAGTGTGTGTATGTGTGTGCTCATGAATAATAGTGTACCACTCCGGATACAAACCGCATATCATTAAGTGTGTATTCTGTGCGCGCCATATTCAAACTAATAAGCGGCGCGTAGTGCCAGTGTGTATGTGTGTGTGTGTGTGTGTGCTCAAAAATAATAGTGTACCACTCCGGATCCAAACCGCATATCATTAAGTGTGTATTCTGTGCGCGCCATATTCAAACTAATAAGCGGCGCATAGTGCCAGTGTGTGTGTGTGTGTGTGTGTTCTCATGAGTAATAGTGTACCACTCCGGATACAAACCGCATATCATTAAGTGTGTATTCTGTGCGCGCCATATTCAAACTAATAAGCGGCGCATAGTGCCAGTGTGTGTGTGTGTGTGTGTGTGTTCTCATGAGTAATAGTGTACCACTCCGGATACAAACCGCATATCATTAAGTGTGTATTCTGTGCGCGCCATATTCAAACTTTTAAGCGGCGCGTAGTGCCAGTGTGAGTGTGTGTATGTGTGTGCTCATAAATAATAGTGTACCACTCCGGATACAAATCGCATATCATTAAGTGTGTATTCTGTGCGCGCCATATTCAAACTAATAAGCGGCGCGTAGTGCCAGTGTGAATGTGTTTATGTGTGTGTGTGTGCTCAAAAATAATAGTGTACCACTCCGGATACAAACCGCATATCATTAAGTGTGTATTCTGTGCGCGCCATATTCAAACTTATAAGCGGCGCGTAGTGCCAGTGTGAGTGTGTGTATGTGTGTGCTCATGAATAATAGTGTACCACTCCGGATACAAACCGCATATCATTAAGTGTGTATTCTGTGCATGCCATATTCAAATTAATAAGCGGCGCGTAGTGCCAGTGTTAATGTGTTTATGTGTGTGTGTGCTCATAAATAATAGTATACCACTCCGGATACAAACCGCATATCATTAAGTGTGTATTCTGTGCGCGCCATATTCAAACTAATAAGCGGAACGTAGCTCTAGTGTGTATGTGTGTGTGCTCATAAATAATAGTATACCACTCCGGATACAAACCGCATATCATTAAGTGTGTATTCTGTGCGCGCCATATTCAAACTAATAAGCGGCACGTAGCTCTAGCGTGTATGTGTGTGTGCTCATGAATAATAGTGTACCACTCCGGATACAAACCGCATATCATTAAGTGTGTATTATGTGCGCGACATATTCAAACTTATAAGCGGCGCGTATTGCTAGTGTGTATGTGTGTGTGTGTGTGTTTGTGTGTGTTTGCTCATGAATATTAGTGTACCACTCCAGATACAAACCGCATATCATTAAGTGTGTATTCAGTGCGCGCCATATTCAAACCAATAAGCGGCGCGTAATGCAAGTGCGCATGGGTATGTATGTGTACTCCTGAATATAAATCCATGAATGAATGAATGACTGAAAGAACGAATATGAATAAATATCCATAGAATTTAAGATATCTTTACTCTAAACAGTCGATTTCTACATTCTGAGTCCATAGAAACTAAGGAATCGTGACTCTAAATAGTTGATTTTAAAATTCTGAATCCACAGAAACTAAGGACTCTTGACTCTAATTAGTAGATTTTTGCATTCTGAATCCATAAAAACAGGAATCTTCACTCTAAAAATTCGTTTTCTACTTTCTGAGTCATAAGAAACTAAGAACTCTTGACTCTTAACAGTAGATTTCTTCATTTTGAATCCATTTATACAGGAATCTTCACTCCAAACAGTCGATTCCTACATTCTGAATCCAAAGAAACAAAGAAATTTTCATTCTAAACAGTCCATTCCTACATTCTGAATCCTGAAAAACTAACGAATCTTGACTCTAAACAGTTGATTTCTACATTCTGAATCCATAGAAACTAAGGTATCTTCACTCCAAACAGTCAATTCCTACATACTGAATCCATAGAATTTTAGGAATATTAACTCTAAACAGTCGATTCCTACATTCTGAATCCAAAGAAACAAAGAAATTTTCACTCTAAACATTCCATTCCTACATTCTGAATCCATGGAAACTAAGAAATCTTTACTCTAAACAATCGTTTTCTAAATTCTGAATCCATAGAAACTAAGAAATCTTCACTCTAATAATTCGTTTTCTACATTCTGAATCCGAAGAAACTAAGAAATTTTCACTTTAAACAGTCAATTTGTTCATTCTGAATCCATGAAAACAAAGAAATCTTCACTCCAAACAGTCGATTCCTACATTCTGAATCCATACAAACTAAGGAATCTTCACTCTAAACAGTCGATTGATACATTCTGAAAAAATAAAAAAAGAATTCTTCACTCTAAACTGTCGATTGTTACATTCTAAATCCATAGAAACAAAGAAATCTTAACTCTTTACAGTGGATTTTTACATCATGAATCCATAGAAACTAAGGAATCTTCACTCTTAACAGTCAACTGCTATATTCTGGATTCATTCAAAAAGGAATCTTCACTTTTAATAGTCGATTTCTACATTCTAAATCCATATAAACTATGGACTCTTTACTCTTAACAATGAATTTCTATATTCTGGATTCATAAAAAAAGGAATCTTCACTTTTAACAGTCGATTTCTACATTCTGAATCCATAAAAAAAGGATTCTTCACTACAAACAGTCGATTTTTACATTCTGAATCCATATAAACAGAGAAATCTTCACTCTAAAGAGTCGATTATTACATTCTGAATCCATCGAAAAAAGGAATCTTCACTCTAGACAGTCAATTTCTACATGCTGAATCCACATAAATTATGGACTCTTTACTCTTGAAAGTCGATTTCTACATACTAAATACATAGAAACTAAGAAATCTTCACTCCAAACAGTCGATTTCTACATTCTGAATCCATAAAAAAAGGAATCTTAACTATAAACAGACGATTTCTACATTCTGAATCCATAGAAACTAAGGAATCTTGACTCTTAACAGTCGATGTCTACATTCTGAATCCATAGAAACTAACAAATCTTCACTCCAAACAGACGATTTCTACATTCTGAATCCATTAAAAAAAGGAATCTTCACTCTAAACAGTTGATTTCTACATTCTGAATTCATAACAAAAAGGAATCTTCACTCTAAAAAGACGATGTCTACATTCTGAATCCATAGTAATAAAGAAAAATTCATTCCAAACAGTGGATTTCTGCATTCTGAATCCGTAAAAACTAAGAAATCTTCACCCTAAACATTCGTATTCTACATTCTGAATCCGTAGAAACTAAGAAATCTTCACTCTGAACATTCGTTTGATAAATTCTGAATCCGTAGCAACTAAGAAATCTTCACTCCAAACATTCGTTTTTTACATTTTGAATGCGAAGAAACTACGTAATCTTCACTTCAAACATTCGTTTTCTACATTCTGAATCCGTAGAAACTAAGAAATCTTCACTCTTAACATTCGTTTTCTACATTCTGAATCCGAAGAAACTAAGAAATCTTCACTCTAAACATTCGTTTTCTACATTCAAAATCCGAAGAAACTAAGAAATCTTCACTCCAAACATACGTATTTTTACATTTTGAATCAGAAGAAACTAAGAAATCTTCACTCTGAACATTCGTTTGATAAATTCTGAATCCGTAGCAACTAAGAAATCTTCACTCCAAACATTCGTTTTTTACATTTTGAATGCGAAGAAACTACGTAATCTTCACTTCAAACATTCGTTTTCTACATTCTGAATCCGTAGAAACTAAGAAATCTTCACTCTTAACATTCGTTTTAAAAATTCTGAATCCGTAGAAACTAGGAAATGTTTACTCTAAACATTCGTTTTCTACATTCTGAATCAGTAGAAACTAAGAAATCTTGATTATAAACATTCGTTTTCTACATTCAAAATCCAAGAAATTAAGAAATCTTCACTCTAAACATTCGTTTTCTACATTCTAAATCCGTAGAAACTAATAAATTTTCAATCTGAACATTCGTATGCTACATTCTGAATCAGTAGAAACTAAGAAATCTTCACTCTAAACATTCGTATTCTACATTCTGAATCTGTAGAAACTAAGATATCTTGATTATTAAAATTCGTTTTATACATTCTGACTCCGAAGAAACTAAGAAATCTTCACTCGAAACAATCGTTTTCTACATTCTGAATGCGAAGAAACTAAGTAATCTTCACTCTAAACATTCGTTTTCTACATGCTGAATCCGTAGAAACTAAGAAATCTTCACTCTAAACATTCGTTTTATACATTCTGAATCCGTAGAAACTAAGAAATCTTCACTCTGAACATTCGTTTTCTACATTCTGAATCCGTAGAAAATAAGAAATCTTCACTCTGAACATTCGTTTTCTACATTCAAAATCCGAAGAAACTAAGAAATCTTCACTCCAAACATACGTATTTTTACATTTTGAATCCGAAGAAACTAAGAAATCTTCACTCTAAACAGTCCATTCCTACATTCTGAATCCATGGAAACTAAGAAATCTTTACTCTAAACAATCGTTCTCTTAATTATGAATCCAGAGAAACTACGTTATCTTCACTTCAAATATTCGTTTTCTACATTCTGAATCCGTAGAAACTAAGAAATCTTCACTCTTAACATTCGTTTTAAAAATTCTGAATCCGTAGAAACTAGGAAATCTTCACTCCAAACATTCGTTTTCTACATTCTGAATCCGTAGAAACTAAGAAATCTTCACTCTAAACATTCGTTTTCTACATTCAAAATCCGAAGAAACTAAGAAATCTTCACTCCAAACATACGTTTTTTTACATTCTGAATCCGAAGAAACTAAGAAATCTTCACTCTGAACATTCGTTTGATAAATTCTGAATCCGTAGAAACTAAGAAATCTTCACTCGAAAAATTCTTTTTTTACATTCTGAATCCGTAGAAATTAAGAAATCTTCACTCTAAACATTCGTATTCTACATTCTGAATCCGTAGAAACTAAGAAATCTTCACTCTGAACATTCGTTTGATAAATTCTGAATCCGTAGCAACTAAGAAATCTTCACTCCAAACATTCGTTTTTTACATTTTGAATGCGAAGAAACTACATAATCTTCACTTCAAACATTCGTTTTCTACATTCTGAATCCGTAGAAACTAAGAAATCTTCACTCTTAACATTCGTTTTAAAAATTCTGAATCCGTAGAAACTAGTAAATCTTCACTCCAAACATTCGTTTTCTACATTCTGAATCCGTAGAAACTAAGAAATCTTCACTCTAAACATTCGTTTTCTACATTCAAAATCCGAAGAAACTAAGAAATCTTCACTCCAAACATTTGTTTTCTACATTCTGACTCCGAAGAAACTAAGAAATCTTGATTTTAAACATTCGTTTTCTTCATTCTGACTCCGTAGAAACTAAGAAATGTTTACTCTAAACATTCGTTTTCTACATTCTGAATCAGTAGAAACTAAGAAATCTTGATTATAAACATTCGTTTTCTATATTCTAAATCCGAACAAACTAAGAAATCTTCACTCTAAACATTCGTTTTCTACATTCTGAATCCGAAGAAACTAAGAAATCTTCATTCCAAACATTTGTTTTCTACATTCTGACTCCGTATAAACTAAGAAATCTTCACTCCAAACATTCGTTTTTTACATTCTGACTCCGTATAAACTAAGAAATCTTCACTCCAAACATTCGTTTTTTACATTCTGAATCCGTAGAAACTAAGAAATGTTTACTCTAAACATTCGTTTTCTACATTCTAAATCCATAGAAACTAAGAAATTTTCAATCTGAACGTTCGTATGCTAAATTCTGAATCAGTAGAAACTAAGAAATCTTCACTCTAAACATTCGTATTCTACATTCTGAATCTGTAGAAACTAAGAAATCTTGATTATAAACATTCGTTTTCTACATTCTGATTCCAAGAAATTAAGAAATCTTCTCTCTAAACATTCGTTTTCTACATTCTAAATCCGTAGAAACTAATAAATTTTCAATCTGAACACTCGTATGCTACATTCTGAATCAGTAGAAACTAAGAAATCTTCACTCTAAACATTCGTATTCTACATTCTGAATCTGTAGAAACTAAGATATCTTGATTATTAAAATTCGTTTTATACATTCTGACTCCGAAGAAACTAAGAAATCTTCACTCGAAACAATCGTTTTCTACATTCTGAATGCGAAGAAACTAAGTAATCTTCACTCCAAACATTCGTTTTCTACATGCTGAATCCGTAGAAACTAAGAAATCTTCACTCTAAACATTCGTTTTATAAATTCTGAATCCGTAGAAACTAAGAAATCTTCTCTCTAAACATTCGTTTTATACATTCTGAATCGGTAGAAACTTAAAAATCTTGATTATATACATT